>NC_066324.1:12976412-13601412 GCF_022539315.1 Serinus canaria | reverse complement strand
GAAACATCATTGGCACAGGTCAGGGCCATAACTCCATTTAAATCATGAACAATATTGCAGCAAACTCTCAGTGGGAACAATGTTGTTTCCAAGCAATGACCAAAATCCTCTCAGGAAGTCTGGAGCAGGTGGATGACGATGGGAGTCGCCCCACACTCCTTACACTGTTTCATCCATGTTACTCTCATTTGCCCACTGCAATCCAAACGCTAAGGGAACAAGCTGAGACAGGTCTGAAGTGCCAGGAAACAAAAACATCTCCCTCTGTAGGCTGCACGTCTGCCACCTCCCAGGCCCCTGAGAACAGCCAGGACTTCAACCCCATCTCCTTCACCTGCACAAGAAGCTTGGATACTACTCCCTGAACAGAGGAATGAATGCAGTTTGCTGATGGAGACCACCCAATCACACCAGAAACAAGGAGCTTTCTAGCTCCACTTTCTAGCTTTAATTATGATTCCCTTTCTGTAACCATCAGCAAGTGTTCACATTCAACTACAATATCCTTAATACAGAAATGGAGCTTTTTGTGTTATTTGGTCACCTCCTACAACATGGCAGGGCAAAAGCAGGTATCACTGCCCCAAATTTCACATAATATTGGGAAAAGTCAAGAGAGCTGTCACAACTATCCTCCAAGTGTCACCTAAAGTAACAGGCTTTGTAACAGTGTTCTAAAACTATCCATTAGCTTCCTTTACCATATCAAGTTGAAACACATGAAAACCTCGTGCGTAGGAATGGAGAATAATTGAAAACACGGTTTATTTCTTTTTTCAAATTTATTTTGAATGTTATTTATTTTTTAATAAACATCATTTTCTCCAGCTCTAAATCCATTTCCAAGAAGTTAAGTTACTGAGTGACAAATCTGATTTTAAACAGCTAAACCCAATAGCCCGTTACACCTCTCTAAACTCCTGTGAGACAAATATCAACATGATATGCAATAGGACAATTCCCTGGCCACATGGAAAACTAATTTGTGAACAGAGTCCAATTCTAATTCCAGTGCGGTAGGTAGATGCAATAAAAACAAAACAAAAACCACGACCAAAAGATCCACTTCTCCAATACAGATGAAATGAAAAATTCATATGATGGAAACCAGATTTTTCTAGCTCTTATCTAAGCTATAAACTGGGAGATAAAATGATACAAGTATAGCCAACAGACTAACAACAAATGCTTAAAGAAAATACTTGAAAACCTGACTAAAGCATTCAGAATTTAGAAAACACAACTTACTTTGAAAAATGCTGCTCGTAATTCAAATTATAAAGTAGGCTGCATTTGTAAGTGTCCTGAGCACTGAATATGGAATATTTAATTTGGGCTTGAATTCCACAGTGAATCATCATCTACCTTGTAGAATACACCAGGAAAAGCAAATAGCTAGCAGTAGAATCACCACAAAACCTCCCTTCCCCATAAAAAATAAATAAATCAGAGGACAAAAAGGACACAAATACAACAGACTTGATAACACTTACTGTGTTTCTGTGTCCCTCTTGTCTTGTTTTGCTATTTAACAGCTTCCCTTCTTGTTATGTACCTGAGATTAAGAGGTATAAAATACTATTTCAAAACCTGCTATCTCATGACTATTTTTTTACTTCTTTGCAAATTAAAAGTATTACTTGGGGTAAGGGGATTATAGTTTGGGCATAAAGTATTTCAGATTCCAACTCATGTTTGAGTATTTTACATACAGTAGAGGGAGCAACCTGTTGCCTGACACTACAAAACCATCTAATCTAACAGTGCTATCTTGATCAGTTCCACTCTGGCTTCAATTAAATACACAGAGATATGTAAAGGAACAGGAGGATAAACTGCATCCTCAGCACTGAAACTAGATTCATGTTAAATCAGGTCAAAATGTACACTCACAGCTTTTAGTGCAATGTACATGCTGCAAATTATTTGAAACACCCGCAGTTCAGATTTCGGAAGAAAAATGCCTCAGCTAATTTATGCTAAATTTTTTAACAGTTACAAATATTATGTGTGTATATATAAAAAGGAAATCCATCAAGGAAATGTCTTATGAAAAACATTTCAGATATGCTTGATTTGGAGACTGCAATTTGAACAGATCAAAAACTGACTTGCTCCTTTTATTGCTCCTTTCATGTGATGAGAAAACCAAAACAACGAAAGAAAACCTCACAGATCATTATTCCTCATGAAACAGCAATCATGAGCCACACCACAACAACCACTAGAACAAAAAAAACCAAGTTTACTTACTCAAAAAAAGTGACTATGCTGCTACATTACAAATTACAACTTGCAAATACACAGGAAAGCTACCAAGTTCAGGATCATCTCACAACAGGAAGACAAAACTTTCAAGTGCTGTAGGGCAATATACTATTGTGCAATACATTATTGTGCAGAAGACATAGTACTCCAGTCAAGTACCTCAGAATATGCTTCAAAGAGCTCAGGAGAACAAGACTTTCAAAAAGCAGCTTTATCATCCTCTGCAAAACACACTAAGAGCTCCTCTTCTAGTGCAAGGCATTATAAACACAGGCAAAAATATCCGTAGTTCTATATCACTCAGATAAGGGAGAGACTTGCACACATCAACCAAAGATTTTCCCTGAAAACCCACCACTGCTGCGCACAGAAAGGTAAAACCAAGACTGGAGACCAGGAAGAAAAACAAGCCCCACAAAAGACAAACTTGGTACACAGTATTGTATATGGACTTCAGTACAACAACTCAAGAATAAGGGAGGCCATCAGCACGTCACAGAATTCACCGACTGCTCACTACCATTCCTGAATGATTCCTATAAACAATAAAGCTTTCCTGCTTTTGTCTTTGTCCCCTGCAATAGAATTTCAGATTATTCATTTTTCTAACAGAACAGTTGGCATATGCAAAAAGAGATTTTGCTCACAGAAGTCACTAATGTCTCCATTTGTACCTCATCACAAATCTAAGACCATCACAGCAAATTCAGACATGTACCTGCTGTTCTTTCAGTGTTAGAACACTGTTTAGCATTAGGTAATGAAAGACGAGGCTCCTACATGAGGTTTTCTCAAGCCTGCTGGGATTCCTAGCCCGTAATGTTACTTCATGACACTATTGAAGTAAAAATGGTTTCGTTTTCAATAAGGTATTACCAGAGACTCTTAAAATAAAATAAACTGCTATTACATATGAGAGAAGGTTCTTGTCTGAATTAATTACTGATTAAAAGATCAAAACCTGTGACAAACATCCAACCCCAAGCACAAGACATCTTGTTTCACAGTGAAAAGAAATTACCAATGTTTTCCCCAATAAAACCGTACCCACACCAACACTCTTCAATAATTCCATGAAGAAATCAAAGAGTGGATAAACAAATACAGTAAAGTTTGCTCATAGCAAAATTTTTTTTAAATACTCCTCACTAAAAGTTAGTGCAGATTTACAAAGAAATTTTTCCATGAAATTGGTAATAAAAGCGCAGATAAAATCTGGTGTAAACAAATGCAAAATGAACACACTCAAAATTAACTTCATGTCATAACAATGTAGTAACTATGATGCAATGTAAGACAAAATATTACTTTTTTGCATAGTTTATAGAACATTATCACATCACAGCTCAGTGGCAATCAAAAAATGCATGACTTAGCAACAAATAAGAAAGGAACAGAGAATGAACCTATCATTATGTGAGGCAGAAATGTATGGTATACCTTCCTCTTGACTAGTGCATGCAGTCAATCACCCTAACTCTGAAATGATGCAGAAGGAGCAGAAAGATCCAGGGAACGGCACCAAGAACCAACCACAGGTTAGAAGCAGTGACCATACAAGCAGATAGCAATAGATTACAATCCTTCAGCTTGGCTGAACGTAGAAATGGCATGTAAAGGTGTTTGCAGGGAAAAAAGTAAAAATTATGAAGTGCATCAGGAACCATTTGGAACACAGGAAAATGGTGGCAATCAGTTGCATCAATGGACAGCACACATAAGACAAAAAAATCCCTAAGTTTCAGCACAAAATCCTTGTAATTGTTGCCAAAACTGTAACCAAAGCCAGAAAAATTCACAAACAGCAGAGAGCAAGCCCACCAACAGTTACAAAAACCATGTCCAAAAGGTTGGCTCTGTCCAGGAAATCTAAGCAGGGGTTTTGCTAGGAGAGCACACAGTAAAGGTGGCAAAATATTTGTCCTATACTTACAATCCTTCCTTATGCACCATTGCTGGCCACAATCAGACCATTTAAACTGAACTGAACAGACCTCCAGCAGGATTTGGGAAGGGAAAATATTCTTTAGCCAGTATTCCATCATCTTTTTTCATTAGCCTTCAACAGGTAGGCACTAAACTAACACCAAATTCCAATTCTATTCACCTGAAAACTGCTTCTCTTTCCGTGTCTTTGGAAATTCTAGCCAACAGTGAGCCAACACTTTAAATTCTTAGTAATTTTAACACTATATTGTGACTTTTAACAGAAAGCACTAGTAGTAGGCTGCACATGGACTTAAAAAAGATAAGTTGAAAAATCACACACAATATCAAAAGAATAAGTGGTACCTCTTGAGATTTCAACTTTTCTATGTCTGTGGAGAGGTCTGAGCTTTTTCCATGAAGACTGCCATTTTCCTGTAAACAGACAAACAAATAGTAAGAAAAATGAGGACACGAATAACATCCTACATTGAAATAATGGGGGAAAGCACTGGATTAGAGAGCTGAACGTGTAAGACAATTACATCTTATTTAAACTCAATTAATCTTACTTAAACTTACTTAATCAACACAAGGAATAACCTAGAAATGTAAAAGGCTGATTTGCCCAGCCTTCCGAGAAACCAATCTATACTCTCACAATACAGACCCACACACTCATTTTAGCTCTTTCTCAGAGACATCTGGTCTAGCAGCACATGTAGGAGTAGACAGAAGTTATCGTTATTCAAAATCCTGAATCAGTAATCTGCCTCATTAGTTGAAAGAAAACCAAAAACTAAAGACTATACATCATAGCCAAAATTTATGCATGCAAGCTTGATTTAAACTGGTAAATAAAGTCCAGTACTTTTTCAGTGAATTCAGAAGTGAAATTCCTGTGTTCTACTTTTTTTGAAAGAAGATACCAGCCACAGGACAAATTAATTTGTGGCTCTTAATCTTTACCAATTCTATACACAGAGAATATGTGTTTCTAGTGTTCACTTTTCTGGGGAGAACACAGGAATTATATTTTCCTGTGAAAAGGAATTGAGTTTTCTTTAAAAGAAAACTCTTGTCACCTAAATGACATTCCAGATGACCATTCTTTATTGCCTCATTAAAGAAAACCAAACAAAAAAACCCCACAACTAACACACAAGGCTTACTGACTTTACACTATTTGAATATTAGCTGGCTGATCCTCTACCATACAAAAAATTGTGATTAATACTGCCACACAGCCAATGGATTCATTTGAGCTCAAATTCCCATCAGGTCAGCTTAACTCATAATCAATTAAAATTGTTCAGCAACATAAAAAATGAGGGTCAAAACACCAAACACATGATAAAAATATGAGTTACATAAAGCTGCATAGTAAGATTGCAGATTTCAAATGTAGAGGAGGCATTTGAAGGTTCAGCTCCATGCCCCAGGTTACACAGGAAGTTTTAAAAAGTTTTAAAGAATGTGGAATTTCCATGTTGCACAGAAATAATTCTTCCACACTAAGTACTTCCACATTTATTATAATTTATTTACTAAGATCAGTGGAAAAATCAAGACTTCATGAGAAAGCTTTCTACTTCTGTCTTCCAGACTAAGGCAGAGGCCATAATAACACCCAGTGAGCTGAACAAGGTTTTGCAGCCTACCCATTTCATTCCACAGCACAAGAAAGCTGCAAAGGTGCAAGCATTAGTACAGCTCTCTGATTCAAAGCCCCTGAAATCAAAACATCAGGTATGCTGTATATATCTGGTTGGGGTACTTAGCTCATTGTCCTCTTAGGGAGTAAATATTCATAAGAAGAAAATTGAGTAGATGAAAGGGAATGTGAGTAACTAGGGGCAAGCTTGCTTTAACTATTGCATATAGCTTGAAAAGGGTCATGTTATTTTAGGATATCAGATAGTAGCAAGAACCTTCAGCTCAATAAGTGGGATGGATGAGGCTGGAATGAGAACAGGAGGAAGGTATTTAAAAAGAAAAACCTCTCTTCAACATCATGACACAGCACATACTATAGCTGGTTAATGTTAACAGAGAGGCAAGTGTTCCCTACCCTTTGCCAATAAATCTGCTCCTCAGTAACATGACTTCTACTTCCAATTTCTGACTATATGTTAAATAAAATACATGCTCATCATTCAAGCATACATATGGTTTATTTTCATTAATTCTAAGCCCATATATTTTTTAGTCTTAGAACTCTAAAATGATGCTGTAGCTCCTCAAAGTCATTAACGTCTCTAAAAGATGCCAATCTGTACATTTAAAGGAGTTTTCCTTCAAAATCTTTGCCAAATCATCTGCTGATTTCCTCTGTACATTCCCATGAACTTTCATTATGAATTATTAGGTGGTATCTTACCCTTGAAGATTCATATGAAGGACTTGGCTGACCGCTTGTTCCCCAGGATGTGGCACCTGTTCGCTCATCCATACCTAGCAATCAAAAGAAAAACACAAACCTGTAAGAAATGATAGCAAAAACAACATTTTCTGATGCAACCTGCAAAAATATTCATCTGCTTCCATACATGCTTTCATATACTTAAAGCAGTGTTTCTAAAAGCAAAACTTCAGATGAACAGCTTCCTTATTAATTAAGCTGGCTACAGAGGAACCTGTTCATTTGGACACCTGCAGCTGCTGAAAACAGGAGCATAAAAAGCCAAGAAATTTGCCAATCTGCTGTCTGCCCAACCCAATCCATAAGAAATTAGCATGAGTAACAAAACAAGCACAACAATGTGAACATCATGGCTCTTTGAGCAGCCCGATTTATCTGCATCTCAAGCAAGCACAGAAATATTGCAGCACATACTGTGAAACACATACTTGTTATCTACTCTTTCCTCTTGTGTCCTGCTTAAGTATTGTAAAATGTGCAAAACAATTTCCCCTGCTTGGCCTTTATGTGACACACAAGATATTTTAGCATAATGGGGGAAAAAAGCAAGACAGACTGGTTATATTTCAATGGCCTAAAAAACCCACAAAGAATCATGGTCTCTGCACTACTAAAACAGTCATATTTTTTACACTCTGTAACGGTTCTTTTAGAATCAGTTCCCTTTATGCAAATCCAGGTTACAGCTCACAAGAGAAAAGGGAAGGAAAAGATCTTTAAACACTGCATCAGAATATATACCCCATGTATTACCCAATTTCTATCCAAATTTAATCGGTCAAATCACCTTAAAACCACATTCCCAAACAGCTAATTGCAAAAGCACCTGAATTCCTATAGCAAATTCCTTCACATAGGATAAGGCTGCTACTATTCTAACAATTAGGTTCCTGATTATCTGCTTCACAAGACATTTTTTTTGTCACATGTGGAACACTTCCATCCTAAACTGCATGCTTGGAAGCACTCTGGCCTACAAAATGCAACTCATTACTTTCCTGTCAAACTTTTCTCATAAAGAGTTTTGATATAAAGCATAAATTCTTTATGTGATATCTACTATAAACGATTTATGAAGTCTTATAATGTCATAATTTATAAATAAGAACTAAGTGTCCCAATTTATAAACAAGAGTAGAGTGCAAGCTACTCCATACAATCATCTCTAAACCCTAACTTTATATTGCAACTAGAAAATTTGCATGCATATTTCTCTTATGGCCATAGCGCAAAATCAAATGTAAACTAATACTGTAAATAACTACCTATGGATTATTACTATTCTAATAATTATTTCCTCAAGAAATGGGCTTTATGAAGCTATAAAATAATGTTTTGACAATGACAGCCTGCAAAAAGGAACGTTAAACTGAAAGTACAGTAAATCACTCAAATAAAAACGACAGACACTTTTTGTGCACTGCAGGAAAGATCCTCAAGGCTGAAGAAGGCTCTTTGAAAATGCAAAACCACCACTATCTTGAGCCAGCAGTTTGGGGAAGTTTACTGCATTTTGCAGCTGACAGTATTGTTGTTGTTTCATTGTAACTGGTCCAGGAGCTGAGTAAAGAGTCGTGGCTGGCACTGACAAAGGCAAAAGTAATCTTTTGGCACAATTGACTCTTTTCTGCCAGAAACAACAGTGCCAGTAATCCAGTCATTATCATAACAAGTCTTCCATTGCCTTCGTTTCAAAAGAGACATATGTGGTGTGAGAAAAGAAAAATATCTTACTGCAAGACAAAGTCCTTGGGGAAGTTTAAGATACAGTAGGTTATACCAACCCATTTCAGGAGATATGTGACTAGATAATGGTTATGCATAGAGTGTTCAGATGCTAATCACTAGAACATGCTACTCATATGAAAATTTGAATCAGTGGGACATAAGGACTTATGGTTCTGCTTAATCAGCACATGTACAGCTAAAAATTCAAGTATTTTAATTCTACCATTTGAATTATGCAAATAAATTATTTAAAGAAACTGCTCAAAACCAAAATGTAACTGCTTCAGATAAGCAAGAAAACTAATTTCTGACTAGTTCCCAGAATTCTTTTCTTCTAAAAAAGCCCAGTACAGTTTACTATTCTAGCTAACTTCCTTTTTCCTGCCAGGTGTCTTTTTCCTCCTTTTCATGCAGCATTTCTCATTCTTGTAAGCCCAAAGCAGGCTTAGATGTAGACCTATCTCCTACGCAAAATTTTCACACAAAGAAGATGCTTTCACTTTTTAAATGCTCTGTGGAGGCTATAAGAAAAAAGGAATCATGTACTGCTTCACTCTTACTGCTGCTTGACATCTGGATTTGATTTGGAATTATATCTCTGCTGCCCTTGGTCTCCATCAACATGAGACACCAAACAAGTGCTGCCCCAAGTAGCCAGCAACACTCAACCAGGAAACGAGATGTGTGTCTGCCAGGGTGCTCAAGGAATCTGTCCTGCTTTATACACTAGTGTGCTTCCCATGGGTGACAGATGAAAACCACCCATTCGTTGGATGAGACAAAAGACCAAGACCATTGCTAGCAGGATGGTCAAAGAACAAACAATACATATTTTAACAAGCCAAAAGTAACTATATGACTGATCCAGGACCACCAGATTCACTTTTAAATGTAAAGCCCCTGAAGTGGGGAACACTTGGTAAAAAATATCATGGGAGACATCTATGGTGGTAAATTCAATAAAGTCTCAAAGCAAAAGCGTCACGAAACAAGTTCTAGCATTATCCTGGAAAAGGCAAAAGAGAACAGAGGAACTAGGGGGATTGTCACCTTTGCATAACCCCTTCCACAAGGCAATGCACTGACCAATTCCAGTATCCATGAATTCATCATGGATTAATTCGTCATTAATTAATCATGGATGTTAAAGAGCACAGGAAAGCTGTGACAGTTATCAGAGCTGACTGAAAAACATGTAGGGCAAGGCTGCAGTATCTCAGCCTCTGTAGGTAAAGAAAAAAAGGTAGAAATTGAGCTATGTTGTTATAAGGGTCCAAAAGCACAGACACATGCATTCAGGCAGACAGGAGTAAAACAAGGTTCTACCCCCACTTCATTTTTTTAGTAGGCATTGAGGATGGAAAGTAATTGAAATTACTCATATTTCATGGTTCTCAACCAAAACTGACTACTTCTATAGCACATATGCTGCAGTTTAATTAGGGAGTAACTAACTGTGATGTTTGTTTGAGGAGGTTCAGCTGGCAGTCTGGGGCTGGGCTGGCTCACAGGGCACCTCCACAGCACTGGCTGCTGTCCCAGCAAGGACACTCCTGACCTCGGCCAGCCGAACACAAGGAGCACAGCCCAGAGCCCGGAGCTTGGCCAGCCCGCAGGAAAGGCTCCGTGCCCGCCGAGGCCCCGGGACGGGCTCCGTGGCCAGGCTCACCTCGGGGAGACCCGGCTAAGCCATGAGGATGCTTTCTGGCTTTGTGCATTGCATTCGAAACAGGCTTTGCTTAACATCACTTTTATGATGCTGCTGTGAGCATTTCAAGCTATTCTAGAAGAAAACCCAAAGAAACCTGTTGCCTCATTATTTCAACATATGTGTTCATTCTGAAGAAACAGATCCAAACATTCATCTAATAAAAAAAAAATTTGATCTTACAATCAAACTGAAATGAAGGTTGCTCTTGCTGCCATAAGACAAAGAAGACTATATTTAAAACTTATTTCAAGAGACATAGGCTCTAATGTTCGTGTAAACACTATAATGTACTTTATAGGGTTACCATCTGCTATGATGCTGATCAAATAAATGATTTGACAAAAAAAAATCACATTGTAGATTGTTATACTAGGTACTCAAGGTATGAGTTTCTATCTTTTATAGCTTCTTTATCCAATTTTGTTTCAGAGTAATGATATTCCTTCGGATAAGATTCAACATCTGAAATCAATTACAAAAAAACCTACAGTACAAAACATAACAGCACTGATTGTGTTTTGCATGTCAGACACACAAACATATCAATCTACCATTAAGCCATATATTGCAAAAGTCTATTGTGAAGTATGATTCCAATTATTACCCAAAATTGTATTTCAGGTCTCGACTTTTTTGTAAGGGGATGAAAATAGTAGTATTTGATGGAGAAATATTATACTCAAATATTTTAACTTGCAATAGGTTAAGACTAGTTCTCAGCCTCTTCTTGTTGTTTTCAATTAGAACTTTCTCTTTTTATACTAGATGTAATATTTTCAATAATATAATAAAACCATTTCTTTTCTAACAAAGAACTCAAAATTCATAAGTCAGATAAATAAATAAATAAATACAAGACAAAGTTCCACATATTTATTACTCAAGGAGTGGGAAAAAACACAGACAACAAGGGGACCAGAATGACACTCAAAACCAAAAGCAGCTTTGACAATAGATACAACTATTGGTAGGCTTAAAATAAGCCAAAATAAGTGGTAGGCTTAAAATATCCAAAACTGAGAAGATTATTCAAATTGAGAAGAGAAATGAAAGGCAGGCAACCTATCAATAGTCTAACCACTTACATGTGATTGGGATAAACTCAGATGCAACATTGTACTTAGGTAAAAGACAAACCACTTTCATTTCCAACTGCATAAATAAAGAACTTGCTCTCCATCCACCTTCCATAATAAAGAAAAATAAAGAGAAGTGTAAGCATGGAGGGGGAAAAAACCTTCAAATCTCAATGCAGACTGTTTCTTGAAGAATGTACTAATTGTCTCCCAGCATACAGATACCAAGTTCCCCCCTGATCCCTTCAGATCAAAAAGCAAAGCTCCTCCCCAGTAACAGAGCTGCTCATCAGGGGCACCAGTGGGAGTAGCAGAGCATCCTTTTGTGTACCTTTGCTCCAGAGAAAACCCAAGGAAGAGCTACAGATATATCACAGAAACCCTGAGTTTGTCATCTGGAACCTCCTCTGGACTTCACAATGATTTCAGGCAACTTCCCAAGATAATTCTATTAATTTGCACAAAGCTGCTCACTCTGCTCCCTGTATTGAGCCGGGGTGTCACAGATTGAACCTTTAACCCAAGGTGCAGTATAAAAGTGAGATTTCTCCTGGGCTTGCCTATCAGTTTTCATATCTTTCCCCACCTGCCCAGCATGTTCATAGCCATGGGAGCTGAGATCTTACCTACCAGCCTCTAATGGCAGGGATTTAAAAAGTGCAAGGAAGCCCTGCAGAGACTGAAGACCCCCTGAGGGGACATCGGTTACCTCAATTAGTACCCATAAAATACTGGCTTCCATTTGAATACTAATCTTTGCAAAGATCAGTTTGTAAGATCTGTTTGAAATATCAACTGTGATTATTAATAATGGTAAATATATTCATTTTCATTTTTGAAACACTGTTTATCCTGAAGATTCCCAGAGCATGATTATCTGACAGCAAAGAATAAATATCCACTATGCCAGTCATTGTGGAAATTATTTGAATAATAGTCAGAAGATATGCTATACAAAGTTAATTTCTATCTATAGAACAGGAAATCACAATTAAAACTTCAGAAGAACAAAATTTTTCAAGTTGGAGGAAGGTTGAGCAAGTACACAATTTAGTTGGACAATAACCAAAACTTACACCAATATTGGCATTGACAGGTATTAAAAATCAGTTGTAACTTAATATAGCAGCAAATTGAATTCTCCCTGTATGTAAAACCTATACTTTCATACAGAAAATTATTTGCAAGAACAGTATTTTCTCTGGAAGAATAAAACTTAGGGGTGTATGCTCAAAAAACAATTTCTAAAACAACAAAAAACATTGTATACATTCAGAAGAAAATGGAAAAGAAAAAACCTTGCTGGTTCAGGAAAACTGTAGAAAAGCTTGAATTTGTTTTAAAAGTTTCTATTAGCATCAAAAGTCAGTACTGGCAATACAGTTTCTGTATAACTATCAAGTATCTTTTAGATTTGTTTCAACTCTTTAGCTAAATATAATTTGCTATTTAAAAAAAAAGGGAATTACTACTTTTAACTCAATTTCACAAACAATCCTATTCATTTCTTGCAATAAGACCTATGTATTCCCTAAGAACAACACTGGGTTATTAATTCCTGTAAGAGCACTGCCCTTACAGAAATATCAGAAACTCCCTGCTTCTCTTTCCTCATAGTCTTTGCTTCTAGACTCTAAATCATGTCCCCAAACACACCAAGTGATCTGGCATGACCTGGACACTTTAAATACAATACAACCCCCTCAAAATAAAATTGGAACTGGCATTTCCCACACAAACTGTACTAAACCAGAAAACTGCACAATGCTATATGCATCTTGCCAGAAAAGGTACATCAGGTACTGTACAAAGAGAAGAGCATATTTATAATACTGTATGTAACAAGCATTTGTTAGTTGTGTATAGATATTCAGACAGCTTAAGCATAAGCTGATGACAAAAACTATTTTAACAAGTGTTTAAACTATTAAAAAAAGGAATTTTCTTATAAATCCACTGAGGTGCTCAGAGCACTACCCAGTAAAGCTATTCTTCACACACAACCCCCCTAAATTCCCTATATTCATAGAAGTCTTACTATTACTCTTTGATCTAATTTAAGGTCAACATTAAACAAAAAAATTAAAATGCTAATATTCATAAAATATCCTGTACACAAATAACATTTCCACATGTGCCCACAGAATATATTTTGAAGCCTCCCTGGTCACAAACATGAGTAAAGTGCACCAGCTTAGAGATGAAGCCTTTAGCAGGGGTACAACCCAGAGCTTTTATTCACACACAAACACACACAGTTAAACTGCTATTAAATTGCATCATGCTGCTTATTCCCCTCTCTGTGCTGAGCCATGGAGTATCAGGCTGAGCAGCTCTACCATGCAAGTCTCAGCCCTACAGTAGCAGCTATCATAATAATCCTTTCTATTGGCAAATGTTCCTGTGGTTACCTCAGTTATGACTCAACTGCTTTATATAACCACCCACTTTCAAATACATATATACACATATATATTTTTATATACACACCAAATCAAGGCCAATGTCACAAGACTGCACACACCAGGCCAAAAATATTCTAATACAGCCTCACAGGCAGCAGCTACTGCTACCAACTGTATTACAACACAATTGTACAGAAAACTGCCAATTCAGGCACCAGAACACAATTAATGTGAGTTACACAGTGTGGAACTGAGGTTCTAACTCTCATGAGCAAAGAAAGCATGTGTGACAGCAAGTGTGACAGCTCTCCTAAGAACATGTCTAAAAATGTTAAGAAAAAGTACTTTTAACCATTTACTTTATCACAAGGTGTCCAGCAAATTTTGACCCTCTTGAAAACAAATTTCAAGATCGACCTGAGGTCAGTATCCTTTCATGGTGTTGATGATTGCCATGTATCTTTTTACACATACAATTAAGATAATTGCAAAAAATTTAAATTACTGTGTTGATATTTAGAAGATCATTAATACCTAAACATTAAAATCTTTCAAGGGAAAAGAGACCCTCCAACACATCAAGCAGTGGTGGGGGGGAACCAACTGAAAAAGTTTTTGAGAAACAGCATATATTTTGACTTTCCAAGTTCATGAAGGTGAACCAGTGGAGAAATCAAGCATCAAAGACAAAAGCATTGGAATTTAGTGAGGCAGAATTTCGAGCCTTAAATATAAAGGCAAATATACTATGCAGTATAGCCAAGAGAATGCCAGTGTAACTCCATGTTTACAGTAATATGACTGGAAACAAAGACACAGATAGACTGTCAAGATCACAGAAGCTTGAGTGTGAAATTGAGAAGATCTAGATCAAGCCACTTCAAGAAGCATGTGGAAGAAAACCTACATTTTGCCAAGGTACACAGTACCTCTGTATCTGATTTTTGGCAACCCTACAATACTGAAATCAGAACTCTATTACCAGCAGCATGGCATCTCAGCCTCTCACATTAAAAAAATGCACTAACATTTTTCATAAAATGAAGCATACAAAGAAGTCTGAAAGGTTTTAAGTTTGCCTCTAGACAGACACATGCTCAATGAGATGATTTCTTACACTTTCTTGTTCTAAAGAGCACATCTAAGTCAGCTGCAGGAATTAACTCTCATTACTAAGCAAAACAGAAATTACACATCAGGGTAGTGTGAACTTAAGTTTGTCATGAGAGAATTCTGGTTCTGTCAATACAGCTGGAGGAAAGTGTTTATCGTATGAAAATTTCAGCATTAAACACCCTCTTCTAACTCTGAAAACAAAGCTTATCTGCTCAGTATTTAAACAGGGAAGAATGTTTAATGGATAAATGCAAGCACTGCACATCTGCTTACCTAAACTAGAGCTGTGGTAGGATAGCTCTGAGTTAGATGTGGAAAAAACTATAGAAAAAATATAGCCAAGTATTGACTTACAAGAACCTGGCTCACTTATTTCTCTCTTCTTTTGCCAAAAATTAAGAAGAAATCCTCCATACTTCATCTTCAATCAAGAAAGGAGCTTTTGTGAGATTAGGGCCCCACCATTTGCCCTGCAGCACAATGAAGTGTCCTCCAGTTTGTCCAAGGGAAAGGGAGCACCTTCTTCCCTCAGTAAAAGAGCTGCTTAGTACAAAATGTGCTTTCTTCTATTATTTTTAGGCATGGAGGAAAAGAAAAAGGGGTTAAGTAAACTACTAAAATATTCTAGAAGCATCCCTACTTGCATTTATATGACTGAAAATTTGAGCTGATGGAAGTTAACACCAGCCTGCAGTGTAAAGGACTACTTTTTCCAGTATGCATTTTGTACCAACAAGTGCTTCCCCCCCCATAATCGAGTTGGAATGTAGTAAGGCTCTTGCCAGATGTTCTCCTTCTGCAGAGGTCCAAAAGCAACAGTTCTCAATAATTCCATTACTTCCAAAATTCAAAGCCAGAATCCAGTCTGAACAAACTGAGATCTGGCACAGCCTGTGCTGCTAGCAGGGCCCTGAGACACCTGAAACTCAAAAAAACCCACCCCAAGAAACCTTTATTTTCTCAACACTGAGACATTTCTTCCAACATCTAATTAGACAGAGCTCTTACTGGTATTGTTAAATCTCATTCTCAAATTAAGAAAAAAATATGTTCTCTGACAAAGGAGAGAAATCTGTTTTTAAATATGCCAGGTATCATTACATCTGCTCAAATAATTGCTGAATCAAGCTCCTTGCTGCCTGGGCTGTTAGCTGCCTCCTGAAGCAAGCAGGCAGGCTTTGTGTTGACAGCTCCTTTAGTGTGAGTGGCAGTAAATGATGGTGTGCCCACAATGCTGGAAAGCTGATATGATACAGTTCAGTCTCCTACATCAACAAACGAGGTGGAAGGATGACTGGGGCCTGATGTTAATGGGCCTCGTGCTAATACACAGCAGCACTGCAGCAACTGAGATGTCTGAGGGAGCCTGGTTCACCTCCCATCCCCAAAACCATTTGTTTTTCTTCTTTCCACTCTTTCCCTTTATTTAAAAGAAAGGCTGTGCTTCCCCTTGAACTAAGACATGTCACCAGAGCTCATGGAAGGACTAAGTTGTATGACACCCATATTCACTGGTTTCTCCCTTCATCACCAAAAGGTATCAGCTAATCTACTGATTTCTGCTGCCCTTCAGGAACAAGCCACATTTTAACATTGTTCTGGTAGTATATCCATATTGCTAGAGCTTTAACTCTGGGAAGACAACCTTTAAACAACAAAATTACACTGTTAGAGGATCAGCAGCTTAGAAGTAACTTCTAGAGTATCCAATGCTGTGCCTCAGCATTGTGGTCTTTAAATGCTAAGAAGTAATTAAAACATTTTAACTTGGCTAGTTTAGCAGAAACATGCAACTATTATGAAAATAATTTAAAGTAGTATCCCACTAACTAAAAAAAATCCAACTTACTTTTATATTCTAGAAAATAACTACTAAATCTGACAGTCTGGCTCTGGTGGAAGTGAATCTAGAAATATCTGCATCGGTAGTGAAGATGTTGAGATTTCTCCAACTCTGCTTGTTAACCAAAGACTTTTTTCCTGTTTGAAGACTTTACTGATCTTCCTTTTATTTCTTCTGCTAGCTTTTCATTTAATATTACATAGTCTGGTTCAACTTCATAACATTTCTCCTTGGCTTAAATCCTAAATATCACACTTTTTATAGAAATCTGAGTTTTCAATGCTTTTCTGGTAACAAGTGTTACATGAGTTAAAACACTCTTAATAAAATGCACTTAGAAACCATGCACACTCCAGAAGCAGAACTTTGACAAAAAAGTTAGAATTGGAATTTATAGTCAAGTAACCCCTTTTTAAATTGCCTTCATTCTCCAACAGCCAGAGCAGACATACCTGTTGCTGTTAAAGTGCACTCATGCCTTTTTTTTAAATGAGGACAAGTTGCACTTGGATACAAAATAAATTTGCTGTCGCTGTTTCTCCAAGTATGCTGTTACAGCAGTTCTGTAGGTTACAGCTAGAAAATGCTGAAAGCCAATAAAATATGGTAGACAGTCTTTCTGTGAACAAAAGCAGCCTTACCTAGTAATTATCCTTCTTACAATAATAACACAGTATTACAGACTTTAAAACATTTACCTAAGAAGTCAGAAAGCAAGTGGTACTCAATAATTAATTATTTTTCTTTAATTCTTCCTCCCAAGATGTTTCAGAAATCTCTCCTTTTACAAAAGCACTAAATAATCTCCTAATGTCATTCCTATAAAAATTACACCCTTCGTTTTAGGAACCAATTTCTAGAGATATTTAACCAGAACAGTGGAGTGAATGATTTTACATTAAATAGGACAAATAGTCTAATTTTAATATTACAGGTGAGCAAGAATAAGAAGTGGAAGGATTTCTGAAGTGCCCAGCACAGTGTCCAACAGACCTGTGCCATCAGCCAGCCTGCAAGCACAGCCCCCAAAGGCACCTCTGCAGAGAGAGCCTTCACACAGGCCAGCAGCACTTCCCATCTCCAGCAGGGGATTCTGATGCAGGAGCCACTGCCAAACAACAGCTTATGAGTCAAGGTTTATGTATGCAAACACAGCCTATCTTCCCAACAGCTAAGGGCTGGCTGCCACCCAAAGGAGGCCATCCTGCTTCCCTTAACACTTCCCTGTCCCCACTGCCCACAGCCTGCCTCACATCTCCTTCCCTCACACTAGCACCAGGCTTCTAGGGACTTGCAGTAAACCTCTTCAGAAAGAAACCAGCAGAAAACAGACTCAGAAAAATAACAAACCTTCACTGCTTTCTGGCCAGACTTGCTCACAGAAGTATTTCACTACCGGGCCAGGACAGCACCAATGCTGGCAGAAAGGAAAGGGAGAGCACAAGAACCAGAGGAAGCCAAAGTCAGGGTTGTGTGAAGGGCCAGGGAAGGCAGCCCACCACTTCTGAAGCATTTACTACCTCTGAGACTGGCTGCATGTAAAAGACAAAAAAAAAGAAAAAAAAAATAGGATTTTTTCAGGAGAAAAAAATAATAAAAGAAAAAAACCCAACCATCACTATGTGGTGATGCATAAAATCCTGCAGTCTACTTTGGGACTACTGGCTTTATTGAACCAGTGGTAGGTACTATGCCAGTATGTGCAGTATGAGAGAAAAATAACTGAATAAATGCATGTTTCAATTAGATGAAACACCAATAATCTTATTTTAAAAATCTTTAAAAGATTGAATCTGCTGCATGTTAGGGTAGAAACAGGTTACCAGGAAGTTCAACACTGCCAGAAAACTCCCACACATATTTTATTGTTCACTTACTAGAATTTAAACCAAAAGTTAGAAGAGTAAACTACTTCAAAGGAAATGGCAATAAAACTCAAGAATTTTTCTTCTTTCTGTTTCTTCTGTAATGAAAAAGAAAAGAAAGTAATAATTTGATTTAAAAATTTCAAAGCACATTTTGAAATTCAGCCTTGGGTTCCACGTGCCAAATAAGTTGTTTCTACAAATTATGATATCCCATTTTCTCTTACACATTTTAGAATCTTAAGCATTGCCAGAACAAGTCAATTTAACCATACTGCCTCTTTGGGTGGCAGTGTTGTTAGTCTTAGATCCTGTATTCAGTTCTCTATATATGTGGCTTTTATCTCTAAGAACAGCTTTCAGACTTTCCTTTATATTGTACTTAACTTGTTCATACTGCAACACTCCAAGACAATGAAATTTGTATAAGTGCCCAGATTTGCTCAACCACTAAAAATAAAAATGTTACCATTTATAAAGTTATCAAATAATTTTAACACAAGACAGGATTTTCCTGTTCTATTAAATATATAAAATAACAAAAAATGAGAACAGAGTTTCTGCTTTTTTGAAAAAGACAACTGTGACTCGATATTTGGGAAAGAATTTCTTATATTCCAGTCACAAAAAATATTATTACTTTTCAACATAACGTAATTCAAGTATTTTGCAGAGGATAATAAGGCATCAAATATTGTCACATCCCAGTTTATAACGGAAAGATTACTGAAGAAGGTTCAGAAGAAAAATATCAACCCTCCCAGATGCACGAGAGCATTCTGAAGATCTGAAGATTCACACATGTAATAGGGCAGCTCAGAATAAACATCACATACAGCTCCACAACATATGTTCACGTGCACTAAAAATGCCAAACTTATTCCTTTGGACAAGGCTGGCCCACATCTTTTTAAGAAAATTAAGAAATTGCTGTAAACTGAAGTGAATTCATACCTTAATACTCTTCACCTGAACTCAAAGGTGATATGCCCCCATGACTGAAAGGCTGGACAAGATGACATTGGTGTCCTTTTGGGCCCATTCCACAGACACACACGGGATCTCCCTGGCAGCCACACCAACACAAGCTCCTGACTGAATTTCCACAAGTGATATGAAAGCCCAGTGAATTAAACAAACCCATTATAAGGCAAGAATCATGTGAATCAAATGTAAAAATTCAAGTACAAGAGCTCCAGTAACAATTTCATTGTACTCCATTTACTTAACATGTAAAGCTACTATTTAAAGGTCACACAAAGGAAATAAACACGTGCATCACTCAGGTGTATATCTGTATATCTGGTCTTTAAAACAACTCTGTGTATATTACCAAATGCATCATCAAATGATAAAATTTTGCAGGAATAAAATACTTGTTTGGATTTTATTTCTTGCCTTTTAAAAGAAAGAACAAATAAAGGAAGACACTTCCTTCTACACCTTAAAGCTTAATGTTGAATTTTTAAGCATCAGAGCTGAACTTGCCCTGAGTAAGATATATATTCTTAACCAATTATCAAGAAACTAGAACATGGTATACACTTTAGCCCATAAGATCTGTCTAGTTTTTATTCTCCTTAAGGACTTGGAGCAATCATTATTTTAATGTTGAGTGTATTATGGAACAATCAAGAGAAAAAAACTTTTAAAAAATCCTATGAAATATTACACTAAAAAGAGGACTAATAACAGAGTAAGAAGAGCACAGAAAAACAATCAATACCTGCTTTTATTAAAAAAGGTTCAAAGTGAACAAGAACGTCACACATGGTGGAACCTCTTAAGACCTGCGAAGCTTCTAAGTCATCCGAGAACTAATTAGGTTTTCAAGAAGTCTTAAAATTTAATACACCCTATTCCTACAGAATTTCTATTGAATATGGATTCTTAACTCTTTCATTGTAAAATCAGAGTCTAGCAGTTCATAAGACAGTGCAAAAATACAGATGAATCTAAGCCACTTCATTGTATTTTCCATTAAGAATGAAATGAAGTACAGTTGAAATCAAAATTCCATACTTGCTGTACTTGATTTAATCCAGAATAATGCCAGCTATAATGCTACTGACAGAGAAGTAATAGAAGAATCTGCTGTGGTGCCTGTATTGATCTAGTGTTGTACTGAACACTTTTTCTATTGAGAGTCAATTACATCTCCTCCACACCCACAGCTCTCATTCTAACATGAAGTTTACAACTTTTTTTTACATTACAAGAAATTTTCTGCTAAAGAAAATACAGAAATTCTAAAAGGGAACACCTGTATTTTAAAAAGATCTATCAGTCTTAATATTAGGCCTAAGAAAAACACTGACTAGAATCAAAACAGCATCATGTGTATGCCACCTTTCACACAAGAAAATCCACTCAAAGCCATTTTTAAAACAGATCCAAAATTACAACTATGTACCTGCAGCAATCTTTAGGCTGTCAAGTTTCCAGACCACAGCCAGTTCATAGCAGGGCTGATTAGCTCAATCACAGCATCTTGCTAACAGCAGCTGAGAGCCCCAAACTGGATCTAAATCACACCAAGCAACTAAAAACACAGGCAAAAGTACTTCATCCTCAAAGCCTAACATGAAAAGAATGGATAACCTGCAGAAGCTCACGAGTTAACTAAAACTCTATGATACATGTTTCCATATTTCAAACAAAAAAAGCACAGAAAGTCCCAAAATCAACTTCAGGAACACTGCTAAATGATGGAATACTGTTTGAAGTTAGTGACTGCAAAGATGGTTACAGCACCAAAATGTTATTGGGGGTGGAAGACAACATGCTATTGAGGAGAGATAAGGGGAAATAAGAGCTAATGCTCTAGTGAGGTTTTTACCAGCTTTTCCTTTGTCCCTTGATGTTGTCAGCCTCACTGGAAAGAAAAACTATCTCTGTAGAATTTATTTTGTTTTCTTTTCAAAGCAACTGAAGTAATTCAAAGCCACCAACAGCTTGAGTAAGAAGAAGCCACCTGTAGAGGTCAGCATTCTAAAAGTGTATCAGTAAAAATGTAACAAATTGTCAAATTCTCTGTTTAGGAGGAACTTGATACTATGTGTGTTGAATAATGATAATCCAATGCATCTACACACAGGCATGTATCCTCTGTCCCTCACACAAATAGCATGGAAATAATTTTGCTCTGGTTAATACAATGTGGAAGAAGATGAAAACAAAATTCCTGAAGTGGTTCATCGCAGGAGTAACACTTGAATAAAACCAGTTTCCTAAGGCAGAATCGAGCCACCACTGCGATTAAATATTTCATGAATTTAATATCAAGAATTTCTATGGAGAATTAAATAGAAAAATTAATATATAGATGGCACAGGCAACTTCTAAATTTACATTAAAAAATTTCTATAGTATATCAAATGGCAAAATTTCTTCCTAGAGTGAAGTGTTTATCCCAGCTCATATCATAAAATGAACATGGTATAGTAAAGGGTCTTTCTGGAAGACTGAGTAATACTTGCTCAAACAGTTCAAAAATTTAAAATACAGTGTAACAACTCAAATATATTTTAATAGATCATGAAAATCCATTAGATATAAAAATAATATGCGTTTTATTATTATGCTAGAGGGTGAAAAGAATCATAAGAATTCTGATAATTTCATTTTTTTTCTCTGAGTGTGTGGCAAGATACCAGTTTCAATCTAAATTTCTTGTTGATTTCAGCAGGAAAGCAGCATAAAAACACCTGCTACAGAAAATCTCGGGTTTGGTTCTTTTGGTTACATGTAATTCTTTTGTGTTGTCCCAGGCATTTCAGGTGAGGTTGTTCCTTCCATGAAGAGAGAAGCAACCTGACATTGAGTTATAAAACTAAAAAAGGCTCACCAAAAAAAAAAAAAAATTATAATGAGCCTCCAGCAATAAAACAAAGGCAATTCAAAGGAGTTTCCAAAAAACAGTCAAACATCAACACTATGAAGGAGGAGAAGGTTCTGCTGCTTGAAACAGGTCATTATGAACAGAGAGGATTGAAACAAAATTGTGTTTCACTGTGGAGCACTAAATTACTGGTTTTTAAATACTTTAACCTCATTCTCTTGTGTTGGTTACCCTTTTATTTGGTCTTTAGAATATGCTACAAATGATTATTTATTTTCTGACTGCCAATCCTTCCCTTTGGGAAACAGTTTTTGTCCAAGGTTCTCCAAGTTTCCATCCTCCTCAATACACTTCCAGCTCCAGTATTTGGCTGTGGCTGTGAATTGTCAATCACTGACGAGGCAGAGCCTGGCAGCAATGGTCAATAGCTGGATCTGACAAGGCCTCCTAGTTTAGGAGCCTCCTTCTGACAAGTCACAACCTTGGCTGTTCCCAACTTTTTGCATTAAAAACAAGGAATGCATCTACTAATCCAGAACACTCACGTTATCCAAGATGCAAACAAAGCAAGCACAAAGGTCTTAGAAAAACACCACCTTTGAGAAACCCTAGCAGAACTCCCTGCATCAAGGAGCTCTGCCCTCTTCAGCCTATTTAAGCAGCCTGAGTGTGAAGGAATTACTTGAGTACCTAACCAGAATATTAATATCTCACACTGTCCAAATTGACAGTGAGTCTACCAAATAACAGTAACTACTTCAGAACAAAATTTTTTTGCTGACTACACACCATCAGTAGTACCAACAACAGCAGCATCCACACATTTCATGCCCACTTGCACACTACTGTAAATTATGTATCACAGTTAGGAGAAAACACTGCCACAGCCGGCAAACATCATCTTCCACTAGCACTGCCAGAGCCACTGGATGCAGTGACAGACACTGTCCCCTTACAACTTCACCTAATTTTAGGAAGCACTCAAGTACTCAGCCATTTCTGAAAGCCTTAAGTGGATTAGCATTTATTAAAAAATTCACTTGAAATCCTGTCTTATAAAGGATGTCCTCTCCAAGTCTGCAAACAAAAAATACTTGCAGTTACTCTGCTTGAAACATTGCAAACCTCAAACAGAAGGTGCAACTTCCTTGTATATTTTTATACATGTTCCTATATGAACATGTATAAAAATATAAATTTATAGAAGTTTTCTTTAGGCATTCCAGATCAAGAGTCCAGGTTAAAACCAAAAGGCAATAAAATTAAAAGAAAAAAAAAATCCTGGACACTTACACATCACCTTTAAAATGCAGAGGAAGGTATTTTTTTCTATAGCTCTTACACAGCAAAAATTCACAAAAATATGAGCCAGAGAATTTCAGCAAATTTTATGTCCCTGGTGGCAAACTTGTTACCCATGGAGCCTCACCTTCAAAATCACTTAGTTTAAAATCACTAATTTCTCTGAAAATACTGTGGATTCCAGCAGAGTCCAATAGGGAGTGAAACAGTCTGGGAAGGAGAGTAAATAAAGGACAAGGAAAAAGAAGATGCATACGTACAGAAAATGAAACCATTTGCAAAGTACCGATGGAAGTATTGCCTAATAACCAACTCGTGTGCTGTCCTTTGCTCGGCTCCCTGGGCACCCCACAGCTGCAGCTGTGAGAGCAGCAGGAGCTGCAGCTCCAGTGCAGGGCTCCTTCCCACCTGCAGCACAGCAAAGCAGGCTCCCTGTGCTCAGCCCAGCAAGGCTACCCTGCTTGGGAGACAAAAAGGCAAGGCAACCTGCATTATTACCTCAAACAGATCTGGTTTTAAAAATAAATAAAATAACATTTAAAAATCTCAAACACAAAAGCCCACACACAACCTATTGCCTACATTTTAATCAAGAACAGAAAGAAAAGAAAATGAGAGCAGATAGTACTTGGCTAGATTTAAAGGAAAAGTACAATTCTTTTCAATAGCAGGTTCCATTTCTCAATATGACCATGTTCCAAAAGATTAGATAACAGTATCAGGCAACATCAGACTATTAATGACACAACCCTACAGAATGGAGAAAAGTATTTAAGCATGATATTGACTTTGTAAGATTTAAGATACCAGCACACAAACAGCCCATCCTTTTCTAACACTTAACATATTGGTATTAAACGCTTGGATTAATGGATTATAAAGGAGTAATACCATAAATTAATTCTGATACATCTCAGCAAAGTTGCTGAAAAAGAAAAGAGGGGAAAAAAGAAAGGAAAAAGAAGAGCTCAGCATTCCAGAAGTATCCCCAGGGGAAAGCAGCAGCCGATCACAGCACACATTACCTCTGCCCCTGGTTCATCCATCTGCTGCACCTCAAGGAATGCCACAGGGGAAGCAAACATGTGGAGCACAGCTAATAACAGCAATTCTGTCCATATTAGAAACTAATTATCACCCTTTCCTATCAGGATCAGTGCTTCCAGAATTATAAGCAATTTACCCTACTAAATGCAGTCTAGAATTTAACACTCAATAACTCAATAGCTAATTTAAAAAAAAATGCCAATTTGGACTTAGAGATCATACAAATGTTATTTCTTTTCCTCTCAACACCGCCCACTTTCTTGCATCTAAAGATTTAAAATTTTGTTGGTGGTTTGGTTTTTTTTAGTGAAGGGGTGAAGGGAAAAAAACTCTGTTAAACACAATTCCGTGCATTTAACTCTCAGCTCAAAACTGCACAATTACTGTGATTAAGTCTATGTAAATCTAACAAAAAAGACAAACATTTAGTTTGTATTGTATTAGCCATCTACTGGAAATAACAGCACGAAATCTCATTGCTCCCTACCAAATATATTACTTTTCATTAAATACACAGACCATAAAACTACAAAACGAGATTAAAAAGCTGCGAATAGCATTCTATGTACTGACCTCGCAAATAGAAAGCAGACTTTCCCCTCAGTCTGTTGTCTACCAAACTAAAAATTAAGAATCTGAAAGATTGTTGAGATCCCTCAGCATTAGGCTGGTCTATAAGAACCTAATTATTTATTTTGAAATGACCGAGTAAACATTTTGTTTTAATTTTTGTTTTAATTTATTTTCATCTAATTAAGACCACCTATTTTTAGGTGGTCTTAATTTCTAATACTTTACACATTTTGTAGCACAACCCAGATAACTGAGAAACAGTGGGAAAATCAAGGAAAATCATATTACGACTGCAAAGATCTGAATAAAGAGCATCAGATATGGACCAAAACAGTGCTTCTCTCACAAGAATCTCAATTTCTCTTTGTTTTCTATCCATCCATTCCTCAAGCCAAGCACTTCTTTAGCCCTGACCCAAGTTTTGTCTCACAGCCTACCAAGTCCAAACCGCCCTCTTCCAAATTCCCTCAACGCCTGTCCTGCTTAGCCAGCAGGTGCCACTTTTTTGAGAAAGAGAAGGTCAACATACCCCTAAGGATTTGAGCAAAACGCCTCCTGGAGGGAGCAGTCTGGGATTGGTGCTTGGGTCTGCTCCCTTGGGTCTGCACATGCTGGCTCTGAGCCTTGAGGTAGCAATGTCAAGAACTGTTAAGGATTTCCAGAGAACTCTCTCAGATTTAAGTGAGAAGCATTCTAATGGAAATCACTCAACTACTTGGTTTGCACCTCTGAACAACACACATTGATATTACATTTAAAACGTTTTTAGAGGAAAATTAAACATTCCCCAAAATATTTGACTCAAAAGTAAATAGAATTTAGTGCCAAATGCTAAAGAACTGCAATAATAAAGCAGAGCTACTGCTTTTTTTAGTACACAGGCAAATGTAACACCAGTATAATTCAAAGGACTTTTAAAGCTATATTTTTTTGCTAAATAAGGAATAGTCAAGGGTGTATTTATGATCAACTGTATCCTTCAGCATGAAGGGATACAAAGCACAAACCTAATGCAAAACATCAGCAACTTGGCTTAATAAGATTACAGTACAGTAAAAGGTGCTCATAAGCATTTTCTATAAATGCAATGTAAAGCCTGATGACTCCATAGGAGCCGGAAGACCAACCTAAGCTCATAATGAAGGTATTGTGACAAAGCTTAGTATCTGAAACACCAACAGAATGGTGCATTTCTGAAGTGGTTGAAAATTTCACACTGATTATAAAGCAGCCATGTTACATTGGCTAGTTTTAGGGTAGTAGTGTTCTAGTTTCTACAATCCATGTAGCAGTTTTAAGGCAGATAATACAGAGTTTACCTAGCATATTATTCCTTCCTGCTAATCTCACTTCTCAAAATAACAGTATATGAGAAATAGTACATGGTTGGAAAATTTAAACCACTTTGCCAACAAACTTAAAGAAATCAGTAAAAATATATGTACATTTAACTCCGTACTTGTTTCTTTTTCAAATGCAGAGAAAAAGGGATATTATGATCTTCTGTGGGAAAAGCAAGCTGTCAGACTGAATAAGTATCAAGAACCATAACCATTAATTCATTACATAAAAATAGTCAAGAAATCAAACCCCATCACCCCTGCACTCCTATCACATCTGCCCTCTACCAGTACACAGAAATAAGAACTACAGTGCATCAAATAGCATCAGGCAAACTTGGTTTTGTTTCCTCACCTTTGCAGTTTCAAGCATGCTTAATCCCATGGCCACCACACACAGACACAGCTATTCTTATATCATCTGTATGCCTTCAGAAAACACTCCTACAGTCCTAGACTAGTAATGACAGAAACTTGCCTAAACAGACTTGTCAACAGCAACGATAAACAGCATATAAACTGTTCTATCCTACTTACCTTTTCACCCTCATTAGATGCAGTAACTAAATTTACATTAAAATAATTGTACAATGCTACTTCAGCATTCAATAAACCATTGTTCCTTAGTGTGTCACCATGAGCCATTCCCGGGACCAGGGAACAAAATATTTAAGTATAAAACATAGAAGTCAACATCCTTTTACTTCATACCTCATTGTCTGTCCCATCAAAACCTCAGTAAAGTCAATACCAATCAAGGTCTTTATTTGTGTAAATGACATCTCAAACCACAGACACACAGACAAATTGCATTTTATTTCTGAGAGTTACCAGGAGCTCATTGTGCATGCACAATGCATAGAGTGTGTTGAGGAGGAAGAACTAAAATAAGGATACTCTTACACAAGCCAGTCACCCATTCTTGCCATCATTTACTAAAAATATTTTTTTTTAAATCCCTTCTGTTAACTGAAGCACCTAAAAGATTTTTTTTGTTTATTACAATGCAAAGTCAATTCTGGAAAAAAAACTATTTTAATTTGAATCAAAATACATGCAAGCCTTGGAGTAGATAACAGCTTACAGCCACATGTGTATTTCTAATAATCCTCATAATAAAAGCAGAGTTTTAAGTAGAGGTCCTTTCTGAGAGGATTTTTTTCCTTAAAAGCTAACTTGGTTGCAAGCCACAATATAAAACCAAAGGACAAACTTCTTAATTTGCCACTCCTAAAGAATATGGATTAATTACAGACATCCAGACATATCCAGCTGAATCAGAAAATGTGTAAGAAAATAGGAGGGTTGCTACTGGTCCTTTTTAATAATATGAAGCAACTGACCCCCTGTGAGTACCTCCACTGTCAGCACTGGCAGTAGGAAAGGGAATTGATGTTCACAGAGACACAGGCACATTCAGCAAGCTTCTACTTCAATATCTACACTTACCAAGGCACTTCCTTCACTGCAGAGCACCCTGTGTTACCATGACATTTACTTCAAAAGTTTTCCATTCTCAGCTCCAGACACATATTACAGGAAATATTTTTTAAGGATGTGCAACATCAAATTTTATGAAACAAATGAAACATACAACCCTTCTTAGGACTACTTTGTCTATCTCTAATACTAAGGAGAACAAGAGGAAAGTGCTAAGACAAAGCATTGAAATCCCAAAAGAGAAGGTCAAATTAGAAAAGCCAAATACAAAAAGGCCAAAATGTGTCATAAGCAGAACAGAAATACTTGAACAGTCATATTAAAACAGAGCTCCAGCCTGAAGTCCTAAGTTAGAGGCATATTGAGAAGAGTGTACTTTGAGCACAGAGCCAGCTCTCTCCTCTGCAAGGTACTTCCAGTATCAGGTCACATTCACATCCAAAAACCAGCAGAGATTTTACAGGCTATGAAAGCACACCTGTTTTGGACTTTTACTTCCCTAGAAATAACCTTGTAAAGGAGTGAGTAACTACTTAACAAACACTAAAAGGTCAGAGACAACTTCCAAATGGCTGGCATTGCCCCAAGTTGTTACAACAGAATTATGGATAGGCAGATAACAGTTTCTGAACCTAACTTGGCACACCCCAGAAGACCTTAACATCCTTGCTGAGCTCTTTGCTTCCAAACAGACAAATCCTAAGAGCCTCTTTCTGCTCTCCAGCACAGGCTGGCAGTAAGCACAGAATGAATTTCACTGCAGAACATAAACCATAACCAAACCCCACCACATGTGCAGTGCTGGCTGTATGCACAAATGGCTCCCAGCCAGCTTGACTCCTATCACTCACAGGCAGGAAGAAAACCAGACAGGCCACTTAAGCAAAGGCCTGTTCACTGTGGGACAGCAACAGAAGATTTATTTGCACAATTGGAGCCATTATGCCAATAACTTCTGTTCTCTGACACCCTTTACAGAGATTCTGAAAGGGAAAAGTTAAAGCACAGAGATAAGTAGAATTCACAACAATAGTCCCAAAATGTCTGAGACTGTGTGAATTTATACACAAAGTGAAGAGTAAAAGCCACCAGCATGCAGGTGACTTCAACAGCACAGGATTATTAAGCCAGCATCCAAACAACATTTCAATAGCAAAACACTTTCATAATAAAGTTAATGACACAACTTTATTATATCAGATATAAAATACTCAGTCTTGAAGGAACTTTACAGTATCAATATTTCATCTGCTGTCTATACAGGACTCAAATTAACTCCCCCAACTAAAGCAGGTATATAAGGGCTTGACTTAGAACACAGCTAATATCACTGACATCTTCACTGATTGAAAGCTACATCTTTAAATGAACTGAGAGAAATGCAAATTATACAAAATCCAGGGAAACTAACAAAGAAAGTCCGAACTGAATATATTCCATCAATTCCTTAAGGTCAAAGAAAAAAAGTCATCATAAATAAAGAATTCAAAAAGATGGCCAGATATTCCAGTCCTGACAGAAGTACATCAGATAGTTCTAGTGCTGTTTCAGAGAATCACAGAATATTCTGAGTTGAGAGGGACCCAAAAGGATCATCAAGCCCAACTCTTAAGTGAATGGTCCATAGGGGGATCAAATGTGCATTACTGGCATTATTAGCACCACGTTCATTACTACTGCTGCCACAGAACACAACACAGAGTTTCACATGTGTAAGCAATGCTTTACATTAAGGTGGTTAGCTTTGCTTTAAAGGAAAACAGAAAATGCATAAAGGAAACCAACAAAGGCACACAAAAGAGGTACAGATATCAAATTCCTATTTCATCATAATGGTGGCCTGTATTTTCAAAGAAGTTATCAGACTGCTGAGAAATTAAGTCCTTCTCTGTAGTCCTAAATTTTATCTGCATAAGTTCAACAACCTTCCTATGTAGAAATAATAATTCTTAATAGAATTATTCCAGATGCACACCAATTAGTACTATACATCATATATTTCAAAGATCATTTCTAAAAGGGCTGGAAACAAAAATTATCTTTTTTTCTTTTTTATCTGTCTGCATTCAAATTTAATCCATCATGAGGTTTCAGAGGAAAAAAATCAGGCTAAAAACAACTCAAAAGCCTATTCCCAGTCCCATGGGAATGCAAAGTCTCAAAACACTAAATCTGTCACTGGTTCAGGGGTTATTGCACACACTGCTGTGCCTCCAACTCACATTTTCAGTAGTACATTTCCAGAAATACATGTGTGTGAGAAGAAACTAAGACAAGTGATTTTTAAAAGGAAAAATATTTAAAACTCAAAGGTGATTACGACAATCTTGAGGGATTCTTGAAGACTATCCTTACACCAAAAGTGAATTAAACTGTACTCCAGAAGACAGACATTATTCTTAATATTTATGTCCACACACTTGCTTTTTCACTGCCCACTTTCTTCTCTTGTTCAAGACATTTCCATTTAAAAAAAAAAATTAAAATCACACCACCAGGAACAGTAATGAAAGAGAAAGTTACTGAACTGTCCCTGGGCATTTGTCTATCAACTGGAAATTACAATACAGAATACAGTGTCCAGGACTGGCATTCCTTTGGTTCATCCCCTACAAATGCCTGAAGGAATCACACGCACCTAGAACCAGCTAACTGTATTACCCACATGGATGAAACTAAGCCCTGGACAAGGAAAATGACCAAATAAAATGTAAAAATTAATAAACTTCAGCTGAACATCCAAATTCAAATCTACCACAAGTAAAGCAAGTTTACTGTTTTCCTTGCTACCCAATGGCAATTACATCAGCAAAGTTTTATCAATGCCATTAACACTTACTAGTAGGAACAGCACCACTACCAAACTGCTATAAAACGCAGTAATTCTTTTACACTTCCTCTTTATTTTTGCCTTGGAATTTAAAACTAAGTTTGTTTTTAAAATAATTAATTCAGAAATTAAGAAGTACTCACATCAAGTCCAGAAGAAAGACATCCTCAACTACCTCAACCAGTTACAAAATCTGGTTGTGGACAAAAGTGACCACACATGAGAGTGGACGTGGCCATCTGCATGAAGGACCCAAGAGCACAGTAGTTCTTTATTTCCCAGCTTCAAAGGTGGACACTCCTCTTTACAAATGCTGATGTTCTTCAGATTTGTTTTACATTTTTGGATAATACAATCATACCAAAATAAACATGAAAGTTGCCTTTATATTCTCTTTCACTACCACTTAAAGACATATAGTCTTCAAAAACAAGTTGGAGAAAAAATCCTATCTACAATAATAGCAATCAGGAATCAAATTAATTATTTGCACATTAGCAAGTGTTGTAAAGATAAGAATCTCAAAAGTTTCTTGGACATCAGGCACAAAGCAAATAACCTTCCCACGCTAACAGTTTCAACCAGATAATCTTATGGGCTTCCATGGGAAATACCTCTGCTTCCTGATATCCCCAGCTTTCTGGGTCCCCCTAAATATTCACTTCAGAGTAAACATCTTATTTCTCATAAAAGCTGTTGGAAAGTTTAAAAATAAGTACCTTAAATTTCTTGAATTATAAAGACATGGGAAACCAGACATGAATTACAAAAAAAGTTAAAAAAAAAAAAAAAAAACCAAACCAGAAAACCTCACAGTAAGTGCCACATTCAAAAGCTGCTGAAATGTAACCTATAAATTGGGGTCAACATTTAGTTCACCTTCCTAAAGGAATTTTAATTCTTCAAATTCATTTGCACTCTCCCATTTCAGTGTTTTCTAAAATATTGCTCCCACTAGATATATCAGAAATTCCATTTAAGATAAAAAGAAGGGATAACAAAGCTACAATACTTGGATCACTTGCTTTTATCCCAACCTGGTTGATCTTCATGAGGTTTACAGGATGTAAAGCAGCTTTTTTTTTTCCCCAAAAGCCAGAACCAATATAAAACAAGAGTCCCAACAGGCTAGTTTGGGAAAACATGGTAGTTGAATTCTGAGTTTCAAAGAATTGTTTGAGGGCCAGGACGCTGTTTTTCTTATAAATAGTATTTATTTACAAAATAGGTTTCACTAATCAAATGGAACTGAGACCAAAGCACAGCATTAATATGTGAAGTATTTGTTTTTAAAATATCTGTAGTGCTTGAAGTCTTCCCCTTTGACATGTATTTACTCATCAGTACTTCAACTTACCCTCACATACCAGAATTATGATATAAAAATAAGCTATTTCACAAAAGGCTCCATTTAATGATATATAACCATTTTTATGCAGAAGCAAACAAGTTAAAAAGCACTTGGGGAAATAGAAATTATTGTTTTGAAACAAAGTTCTCCATCATCATTAGGTTAAATCAAATTTGTTTCCTAACTTTAAGACACGCTCTGTTGTAGCACAATTAGCTTTTCCATTGCTGCTGGAGCATAGGTTCTGCCTACCACAACACAAAGGATATTTTTTAAGTACTCAGAACCCAGATACAGTAGCAAATGCAGCCACATTTAACACAACCTCATCTCTTGTTCCAGTCACAGCAGGTTTTGTCAAAAAACCCACTTGATTACTGAATCTTTTTAGACTACTTGTTACCATATCCATGATTATTAGATCATGGCCATAGGCTAGACACTGGTACATATATCCAGCTGTCAGAGTGAATTTAATCCATTAAATACATAGGATAGCTATGGACAGGGTTGTTTTCTGTTTATGTATCAGGAAACATTTTTAGACCAGAAATTTTCTTCCTTGAAGAAATTTAGGCAAATGTATGTATCTGTGTTTTCTTATTTGGATAAGATTCAAATAAAATTTACAGAAACAAGACGTATATGCAATCTGTGAAGGTGTGCTGAAACAGTTTCTGTAATGCTGATATGAGCCCCAGACTGAAATTTGCATTTCCACATTTTTAAACAACAGAGTCTACATTTAAGAAGCTATACAGTAGACACAGCAAGAACTGAACTGCAAAAAAAAACCAAAATTTGATCAACATAAGTAAAAGATTGAATTAAACAAGCACAGACATCAAACTAAATACAAAAGTAGGGAGTGAATATTGACACTGAAAACAGTGCAAGCTAATTTAACTCTGCTTAGGTCAGATGAGGTTATTGATATTAACCCATTCCAACACCACCATTTACATTAACTGAGCAAGTTCAAAAACACTTCTTGTCTGTTCTACAGTGTAAACACTAGCCCTCATTTCAGAGCTGAGGAAATCAGAAAATAGAAAAGGAAAAAAGAAAGGCAGTTCCTCAATGATATGGCAAAACAGGAACAGAAATTCTGCCTCTTTGTTACATCCTTTAAAACTCAAGAATATCTTCTCTTCACTATGCAATGAAACAATCTTGACAAAAGCTTTTAATGGAGATAAAAAGCCTGCTTTAACTCTTTACAAAATTTTACAATTTCACGAAAATAACAGCACTAAGTAGAAAGTGAGTAATAACATTTCCTAGGACTTTGCTATTCCTAATGAATTTTTAGATATAAATTAAGAGTCATTCAGACAAAAAAAAAAAAAAACATGTTTCAATAATTACATATTTTCCATGTTCCTATAATTTAACAGACATTAAAAACATAGATTATAAAGCTACAGAATATTGAAAAGCATTTAATATTTCAATATAGAAGCTTGTTATATGAATTAAATTATCTGTGCCTTTTATTTAAGGATTAGTCATACAAGTATAAAACTATTTCAGAATTAGAATTTTAAAAGATAAATACCTATCTTCTCATACTAAACTCATTTAAAATGCTATCTTTGTTAAGCCTGACAAAATCAGGCCAGTATTTATACACACTTACACATTCAGAACACAATGAGCTTATCTCAATGTATGTCAGTGACCCTACTGCCACAATCCCAAAAACAGTGCCTACTCAATCAGTGCTGACTCAAAGGCTAAAAGGACACATAAATAGAACATTTGTTGGAGCTGTGAAAGATCTTTTATTCCCAAACGTGACTTGAGACCAACTGGCACAGCAGTCAGAGGGTACTTGGGTCGTTAATGCTATGTGCCTTCCCAAGGATAGCTGCAGAGCTTTAGGACACACTTCTGCTGAGGCAGCACTAAATTTGCTTAAAAGGGGAAAACACCAACAAGCAGCCACCTTGCAGAGTCTGATTCCCTGGCTTCATACTCTCCTTGTGATCAATGTTGCCTTCTCCTTGGTGCATTGGTCCCCATGCCAAGGCCACTCACACCGCAGCTTGTCTGTGCAGGTCAGGCAAACACACGCAGCAACTGTAAGTAACAAGTCCTGGCTGAACTGCTCAGAGCAGCAGCTCAGCAACGCTTCCCAAGGCCAAGCCAACCTGGAGCTATGCTGCTCTCCTGCTCTGACAAAGGGGCAAGGGCAGGCAGGGACTGAAAATCAAGACCCAAGCTAAGGATCTCTAGGATGGTACATGCAGACATCTGCTGCAGCAGGCAGAAAGTTCTTTTCAAGTACAAATTCATTATTTCATTCTTCCTTAATGTCACTTGGAAGGACAAAAAAGAGGAATGAAGTGTTTGCTTAATTCTTACTTTTATCTATTTCAGAGAAAGTGATAGAGCTAAAGACTATGCTACATAAACAGATGTAAAGGATGGAGCAAGCTAAATGCGTAACTTCAGAACTCATTTCATCTAGAGGCTCCTTCAGTAAAAAAGAAATCCTTAGGCACGAAAGTCCCAGACCACATAAAATAATACACTGTACAGTGTTAATCACATTGTTGCCAAACTTTAAAAAATCCACTTTTTTTTCAATTAGTCAGATTTAATTTTTTTTTATCTTCTTAAATAAGCAAAAAATTAATCAACTCCATCCTGACAGCGCATGTAGAAATGGATATTATGGCTACCTACAGTGTCTGTGCTCTAAAAATTGTCTCTGATCTCCCACATTTCATCTTGACGAAAAACCTTACATATTAAAAAACCCCAAAAGCTACATTATCTAATGTGACACAATAAATTAATAGCTTTTTCTTATTTTGAAAACAATTAACATTTAGTAACCACAGTAGGAGGAGGATGTACTTATATACAAAGATACAGCTGAGTTTGCTGAAAAAGGGATCCTATTTAAGGTATATTTTCCAAATAAATACAGAAATTCACCTCTGCAAGTGATTTTCCCCCATTAGTGTCACATTTATAAATAATATGGTAGCAAGACAATCATTTTACTTATGAATGAGAAAAGGATGATGAATGAAGCAGTGTATTTTCCCAACTGTTTTGCAGTACCCAAAACTACAGAGGAAATCTTCCAAAAATATTTCTTCCAGGTACAAAAAGGGACAAGTACTGTGCGAAACTCAGACAGAGATGTTTTGGCATCTAACACTGGTGAGCTGTTAGAACCATTCAATCTCTCAGTGCATTCAAGCTAAGTATGTTAAATACACAAGAAGTTCACAGAGTAAGATTTGAAAAGCTGTAGCTTTATGAACACTGGGTTCAACCAACCAAAAAAAACAAATAATGTATTTCAAGGAAATCTCTGCTTCCCGCTCTTTTTACTCCAGCCATGTGCTAATACTGACAAGGTACTTTCAGATCAATGCACCAAGCACTTCAGGAGATGCAAGAGCTCTGCCAGGAATCCTGCCTTCAGAAGGACTTTCATTGCTATGGCAACAGCATGTTCTCCAGGATCCAAGTCAGAGACAACCTGTGACACACTCATGAGAGATGGCCAAACTCTGCCAGAGCGCTTGCTGCAGCACAAGTGGCACTGTCACACACATGCCAGTTAGCACCTGCAGGAATGCAAGGCACAAAGCAGGGGGGTTTTATGATAGTTCACTTAACTTCCCTGCTTATAAACTGGTGCCTCTGGGAGAAAAAATACCATTCACCTTATTAAACAAATTCAGACTATTCAAAGGCCAAAAAGTATATTATCATTAGCATAGAATACAAATTGCATTCAGGCATTTACCGCTTTGCTGGTCCCAAGTTCCCCTAACAGGATGAGGATAAAGGAAAAGGGAAGGGTTAGTACATAGCAAAGAAGAAAATTATTGAAACTATTATTCAGTACTCAACAAGTATCTTGAAATAAAATTAGTTTAATGAGTATAACAGATACACGTGGCGAGAAACTCTGGTTTTACAACATCGCTCTACAAAAAACCCCAATCTCTTCGAATGCTTCACCTTCTACCCAGAAGTGTATTCACAAAACCACCCTTGACATATTGAGATTTAATCACTGAACATGCCGAGTTTTAAACACCCCATATACATCACTCTTACACTTGTAAGCATTTGTATACTACTACTCAGGGACCAGCCACTAATTCAAGCCATTTAAAACCACCAGAAGGAAATTTGAGTTATTTACCCATTTCTGCATTTTTATTACATTCCTTTTCAAAACTTCCTGTATAGTTACATACATTTTACCTGCATAAACCAACAAAACCCTGCCTGTTGTTGCCCACCTAAGTTTATTCACCCCAGATAATCGGCTCTATCTTCCCCGTACACAATAAAGGCAAGAACATGGCTGCATTCTTGATGTTTCTGACAATGCCTAAAATAGTTCAGCCCCTTTTAGGATTCCTTCTGGTTGTACTGTACAGCACTTACACCCTGAAGGCCTGGTAAGACTGTTGGGTGTATGTGCTGGAGAAGATATGGTCTTGCATTCTTTAGAGCCATTCTCTTCTTCCTTTTGAAGTATCAGGCATTATCTGACTTGCCTCGCAAGTAGCAATATTGCAGATTGTTAAAAAATATTGCAAACTAACTAATAAAATTAACAGCTGAAAGAAGAAGAAATATGGGGTTTTAGTTTGTGCTTTATTGAGGTTTGCATTTTTGGGAGGTTTTTTATGCTTTTGTATTGGGTTTTTTGGTTTGTATTTTTTTTTGTGTTGTTGTTTCAGTTTTGTTTGGGTATTTTTAGGGTGAGCTTTTTGACTGAGGAGCTTTTAAATTCAACATCTTACAAATACTCACAAGTATTTAATTCAGATGTTCCTGTCATAAGTAGCATTGAAAGTTTATGCTCCACTTTTTTTGGTGTGCTTATTACAGTCCTCTGGCAATGGAACATGATATCAGAGATATTGTCAAGGTTACCAAAATACAAGTATTGCACAGAGCAGAGAACACATGCCAGACATGACATGTATTTATACACAAATTGGCAGAAACGTGCATTTGTTTTATAAAATCCAGCTAAGGGAAAAATTTTTGCATTACCATTTCATTCAATCCCCTTGCATCTACGCATCTCAAGCACTAATCCTGCAAAGACACACTACAAAATACAGCCATTTGAGCTCTACAGTAGTAAGCACCAGACATCATTTTTAGAAATACACAAAAGCTTTTCATTACTCAAAAACTCGGTCATCTTCATTAAATCACCATCTCTTCATAAAAGCCTTGGCTTCATTTAGCATTCAGGAAGATGAAAGAGCAGCTACCCTCCTTATGGATTACTTCTCTATTACAAGAGAATACTTTGCACGTCAGAAGCAAACACTGAAGGATTAAATGATATTGTAGCTTCCGCTCTTATTTATTTGCAATGGGCAGTGAATAGAATTGCAAAGAAACAATCAGTGATTATTTTAAGCTGTGTTCTTTTGCAAGGATTATGACTCATGAAGTTGCTGCATAAAGAACTGGAACAGGATAGGTGTCGCATTGAAATGGTCGAAACACCACAATATGAAAAATGTTTGTCCTACAAGCAAAGCTGTCTGATTTAATCATTTCCTAGGGTAGCCACAATCGCTCTTGGGATAATAACCAAGACAATAGTACCATGCATTCAAATAAACAAAAAAATAAAAATATACACAGTGAATTCCATTCTCCTACAGAAGACTAAAAATACCTCTGGATTTTTTGTTTATACTGAATTAAGGGCAAAATACATTTTAAACTCAATTTCATTTAACACACACAACATGCACTTTTATGGTCTGATATTTATCTGCATTTTACCTGCAAAATGTACACAACTACAAATAGCCAAATTTCGGATTTTGATTAACTAGGTATGTTTTTCTAACAATTAGCTCAGCATACTTATCTTTAAAAAGGAGGAAAAGAATACACCATCTAAAATATAACTTCCACAAAATATGGCTCAGAGCACTTCAACATAAAACTCCAGCCCAGCCTAACATAAGTTTTATTGTGTTATCACTGCTTCAGCAACAGCAAAGATCTCTTCCAGAGACGAGCTAAACACAAAATGTGTCCTGCAGTTTTGTTCATCAAGAGCAAAGTAGAAGGGGTTCAACTTCTTACTAGCAGTCCACACAACCAACAACCTGATCAAGACATGGAGACACCGCCAGCTCTGTACCTACAACTGGCACAGAAAGAAACCCAACAAAATCTGCTACCAAAACAAAGCAAACTTCAATAGCGTATCAAATACCTCACATGCTTACAAAAAACAATATAGACAACCTCTGCAGAAGATCAGGAGCAAGAAATCCACTGTAATAAACAAAAGTTACTTCTGGAAAAAAAATTAATGCAAATTGTCAGCTCTACATAAAATAAAAAAATAAACCTACTTATATTCCACTTAGCAAGCAATTGCTACTGTAATAAAAATGTACACTTTTGGACCATCTTAAAAGATGCACTTCTATAGCCCTAATACAAAAATGCACAACTTGTCTCTCCAAGATAAGCTTTCCTTAGTTTTATGCTAAGTTTTTGCTACCATTCACAGAGAGCATTCATCAGGGCTGCAAAGCAAACACTTTTAGTCAGGTCATTTTCATCCCCCCATTCCAAATACTACTTTAATACACCAGCAAAAATTATTTTGGTGTGGTCAAGCAAGATTTTTCTGCATAACACTGGTAAGAACAAGAAGTTTATGCATTTTAAAGCAATTTCAGCCCTTTACTTAAAGAAAATAAGAAATCGCATCTCTAGTATAAAAGATTCTAACAAAGTCCTGAAGATTGATTGGGTACTTTTTAGCCTGATTATCCTCTGAAAACAGTGAGATATTATAAATATAACAAAAGCCACTCTTTCTGATCATTCTTGGTATTCAGTTAACATCTTCACCAAAGAAGTGCGTCCTTTATGTTTTTGAATGTTGTGTTTACAAACACAGTTTTGTTTTACAGATGAAAAAACAAGGCATTCATTCAAGACATTAAAAAAAATTATCATTATCTCATCTTAGAGTCATAATAGAAAAAAATAAGAAACAAACAACTTGGCCCCTACAACCACTAGTAAATAATGCATTGTAGTATTTAAAAAGTCCATCAAGTACCACAAAGTACCTCCAAATCATCAGGTTGAGGTATACAATAGAACTGGGGACTGCTACATTTTCAAATTAATTAAATATAAAAGAAAGCAAACAAAACCCACAAAATGCAGGATTGGCCATTACAATATAATGCAGGAAAAAAACCCTCAGATAAAATAAAAAAAATAAATAAATAAAATTCCCATCCTTCGAATGATAATTTTTCCTGCCTTTTCCTATAATGTTTAATAGCCAAAAGTGATAAAGGTGAATACACTATTTAGAATTATGCACATTAAGTAACAATCTCCAAATAATTCACATGCAAAAGAAAATACTGCTTTTGCTTATTTCTTTATTTCAAATCTAGTGACTTCCTCACAGCAGACTGTACAAAACCAATCAAGTTTTGCTATATATTTCTGAAGAAGTGATAACACATTGAATTAGACAATACCTGCAAAAAAAGGTTTTCAGAGAAGATACTTTATTTCATGAGGTCATTTATTGAAACTGAATTTTTAAATATAAAAATTAGTATTTATTTTGAAGTAAATTTAAGTTAGAAGACTTATTATATCCCATAAATCACATCTGGCTCCGTGGGTACTTTAATAAATTTTATGTGGTTCTGAAAATGCTCAGTGCTATTTCCCTGAAAACAACAGAGTAACAAACAGAACTGCATCTCCATGGTCAAGAGACATCAGTTCAAGAAGCCTAGCAAACTATTTCAGTTTATGTGCAGCTTGGATTTTAAAAACAGCCTCCACAAACTTCAGTCTTACTAAGTGCTATGGTATTATATTACTGCCTTAAACAACCTTCTCTTCATAAATACACACAATGTTCAGCCCTGAAAAAATTACACTATACCTTTAGCAATTTCAGGAAAATAGAGTTTCCAAGTTAATGGTAGAGTATAGGGTAGATTAACAGGAACTCATATAATGGTATCTGCAGGCTCAGCTATGGATAAAGTAGAATTACCTGAGACAAACAGCTGTCACAGCAACTTGACAGCAAAACAACTAAGGGGTTAAATCCTACTTGTGTGACAGCTGGAAAGAAGTGAGGGGAAGGGGAACTCTGGCAAGCATGTATGAATGATAAGCTTTTAACACAAAATTCCTTTGCTAAAGATCAAAACAAGACCATAAACAAATAAACTCAAAAAAAGCTAAAACTCAGCAAAAGCTGCAGACACTAAAGTTTTGCAGGGGGAGATTACAAGCTCAGTTGACATTAAAGGACATACAAATACATAAGAATCCCATTCATACTGCTCTTTCTCCTCTTTACTCAAACTCTTAGTCCTCACATCTCCATTTCTATCAAATCAGCTGTCTGGATTAATACAAAATTTCACATCCTATTCCTTCCACATAAGATTAAGACTACTGTCCAAATCATCTGAATACTCTTCATCACTTACAGTAGATCAGAAAAATTTGGCGGACACAGTTACTGGCTGAGGGGAGGCTGATGGTGGAAGGTACCCCATCCTTAGAAGATCCACATCAGGAAAGGACAGGCACTACTGCTATCCCAGATATTCTGAAGCTATCCAGAAAAACCATTGTAAAGATCTTCCTTGCATCCCAAACCAGTAATATTTATATGGGGATTGGAGGTCACATGCTGTGCCTCTAACACAGTGACCACACCGCTGCTCTCATCTAAGGAAAAAGTTTCTGGAAATACAGGATGAACTTTTTCAAAGAATGCTTTCCACATGCCAACACGGCAAAACTCAGTTTCCCTTACTAAAGGTGTCAAATGTATCCCTAAACAGAAGACAGACCAGCACTACTAAAAACTCTCAGGTCTTCGGTTTCGAAAACAGCAAAGAATTTCTGACCAAGTGTCATGAGGTTAATACCATCGTCTTTAAAATCAAAGTCAACAGTAATGAACAATGGACTACCACCTATTTCTCTGCTCACTAAGCTAGATTCAGAATACCGAGCTGTTTTAGTAACTCTCCCTTTTTCCTCAATCCCCAAAACCTCAATACCCCTATGACCACAAACACCTTGCAATACACTGCTTTAAAGTTGGGTTGTCAGATCTCTCTACTTATCCAACATTTTTTCCCCTTCTCTTTCTTAAACAGGAGTATGGAAGCTGTATCTCACAGGAATATACACTATACTTCTCAAGACTTTTCATGGCATGCCTGGTAATTTATCTTTCCAAAGGCAAGGAACGGAAGGAGGAAACGAGACAGCAGCAGTGAGACAGGGGCTGCCAACAGGCAAGCTGCAAAGTCATAAATTTACTGGCTTTGCATCACCCTCAGGTTTCTAAATGCAACAGGTGAGGGATCCAGACTGAAATCTTGATCTCACTTGCATTTGGCCCATTTGAAGAGAAATCAATGAGTCTCCCCTACAAAAAAATGGAAGGTAAAGAAGCCATGGACACCCTTCTGCTTTCAAGCAAAAGGCTCCTTCAGCTCTCCTAAGGCTCTTCAGAAGAGGGCAGAATTTAGCACCCCTCAGACCAAAGATGAAATACCAGGTTATCAGGTCTGCTGGCTCACCTTTAATGCAACTAGAGGACAAATCAGATATTAGAAAGTTTAAAAAAAAATTTAAAAAGCTATACTGCTGCATGAGCTAATGCTTAACAGGCCACTCCAGACTTCCAGCATTTAAGACACAATAAGAGTGCCTTTCCTCTTCAGCAATTGCATAGATCAATGAACAGGGTATCTAAACCATTGCTCATCCAGGTAACTCTCCCAAATTTTTTTTTTTTTTTTTTTAGTTTTTTTTGTTTCTGTTATGAGAAACTGCTGATGGAAAATTGAAAAAGAAATAAGAGTTCACAGGATTGATAAAGTCAGGTTTTGTTAATTTTGGAAACACTGGTAACTTAAGAGACCTGCTCAAGAATTGCCATTGTGTCCATTTTCAAGACACATGGCCCTAATTTAGGGACATTCAGGTTAATAGCAGGCTATCAACTTAAATGGTCTTTGCATCAAGTCACTAATTAGCAGCCTATCCCAATCCAGTGCACCCCTTACAAACTCAGTACATTGGTAGACACAAGTGGAAAGGGCAGCCAGTCTCTTGAATTTGTACAGAAGGGAGGAAACTAATACAAACAGATATCTAAACAGATACTTTCAGAAGTTTTTGCATATATCAGGAATGTCTGGGCACACACAAGATTTGTGCCCAAAGCTGTTCACTCCCAAATTTGCATACTTAGTTTCCATGAACTTCAGAAGAATCTTACAGGCAAGAGAGGTGTCATATTTTGACAACTTGGCTCCTCAACTGTCCCTCTTACTTCGACTCTTATCCCTCTTTTCTGCTACACGTCCATAATATCTTACTTCTTCTCTTTGATACCTCACTGATGCATGTGCACAGCCACATGCAAAAATAAATAATGTTATTAGTACACTGAAAAAGGTACTAAATTGAAAATGGTAGGCCGCAGAAAAATACTTCCTCAGAGTTACTCTTCTTTGCAAAAGACAAAAAAAAAAACCACAAAAGGGAGTTATTTTAGAGTACCAAACCTGAGGTTAAAAAATCAGTTACAGTTAAAACTGAGATTGTGATCAAATCTACTAAAAGCCATAAGAAAACTGCACTACAATTACCTATGGTGGGTACATGCATATTGTGACTGGCTGTTAATGGAATTACTGTAATAAATAAAGGGTGTTAGGCAAAATCAGTAACCATCCAAGTCGGTATTGGTATACATGTTATAGCTTAGACAAAGGCAAAACAAGTAAAATGTCACTGTAAATCACAAACACTACCTTTAGCCATAGTAGGAACAGAAGATTTAGATTTTACATAAAATCTAAAGAAAAAAAGAAACACCTCATTAAAAAGTCCAATGGAACAAACCTCTGACCTTTGCCACCTTCTGCTTAAGTTTCTAAGACAGAAATGGCTTCATCTTCAGAAGTTGGTTTTGGAAAAGAAAAGAATGACAAGTTCTGTTTCAAACAAGAATTAAGTACAGCAGGTATGACAAGGAGTATTTTGTGGCATAACTCACTGGCTTACATATCAGGTTACTTTTCCAGTATGTTTATTTTCACCAGCAGTCTGACCAAGTTATTTGACTTTATCAGCAGCTTACATGACTTACTGTCATAATATACTACAATATATCAGATTAGTTCACTTATTTTATCTGCTGCAGCTTTCATTCATAACTGATTGACCTGTAGAAAGCAAACCTGCCCCAGCTATCTTTTAATCAAAACACAGTGTTCATCTGTTAATCCAAGACAGCAATTTCTTATAAGTTATAGATCAGTTGTATTAGCTGTCTTATTCACACAACCCAACTACACATCTCTTTCTAAAATATAATCAACATATGTCTTGCAGAATTATAGCAAATCAAGCTTCTTACATCAGGATGAATAACATGCACCCCAGTATTTCCAACACTTCACAAAACCACACCTGAAAAACAAACAAAACTTATCCATTCTTTAACAGCAACTACTTTGTCCTTTTAAACTAGGGACCAGTGGGTGGCGAAGAAAAAGCATCAAGAAAGCATTCCTTCCTTCTAAATCAGATTTCCCAGAAATACAGTCTTAAGAGCCATGTAGACATACAAGGGATCTTCACCTACTTACTGGGGGCCATTAAGCAGAATCTCAAATCACTGACAGGTTGAGGGGGGAGGGGAGGTGTTTGTAGATGTTTATTTTAAGTTTAAATGAGAAAGAGGGGGCTCTAAAATAAAAAACAATGAACACAGTCTTACTTCAGCTAAGAAAAAGAAAGCACTTTGCTCTAGCATGCTTGTAAAAATATCACAAAAATTAAACTGAGCTCAATGGGAAAGATATTAAAGCAAGCTTCACTTCTCTAATTGCCATCAAAACCACTGAAAGTCTTTGTAAGAGGCAGCAACACGCAAAGAAAAAAAGAAGTACTGTTTAAGAATCTGTGCATAGTGATTTTCAGTCCTAGATAGCTCAAAGGAATAAATACCTCCCCTATCCATGTTTCTCTGTAAAAAGTGATCTCTGGTCAGTTAAAAAAAAAAAAAAAGCTTTTAAGTATTGTTTGTCCAAGAAATTACAAAACACTTGAAATTATAGCAAGACCACAATTAAATCAAAGTACTTAGAAATTAAATGCCTGTAGTTCATCACGGATCTTGGCATAGTTTTTCTACAATACTTGACATTGTCTCAGAACACAACTAATAAAGAAGTTTGTTACCTCTCACTCCTGCAGAGTAACCACCTTAGGTCAAGGCTTAGATCATAGCATTACCAGAATTAGGGCATATAATCCACTACCCAGTAAAATTCTACAGCAAGAAATTGTTTAAATGAAAATCCAAAAACATATACTACTATTATTCCCAGGGGAACTCAGCTGAGGTTATAGCTTGTTTGACAATTGCAGTGTTGTACTGAGGATTGGTATTTATAGGAGGATACACCATACTGGTAAAAAAATTCAAGGATTCACATTGTTTCTCTTCAAGAAATCACTACTCTGGCATTCTCTCTTTTTCTAAAACATCCAAGGGAAGAAATTGAAGCATTACCTACAAATAGGACATGCCACATTACTTAGCAGTGGTCTAAGACCTTATGTAAAAATGAAAATTATTCTACAGACAATCATTCTACTCATTCAGCAAAAGCAAGGACAAAGCGGGATGAGATGTTCAGGCTGTGCTCCCCACAATTAAGTTTTAGGTGCCTGAATGTCTTTTAAAACAAGCTTCAGGGAAACAACTCTCTTAAATATTTGTATTTTTAAAAATTTAAATATTAACTACATTTTAAGACAGATTTGCTGTCCTACAATTGCCATTAACTTACACCTGATGTACATTCAAAGAGGAAGAGAAAGCCAGTCATTTATTTCAGGAGAAAACCTAACTCCTGACTCCTTCAAGTATGTAACAATTACATTTGCTACATAGTTTCATTAAATTAAATGTGAGAGACAGTCTCTGGAAAATCTGAAAAATTACTCAATGGATAAGTTTTAAGATGCTTTTAAAAACAAAAATTCTTGAGTGTTACTAAAATGCAATGTCATTTGGACTCCCAAAGCAACAGCCCTGACAACCTAAAAAGCTAACAGGGGATGTCACTGCAAAACTTCAAGCCACTACTTCACTTCTCTACTAGCATTCTAAACATTTACTTTCATTAACTAAAACACAAACATCACTTTCTTGTATCCATAGGATCAAAAATAACATTTCACTGTATTCAAACAAGATGAACCTACATAAAAAGTTTTATCAAAAACTTACTTTGGTTTCTCTTTTGTAGTAAGTATTCCCTTTAGAGAATGACACAAAGCACCTGTTTTAAAATTGCACTTATTCCCTATTACAGTCTTAGCTTAAAAGTCTCTGATAGAGCAACTAGGTGGACCTTGTGATAACATGATAATACGATGAAGCCACAAAACAAATGCAACATGTAAATACACACTTACTTGCTTTCCAGATGCATGGATAAAGTTTCAACACAAGAAAATTCTAGTTGCCAAATCTTTGAGAGCTACACAGTACTAGAAAATTGTATTAAACTCACATTTTCCTTAAGAACTGTATTTAAATATATCATGTCCATGAATCAGGAATATTAAACTATTTGGTAATTACAGGTGTTTTCTCCCTTCATACAGGGGGGCTAGGAAATTCTTCAATTGAACATCTAGGATTGATTTTCTTAAACAAAACAACACAGTCATTCATTTTTAATATAACAAATATACAACTTCCACGTCAGTATGGCCAGACACTCAACACCTAACTGTACTGTAGCTAACAGTCTAAGACAGAGAGGAAAACCATGGTTAAAGTTAGCAAAATGCCCAACAAAGATCAAAACAGCACATCTCTAACTGATCTGAAAATCTTATGAGAATATGCACAAATGAAAGATTACAATACTCTGGGAACATGGAGACAACACTGAAACATTAAGACCCTGTGAGATGAACATTGTGTGTCTCGGATCCATCCTACCTGATCCACTGAACTGGCTGCTTCCTAGTGTAGTTGGTCTGGTTTTTCCACTATTTACAGGTGGGGAAAACATCTGCAAAAGAAGAAGAAAAAAAAAAGACATGTTTTAATTGGCTTTGAAAATCTGTGCTGAATTATTAATGGAAACAGAAAAAAAGGTTAATAAGAAACAATTTCTTTTTCTATTTCTGCTTGAAAACAATGCAAAATGCATGTTTACACACACACAAAACCAATATGTTGAAGTGCTCCTTAACAGGACCAAAACCTCATTTCTACATGAACACAAACAAAACTAAAAGGACGCCTACTACTACTGTGACTATTTCAAATAGTTACACAACTTACATTTTTTTACTCAAATTATATTTCTTACTGAACAGCAAGTATAAAGTCACTGCACAAAGACAACATTTAAGATGCAGTAGTTTTCTATTATATCTAAAAATCAGGAGCCTTTTTGGTATGGTAGAAGTAACACATGGAAAATACCTATAATTTTCTTAGCCAAGACCATCACTTACTCACTTCTTTTTTTGTGGGAAATAATTTTTCTTTTGTTTAAATAAGAAAAAAAAACCACCCAAGAGTCAAGGTACCAGTGCCACATACCAGCTTAACCAATGTTAATTATTAGATTATGCCACCACTGGGTCAGCCTGATTTTAACCAGTTAAACCAATTGACCCAGCTGGTATTACAGTATTAAATCTGGAAGTCTAGACATTACATCAAAGTTCAGGTGTCCAACTTGGCTGAGGCAGACCCAGCCAAGCCCCGCACGCTGCTGCCCCTGCTCCTCAGTTCGCGCGACCACGGAGAAGTCACGACAAGACCTCAGAGAATATCCTACCGCACTGAAGTCCAGCAAGTCGCTCAATTCCTTGTCAGTTCCTATAGCGGCCATCCTCTGCTGCTGGGAATTCATCTTCCTCCGCTCCTCCGATCACCTTTCTAGGGCACAGGGAGAGAGGAACAGGCAGCACTTCACGGCGTGAACCCGGCCCCGGCGAAGAGGGGCCTCCGGTACCTGCGCCCCTGGGGCGGGGTGGAGACACCCGGGGGAGCCTCGCTCGGCCGGGCGGGCTGAGGGAATCGGCAGCAGCAGCTTCCCGAACTAACCAACTCTCTTCAAGTTTCCTCAGGCTCCCTCCTCTCCCTCATTCCACTTCTCCCCCAACCTCGAGCAAGGAACGGCCACGCCGCAGAAGGGCGGCCGCCAAGAATTAAGTCCCCCCCCAGGCAAGAGAAAGCAAATAAACAGCCGCGGCCCGGCGAGGTCCGGAGAATTAGCGAGAGATTAAGTGACTCACTGTCCCCGCAACAATGGGGCTGACGAGCGGGGCCGGACGAGCCTCAGCAGAGCCATCTCTGCCCCGGCATTATCGCCCGCAGCCGGTGCCGGCTCCCCCTCCCCCTCTCTCCCGACCCACCCACCGGGGGCCGCGGCCGCCGCTCCGCGCTCGGGACCGCGGCGGGCCGGGAGCCGCCCCCGCGCGCCGCACGCGCACACGCGGGACCGGGCGCGCGCGCCACCAGCGGGCGAGCGGGTGTGGGGGGGGGCTGGAATGCGCGTGCGGCGGCGGGGACGGGAGGGGCCCGCGCCTTCCCTTGTGCCGGCGGGCGCCGCGGGGGAGCCGCCGCGGCCTCGCACCCCGGCAAGTTTCGGAGCCGCCCGGTCCTTTATGAGCGCGGGTAGACGCCGAGCGCCGCCCGCGGGGACTCTCTCCTGCCCGCGGCCCGGAGACCCCGCACGCCCGCCCCGCCACCCGCACGGCCGGCCCCGGCTGCCGCCCCTCGGGTTCTCCAGAGGAGCCTCCGCCTCCCCCGCGGTCTCCCCGCCACCGCCCCGGGCAGCCCCACTCCCGCCCGTGCGCCCGCGGCCCCGTCCCCTCGCCGCCGCCTCTGCCCCTGCGAGCGCCCGGCCGCCGCTTCCCTTCCCCCGCCGCTCTCTGCCAACTTCTCGCGGGCGCCCGCACTTACCCGTTGCCCCTGTACGCTCCGGTGACCAGGGCCGGGCCGGCGGCGGCGCGCGGGCCGCGGGCTGGGTCGGAGGCGACGAGCCGAGCGCTCCCCCCCCGCTGGAAGGAACTTGTGGGTTCCTCAGGCGGACATTTTTTTGCTTACAGAGCCTCAGCACCACGTTCACGGCTCCGGCTCCGTATCCCTCCGCGCCGAGCGCCGCCGCCTTAACCCTTGTCGCGCCGCGCCGCTCCCAGCCGGGGCGGGCGGGGATTCACGGAGACCCCCGGGAGCCGCCCCGGCACCCGCCTCGCCCCCGGTCGCAGCGCCGGGATCCCTCAGCAGAAGGGGAGAAGCGGGTCCTCTCGGGCCGCTAAGAGAAACACTCACCCCGCGAAAAGAGACCCCTCCCCACAGCTCCCCAACTCAGCCAAATCGACAGCAAACCTCGACATGCAGCACTGCCGGCAATGCACGTGCCCCAAAAGACATTATCGCACTCACCCTGAACTCACATACCCCAAAACACGCCTGAATACTTCCAATATATCAATACACAGTTTTACTCCTCAAAATAAAATGGCATGTAAATTACATAAATCTTTAAGCATTCATTAGCAGCTTCCTCTTAAATACATACCATTAAAACCGTGAAGTGTCAAAGCACAAGAACATGGCTGTTACTACAAGAACACAGATTCAAATAAACTCTGCAGCTCTCTGAAACAGGTGATGCTAAAGGTGAACCAGCCCAACGGCTTCCCTGCAGGAATGGGAACCAGCTTGCAAAGAACCTGCGCCCTCATTTGGGTCCTGCCACTGCTACAGACAAATCATTCTTTTGTGCTCCTTCTCACAAAACCGCACTGCCAGCCTGTCCTGCTGGGAAGTTTATTTCGTGTCTGTAACCCACCCCACACAGCAGCGTACCGGCCTAAGGCAAGCGCACGCCTCTCCCCGACCCCGAGCCGAGCGGTGCCGGTGCGATGCCGGTGCTCCGGCGCACACCCGTCTCTCGAGCCTGCAGAGCCCCCAGGTGGCACCTACTTGCCACCACCTGGGCCTGCTCTTTTCTGACCCCAGCTACCGAGGGCCAGCTACCATTCTCTCTGAAAGTGAGAACTATAAAGCAATAATCTTTGCAGCTACTAGCAGATTATTTTTTTGGAGCAAGAGTATTTACGAAACACAAGGACAATGAAAAAGGATATCAAAATGCCGGAGAACCTAAAAGGCACCAGGCAGCCGGTAAGCGCAGTGAGGGAAGGGCACGGCAGTGTGGAGGAGCTCACATCCCTCACAGCCTGCTGCTTGGCAGTCCCCCAGCTCTGGAAAGCAGAAAGCTGTACCGAGGGCTCTCCAGCCACACACCCTTCCCGTTCAAATCTGCTCTTCCCACCCAGGTCCTGACTGTGACATCTTCCTGAGGAACGGGAATGTGGTAACAAACTTGCCACCCCCAGGCAAAGACAAACTGGAGATTCTAGAGATGTTCCTCCATTTTTCTCCCTTACATGCCTTGTGCTGGATGATCATTTGGACTCGTGATTCTATGAATATTCATATATTTGCCACTTAGAAATGCAGGAAGCAATTTGTATTAAAATACCAACACAATGACTTCCAATCTTTGTGCCCCTGAGGGATATAAGTATATACTTTTTCTCTTTGAAGTATAAATAATACTACACTTTAGAGGGAAGTGCCCATTGACACAGATCATTATACATTTCATGAGCAACATTCTTTAACATATTTTTATTACAGGACCCCCTATATACCTACTGAGAAGATATTGTTTCTCTGGAAGCGCTAATTTTAACCAGTAGTGGCACTCAGCACCAGCCAGTACAGCTGCAGCCCTGATAAGCATTGATTAGAAAGCTAGCTAAATGTAAAGAAAGTGGAAGTAATAATGCTAACAATTATTTGTATTGATGTGTAATTGGATTAAAATTATAACTTATTTTTGTTAAGATATAGATAATTATACATTCTTCATTAATACAAATACTTTGTATTTGCCCTCTGAATCAGATTTTAAGGTTCACATCTATAGGCTTTTATTTGCAGTTAGAAGCTTTGAGTGGAACATGATATAGCCACATAATCCATGGCACAGGGCTTAAAGTTACAGAAAATACCATAAAATGTTTTATTTGCTCCACTGTGACATGCCACTTTCTCGTGCAGATGCTGAGTAAACGAGCTCATTGCCAACAGTCACATTGTAACAGTCTGCATCACACCTCTATGCCTTGGCGGTCCTCTCAAAAAAACTTCAAGGCACTCAGAGAAAAATTATCAGAACACAAATGAAATTTCCAGGAATTATGCCAGACAATTTATCAATTTTGCACAAGGCCTCAGGGAAGGTATGCTTTGACCCAAAATACACTGCGAGTTTAACCCAAAAAAGATTGCTGGGGAACACAAAATTGCAGTGACCTGGCCAAGTCAGAAATTTCGGAACATACTTCTGCAGGTAGCTCAACTAGAACTGTTGTGGAAGATCTGTAACTATCACATCCTTTGTTACTGTAAAATTCAAAATATAATTAACCTAATGTTTCCTGGGTACTGAACATATTATTCCACATTTGTGAGATTTGGAATCTTTAATGTATTCAGTTTTTAACCCGTTATCATGTAACACTGCCCAGAACTAACTTATACACTCAAAACATTAAGGCATGATGTTCCATGTCTATGAAATACTGTCTTTCACCTATTCTTAGGATCTCCAACACCACGCTCAAGGTGTTACTTACAATCCTTTCAGCTCTGCCACTCCCTATAAATTATTCCTGTTCACTGCAAGGAGTTTTTTAAAAATGCATTTCATATCCTTATTCTGTCAAAGCCACACACAGAAAATGAAACAAAAACCAATGCTGTCAACATTAAAAAGAAAAAAAAAAAAAAAAACCAAACCCCAAGGCAGTATATATTGTAAACACTTTTAAAGAGCTGAAGAAACCAGTGTCTGAAACCTGGTTCAAACAGGTACAATGGTTTCCCATTTGCAAGAAAGAAAATACTTCCAGTCTCATTCCTGCTGCAACTCCTAGATACGGTCCTTTCCTCGCATATGTGCAAATGCAGTAAATATAGTATATAAATCACACAAGAAGCAAAAACCTCCAACCCTTCTGTGACATGACTGTACCTTTCCAGTTCATTATGTAGCAGGCTAAAATGCTACCCCCTTTTACTACTGTTACACCCTCTTTTCTTTCATGTCACTAAAAATAAAAGGTCTTCACTATGTAGGGAGCAACAATTCAGATGGATAGAAGGAAAATACAGGAACAATCATAAACACTAATAATTTTACTGGTGATTTCACAAGCTAGGACTCCAGCAATCAGGACTGTATTCCTGTAGATGCTTTCCCAAAAATATTTTCATCAATTAATTTTCTACCAAGAAAAGTATCAGTGTTGTAAATAAATACCCTTCTCTTAGAGAAGTCTTTGGTCTGTCATGGAGTAGTGCAAGTAATAGGAAGGTAAACCTCTGCACACAAAGTCATCAGTGAACTCCAGACACTGACAGAATACACAATACAACTGTAAATCTTTATGGTAACTGCCCTGACAGCTGAGCTACCAACATCAATATGGTCAGCGACCAACCAGCGCTATCAGGGAATTGCTACTTGCCAGATGGCGACAGCAGCGTTCTTCCACAGGCTTCAACGTGACCATGAAAATGAAGAATTACATACAGAACATAATAAAAAAATTAAGAGGAATATAAAACCCAAATCACTTGAGCACAACTCCCTGAAAATAATCATACTTATATGCAGTTTTCACAGCCTTCATGAATTGCTTTCCACCCACTCCTTAAAGGAAAAATATTTGATACAGCAGACAGCTGTTGTGCATTCAGGGATGTGAGAAAATGTATTCCATATTACTATTTAATGTATCATGCCTGTGTGAATAGAATCATTAAGCTTGCATGTCTCCTTTTGGCTTATTTATTCTCAAATTTACAGATGCTGAATTAATTCACCATCACCACTCAAACTGTACAAACTCCTAGGGTGATCCCCAACAGAGCACTTGACCAAGGATGGAGTTTTCACTGGAACGGCTCCTTTAAATCAACATCTCTGTGGTCAGCTTGCATCCACAGCCAACAATTTATTAATGCTAAACACTATTGCTTGGTAAATCTACAGCCCTGAAGAAAAGTCAGCAAACTTTCTTCCCTGCTCATTTGTTGTTGTTCTTGTTTGGTTTCTTACAACAAATTCCCGCCCTCACCTAAACCACTGAATTCTTTCTATTGCTTCCAGTAAACTTCCCTCTACAGAGAGCAATGCTCATTTGGAGTCAGCAATAAGGAGATAACAACATTGTTTCCTGCACTAGGATGGACAAAGTAATTCCATTTTCTCACTGATGTGCTCCTTCACCTGGAAGCTGATATCAGCCAATAAAAAATTAAAGTATTTTTGTTGCAATGAATTAAACTTTTGAATGAAGTTCCTGGACGGGCAGTCTATTCTTACATCTTACAAAACAGACTGGAAAGAATCCTACGAAAGAGCAGAGAGCTGTGCTCCTGTGCCCAAGCCTCATGATTACGCAGTGCTTGCTGTTATCAGTACAGCCCATCTTACAGATAACCGAATTTGCTGCTTGCTATATTTACCTCGCGGTAATTAAAATTATATAACATATATATTATGTAACATATTCTACGATCAGAAAGATTTAGAACATTTGCAGGAGGCTACAATGGTGAAACCTGTCGCCAAAGAATACTACTTAGGAGGTCACCAGAGATAAAATATGCACAGTGATTATTGTTTAGTCAAAACCTGTTTCTGTGGGGCACTGACAGCTACACTTCACTTGATTTCTGCCGCTGACAAAGTGCAGGGGGTGAGTAAAATCTTTCGCTCGCCGTAAGGGACCTCCTCTCTAGAAGAATTCCTACAAAAGTTGTCTGGGGGAAGGAGGCTAAAAAAAAAGAAGGCGCCTCAAAGGAGAAATCGCGGCGGGAAGGCCGCATCAGAGATGGTTCCTCCTGGTCCCGCTCCCCGCAGCAGAACCGGGTCGGGCACAGCAGGGCCACCCGCCAGCCGTGACCGCTACCACAGAGCCCGGGGGCGGGCGGCGGGAGCGAGGCCTGCGGGAGCTGCCCCGCCAGCGGCCCCTCGGGCTGCGAGAACCCCGCGGCAGAGCCCCGGGCGCGCCGAGCGCAGCCCGGCCCCAAGTGCTGCTGCCCCGGGGCGCCCGCCGCGGGGGACCGGAGTGACAGTGACAGTGACCGTGCCCGCCCGGCCGCTGCCTCGCCGCCGCCGCTCCGCGGGGCCGCCCCTCCACCCGCCGGCCGAGAGCGGCCCAAAGTTGTGCGGAGCCGAACAATGCGGCGAGGACTATTTGTCCTTCCGCCGGCCGGGGGAGGGGAGCGGCGGCCGCGGGGGAGGGTCGGGGGCCGCTCCTCGCCGCAGGTCCCGGGGTGGGACGGGCTGGCTGAGCCCTCCCCAGGGCCGGTTACGCAATCCCGGGGAGCCCAGCCCCATCCCGTCCCGCCCAGGCCGGGGGCAGGCTGTCTGGGACTGTGGCACGCTGTGCCGGCCTCGGGCCTCTGAGAGAGCCGCGTTTGGAGCAGCGCCGCGTTCTGCCCTGTCCCGTCCCGTCCCCGCCGCCCTGCGCCTGCCGGCTTGGGAGCCACTGAGAGGCTGGCGGGGCAGCAGAACTCCAAACGGTTCGGCCGGGAATAATGATTTCCCGTAGTCCCTGCTGCCGCTCCAGGCCCTGCACTCCCCGTTTCTTGCGGGAGTTACACACCAGCGCGAGCGCTCCGAACGAGCGCGGCGCAGCTCGTGGCCATGAGCGCCGAACACTCCTCATCTTACCCTAGCTCAAGAAACGAACCTGAACACCACCAGTGAAGAAGTAAGCGTTTAAATAAATAAATTACTTTAAATTAAAATCACACAGGAGCTGGCTTGGGTACTCGTTTTGTTTAAGCCAATATTTTTTAAACTACCTATAACAATCAACAAGTTTATGCTAAAAGAAACATAATGGTTTCTTGCTTTTACAGTACTTTGCTACTTACAGAGAAGTAAGTAGTCACGAGAGATTTACACAAGCTTAATAAAATTAATCTAAATTACATTGTCTTTAAAGGTGGCTTTAAAAATCAGTATGATCTAAAGCTTAATAGAAACGTGCTTAGATATTTAATTAAAGCATTCATTACATTGAAAGCAGATTGATATCCCTGGAGAAAGCCGGGTTTTTTCAGCGTATCTCAACCTTTCTGTTCAGGAGCTCTCAGCACCTGCCTGCCGCTCCTAGGAGGTGACACCGGCACGGCGGCCAGCAGCGGGGTGTCGCAGCCGGCCAGTCCTACCGAGCGGCCGGTGAGGCTGTGGGATGCAGCACGGCCCCGCTACCAGAGGGACAGACTGCTGGCAAAAACAGTCCAGGGGCTGGGCAGCTGCAGCACTTAGAACTACTTCATTTTAAGGGAATCTATTTATAAATTCAGAAAACACAGATTACAACAAAGTCCTGTAACTGAGATTAAAAAGGGATTTATTTTCAGTGAGGAAATAATACAATGTTTTAAGTTTACTGTGTGAACTATGTGCCTTTCAATACACATTATTTATCATGATTACATCACACAGTCCAACGTGAACAGTTTTAAATACCTCTAGGACAATCATTACTGGTGAAAGCCATTGGGGCAAAGCATCTTCCACTGGTAAGTTCTCACAATGAACGATGTTGGCTAGGTAATCAGAATACAGCTAATTTGCAGAAAGGATAAAACATGAGTATCACCACTTTTAGCCCTGTTTCCTAGAGAAATCACTTGCACACCGTGTTCATGGGGATGAATGAGTTTTCTTAATAAATCACAAATTCGCTTGCTAATTTCAACCAAGGAAAATTAGATCACATTCATGCATGTCATGGAAACAAGGATTAAAGGAAAGGAAAACAGGAGACTCTTAGTGCATCTACTGAAGAAATGAGTAGTTAAGGTCAATCCTTGTTAGTGACCAAAGAACCCGGGGATGCACACCTAGAGGTAGGTAACTTCAGGCAGTTCCCAAATTCTGGTATTCTGTCTGCCACAGGAAGTGGAATCATCCATCTGTTTTGCACAGAACTTTCTGAACATTTCCTCATCTCCAAAGTTTCCCATGAGCCAGGAAATAATTGCTTTAATGTAATCAAAAGCCATATAACCCAAAGATAATGTTGTACATTCTCAAATTGCTTGGAAGAATTTAACTGAAGTCTGACTACAGCCATTCATCAGCCAGTCCCAGATGGGTCCCTCATGCATGAGATTCCTACCCAAAACTAATTCCCTGCTTGGCACTGGTGGGAAGAGTTTCTATCCTTCACACAGCTAAGGGACCATCAGATCATGCACTTTGGGGCACTAATGGATAACAGAGAGGACTAAATTTACAGAGGAAAATCAGAACTTTGAAGAACAGTAGGAACTCTTTACACCCACACACATATAGAACTACACTTCAAACTACACTGAAAGAAGCATCATTTCTTAAGTCAATAGAGTGATAATATGGAGGGTTTTAAGGCTTTAGGAAGAAAAAGAAAGTTCAGAGTTGAAGTTCTATTTTGAAAATTGTTCAAAATAGCCATATCACAGGTGGACCCTGGTATGAAGACAATGGTTAATACTAAAGTACTTCCCTCCTCATATATAACCAATATTATTGTTTCAAATAATATCTGCAGAATACATCAGATTAATTTTCATTTTGGAAAGCAATTGGAAGCAGTCTCCTTGTCACACATATTTATCATTTCCTTGTAATTAACATAAATATTTCTGTTAGAAATAAGAGACAGTATTACAAAATAATAAAATATATCTTGTCCCCCTTATATGGCTCTTAACATAGGAAAATCTGGGGCAGTTGTCTCAGTTACTGAAGATATTTGATTATCATGGTTATTCTTTCATCTGAACCCCTCTTTGACCATATACAGATGAACTGTCTTATTCATTCACATGATTTTGACATTTTCACATTCAGATACTTGTTGCAACCACCTAGTTTCCAGATGCTACAGAACAGGACAGTGTCCCATTCAAGATAACATCATGAGAAATTTTAGGAGTCTGCTCTTAAACTATAAACTAACATGGAAAATGTGAATGCTATACCATGACAGAGGGTTGTTCTATACAGGTATACAGGTCTCAAGTCTAGAGCTAAAGCACACTTCAAAGAAAGTGAATTTTTGAGATTTTACTTTCTTTTTTGAAAAGCAGTTTACTTTCTAAACAGCACAGTTATGCTTTCTGTTCTTCTGTGCTTATACAGTAGTAGTTATGACCTCCAGAGCCATAATTCTACCACAGCTGCAGGTCCTGGGGAAGTGGCTTATGGCAAAGAGGCTTCTGAATGAAATACAACCTTAAATCAAGTTTCAACAGCTTTTAAGAATAGGGAACATAAGAATGCCATGCTGCTCAGACCAAAGGTCCACCTATCCCAGTAGCCAATTTCCAAAATAACAGCCCAGTACAGAGTTACTTTTTTCAGTTTAGTCTCTCATATGTTCTCAATGCAGTGACTATTCAGTGGGCTTCTGGAGAGCAGAAATGGGTTTGGCCCAGTGCCTGTTCCTGGTATTGCATCATTTCCAGACTAATGAGAAAGATCAATCATTAGCCAGTACAGGCCACTCAGGAAAGAATGTAAGAATCAGGCACAAGCAGAGTAATCCTGTTCCTGACATATTCCCCTTTTTGCCAATAAGAAAATTAATAATTTCTCAAGCAAGAAGATAGATGCATTTGGTTGTTGTTTTTAGTGGCTATTGAGAGCTCATATCCTTCATTAATTTCTTTGGTTCATGTTTAATTATTTTAACTACTCAGTAGCCATATTTGTAGAAATCATGACAAAAGGGTCATCAAGTAGTGAAACTCTTCAATGCTGTCAATAGGGTAGACTCTGAAAGTCATTAAAGGAGATCCAAGTCTTGATGGTGAAGACTTGTAATTGTTCTCCATCAAATACAGCATCAATATATTGCCATTGAAAGCTGTAAGTGCCAAGTTAAAATATGAGCTTTTAGTCAGTTGTTTTTAATTCCCTATATCACCTTATCTTTAGTTGTAAAGTTAAGGTCTTACAATACAGAACATACTGTGATTAGCACAGGGTATCATGGTTAGTTTGCTACTATTTGCAAGCTGTTGCCTCTTGGTTGTTGGGCAGACCAAGCCAAATGGTTAAAGGTCAGTGTGACTCTGCATTTGCCTTAGTAGGGCTCAGGGTCTTCTACCCAAATTCCTATGTTCATGAAACTTGTAGAGATTTACTATCTTGCAGACAAGTACCCTCTGTTAAATTGAATAAAAACCAGAAAATACATTTAAAAGTTATTGGAAAGACAAACGGATAAACTACTAGTGCAATTGCCGAAATTTATCTTCTGTAAACAAAAACGAGAATAAAGCAGTTATAAAAGGTGTTTGCCATAATTCTGTTCTCAATGAAGTCAATGGATATGAAGCAATTGCCTTCAAAGTATAGCCCATCCACTGTCCCTTCAGAACTATTTCCAGCAGAAATGTCACAGCCTGTCAAAATAATTCATATTACATGTGGAAATTTTTCATTATGTTCTCTAAGAAAAATGGTTATTTCAAAGTCAAGAGATTTTTCTTCTAACATTGTTTTGTATTAATCCCTCCTTTTTCAAACTATACAAAAAATTCAAATTGATCATATAGCTCAAGGCAATTCCAAGTTTACATTCATTGCTGATGGTGATTGAAGTGATGGTTATTAGAGACCTAAGCAGCAGCATTGCTATCAGGGTACTGGCTCAGAACTGAAAACTGAGGGGTTGCTTAGCCCAAGCTCAAGTTCAGAACATACTTTTATCTCTGGCAGGCAAGAATTATAGTACATTTTGCATTTTTTTTTCAATGTCAGACTCAGTTTAAGGTTTCTGAAAGGCTACTGTTTTATAAATAATTTTGAATACTGCCTTCCACTTCCCAATTTTAAATGTGATTATCTTTGATCTTATTTTTAATGTAAAGGCAAACATTTTAGCAGCACAAATAGAGGACTTGCAGCAGAATCTTGCCCTCCTGAACCATCTCAAAGCTTTAGGTTTCTCTTCAGGGAAGCTATGATTTTCTTTCTGGGCTTTCAAGTCAATAATCAAGTAACTTCATATAGATCAGTTTAATTTTCTTTATCTCAGTTGCCTCACATGTAACATAAGAGTAGACAATAACCTCCCTTAAAGGCTTGCCAAGAAGAACCAAACTATAAGATCTTCAAATGAAACACATAATAAAAAAGATTTTACGTAATTTGACATTTAAAACTAGAACTCGGTAACATTCTACATACCTGTAAGACTGTATTTTAATTTTGGATTATAAGGTAGATGTACATCAAGCAAAATCTTAGATAATTTATACATTTTACCACTAGGGATATACTACCTTCATTTAGAAAAGCTAATAATGTTAATCTAAAACCCCCTCATTATTGCTATTTGATACACATATACTTAAAGAGATTCTGTCCTATACCTCATTTAAATATATTTTCAAACTTTATGAGAAATACATTTAAAAATTACTGCCTTTAGAAGTATTATTAAAATTTATACATATGACCTGCATTTCCTAACACCCATAGAATAGCTAAAGAATATTTAAGGTTCTATTACCTGTGAAAGCAATGATTGCCTAAATTCTTTTAATGCAGAGATCATGAATTTAACTTTTTTTTCTATGTGAAATTCCACACACCCAATTTCACTCATCACATTATAAAATATGTATTTATTTCCCATGTTTCAACCTTCTACCTGATAATATAAAAACACTGTAAAACAGGTTGTAACTCTAGATCAATATAGCCTTTAAACTGTCCTTAAATCAAATAAGAAAAGAGAAACTATTAGAATATCATTTGAGTGAGACCTGCTTGCTGGGAAGAGCTGGTATTTGTTAAGTATTTTTGGTTTTATGCTGCAGCTATGTAAGTTTATATTGCATTTATGGTGGTTAAACTGAAATGATAAAACTGAAATGATAACTGAAATGATAAAATGACATAAGGTATTTAGATCTAAAAATAAAAATGTTTTACTCCTTAGTCTGTGAGACAAGGCCATTCCTTGAGCAACTCCAAACAAGCAGGAATTTTTTTCATAGTACATTTTATAGCTATTTGGGCAATTGTAGCTTAGGAATGAAATCAAGCTTAGCTCTTTGCCATGAGTTATCACTTATTTGCATTTCACATTTTCAGAGCATATTTTCCACTACAGAATACATAATACATAAACATCTTTTATTTGCTAAAAAGAGGTATCCCAATTTTTTTCCCCATGGGAGAGGCTTAATTTTGATCAATAAGAACACAGTTTTAAGAAGCCTAAAGAGATTTCTTGAGATAAGAACTGTTTCCAGTGAAATTGCTTTTCAAACTACCAGTGAATGATAAGCAATGATACTTTGGTATATAAGGAACTACAACTGGAATGGAACACGGTAATAACAGAACTGTTACATTTATCCCATGGTTCTCATGATACTGGGCCTGTGAGCTCAGTGCCACCTTTTTGGGCTGATTCAGCTCTGCTCTATCTGGATAGCTGGTCATCCCCACAGACCACTTGATTCACTGATCTTCTGAGGTCCCTTCCAATGTGAATTTCCCCATGATCTTGTGATCCCATGACTCTTCATATAAATTGATTTAACATTTTTGTCAAGACCTCAGGCCAGCAGAGAAACTGCACATCAAAAACTTCTATAGGTATACAGAACTTCATCACAGAGGATGGACTGATGTCTCTGACCTACAGTCAGCCTTTAGAAAGGTTAGCAATGAAATATCAGATAATTTGTTTTGAGGTTTTTTCTACATTTGAGAGACTGTTTAGCATGATGTAAAGCCAAATTAAAAGTAGGACAAAAAGCTTTTGGGGGAATAGACACATGCTAAATAAAAGTGGCTGCTGCCACTGCCACCCTGCAGGGTCTTACAAAATATCATGTAATGTGTCAATGTGATTTATTTTTATGAATTATTCCTATGGGCAGGATGTATGTATTCTGTGAAGATTAAAAGGAGTTGTTTCTTTAGAGATACTACATTAAGAATCACTGTAAAGTTATAGTTTAATTCTGCAGAACAGAAGATCCCACTCACTGATCTTTTACCAGTATAACAGAATAATTATTGTGTACAAATTTCATCACGGAACAATTCACAAGGCTGAATACATTTTACAAAGTCAATGAAGTTTGACATGAAACAGATGAGGCACTGAGCAAAAATATTTTCCAGTTCTGAAGCTAAGCATTCAGAGACATATTTCCAGTATTGTAGGATTTAATTTTCTTAATGATATCTGTTAGCTCTTCAAGAACTGACAAACTGGCTCCCACTGTTGCCCACTTTATTTAAGGTTACCTGTCTGTCAATTGCTTCCAGAGGCACCAGTTCCAGAAGAATTTGTCATTTCAACCCACATTGAGCAAGACTATGATTATCTCTGAAATGTTATTTCCAGTGGCTTTTGCATCTTTCTAGTAATCTGTACAGAAAGGCACACTACACTTGATACATGACTACTAACTATGGAAGTTTCTATAATAATCCCTACAGAGTATTCTTCTGTGCAGTGAGAAGCTTCAGGAAGCCCAAGGCAACAGAAAGCATTTCATGAGTGGTCTCTGGCACTGCACTGGCTGCCCTCTTGGCTCTGACTGCAATTACCAGCTACAGCACCCTTGGGAACAGTGGTGAGAGTGACCCCAGTCCTATTGGTACATAGAAAGGACTAGAGCATTTCCCAGGCTGCTGACATCTGTTATAGCCAAAACATAACTACTACTAAGAGATAATTTGTACTATTCTTCCAGTTCCTCTTGCCTCCCCACTGAGCAGCAACTTGCTACAGCAAAGTATTACTGAACAAGATTTCTTGCAGCTCCTGCACTAAGGAATGCCTCTGTCCTGGCTACAAGGTTCCTCTCAGGGCTCACACTGTCTTTCATGCTGCTTTTTATGAGTTGTTGATAGACACTACTAAACAGTGCTCAGGATAGTGAGCATGAGGATGTTTCCTGTAATCATGACTGAAGGCTTACCACATTATTTCATACCTATGTTTATATCATTTTGGAGGTAGACTGGATTTCCAGGTGCTACTAAACAATTACACTTTAAAATGATTAGGAATATATTTTTCATTTTTTTCCAATCAGAGCATGACCAGACTCTCCTCAGTAGTGCTCATGACAGGACAAGAGGCAATAAGCATAAACTGAAACATGTTTAATTAATTCCATCTCAACATTAGAAAACACCTTGAGGGTGGCTGAATGCTGGAATAGGTTTTTGAGAGTGGCTGTGGAGTCTCCAGACTTGGAGACATGGCCCTGAACAAGCTGCTCTAGCTGATGTCCCTTGAGCAGGAATATTTGACTCCAGAATTTAAGTGTAACTCATGACACTATTTAGGTGTAAACTCAACTATTCTGTGATTCTGTAATTAGAATACCTTCCTTAATGATTTATGTCTTTTACTTAGAAACTGGAATACTGTAACTGATTGAACAAGGCAACGGCTCATGACCACTGAGAGAATGAAGCTGTTAGAGCTGTTAAAACCTAACAGTGCAAATGAGAGACCAAAAATCAAACCAATCACATTAGTGTTTCATGTTTATCCTGACTGGGCTGTGTTTGGGAAGGTGTCTTAAAAGAACTGGGCTAACTACATGTTACCATCCTGCATTTGCCCTAAGTGAGAGACTGTATCTCTCCCCCTGCACTCCACAGTGAGCAGCAGAGGTGACAGAGGCAGCTGCCTTGCACTGGCAGGATTGTCTGCCAGCATCTCCCCACTGGCACATCCTCCTCTCTCATCTTTAACTGGCAGGTGTTGCTAACTCAAGCAAGTCTAGAAAGCTGCAGGAATTTCACAGCAGAGAGATGTTGCTGAGTAGATTCTCTTTGGAATTAGAAGTGGGTTCACTCTTTCAAATGTTCTGAGGACAAACACTGTCTGCTGTTTACTGCACCAAGCTTGTAGGCATTACTGGTTTGTGAAAAGGTAATTTTAAAGAATGAGAAAGATCATGAGTTTTTTGGTTAAAAACATTCTTTGTCTTTCTATGTTCCAAATAAACAGTTTAAAATTCAGCTTCTTCAGACTGTTTTCTCCCCCTAACTGTAAGACATTAAGTGCCATTCAAATATGTTGGAATATTTCCCCCCTTTTCAAAAGCTACCCATAGAGAAATGTTTGGCTTCCCTTCAAATGGAACAGTTCAAAAAGAAAGAACTGCTGAGCACAGGGATTAGCAACAGTTGCTCTTGAAAATGATTGATACTTTAAAATGACTGGGGGACTGGGTTTTTACTTGTGAAAATAGAACAACAGGTACAGCAGAAAGGCTGGACTCAAGAATTGTGACTAGATTATTAGCAATAAAAATTGCACACAAGGTGTTAAAACTTATTTGTAGAGACCTCATATTTGTCGAGAGCTGTACTGGCTTGGAGGAGAGTACTTGTTTAACAAAAAAATTGCCATCAAAATGGCTCACTTAACAAGGCTGAGGAAAAAAACTAGAGATTTTGATGTTATACTTCCCAAGGTGAGCAGATTGGGTTTTTTAAGGTTTTTTTTTCATTTTATTTATGCTTTTCAAACTCCCGTCAGATGACAGTAATTTAAAAAACCCCAAACAAATAAAACTACACATAATCCCAACCACCCACACAAACAAACAAATAATTAGTAATTTAAAATATTGTTTCTATATCATTGGAACTAATGGTAAATATTGTCTATTTCAAATGTTAAAGCCTTAATAAAAACTGTGTATATATTTAGCCAGGCCTTTCAGTATAACTTTACTGAAGTGTTAATATACCAAGACCTAGCTTCCCTATACCACCAGAAAAATTATCTCATTTGTTATCTTTCCAGTACAGCAAGCTTTTTCATCCATTTATTTTACAAGCTGCTGTTGCCACTGTTCTCCTTGAGGAGTCTTGACAGTTGACTCAAGCTGATGGCCACACTTCCACAAACTGCTGTAGAGGAACTGCCAAACCTGTTTCTACTGTAAGTCTGGTGCTTTCTCTAATTCCTCATGAATTTTCTCTCTATATATATAGATGTATAATTTCATTATGTATACATTATTGTGGAAATGATGTGTCAAGCGTGGAGAAAAAAAACCAAAAAAGCTGTTTTCCTTTTTGCTCTTTTGCTGAAGTAGACAAATATTGGAATTAATGCACAATAGAATTCCATTGCACAACATGGCTAAACCAGGTGAAAAAGCCTGTGTCTTAGAAGTAAACTTTTCTAATGAAAAAAAAAAAAAAAGAAAAAAAGGAAAAGAAATGAGTTGAGGGTGCTAATAAAATAGTAGAAGAAGCCCTTAAGGAAGTATGATGGTGTTGAATGTGTGATACAGGCCAGTTTTTAACTGAGGGAAGAATGGTTAGTTAAAACACACAAGATATGGGCCCAGAAGCAGAGATTATTGGCAACAGTTCTTGTGTTTTGCAGACAATAGGAAGTAGGGGTGTGACTGGCCATCTGGTCTGCACGCTCCAGCTCCAGCTGTGCTAGCAAGCTTAAAGGAGGAGCTGCAGCTGTGTAATGAATATTTACAGCAGAGGAGGGTGTGATTTATGGCAAAGAGAAGAACTGATGAAAAAGTAGGACTGAACGTGCTTGAGGTCTAAGATGGCATTTCAAATCCTGCTATCTGTGATTCAATACTGGACATTTCCTTAAAATATTCAGAGACCTGAAAGAAGAGATTTGATTAATAAACTTGCTTTAGTGTGTGTAAATACAATGCTGGGAATTAGTACACAGTTGCCCAGCTCCAATTGTTATAAACATAGTTACACAAGCACAAGAGTTTTCCTGCTAAGTAGAATGAAAAGAAGGTTTTGATAATTTAGTATCGAAGAATTAGAAACTTATTTTAGATAGTTTGGAACAGTGAACACCTTATGTACAATTAATTTTATATTATTCATGCCAATGAATCAGACTCAGAGATGGTCTGGGTGGAATAACAATTTATCATCACAAGATATCTTCACTGATGTAACTTGTTAGTATTTAAAGTTTTGTTAAAAAAACCCAGGAATTTCATAAATGGGATTTCTGTATATTTACATATATGTATGTATATGCAGATATTACACAGCTCTACCTACTGCCCCTTCTTAAAAGATGGTGAATAAATAATTACAATATAACTGTCTTCAGATACACCTTGTCCATGTTATTTAGCTGCCACAGGTTACAAGCAGGCAGGAGGTAACCTGCAGTTGTGACAGCACACAGTACCAGCAAGAAGTTAACTTGTAACTGCATGTAAAAAGAATTGCCAGTATGTTTTCCTCATTTTTGCCTTGCTAAAGAAATATATCTTGGATGGTAGGTACTGCCTTGAAAAAAAAATTCAGCTAGAAGCCTTTGAGTGGGAATTAGTCACATTCCTGGTTGCTTTTCCTGTGCTCCAGAGAGTTTATGACAAGCACAGAGAAGTGTGAAAAGCTTTGATATTAAATGTAGAGATAACATTCATCTGAAGAGCTGGTGTCCCTGGAGAATGGAGGGAAAGTGTTATTCTCTAATATTCCTCAAAACACTCAGAGCAAGTGGTTTTATTCTGTCCATGAAGACATTCTCAGAAATCTAATTCTTTTAAATGCTACTGCCTTAAGAAGCCTTCATTCTGTAAAAAAAACATGCCACAGGAAATCCTTAAATATAAGGGTGGAGGTAAGTAGCTGGCATTTGTTTCTAATTCATGTTTATTTTATTTCATTGCAAATTCTAGTTCATCTCTTCCAAATGAATATGGAACATTTCATTTGCTGATCTTCTGCATTAATGTGGTCAATATAATTGGAGCTGAAGTGAGCTGTTTGCCAGACTTTCTAACTGCTGCCAAGAAAAACTTGGGTGTCATTTTAGAAAAATCCATGGGTGGAGGAGGACGAGATCATGACCATCTGTCTATGCATCAAAGGCTAAATCATTATAGGGGAAAAATAACTTCTCTGTTGTGTTTGCCAGCCTTGCTCCCCTTCAAAGTAAGTTCAGTTAGTAAGTTTTGAAGACAAACATCTTCAAAATTGTCCTGTGGGCTCAAATGTTTCTTGGAAGAAAGTTGGGGAAAATTTTGAAGGTCAAACTGCACAATTTGGAAGTGAATGAGATAGCATGAGAATAACATTTGAGGAAAATTATGCAGTCTCCTTCAAAACTTCCCAAATGTTTTCTGTTGCATCCTTTTCTGTTCCAGAATTTAAGAGGTAACAGATAGGAAGCACATAATCTCTTTCTTGTCCTGAAGACAGTTTACACACATTCCATGCCCCACGGCATTTACAGACTTCTGGACTTAACATTTAACAAAGGGACAGTAGACTGAGAGCTTTTGAGAGATGTGACAGTAAATACGCACCTGGACCTACCTGAGCCTTAGAATTTCTCTTGTTGGTCAAGATAATAGTCTGAAAAATAAACATTCTGCCAAAATATTGCACAGAGAAGAGGTGCCTTATCTGTACTATAGTTAATACTTTGCTCTTTTTATTTGGTTGGATTTTTATTTAATGCAATGCAAAATTAAAGTCTTGGCATGATGCCAAAATCCATCATAAGGAGCTAAACTAGGAATGTCTCTGAAAAGCCATCAGTCCTTGAAACCTGGAGTCACTACTGCAGGCGTGCCACAGACTCCTTTATCAGTAGTCACTGTGACATAAATGTCTCTCTGATGAGAGTGAAATGACAACAAATGGAAAATGCTGGTAACCATGGGAGCTCTGTTTAGACTGCCACTTCCAGGATGCTACTGCTCTAGTTCAGTCTGCTACTGTACCCATTGCAGTTCCTGCAAGCTCCAACTTCTAGCATGCTCTCTTGTCAAAATGTTTGCATTTTGCAGTGTGTGACATCTAAGTCCAGACATTATTACTTAAAGATATCACTCAGGTTTCTCTGAACAGGAGTCCATAGCGTCAGTTTTCAAAGGAAACAGTTGCAGTTCTTATCAGCAGTATGAAGGTTTCCTTTCTATTGAGATTCTGAATTCTCTCCTTCTCTGAAGATAAGAAATTCCTGCTATCACAGCCTTTATCTGAATATGAATGGGTCCCTGAATTTGATAAACTGTTTAGGACTATGAGGATCCAATCCTAAATATGTGTACCTTGAGAGTTCAAAAGGTGAATTAATTTCACCTTTGTACAATTGGTATTCTAAAACGTACTTTGAAAACAATTAAGGCATTTTGGAGCTATACCTCCTGTTTCAACATCTTAAAATTAAAAAAGAAAATATTTCACAGGCAGATCCGGGTGCGACTTTTGGAAAAACAGTCCTAGCTTTGTTTTTAATAAATGAAAAACTAAGCAAGAGTGAATTTTTTAAAAGAAGTGAAATGTCATAGCATGTTTCACACATGAAATGTAAGAAATACAGTGTTAATTTGCAGTGCATTCTGAACAGAGAACCACAGCATTCCACCAAATCTGGAATCCTTGAGGATAGAAACATTTTAAGTTTCTTTCTAATAGTAACTACAAAGTATTACTTCAGCCTCATGTGATAAAATGCTGTCTTGAAGATAAATGTAAAAAATCTAACCTGACTGAACAAAGATTTTTAAAAGGTACTGACTATGCAGAAAAATTATACTTTTAAGTTAGTGAAGTTGATATGAGAAGAGAAAGGTCTCAAAAAGTTTTCCTAAAATCAAAATGCTTACAGCAATGACATGGCTGAGTTTTCTAAAATATTTGTTTGTATCAGACTTCTTGAATTATCACCTTTCTCAACCTTTAGTCTTGAATTTTTCAGGATTTGTGTATTCAAGAAAAAAGTTTAAAAGAGTAAAACCTAGTAATCAAGTTCTTCTGTGCCACTTGCAGAAATCTTGTGGTAAAGAACGAATCTGGGTCATTACAGTGAAAAGTGCACATATACATACTGTGTCAGAGCATTCTTTTAGGACTTTTATGAACAACAAGAGTAGAAGCCTTTCTGCCCTAACACTCTCTCACTGTTTATGTGGTCAACAAATATTTGACCTTGACTAGTAAAATTTACTGTTTGAGATGAATAAGAGGATATCCTGTAAAGCAGGAGTGTTAGAAATCTGCGTGGAGGATTGAATTAGAAAACTGCCAGAAGTTCAAGGGCCACAGCCATTTTGCATAAAATGAAGCAGATGGTAGCTGACTTAATCTTTGATACCATGGTACAGTCCACAGAGATTATAAATCCCAGCATGAAACACTCCATTTCTTTCTGGCATTGACCAGGTGATAAAGAAAGATATAACATCTTGCAGACATTTTGAAATACCTACCTTCAAAAAATATTCTATGATGCATTCTTGTTTCTTATCTACATTTTTCTAGCAAAGGCTCTAGTTTTAGCACCTACAGCTAATATCATACAGTTGATTAGCAACCACAACTAATTGGCAGTTTCTTGGCCATGTTATTGGAGCTTTGCCTATGCTGGCCCAGAGCTTCCCTGCTTCTCAGAAGCCTCTTTCCTGTATTACACAAGCATTTATAAATCTTCCACCACTATATATGCCATTCACAGGCATAACCAGATCAACCAATAGAACAAATGCTCAGAGTCCATTTTTTAAATTCCTACACTACTCAGGAGCTGGTGGAACTTGAACATATTGCTAAGGAGGGGATGTCTTGGGTTGTTCCTGAGGATCTTCATCTAATAGGTATTTTACATGACATGAGTGACTAAGACTGTTAGCATTTTTGGTTGAGAGTGTAAGAGATTTTTTTATTCAGAAAATCTTAAATTCAAAATGTTTCCCATTATATTTAGCAAAGCAAGTAAACATTTTGAAAGTTACTCTAAATCAAACTCTTATTGTGTAGATCAAAATTTCAGGAAATTCACACCATCTACACATGCAGACTAAGGAAGCTTATGATAAAACCATGTGTTATGAATATTACTGAGTCACTCCCTGCAGACCTCTCTGTGTTGCACCATATCAACTTAATGCTGGGTATGATTTGTGATTTAATTTAAAGGATCTTAACTGGTTTTAAGTTAAGTTTTTAATTCTACTGCTAATGATAGATACAAAATATTAATCTAAAAACACTGGTATTAGAGAAAGAAGAAGGCTAAAATCTGAAGTCAAAGAATAAAATAATCTCATTAATTGTCCCCAACTTGCTAATACAGAGTGAAATCCATTGGCTTTCTGGTAATAAAAATTGTGTTGTCCTTTGGAAATATGCAGTTTCTGTAATAAGATTTAAAATGTAAGTGCTAGAATATTCCTAAACTTTTAGAATATCCAACTACTATACTTGCAGACATTTTACTTCAATTTGTAGACCCCTACAAAGGCATAGATGAACTACGACAGATTTTGGTGTAACTACTTTGTAAGGAAATAGCTCAAACATGATTACTGAAGACTGATCTTTTAATGGAAAGATGACTAGAAAGCATCATTAATGTGAAATTGTGGGTGCTTCTCTATCTATGTTTTCCCTAAAACAAAAATGGACAGTGTTTTGTCATTCAAAGCTATAACCACTATTACTCAGCACTGGTGGGAACCAGCCTCAGCCCATCTGCTTTGCTCTGATCTGACTGCACAGAGCAAACACAAATCTGGGTGGGTTACAGGAAGCAGAAATCCCTGGCATTGCTGTGTGAGTTTGAGACCCTGCTGCCCTTCTCCCACCCAGGTGCGGCCACTGAATGTAGCTTTGTAGCTCTGTACTGCTTCTCAGGGCCTCTGCCTAAACCTTTAAAAACTGCCTGAGAGCCGAGGGAAGCTCAAATACTTTGTTGGAACCTGCTGAGGCTGCAGCTCTCCCTGTTTGTACTTTCCAATTTTTCATTAGTAGTTCCACTATCATTATGTGGTAACAGCTACAGAGCCAAAGACTTGTGCCCATTGCTTCAGCTGGAACAGCATTAGAGCTGCTATGATTTGTTTCATGGTCTGACTCAGTGCAAAACTTAAGGGGCATCACTGAAACTGAGGTTTCCCATTTCTCATGAGAACAGCCCCAAGCCTATATAAGATGTAGTATTTCAATTTTATAGATGAGAGAGATGAAATTATTCCTTTTGATATTACAGATATGTCCAGGATATCCAGAAATTTATGTTCTTGACCTAATACTGCAACAGGAAAACAAAAAATCAAGAGGAGAAAGCATTTAGAAATTATTGTAACTACATCTTTTTTTGCCCTTTCAGGATTTTGTTTTCAAGCAATGGCTTCCTCTAACAGCTTTTAATACTTAACTAGTCATTTTCATCAGCATGGAGTTGTTTTAATTTGTTACTTCTATGTTCCAATTATGAAATATGACAGAATTCTAAATATTTAATGGGAATGGGATTATTACCAATGTGCCCTTGTTGCATGCTGCATTGTTATCCTCTTTAGTATTGTAAAATATATGATGTACCTGTAGAAAAGAGACCTTAGCAGTGCATACAGATGGAATTTAATTCCTTAAGCAATCATAGGTTTGCAAGTGTTATTCTCAAAGTCTCCATATAGGTTCTTCAGATTATTATACATGAGCATTGATGAAAAAAGGCTTTGCCCAGCTTCTTTTAATACAGCAAGTCCACATATTATTCAAAGATACATGGTACAAACAGATCAGTTTGATCACACCCTAAAATGGATGTCTCGATTGGTGTGCAACTGATGGTAAGTTTATAATTTCATGTTTTACTGTACAGGAGGTATTTCTTGCAGATTACAATGACCCTCAAGTTATTTTGGTTCTTGTTCACATTTTAAATGAATTCTTCTAATATCCTTTGAGAAAGGTCAGATTCACACAAAGGCCTATAGAGAAATACTGTCATTTAAAATGAAAGAGTACAAAACATTGTAGGCCGCGATTATTCACTTGCTGTTGGTGCTTTTGGTAAGAGAAATCTATGTTGGTAGAAAAACACAAATTTTTGTTTCAAGGGGATATAGCAAAAAGAAAGACAAGTGCTTTATGGCTCCTATAGTAAGCTTTTCCCACCAAAAGAACTAATTCTAGGTTGGCAGTGTATCTGCAATGGTTGAAATTAAAATCTTACTGGCCCCTTCAAAAATGTAGCAAATTGGTGTCAGATTTTGATATAAGCAAGATATAAAAATAGAACAGCAGCCCAAAACATCCACTGCTTGTAGGAAGATATACAGAGACAAGCTTGCAAAGTACTTTGGGTTGTGTTACAGGTCAAGCTCTACCAATGTTAAATCAGTTGTGGGAAGAGGAAAGTCATGACAAAGTCAGATTTCCTTTATAGAACACACCTGGGGAGATCAACAGAGTTACTCTTACAAGAGAAACTGCAGCAACCATAGACATAGGCTGCATTAAGAATAACAAAAATTTGTTATACAGGGGCCAAGAAGACCATGAAATGACATTATTTCTGAGTTGCTGTAGTGAAGTGAGATACATGGTTCATCTCATGTAGTAAAAGCAAGAGTTCTGCCAAAACAGCAATAAAATCCCCACCTTCTTTTCTGCTGCCAAATGTTCTCAGGGCCACCAGAGACAACGATCAGGCCTGTGTCAGTCACTGGCTCCTGCTGCTTTCATTGCACTGTAAGTCACAGCAGTCCCACCTGGGCTGCTGATGCAAAAGCCAATTTTCATTTCTCATGGGTCTCTTCTCATTTCTGTGAGAGACTGTCACAGACCAGGCTATCTCCTGTGCCCAAGCATCCACTTATTCAGCCATCTCACCAGCTCTCATTCTTCTGGATCTTGACTACTGCAAATATAAAGCAAATCAAAGGCTTTTTTTAAAGCTTTTTTCCTCATTAACTAAAGGCCTTCCTCCTCACTTCAGCCCCATGTCAGAAATCAAGCATAATATTTGCATTGGAGAGGTGGTTTCCCTGAAATTGGTGAATGAATTAATGTATTTTTCAAATGGTGAGCATGAAGTCTAAGATCTGGCTTTTCATAAAAACATGGAAATCAGGTGCAGGGTGGTTTTAGCACTGACTTCAACTACTGGGAATTAGGAAATGGAATTAGGTTGCATATGGATGTTAGACTTCTTAATGACTCATGAAAAGAAAAAAAACAGTATTTAGGCACAAAGAGTGTCAAATAAATTGGGGCTGTTTTTTTGCTATGAAAAAACTCTGAAGGTGCTGTGTCCTATCTGTATGGGATAGATCACAGAAGAAAAGCATAACTTAAAACTGGTATCATCACAATTATTGCTATTCTGCACCTGCCTAATTTCTAGTTGCTTAATTTAGTTAACTCCTCTTCAAACAGGATTTTAATTTATGTTATCTGTTATCATTTTCTCAGTATTGTCTAAAATGCATTAGAAATGGAACCAAACTAATAAATATCTTACCAAAGACACTGCAGAAGCCTTTTGAACTAAAAAACATTTTGTTTTAACAAGCTACAGTAGAAATCAGTAAAGTTAAATAATTGTTATGCAAATCAAAACAATATTGTATTTCTGGATGGTGAGGAAGCTATGTTGTGTTAATGGATATAAAAATATCTGGAGGTTGATGTTTAAAATGATCAGTTTATCATGTGGGTACATTTTATTCCTCTCCAAAACAGTACCAAATTGAAAGTACCTTAGAAGAATTAGATGGCTATATGATTCCAGGAGAACAGTATCTCTTCCCCTATTACAGATCATTAGGAGGTTAACAATGCAAATGAATGAATGTGGCTGCTCCTGCAAATCGTTTTCAATTAGCTGTTGAAATAGAAAACTCATCTGAGAAACTGCCCTAAAATAATAACACAAGTTTCCCATGTGAGCACTTTGCCACTGAACAAGAGCAATCCTGTAGTTTAAGCCACTAGACACAGTTTATAATTAATGTCCAATTTTTCACAGGTGCATTTTTTATATATTTTGTCAGGGTATTGGCATTTTTTTTGAAATTTGCAGCTTTGGTCCACACAGTACATATTGATAGAAGCAAGGTGTGATGTTAAATCTGTAAGTGAATTCCACTTGGTTAACTTCCAGAAAGATTATTTTATTTAAAAATTAACCTTTCGTCAATGCCAATAAGTCTTCTCTATAATAATAGCTCTGAACAGAAGGCTAAGTATCATTGCTTCATATATACCACTTCTCTTCTTGGTAACTCATACTTCTCTTTCCTGAAAAGTAAAATATTTCCCTATCTTGAACCACCAAAGTGGTGAGCTGTTTTTCACTGACTTGTGCATGGCCTTTTAAAACACTGATTCTGGGGACAGGCAGACCTGGTGAGTAATTCTGGCTTACAGAACAGCATATACACAGTGTTTACAGTGGTTTAGAAAAGATGCCAAAATACTGCTTTTTAAAATTCTGTCATATTCACATAGGTATCTTGTTTATTGTAGAAGTTTAATATCTGTACTCCACCTGTCTAAACAAGCAGAGCAGTTGAGTGATTCATGGTTAATGTTTCCCAAGGAACCTGTATACTAGAAGTGGGACACTGGAGAAAACAACTAGTCTGACATCTTTTGTTTGTGACAATGAAATTAACCACAAACCACAAATTGTTTAGGGCTTCAGTGTGTTGATAGATATTCAAGGTCTAGAAAAAATATTTTTTACTGCATGCAGATTTGTACTAATACAGTAGCATAATTAAGGAAATCACCCTGCAAATGTCTGCTGCAGGCACATAAAAACCATTTGTTAGAAATCTGTGGTGTGCAGAATATTATGATCAAGATCCCTTAAAGAATTCTGTGCAGATTCTGTTCACCTGGGTTTTTTTGTCAGGATGGATTTTATTGCCATTGCATTGTTGTAATTTAATGCTGCTTTTTCACTAAATGTAAAGTTAATCTATGGCTGCTTTAACACCAGAATAGTATTTCTGCTGTCCTCAGCCACAAGAATTTTCAGCCAGTGCCTATGCAGTACTATCAACTGCAATGTCATATGAAATTCCGGTTTCACTCTGTGAATCCTCACTCAGAGATCAAACAAGCATTGTTTGATGTCAAACTTTTTTCTCCTATAACTCTACTGTTTAACATGTAGCTCTACAATCTTTTATTGCTACAGGTCTGATGCCATGCTGGCCTCTATTGCTACTAACCCATTACGTGAGTCTACAACACACAACTTTACTGTAGCTGGGCTGAAAAGTTACATTGGCCAGCCAGACACAGAATTTGAAGACAGAAATTAAAGGATGTTTTTACTAATTTTTGCATTTATGCAACCTTGGAAACAGGGATAATAATAGGGAAATGGAGAGGAAATGGAGAACTATGGAGTGTTGAGATAAAGAAAACAGAGCAAAGATAGTGAACTTGAACTGAGGTCATGAATTTCTCAGAAAAAAGAATGAGCTGTAATTTGTAGTTTGAAACTTCAGGCTGTTCTTATTTTAAGAATACTTGTAGGACTCAGAAAAGTAATATACAGATATTCAGCAAAATAGTTCTGTTTGTGAAAAACAGCTAAGAAATGTTAGAGGTGACAGAACGACACACAGAGTGTCATTTGGACTTCAGCTGTCATTTGGGAGCCAGTTCAGACTCTGATTACTCATGTGCCATCCATGCCCTCAGAGTTCAGGAGTTACTGGGATATAACAGTGCTTTCCTTTTCTCACCTCAGGTCTCTAAGAATCACAACAAATGAAACTTGACTCCTGCATACAAACTGATGGAAGCCAGATTTGTAGCATTTCTCAGAACTCTCCTGGAGAGAATGAGCATCTCTTCATTCTGAGTCTCATCCTGGATATTTTCTTTAACAAAAATTAGAAGTTCTTAATTACTTTAAAGGAGTATCTACTATTTTATCAAATTTGTCTCAAATCAGCCTATCTGCTCAAAACCTATTAACAGGGCATGGGTGCTACGGTTGCACAAATCTCCTTTCCTTAGTAAACTGGGCCAAATACCTCTAAGAAGTCAAATGAAAGTTTAATCTTTTAGAAATGACATTAAAAAAATAAATTTTTTTAGACAATCCTACCAAATTTAGTATCATGTTAATCCTACTATTCAAATGTGCAGGAATAAACAAGAAATTATATTCTTTACGTGAATTTTTGACTCTTCCTCTATGCTTCTACATGACGAGTAATTTTCAATCAAGCTGTTTAGAACACCTGAGATATTCCTCAGCAAATGACTGCCTTGTCTGAGCCCAGTCAATATTGACTCCAATGAGGCATGCATCACCACGCATTCAGATGCATTTTGCATTTTGATTGAAGAACAAACCACTCCAGGCCATCAGACACACATAGGCCAGGAAGGATGCACGCATTCTGCTTTGTACTTTGGCAAGGGAACTCTAAACTGGCTAAATTTTAGTCAAGACCAAATATTCAAGAATCTGGAGATGATGGAGAGCCTTGGAAATATCAACTCTGTTTTAGAGATGCTGCTTACAATTTTGTTTTGTAGGCTTTCTTGAAGAATACAAAAACTTCTCCTAAAAACACTGTATGCCCAAAGAAGGGAGCCTGAAATAAAGATAAACAAGTTGACTGCTGAATATTGAGGCAAAAAGGAAATAGCTGTGTAGATATGAGGCATGTTGGACAGCATTATAAATAGAAGTCAGTGGATCACAAAAAAACCCCAAACAAAACAGCACAATCTTTATTTTACTAAGGTTTTAAAAAATATATAATTCTACTATTTTAAAGTTATCATTAACATGCTACAGAGGAAGTTTCTAAAACTGAAATATGTTTATGTTCTAGAGACTGTTCTTAGTAGAGCCTGGCAAAAAGAAAGCTGTTCAAAGAAAGGCAATGATACAAGAGTCAAATGAAATAAAGTATTTAAGAGGGCAATACTTCTGCTGGTTCCCAAACTCCATAAAGCAGCATTAATGCAAAACCCCAGGACACAACTGGCTAGATTCCTAAGCAAGAAAATGTGGAAGTGATGCCATCTTTCATCCAAAAGTCCAGTCACTAATGCATTCATCTGGGAGAAGGCACTAGACAGAGAAGACCCATGCCTGTTTGAGGAGATTTTCAGAAGGGATTTTAAAATAAACCTCCTTGTTTTGTTTCATCTAAGTGTACACTGAGCCAGAATGACTCAAGTCTGATATGTAAACCACACAATGGGGAGATGGGACATCCTAGACTTTTAATCTCTGTTCAGATAGACATTTAACATTCTTGAAGTAAAATAACTAAATCAGAGGAGAGTACCTCAAATACCCTGTGAAACTCTGGTTAGATCAGATGTGTGGGAAGTGTTGATCCTATGAAAAATAAGACATGTCCCCTTACAGACTGTAACTGATTGGCTGCTGGATAGGACAGTAATTCTGATTGCTTTCTCTTTTGTTATCTTAATATTTTCTTTCCATTTGGCAGCCAGTCTGATAAATAAAAATCAGTTATTGGCACAGACATTATCAGAATTAATGGACAAGTTTTACAGATGTGATGATAATGCCAAGGAATTAGCTTCAGTTCTAGTTTTCTTAACAGAAACTCCTAAGCAAACACATGATTACTATTAAAAAACATAAATTTAACAATCTAAAGGTGTGTCACTTTCTTCTTACAGTGATTGATCCAGAGTTGCTGATACCTCAGCAGAAATTTTGAACAATATTGGGCTAAAGAAATATATGTATTAGATTTTCTGTCTTTATTTCTTACAAGTTTGGGGGTTTTGGATGAAGAGAAAATTTTGCTTAGAAGCTTAGTAATGTGTTTCTATGTTTATTCATCAGGTATTTTCAAATTCATCCCAATGGCAACTCATTGTGAGACAATGTGAGTTATTTTTATGATTTCAAAGTAGCAGCAGCATTTATCACTTCTGGTTCTATCTGCAATAGTTTAAAAGCTGTACTGGAACATTGTACTTCTACAAGTCTTAACTCACTTTTTTGGAGTTGTCTTTTCTTTTTTCTTTTTGCCCCTTTTCCCCTCCCCTTCCCTTCCCTTCCCTTCCCTTCCCTTCCCTTCCCTTCCCTTCCCTTCCCTTCCCTTCCCTCCCTTCCCTTCCCTTCCCTTCCCTTCCTTCCCTTCCCTTCCCTTCCCTTCCTTCCCTTCCCTTCCCTTCCCTTCCCTCCTTCCCTTCCCTTCCCTCCCTTCCTTCCCTTCCCTTCCCTTCCCTCCCCTCCCCTCCCCTCCCCTTCCCTTCCCTCCCCGCCCCGCCCCGCCCTTTTTTAAGGACTTATCCTACTTTTTTCTGCTCAAAAGAATGTGGTTTGCTTGTAATCCTATATGAGCAATGGTTAATATTTTCTATGAGTTAATTTTTACAAATCACAACAAAACAATGCATCATAGAAGAATTTTCACTTCCTGTTAACAAGGGCACATGCTGTTGCAGATCTGTTCACTATATTTTAATGAACTACAGTATCTTGGCAAAATAACAGACAACACCCTTTCTTTCTCTGACAAGGCTTGTGAGAGAGAAAAACAATCTAGCTGTAGGATTGCACAATTGCTGTCAATAAGACAACTGCTCCAGTAAATATATATTACTCACTTTTTTTTTTTTTAAGCAGTAAATATGACTGTAAATTTTACCCAGTAGTGTAATTTTTCAACAGGATGTCCAGGTTGTTTGTTGAGTCGGTGTTAGGTCACCTTTCATGCTCTGTAAGATTTCTGTCAATATAAGACAGTCTGGAATCACCTCAGTGGAACAATGTTCTTTACTTCTGAATTACTTAATTGAGTAGAAGTGGATGCAGAGGCTAAACCAAAGAGCTATTTCCTTGGATTTTCTTTACCATGTGGATTACATATAGCAGTAGACATTTTGGATTTAATTTCTTTGAATAGGAAGGATAAAAATCCCATAAACAAGGTGTATGCCCTGTGTCTCTGCTCTGAGAACTGGGTGAGCAGCTGCAGTAAGTAGATGTACATAGCATCATTTTTCCAAGATCAATTTCTTAAATAAAAACTAAATCATCTCAAGGCTTATTTCTTTATGTTAACCTACTGGATTTCTTTTAACCTGAAGATGCCATGAAAAACTGCTTGGAAAAAAAAAAAGAAACATTTTTCTTTTGCTTCCAAATGAACAAACTGGATTTTTAATAGTGATTGCTCTGTAGCCATTTTCACTCTGATAAAGCTCATCCAAATCACACATTTCTTTTCACTTTAATCAGTTTAGACTGTGTTTTCACCTCCTGAGTTAGGTAATGTTGACAGGAGAAATACATACATGCTGATGAGACACTGGCTCTCCTAGATGCTAATTTTTTATTATTATTCTGCATAATGATATGTTGGAAGTGTTTAAAAAGGTAAATTATAGTTTGGGTTGGGGTTTTCTTCTTCATTTACAGAAGCATACTTCCAAAGACTGGAAGCTTATGCTTTCTTCAGGGCTGCATACTTGAGACTTTTCATACTGTCTTGAAAAGGACACTATAAACACGTTACATGTGCCTAACAAGCAGTACAAAATAATGTTATAAACACATTAGATCACCCCTCAGTGTTTATACTTGTGCCAAATTCCTGAAGGTATGATACTGTAAGAACAAACCACAGCAGAGTAAATGCAATCAATTTTACAAGCGTACCTTATGGAATAAATGAGTAAACCATACATGTGTTGAATAATGTTTGTGTTGCAGATGTTCATTTAGTATCTGTTTGTGCATTCATAGTTACAGGCTTCCCATCTGAACATATCTATTCTAATGAAGCTTTGGCAGCAGCTCCAGTTGCAATGTCATACCGGTTGGTACTTGCTGTCTGTGTCTAGTGCCTCAAAGAATAACAAACAATATTAAACAAATCCAAACTTCAGTGCTAATGAGCAAGACATCCCCACTCTGCTCCACGTGTTTTACTGACATGCAAAATTAGGACTAGACTCTGCCCTCTGACTCCCAGATCGTTCAAATAGTGACTAGACACAACATGGAGTTTAGGAGAGTTTAAAATTTAAAAAAAAAAAAAAAAAAAAAATCCTCATTAGGTGTATTTGTCACAGTAGTTTAGTAGTGCTTCCTCCAATTTTTTTAACCTGCAACAAGCAATAGAAGCAGTTTGTATCGCTGAAGAATATGGCAATCAATCAATTTCTCTGGCACAGATTGTGCTTTTTAAGGCAAAACCCAGAAACTGATGAGAGATTGCTGTCAATACCTTTCTATAGATGAAGGAATGGCTCTTTAGCAACTGAGTCCCAGGCCAGTAGACTGTAATAACAGATGAAGTAATTCAGACTAGTCAACTTTCAAGCTTAGCTGCACTGCTACAGTCAACAATGCATGAATGCTGCCCAACTGCATGAAATTCAATTGCTCTCTCCTATCAGCTCCTGCTAAGTTTTTCTTTAGAGTGCATCATATGTTTGCAGATTTCCCAGTAATTCTTTCCTGATTATGGGGACTATTTCCTATCCTTTATTATTTGTGTTTTAGAGTTATGAATGAATGATTATTAATTTTCACTTGATAAACTCTGGTTTGTTCCTATACCTTTGTGGGATGGTGTGAGACATTCACACCAATCTGTCCAAGGACTTAGGGCTTTGCAGAACAGACAGTATGCAACTGTGCACCACTGGAATGCACAAATTTTACTACAAAAATGTACAGAGTGAATGGTGATTTTGTTACTTTGCAATTTTTCAATGTTTTATCTTGCAATCTTCATATTTTCTTTCTGTTTATCTTGCTTTAGAAGGAACATAAACACCTGCAATGATTTCTCAGTAGGTAAATTAGTAGCTGAAAATGTGTGTTCCAAGTCAATGGACTGTTTCCCAGTCACTTTGCTTCAAATAAGTTTAACTCTGGTTCCTATCCTTTAGCTCTGTTTTCCGCCTAATATTAAGAATATTTCTTTCTCTCTTCTTTCATCCTTCCTTGGCAGAAGGGCACAGTTTAGTAATTGTTTAACTACTAAACTATAATAACAAAATGATTTAATGACATAATCACTAAACAGCAATTATTTAATTACTAATGAGTTTTTGTCTTTACTTCTCTAAGATTCCAAACCACTCTGTAAGCATCTCAAGGCTAAAGATACTAGTTAAAATGAATAGAATATTTTCCAGGATAAACACAGTACTCAAATCTTTAGCGCTTAAGCTCACAAGGAGAGGGACACTTCACTCATTCATCTGAAAAAAGAATGGCCTGAAAAAGTTGAGATATAGATTACATGTTTAAGTACTTTCCTATTATTTATCTTCAAAAATCACCAGAAATATTTTCATGTTTTACTAAATGGTCATACTTTGGTGGAGGTTTTTTTTTTTTTTTTTTTTTTTTTTGGGGGGGGGGTTTTTTTGGTTTTTTTTTTTTTTTTTGGGTCTTTGATTGGCTTTTGTTCGTTTTGTGCTTGGTTTTCTTTTTTTAACTTTTGGTGGGTTGGTTGGTTGGGTTTTTTTCGTTCTTTTTGGAGTTTTTAAATTAAGGGAATAATGGACAGAAAACCTGAAAAAAAACCCAAATTCAAAGTCGGGATCGTTCTTAATTATTGGCCAGGGTGAGACCGCGCTATAGACAAAAAAACATGAGAAAACTGCATTACTTTTCATTACACTATGTCACCTTTCCATTCAGAGATTTTCATATGCAAATTCTGAGGCGAGTGAAACCGCAGCTCATGGAGGTGCTGTGCTTCAGAGCTGTTTTCTCCAGCCACCGTGACTCCATTGCTCGGGTAGGGCTGTGTCCAGCAGTTCTGCGACATCCCACTGAAAGTAATGGCAATGTTTTACTCGATAAAGCTTTAGAAGAGTTGTTCATGTATTTGACTGATATTTAACCCAGCGGGTAAACGAGAACACAGGTGCACAACGAACCTTCAGTCTGAGCAGCATTTAATATCTGTGCTGCTCCACTGACTGCAGCAGCACGCTGTGTGCTATATTCTCCGCTGCCTCTATTCGATGTCAACTTCGGGCACAGCTGTCCCTGGCTTTGTTCGGCCCCAGGGCTGCGGGGAGTTCCCGCTGCTGGCGCTGGGCTGCCCCGCAGGGAAAGGCCTGCCCGCCGCCCCGGGCTGCCCCGCGGCTCAGCGAGCGGGGCCTGCGCCCGCGGTCCCGCTGTGGGGAACCGTGCTGGGCCCTGGGGCCCGCCCGGGACCGGGACGCGTTTTTAAGAGCCCGTTCAGTGCCGGCGGCTCCGGGGACAGCTACAGTTCGAGCTGCAGGATCTGTTCGCAGGAGAGCTCCGGCAAAAAGCCGTGAACTGCCTACCTTTTGCACAACAAAGGGCTCGGGGACCAGCGGCCCGGCCAGGTGAGGGACACACAGAGACGTGGCAGGAGCCAATGACCCCAGAGTTTCATACCCTTAGACTGTGAGGGTATAAAAGCCCAAGGGTCCCTCCTGAGACGTACCCTGCTCGAGCTGCTGTTTTTTAGTTACTATACCATGATTAAATTATTTTAAGGCATTGCTATGTAAAACCTGTGGCCGAGCCAGTAAGGAAATCTGGTCTGTCAGTGTGGGAAGTGCAGCTGCAAAGGGGCTTTGGTCCCAGCTCAAGGAGTGCGAATGCGACATCCAGAGTGGTTCCTAGTGGAACACACAATCTTAGAATGGTTTGGGTTGGAACAGATCTTAAAGATCATCTAGTTCCAAACCTCCTGCTGTGAGCAGGGACACGTCAAATGAGACCAAGTTGCTCAGAGCCCCATCCAACCCGGCCTTGAACATGTCCAGAGATGGGACAGCCACAATTTCCCCATGCAACCCATTCCAGAGCTTCATCACCCTCATAGTAAAGATTTTTTTCCTTAATATCCAATCAAACCTATTCTCTTTCAATTTGAACCCATTCCCCCTCACCCTGTCACTGCATGCTCGTGGTAAATAGTTTGCCTCATCTTACCTGGAAGTTCCCTTCACCTACTGAAAGCTTGGAATTAGGTTACTATGAAAATCTTGTCTTTTCCAAGCTGAACAATCCCAAATCTGTAAAGCCTTTCCTCATAGGAGAGGTCTCTGTACCTCTCATCAATTTGGTGGCCTTCTCTGGACTTGCTCCAACAGGTCAATGTCCTTCCTGTGCTGGCACCCCAGAGAGATGCAGTACTGGAGGTGGAGCCTCACCAGAGTGCAGGAGCAGAATCCTATGCCTCCCACGCAGCCCACACAGCTTTGGATGCAGCCCAGGCCATGTTTGGCTTTCTGGGCTTTAACTGAGCATTGATGGCTCATGTTAAGCCTTGAGTCCACCAGCATTTCCAAGTCCTTCTTGGCAGGGCTGCTCTCGATCTGTTCAGTCCCCAGGCTCTGTTAATATTGTCTGGTTTCCCTGACAGCACGGCAGTGGCCCTATGTGCCCTCACCAAAGCAGAGGGCAGTCAGTGCGAGGCTGGGCTGGGGCTGGTGGGCACGAGGCCTGGCCTACCGCAGCAGCGCAGTACCGGATCATGAGGCCCAAAACCAGCAGCAGCTCCTGGTAGCGGGACTGTGAGGCCCGACACATGGCGGTGGTGCCGTCCGGGGTGTGAGGCCCAGCACATGGCACATGGCGCAGGCCCCGCCCCGGCCCGGCCCGGCCCGGCCCCGCCCCGATCGCGGGCACCGCGATGTGTCCGACCCGCGGTTCCCGTCAGGCAGCGCGCGGGGCCGCGGCCGCCCCCGCCTCCTGCCCGCGTTCCCTCGCGGCGGCGGCTGAGGTGGCGCCGCGCCCCGGTGAGGTGAGCGAGGCGCGTCAGCCGGCGCTGCCCCATCCCCCGCCGGCCTGGGCGGCAGGGAGTGGCTGTCCCGTGGCGGCCCCTACGTACGCGAAGCACGGTAAGGTCAGCCCGCTCCGTGCCCCCGGCCGGCCCTGCCGCGCTCCCCGGGCGGCGGGAGCGGCGCTCGGAGAGGACGGACGCGGGGGGATTGTCGCCGGCGAGACCGGCGCCATCTTAGGTCGGAGCGTGGCCTGGCGTCCCCGAGCGGGGCCCCCGCGCTGTGAGGGCCCCCACGAGCCGCCCGCGGGGCCCGCTGGCACCGGACGGTTCTGCCCTCGAGGGCGGCCCGGGCAGGGCTCGCTCCGCCCGCAGTTGGCCGCGTGGGGCCCTCTAAGGGCCCCGGGCGTTAACAGCAAGAGCGGCGCTGGCGGCGCGGCTCAGCTCGGCCTCCTCCCCGCCGGCCGCGGTTCTGCCGTGCGGGCCTCGCCCAAACCGGAGCCCCCAGCTCGAGCCGAATGCCGGCGGTCACCGGCGCGGGACGCGGGGCGGTCAGGCTGCAGCGGCAGCTGTTCGGCTGCCCTCGGGACTCGTCTGCTCCCACGGCCTGGTACCACCGCGGCTCGGCGGCGTGAGCTGCTGGCGGGCTGGCACCGCCGATATTGCCCATCCCTAGGCGGAGCTTGTGCTTTCTCATGGCACAGAGGGCAGCGTTGGCTGCTGAGGTTTGTGTCTAAGGGAAGTGGGTTTACGCTTTGGGTTTTTTTTACAATTTTCAGGTGCACTTTTAGCTTGATCATTGTTTCTTTGCTACTAAACAAATGCAGCCCTCAATTAAAATCCAGTTATTCCCAGTCCTGGTGGAGCTGTGGATTGTACACCCTCATCAACAAATGTGGTGGAAAGTTGTGTGCCTGTGGGACGTTATCTGAGAAATACATCATGTAGTCCATTGTGTGATCTGTGTTTTAAATAAGGTAACTTCCCTAGGCATTTGAAATGCAGCTATTAAAGTGGGGTAAAAGTTATAATTTAGCTATATGAGAAGTGCCTGAGGTCACTTGATCTGTTCAGCCTAGAGAAGAGGAGACTGAAGGTAGCCCTCCTGGCAGCCCTCATGAGGGGAAGATGAGGGATAGACACTGATCTCTGTGGTGACCGACAGGACCCAAGGGAATGGTTTAAGTGTGTGAGGGGAGATTTAGGTTAGATATTGGAGAAAGATTGTTCACCCAGAGAGCGGCTGGGTGCTGGAAGAGGCTCCTCAGGGAAGTGGTTATAGCACCAAACTCAAAAGTTCCAGAAGAGTTTTGTCAATGCTCACAGGCATGTGGTGGGATTGTTAGGGATGTCATGTGCAGGACTAAGAGTTGGACACTGTGATCTTTGTGGAACCCTTCCAACTCAGAATATTCTGTGATTCTGTTATGAGAAGGTGACAAGGCTAGTCTGACAAATTTCTGCTTAGCGTAAATGTCCTCCTCTTTGAACTCACTACCATCTTCATTTTAATTATTTGACTTTAGGCCAATCCAAGGAAGTTTTGAGTATTGGGAGGCTCACTTGAGCTTAACAGTGGAACAGACAAATTCCCATCTGAAGTGGTAACTGGATTTTCAATAACTCTTAAGTCTTACTGTGGCTGTATCTACTGTGATTTTCTATAGTGCCAGTTTCTGTCCATCATTAAGGTGCTTTTCTACAGATCATTGTGCTGTTTTCACTGCAGCTGTTACACTGTTGATACATTTACTTAAGTTAGATAATTTTTTGTTGTTTCTATGTGAGTGCTTTTAAATCCTAACTTTTAAGAAAAAGAGGTTATAAATACAGCTTGTTTTTAATACAGTTATGTATTTTTAAACCTAACTGCCATGATAAAGATGGCTAAAATAGTGCATTTAAAACAGTTATTTCATTAGAAGCTTATTGCTGTTTAGGGCAATGAGCTCTCATTTTGTGATCTGTTCTGTATCAGGTTTTTAGTTCATCACTTTTCTAGTAACTATAATTGTGTTCCAGGGCTTGGTTTTTGCAGGTTGTTGGTTATTTGTGCCTGCCTAATGAACTTCCATAACTATGCTTAGTTTTAGATGGGCAGTTGCTTTTTAAAGCAATGTCTTGATATAGTTGATAATGTTATTTTTAAAGTGTTTTAAAGAACTTCTTCACAGTTTTGATGCTTTACCTTACAATACCATTTTCAACACTTTCTTTGTGTTTATGCATACGGTGTTGCATTGGAATTTTGGACCTCTCAGTTCCATGGACTACCTTTAAGGAAATATGTGTATAAACATGAATATATGCTTATGCACGTTAAAAAATGAGGGAGATAAAGTCTATTGTGAGTAGGTTAACTTTTTTTACACTGGTATCTGCACCACCACTGAGAAATATTTAAGCAGAGTGGGGGAGGGATTCACAGTTGGTTTTGTCTTTGAGAGCACTGCTAGCAGGATTGCTAGAATACATTTTGTGTGTTAATGTAGTTCAAGAAGCTAAAAATTTGGAAGCTATTTGTACTCTAAACATGGTTTCCTTTGGCAATGGGGACCACTTGCAGGAGCTGTTCCTGTACATCTCCTCTAATCCAATCAATCACCCCTTACTGCAGTTTTGATTGTTCAGGCTACAGATTTTGACCTCTCAATTGTGCCAATAAAACTGTTACTAGGCCAGGTTATTTTAAACCTGCCCTGCTTCACACCATAGTTCTGTGCAAAGTTGGGCTGGCACAGCTGAGGAGACTGTGCAGGAGCAGGGCAGGAACTCATTAGGCCAACTTTTCTCTCAGGAAAAAAGCAGTCAGTGAAAGCTTGGCTTCAAATTATAGCATTGCAATTAAAAAAAAAAAAAAAGAAACAAACTTAAAAGATGTGAAATTAATCGTGATACTTGCCTTTTAAAAGATGTTCTGCATTTTGAGTCACCTTTAAGAGTATCTTAATGTGTCTGTCCTGATGCATAAAATGAAATATCCATAAGAGGTATCACCAGTTGGTGTCACTTTCTAAAAGCCCATGGCTGGTTATCAAATTTCTTTTAACTGTATTTAAGGAAAAAATTGGCTACAGTGTAGGTGAGGTTATTACATGTATCTTGTTAGGATTCTGCTAATATATATCATTGCTTGTGCCTATTTTATGTTTTTAGTATAAATTGCATTGCATCCTCTGAGCACATTTTATAATTTATTCTTTTTTTCCCATGAGGTCAAGTGATACTAAATTCCTAATAAAAACATTGATCATTTATGTTGTCTGTTCTATAAAAGAAGTCTCTGAAATAGTAATTTATTTTGCCTTAAAGCCTATTAAACTTTGCCTCGGTGTTATATATTAAAAAAAATGAAGTGTTCTAAAGAATGTCTTACAAAGAAGAAAAAGTTACAGAGTTAGGCTTGATTCTCTTTTCCAAGACCTGGCGTGGGGCCTTGTCATCTCTGTCAAGTAGAAATTCACTTCAGAACCTACCTTTTTCCCCCATACCATATTTTAGTTTAGGGTCCCGTTCTCTTTCCTAGCGCTATGTCTGCCTTCAGCACTCTAAGCTGATGGAGGAAGCAAAGGAGGAGTTCAGCTTTGTGTAGTGCGTCTGGCGCTGGCCAAAGGTGTGAATCCAGCAGAAACAGAGCAGAGGGTTGGGGATACAAGCATCATCAAGGCACCCTAGGGCATTTCACTACTTTATTTCGTCTCAGGTCTTAACATGTGCTAACACCAGCAGCCCCAATCTCATACAAGTAGAGAATGATTGTGCTCTCCTGTGATAAGCTGTTACAGACTAACTATTTCTGCAGTCTTACTAGATAATTGCTTCTCTGTGTAAAGAAATAGCAAAATTTCTTTCTTATTTTGTTGTTCAGAAATACATTCAAGGTTATATTAAAGAATGTTAAAAGAAGACAACTTTATTTGCCATCTCTGTTTATTAAAAAAAAATCAATTGTGATAAGATATGCCGATGTAAATTTGGTTAATTCCAAAAAGTAGATATTTTTCATGACTAGTTTTATGCATGACTTTTTTAATGCAAGAAAACATCTACAGACATGCGGGATTTCATCTAATGAGATCTCTGCAAAATTTTTATCATGTCTTAATTGCTAATGGAAACAGTATGCAACGGTATGGCTTGGGGATTTTGCTGGAGTTTTTTGTTTAAATGTTTTTGTGGGTGGTTTGCTTGTTCTTGTTGATGTTGTTTTGTGGGTTTTGGGGAATTTTGTGTAGGTTTTGTTGGGGTTTAAAGAAAATGGGATCTTATGGGAAGCCCTAGCAAAATCTTAGAAAATTCGGGAGGCTGTGAGTTTGGGTGGCATTTTGTTTTATGTGTGTTGGGCTTTTTAAGATGCAAAGAGAATAAAGTTGTAATCAGTGTTTCACTAACTCAGTTATGTGCTTTGTAGAAGGCCCTTCACATTTCTTGTGAACCACTTACCTGGAATAGGAGCATTTTTTAAAAGATGCCTTTCACTGTGGTGTCAGAGGCTTCCTCTGATAGTTACTGGTGTTTTATACAAAAATAGGTTAAGTTCTGTGAAGGATATCTTTGGTCTTTTCTCTTTAATAGCAAAGATGAGCATCCAAGTAATTGTCAAAATGGTGATGTGGCATCAATCTTTGAAGATCTCCTGTGTCAGATCATGTTCTGTAAAGAACATGGAGGGAGGGAAACCATTCTATGGGAATTATTGACAATTGCAGTATTCCTTATTGAGCAGGGGAGTATTTCATGAAAGTACTGAATGTTTTGGTGTGTGTGTGTTTTTTTGTTTTTTTTACTGTCTAGTCTCAAGATGGCAGAATTATTTATGGAATGTGAAGAAGAGGAGCTAGAACCCTGGCAAAAGAGAGTGAGAGAAGTGGAAGAGGATGATGAGGACGATGATGATGAGCCAATCTTTGTTGGGGAAATCTCCAGCTCAAAGCCAGCCACTACATGTAAGACAACACTTTTCCATAATTTAAAACAGAACTTTCAAAGTATAGAAAGTTAAACTTAGTTGGGAAGTATAGAATTCTTAATAGTATGACTTAAGACATTCCAGATCTTAAAGCTGTACGTCTCTGTCTTACTGAAAATCAGAATTCTTAATAAATTCTGTCTTAAATTTAACCTGTCCAGTTTATGCACAGCTCTGGTTACTTCTAACCTTAAATCTCTGAGGTCAAAATAAGGACATTTGAAGGTTTTAGTATTAGTGACAGTTTAAAAGCCCCTATATACAGTGCTGAAATCATGCATGCAATTGCTTACAGTGTAGTTAAAATTTAGTTATATATTTGGGAGTGTCTCCTTCCTAAAAGAATGTGCATAAATTTAAGTCTTCCTGTTACCTGTTACACTCTTTTTTTTTTTTTTTTTTTTTTTTTTCTCTGCCCCTCGTTTCATATGTTGGTGAACATTCTGACAAAACCAAGATAACTGTCTTCGGTGTCTGTAATAAAAGTACAATCTGGAAAGTTACTTATATGAAAATACTAAAAGCCTGTCTCTGAAGTACAATATTTTTATTGATAAATTTACCCATCCTTTGTGAAATAGAGTTTTTTCATCAAGTTCCTTAGTTTTCTCCTAAATGCAAGTAGTGCAGGGAGTAAGGTTAGGTGGTTGTGATGACAGGAGATGTTTCAGAATTCCATGTTTGTCCTGTGCTTGGGGTTTGGCAGGTAAGTAAGGAAGAACATTTTTTTCTTGTTATTTTAATTAACGTCAGTAATGAAACTTTTTTTTGTGTATCCATCTTGTCGTCACTTTTTAAGAGCTATGACCTAAGGTCTCCCTAGCTGTCACATACCCAGGACTTTGCCTGGTGAGGTTTACTCCTCACAGTTTCTGCCTTATCTCTACTAATGCTTGTAGCTAACATTTCCATAGTAGTTTTCTGAAGGTGTATAATTTACAGTAAAGGATCTCAAGACAAAATGTTACATGAGGCTGTTTGTCACACTCTGCTGCATGGATTTCAGAGCTGTTACTAGCTGTTCAGTCATTTTAGTTCACAGTACTTTCATCTTGCATCTAGTACTTTTTTGCTCACTTAGGATAGCAAGTTTAAGGCTTCTTACACAAGGTTAAAAAAGTGAAAAAATTAGTGTGAATATGAGAAGAATACAGAATCTGATAAGTACTCTCACCAGAAAATATTTTTTTAAGAGTCAATATTTTAAAAATACTCTGGATACTCTGAAAAATTTGAAGACTATTTAAAAGTTATTCTTAAGTTTTCTGCAGTTACAAACATATGGAATGTCTGAAAAATACCCTGTTTTCTGGAAGGTCTAGAGACCTGGATTGCTGTTGGTCATTGGCAGTAAGTCATGGCATACAGCTATTAAGGCACTAGCTTGTGTTGGAACAACAAACATGCCAAGTTTGATTGCAGTTGTTGTAGCCTCCAAGTTTTTTTGTATTGAAAGGATAGAAGTAATTCAGGTGAAAACTATAATTTTGATATGATTCTGTGAACTTCCAAGAACTTATTCTACTGCTGTCCATACTCGGTCCTGACACAAATAAAAACACTTATGGTATAACTTGTTACTTTATCTTTTTTCCTTCCCTTTCCTCAACTTTTCTCTTTTTAATCTTCTACTTCACTATCAAAAACAGCTATGGAAGAATGACCTCAGTTCTTCTCTGGCTTGTAAGTAGTACTACCTGGCACTAGTCAGGCTTCAGTTTGTTATTGGTGATAGGCAAGATACTGTGAGCTCAGCTTTGCTTATCACTGTTTAATTTGCACCTGATCAGATGAAAAATTGATGACAAATAGAAATTCACATATAGGTCTTCATTTTTCTGAAAGGTGTGGTTTCTACAATGCATTGCATTTTCTTAGCCTTTTCCTGACGGTACAGTTACTAGTTTTTGTACAGACTGTGTGGAAATCTTCAAGGAAATAGTAAGTACCCCAACTTGGACCTGCTGTCAGAGAGCTGTGTGGTATCAAGCGTCCCTTCTGATGTACTGGAGGATTGTTTTGGCTGGGATGAAAAGTAGTTCACACTTTGTTTCCTTTACCTTTTTCTGCAACTGCTCATTTTTCCTACAGTTACCGCTTGTTGTTCTTGCTTCCTGTTTCATAATGATACAAACCTGTAATTTGTTACTGTTTTAAAATGTTACTCTGCATGTCAGCATGCTTGTGCTTCAGTGCTGGTTTACCTAAATGGGACAAGTACCGCTTTGATGGAAGAGGGGAAAGTGCACATCAAGTCTATGATAAATCAGTTGAGTCATGTAAATGAAGTTTATAATTTCAATTAACTGGCTTTCTGAAATGTTCTTTTTAAAAGCAATAAAATCTATCTTTGTAATTTAGAATGTGTGCACATCAGATGTCTTGACTATGCTTTGTAAGACATAACTTTTATAAAAGTTTTTCTTTTGTAGATAGCTGATGCGTTAGTTTAATTTCACTCTGGAATTCATGTATGAGGTATAGATTTGTTAACACTTGCAAAATGTATGTGTTCAGCTAAATACCAAAATAATTTAATCCTGGTTTGTAGTTACTGTTATGTTGAAGTAAAAATAGTATTACTATTACAGCACCAAGTTTTGTCATATCTTAAAAAAATGCGAACCTGCTTGAATATCTTGGTTGCAGCTGCTTTTTTATTAGTGTCATCTAAATGCAAGTGGCAGGTTGAAAGCTGTGGTCTTCTGAGCTCTACTGGTATTAGATATATTTATCAACTGGTGAAGTGTATACTAATGAGGTGGAAGTAGCCTTTAGGTTATTAAACACAATGTGTAGATACTCTGACATATGTTGTTTGTGAACCTGATGTCATTTGACCCTGGTTTGAGAAGTTACTTCAAGCCTTGTGGGTTAGATTTTAGAGAATCAATCTAATTTCGTATGCATATTTTCACAGGTCAGAGCAAGCAACTTGTCAGCAACACTAATGGAACTGAGAATCTGGGAGTAGAAGAGTATTTTGATTTGATGAATATTTTTGTTACTTTCTGAAATTGTCAGAAATACCAGACTAAGACATAAAAGGTTGGGGAATATAAGTGGTATGAGTTAGGGAGTAAATGTAATTAAAGAAATTGCATGGCTCCTGCTGAGCTAGAACTGTGGACCCATACTACTATATAGGATATGTAAGAAAATCAGTGTTCTTGTAATGCAATTCTAATATGACTCCTTTGGTTGCTGATCTGTTGATTTTCCTTTACATTGGAAAACAGATAACATGAAGTCTAAAATCCAGTTTGTAAGTGCTGTATTTTGGTAATACAGAGGAAATGATATCATTACTGGTTTAGAGAAAATGTTTCCTTTAATGTAGGGCAGTTCTAATATTTGGGAAACATTAGGTATATGTGAGAAAGAGACGTAAATGAAAGCACTATAATCAGTGAATTGAAATGTTGATGCCAGGTCCTTTTTTTGTTGTTTGTATTCTTCCTGTGTTTCAACCTGTCTACAAGAGAATTAACATTGAGATTCTTGAGTGAACTAGCTTAACCAAAGAGGAGTGGAAGAATATATCATAATTTGTACAAATGACACTTGTTTTTGCCAGGTTTTTGTTTTAGAAATAATATTTTAATTTATAAGCCAAATTCTAATTGGCATAATTAGTGTATATAAATGCAGCTTTTAAATTTCAAAAGTAATGAAGCTATTAATTTATTTGCAATTAAGATAAATGTAACTTTTGACAGATATATTGAACAGAGTCAACCTCAGCTCACCACGAAGGGGGATACAGAATGGTGCACCCAGTAGAGGTACTTTATTGTCCTAATATGGTAATTACAAAAAAAAATCCACAACACTTATGAAACATTTGACTGCAAAATTACATAAAGCTAACTTTGCAATCCTTTGCAACAGGTACAGTCACTGCATTCAAGTCTGAGAGTCAGCATTATGTGACACCTGCCTCCAGCCCCGGAGCCCTGCCTGCCCAGTCAGTCTTTCAGACTGTGCCCAGACCTGTGACCAGCTCAGTGGCAGTTCAGCCATTGGCTGTAGTAGTGAATGTTTCAGGAACTTCACAAACACTGCAAAGACCAGTTGCTGGGTGTTTGTCAACACAGCAGGTGCCTGGGTCAAGTTCTGGAATAGCACAGCCTGTTAGCAGACCCGTAACCATTCCAGTGACAACACAGCCAGTATCAAGAAATATTACAGTTCCTGTAGTGGCTCAACCTATATCCAGGCCAGAGACTCCTGCAACAGCACAGCCTGTAATACTCAATCAGGTAAATCTTTATTCATTTAAAATGTAAAAGGTATGATTACTTTTGAATAAATTAATCAAGAATGTACTGACTCAGTCTAGTGCTTTAGAGATCTGGACTGGATTATAAACTAGCATTATGTAAGCTATAAACATTCTAGGACCATAACCTTGCACTGGTAAATTTAAATATCTATTTGGAAATACTGATTTGCAAGACTCAAAGATGATAGCTTTAATAAGAGTAAAATGGCATTAAATGAAAACTCTAGACACTAGAGAAATTACTATTGTTTAGATTCTTTATGTTCCTCTGGAGAAGTGTTGCAAATTCTTTCTCTAAATTTTGCAGATTTCTGTGCTCAGAGATGAATCTTCTGCATTGATAATTTAATTTCATTTTTAAATAGCTTGCATTTAGTGTGTAAAGCAGCTTTGTGGGTTTTCCACCTGTTTTTGCAGTGCCTTGTCGTGGGATTTTTGATTCTTAAGAGAATGCTGTAGTAGTAGCTCCTTAGTGGGTTTTGCCTTTTCATTCATGTGGCACATGAATGAAAGCATTGTGAAACAATAGTATGGTAAGAGTTTTAAACAACCTAAAGTAACATGATCAGCAGGTGAAGCAATTTGGCAACATATTTGTTTTGCTTCAAAAGCCTAAGGGAATTGTGCACATAGGTCATGTGTCAAAGACCTTCCTGGGTAGCCACAGAACTCCGAAATGTTGCCATGAAGGAGTTGAGTTAGATGCTGTTTTGTTGCCTTATCTGTTGGATGTATGTGAGAGAGAAAGTTTACCTCATAAAAATATGGATTTTTAATCCTCATTCTGTGATGCAATACTTTGAAAATACTTTACTAGAGTAAACCTAGAGCTAGAAAAGCTGAACTTTTCCACGGAGTGTCCATAAGCTGGATGTAACTCATCAAGACAGTGATTTCCTTTAAAGAAAGCCTGCAGAGTGTACTTCTTTTTGTGAGACTTCTTTCTCATTCATTGAGTTTATTTATATTACAGATGAGGTTTTAGTTAAGTATTTAGAGTGCTACTTTGTCAAAATCTGCAGGTTGTTTTTCCATGGCAGAGTGGAGAAACAGCTATTTGAAGAAGTTGTAGCCATAGGACATGGAGAAAGTTCCCTAATCATGTATCAATCAGTTCTTTCTATTCCAGGTTAGACTGACATGCTTTACAAAGTAATGCATCGTTATCTGGGATATCCAGTGCAGATTCTGTGGTCTCTTAAAGCTTCTGCTGTTTGTTGAAATTATGTTCTTAGACAGTTTCTTTACAGTGGTAATATTTTGGTCATGGTTTTCATGAGCCCTTAATTTTTTTTAAGGTGTCTTAAATGTAACATCCTGTTCTTTGGATGGTAAGGAATTCTTGAGAACCTCAAAGAAGAGTTTTATGTTTGCATTTTTTTTCCTTACTTAAAACATGGTGAATCTTCCATCTCTTCAACTTAACTCTTCTAGATTCAGAACTGTATATTCAGTTATTGCATTATCTGGAATTTGTTTCCTTGTTTATATTGTTATTACCACTTGATGGTGTTACACTTTTTGTGGAGGAAGAAACTTGTCTGATATGTCTTTTTTTTTAGAGAGGTACTATAATTTAGTGTCCTGGGCAAAGTTCTGTGATTTTTAATCACTCCTGCCACATGATGTCATTTGCTGTTCTTAGTGTTGTATTTGTACTACCTGTATTTTGGCTGATGTCTTTAGTTTGAATTTTCTTCATTCAAGAGCTCCTTAGGGTTTTTTAATTCCTCATCTGCTTCCCATCTAGTGTCTATTTCACTGGGGTCTGCTGTTTTATACTGATGATTTTTCTGCCTTGGGCTTTGTGTGACATTTTTGTTCACCCATGTTCTGTTTCTTCCCAACTTGATTCTAAGTGGCAAAAGCTTCAAATAAATTTTCTGGAAGGTGTTTGACAAATGGATCTTCAGCTTCCAGGTGTTGAAAGTTACCTTTGAAAATAACATGTTGAGAAGATCAGTGTGAGGTATAACTAGACACTGATAGGACCCCTTTTTAGCTGAACATCCTTCAGAGTGCTTTTGCATTCAAAATACAGTACAACATTTTTTAATCTCAGGATGTCAAAAGATGTTTTTCTGTGGGAACTGATTGCTTTTGATCGCCTACTGGGTTGAAACACATACATCCTCAATTTCTCAACGTATCCATAATTTGCCTGTTGTCAATGTTTGGTATTCCAGTTTTATCACTGAAATACCCCTTTCTGATATAAAATTTTGCTAGCCAAACTGAGTTCCATTTTTATATCTTGTATTTTAAAGAAAGAAAGCAAGTAGCACTGGGTGGCCGGGGAGCCACTGTTCCACTCACAGCACACACCACTTACAAGTTCGGCAAAGTATATATGCTGCTTTTAAGCCTACAGAGCATTTTCCAGGGTGCTTGTGTTAGTCCGAATCAGCAGATATGAATAAGCTAGGATCAGCAATTTCATCATCTTTCCAGGTGGTTGTTGGCTTCCTGTCCTTGTTGTGGTTGCCTGGAGGGAGGCCCTTCACCAGTGTCCGCTAAATAATTTTAGTCTGGTACAAGTGCATCAAGCTTTTTATTATATCTAAGTATTTAGTCGCTTTGTTGCAATATTCCTTAGTTTACCTCAACTTCCTCTATTTTATTCTAAGCATCAGCCATTTTGCTACCTCATCTCTTTACTGTACTTCTTCTGTTTTCTTCTTCAATGCTTTATTTGGCTGTTCAGTCAGAAAGTTTCAAAACCGTTCTTTGTAGTTATCCCAGGGAACGCATCCACTTTTGACACAGCAGGTACAAGCATCTGCTGATTCCATTGCCCATTGACACGAATCACAAAAATGTTTTTCACACTTTCAATCACAAGCTTGATTCATTGACTTCCTAAGTAAGTCAGCCTGGTTTTTATGTTGTTACTGTACTACATGCTGTGTACTAATATCTGCTGTGCAGTTCCAGAAGTTGAGTTGATTTTTATTTCAGTCATACAGTTTGCAGTAATTTCAGTCAGAGCTACTGTTACACTTCATAGCATAGGACTATCCTTCTAAAGAGGACTTTGTCCATAGCAGTGATGATGTTCTGGAATTCACTGCTGAGAATGCTCTCCACAGCCAATTCTGTCTTTCCCTTACTTACTAGGCACTTTTCTCAGTGTCAGGTTCTGGTTGTTCCTAGGTGATTTTGAGCGATCAAAGGTCCAGTCCTATACATTGTAGTTTTTCAAGGTTTAGTTACCAATTGCCACATAGGCTTCCACAGTTGAAAATCTAGGATGCAGACTATGAACCCAATATTGTCACTAGTAGTAGTGACAAATAGTAGTAGTATTTAGTAGTAGCAGACACCGCTACTAGAAGTAGTGCTGTAATACTTCACTTGAGCCCTAGGAAATTAACTTAGAAATATGTAGTATATTGCCTTTCTGCATGTGAGAGCATCTAAACATGTCAGTTTGGGGGGTTTTTTTCTGTTTTTTCTGTTTTGGTTTTTTTTTTTTTTTTTGTGGGTTGGTTGGTTTTTGTTTTATTTCACCAGTGTGGTAAAGCTGTTTTGTTTTGGTTTTTTTAAAACATTTTTGTTTTCTAAAGCATCGGACAACATTGGGGGATTTGTATGTAAAATGACAGAGCCAAATTATTTTAAAATAATACCTGTTAACAGAAAAGGACTTTTTGAAAAGTAGGCAATGAAATTTTCAGTGTGTCTGGTTTTATGGTTTTTTGCTTGCTGGCTATGTTTAGTATATAGTGGGGAGATGTATCCATGCCATCAAAATAACCAAACTATGATCTTGTTGAAAGTTAAGATATTGACAGGACATTAAACCAAAGAAACTACAGACTAGTAAGAGATGCAGTGTTTGTATGTAGCTGTTTTATTGGTCACATTGCAAATGTAAATGGTGTGCATAGGGCTCTGCACTCAGAGTCTGCTACACATTTATCCCCTGAGCATTAGTTGTGCTTGAGGTGTGGCCTGCTGGCTGAGGTGCTTTGCTGTCCTTTCTCTGGCTCTTCTGAAACTGTTGTGACTCCAGTTACACCTGCCCTGTTGTGACTGCAGCTCATGTAGCTGTTACTCATAGCAAATACAGCATAGAAATTCAGTAACTATTTCCTCAGCTACTCCTGAATATCTGTCTTTAGTTTGGTTAGAGTGGATTAGGTGACTCACCAGAAGAAAGAGTGGCTCTTTATTAAGGTCCTGAAGGGTCTTCATTTAAGGAGATGTACAATAAAAAGGCAGGATAGGGGAGCAGCATCTTCCTTTTTGTTCTGGTATTTTGGATAATAATGCTAAACAAGATTATCATACCTGTTCATGTACTTGTGCTCCTTTTGATTTCTTTCCATTAAGTTTGCTTTACGTGGTGGTAGTTAAAGATGTGGTAACTTGCACAGGGATGTTTTCAAATAAGTAGCACAGTTGTGAATGGGAAGCAGTTTATGAGCTTGATTTTTTTTTTTTTTTTTTTTTTTTGCCTTTGTCTCCCAGATTTACTGATGACAAGGTCTCTGTATTGTGTATTGGATGTTTTTAAAAATCTGTTTATTTTTTTTATTTTAGGAAGATAGCCCTACTTTTGTTAATTTTTTGTTTCGCAGTACAAAAGTTGATGAAGTGTAAGCATTTGAATTATTTCAGAGTTGAAATTGCCAATACCTTTCTATTTCTACCTTACTGTTGCTTTGAGAAGCTTCTACTTGCTACAAGTTTGTACGACTTTTGAGTTCAGGTTTTTGGTCTTTTGAAATGCAGCAAGATGTTATGCAGGATTAACAGGCAAATGCCCAAGTTTAGGTTGAAGGAAGAAAGTATTTGTTTTTTTTTGAAAAACAATCAAGTATAATTTGAAACATCAGACTTTTTGGAACAAAAGCCTTTACAACTAGCAATTCAAACAGATTAGTGATGATTCATTAAATGGTCTTTCCCAGGTCTTAAAATTGTTTTTACTATTCTGAATACACAGCTATAAAAACTAACAAGCACTGATGAGAATTGCAACCTTATTAAAATGTCAAAAGAAATGATTTTGGGGAGATTGTAATGAACTGAGTATTTTTTTTAAGCAATCACATGTTTTTAAAATAAACCCTTTGAAGCCTGCAAGTAAAAAAAAAAAAAATTAAACCTCAAATTTCTTTTCCCTCTTGAAAATATCTTATCAGGATTATATTATGGACTCTCCACCAGATGCACCAGATAATACATCTGGTATACTGTTTGGTGTGAGACAGAACTCGGGAGTTCCACAGTACCAGACTGGGCCAGCAGTGAATGTTACAGGTGGGTATAACTGTAGTAGTTGATAAGAGAAACAGCCAACTTAATGTCATTTAACTCTGGGTTTCTGACCAGATGGAGCTGAGTGTTTATGGGCATGTTAATCAGCCACTGAACCTCTCAATTTCAAAGTTGTTGGTGGATTTTTTTGTTGTGGGGTGTTTTGGGGGTTTTCTTGGTGGGGCTTTTTGGTTTAGTTTTTTTGTGGATTTGTTAGGTTTTGTTTTGTTGTTATTGGGTGGTTTTTTTGTTTTGTTTTGTTTGTGGCTTTTTAATTTGTTTTTTGTTTTGTTGGTTTTTTGGAGTTTTTTTGTTAGTTTTTACTGATTTTCTTCAGAAGAAATACTGCAAACCATAAGGACATATAATGTTCTTTCAGAAGAAGAGAGCAGATAGATGTGCTCTGGTTGGTCCTTAGAAGTTACAACACTTATTTCATTTTGCATGCAAACTGAAGTTTACAGAGTTATGTAAGAAACTAGAACAGCATTAACACAGAACCAGAAAGAAAGGAGAGATGTTTTCCATCAGAAGCACAGAGCTTGTTCCAGATAGCAGGCATTGCAGAAACCAGATGCTTAGCTTAACTTTATCACTGTGAACTCACCTTGTCTCACATTAGAGTGGGTCAAGATGTGGAAAGTAGGCCAAATGAATTCAGGTGGCCACAGTATGATTTTACTGGGGTTTCAGAGCTGGGTCTGTATCTCTTGCATTTACCCTTTCCTGCTTCACTGGCCTGGGCCTTCCGTCTGAGTTAGATATTTTCTTCAGTATGGCATATTAGTTTAGGAAAATATTTAAACTGCTTTGTGTGGACTCCAAATTGCTGACATCACTAATGTGTTCTAATTACTATGGGAAAAAACTGAGGTTTTTTAAATTAAAGTGCTGTAGGTCTAAATGAGAGTGGTTTTCTATCTAAACTCGTGCTACTTCTGAAGGTGACAGTGTAACTCCAAAACAGGCCAAACTGATTGAGGTCAGTGCTGGAAGCAGCTTGCCTGTTTCCCTACAGGGAACTGTCCAACAGTTGTACAGGCACAAAGTGGATCTTCGAACAGTAGGAAGCTGGAATGATCTAGCTGGCAGTCCTGCCTCTGTGTCATGGAAAAAGCTAACATATCTCTAGTGTTTCAGTTGGTCAGTGTTTTTAATGCTCTTAAGGCAGTGTAAGTAAGTAACTGTAAGGAACTGTTATGCTGTAAAATAAAAATCGCTATTCTATGCAAGGGTTTATGTACCTTTACAAATTAATTTACCTGAGGTTATTACCTATTCAAATTTTAGACCTTTATTGTTTAGTAGGTAGGTTTGAATTCTGTAGAGCAATAATTAGTCATTCGGAGACAGATGATAAAAATAAATGCCCCTGACCTCATTCTCTTAGTTGATTTTCTGTGTCGAAGAAGGGAGTAGGGGGTTGAAACTTCAAAACACAACCAACCAGAAAATCAAGATTGAAAGAATTCTTGACTTAATTCTATGACTCCTGAATTTATGAACTAAATCTGATTAGATGAAGGAAAAAATCCTTTTAGCAATTCCAGGCAAGACAGTAACAAATTAGATTGTGGAATCCCCATCCTTGGAGATACTCAAAAGTTGACTGAACTCATGTTCTGAGCATAAGATTAGACTTGCTTTGACTGGGAAGTTGATAAAAACCACCTCCAAAGGTCCAACCTAAATTATTTTATGATTCTGTACTTTGACTAATTATTGCAAAGTGTGTTTTGCAGTTTTCCCTCTTCTTCTTTTCAGCAGTGTTTCAGAGTATTAACTATTAGGTGCATTTTTGTCCTGAGCCAAAAGGTGCTTTCTAGTGATTGCAATAGGCCAGGGTTTATTCTTGACTTTTGAGACATTTCCAAGACATTTGCTGTCCTATAGTGTTAAAATGATTTTTTTGGAGTAATTTCAGATTTGTGTTTTTTGCATTTCTTATTTAGAGCTTATTTGTTCTTTCCATCTACTAGAAGGACATGGCTATAACATGAACATTTCAGCAAAAAAATTTCCTCCACCCTCTTTTGGGTGAAATTGATATTATGCTGCAGCCTGTAATAAAGATAACTGAAGGATCTTGCTAAATTCAGTAAAAAAAGAAATAGATCATATTCACTGAGAACCTTATTTTGCTGAGTTTGTCTCTAAGCCACCCCATGCTGGCATAGCAATTTCTAATCTGTCACAGAATCCAGCACTGAAGCCGTGCAGAACACAAGGTTTTGCTGCAGAACTGGCTTTCTTCAACTCAGTTTGCACTTAGCTCTGATGTGTCAAAATGTTTTACCAATTGTAAGAGTGAAGACTTGCAGCCCTGTTTTATGGTACATCTTTGACATGGCCATCCACTCATGTGAAGGACTTTCTGCTTAATAATGGTTCTTAGCAAAACTGTTGTCTTAAGGAAAATTACTGTTTATTTGTGGTCTGGGCAGGACTATTTTTATGTAAAAATGTGAAACACTACTGCATGGTCATCTTTTAACTCTTACACTTTTTCATTCCCTTGTATTTGTTTCAGTTTTTATTACATCTTTTCATAGTCCTGGCAGGGAACAGTTGACTCTACTGTTGAGATGTTTCCTGTGTTTAGCTTCTAAACTACTTAGTATGGAGTCCTTCAAATCTGTGAATGACTTGAGAATGCAGGAGAATTTCATCTGGAAAAGTAGCTCTTGCTCTGATGTTTTTTGACAGTTTGGAGAAAACTCAAAGCTTAGTTTATTCATTAATGTTTAGTTTATTCATTAAACTAATGCAAAACTTTAATATCTGTTTTGCTCAAAAGGTATTAATAATTTATGTTTATAAGAGAAGCTTAATTTCCTTTAATTACTGGGAGTAATTATTAATTTAGAGGATTTATTCTCTAGATTCTCCAAAGACACCTTTGCTTAACAGAAATAATGTATTTGAATAAGCCAGGATTCCAACAAATCTCCCGAGAGAAATAGCCTCATCATTGAGAACCAAATGGTGAAATTCCTTTCCAAACCAGTAGGGTTCTATCTGAACCCTGTTGTGATGATGATCAGGTTGTGGCAGAAAACTGGCTTTACATGTTCATTTGAAAAGTTTGTGAAATAAAAACATCAAAAATCCATCCATGATGGGGTGGGCTGGTAGTGCACAGAAGAAATGCTTTCTCCCTATCATGCTGCCTTCCTCTCCTCATGTGTTTTTTCCTCATGTGTTTGTTTGTTGATGAGATTTTGTAAAATCTATTCATCAGTCTATGTCAAACAGAGCAAACTCCACGTCAGTTTGGGAAAAAGGAAGAATAGTTAAAAGATGCTTGTAAAACCTTGTTTATGGTTACTACAGCTTCATTGATGGCAATAGTTTTCATTTGCAATAGCATATTTTACTAGAATACTGCCACTACTACTAAATTGAGTATTCTGCTTGTGAATTCTGAGTCTTTATATGTTTTAAATTTTACAGAGACAAATGCTGCATCGAGTACCATTAAAAATGGTGGACCTTTTCCACGAGCTTGTCCAAAATGTAATATACATTTCAATCTTATGGATCCTCTAAAAAATCACATGAAGGTAAAATATTTTGGGGCTGGTAAGCATTAGAACAAACTTCATGGGTTTCTCTTTGGTTATGGAAGAGTGTCTTGGTTGGATAGGAAGCTGGTTTGGTTTCTGACTGCTATCAAGCAGAACCAAATGCTCAAAGTCTTGCAGTCATGGAGAGCAAGACAGGAGCAGGGGAGCTCCAAATCTTGCTACTTGGTGCCTCATGTTTCCAATGTGCTGAAGGTAAGGGTCTGTGAGAATAGGCAGCCAGGTGACCCACATCTGTATAAGATTGCAGCTGACACAAAGATGACAATGAAATCTTAGTGTTTTATCTTGATGTATCACTTGGTACAGAAAGATAAAAATACTTTATACTTAATAGATAAAAGAGTTTTCAAGCTTTGTGGAAGAATTTCATTTGTAGTTCATACTCAAACACTGTTGTAAACAAAACTTTCAAAAACTGAGCATCACTTAATTTGATTGTGAATCTACTTACTACTATTTCTGGAAACATTTTTTCCTGGAAAATTTATCATTTGGCAAATATTCTCACAATTCTCAGGCATATGTATTTCATTTCAGGAACAGAGAAATGGCTTTGCAGTCTGTATACAACATGAATATCCAAAACAAAAAGAACTATCAGCCACTGTATAAGACAAATTTGTGAGGATCTGAGTTTGTGTTCTCACAGATGGTTCTGATTTACAGGGTTACAATACCCTAAACAGTAATTGCTGTCTCCTTTGGTTCTGAAACATAATTAAGAAATACAGATAGCAGTGGAAAAAACCCAAGGGTTTTAACTTTTTCTAATCATTATTTGTACAGAATAGCTTTTGCACTGAGTACATCAACTGAATGAAGGAACCATTGAAGAAGTGTGTTTGCTTAGGATACTGAGTTACAATTCCACAGCAGGAAATTGCTCCTTACTAGTAGGCTTACGGAAAGTAGTCCTGCATGGTAAGAACCATTATTCAGCAGGAGAGAAATTTGTCCTATGAAACATTCTAATTTTGTTGGAAACATCATAGCATCTTCTTTATGAAGTGTGCTGTACTTTTTAAGTGATATGTTTCATGAAATAGTTCGTGGCCTAAGCATTCTTTATGTGTACTTGAACATAAAGAAGCTTGAACGATGTCTATTATGTGACTCAGAATTCTGAATTTTTTAGTAATGCTGGAAAGAGCTTTTGAAGGTTTCAACATACATTCTTCCCTAAGAAATAAAGGACAAAACTTGCCATTAAGTTCTCAATAAACTTACGCTTGTCAGCAGAATACTTGCATGAAAGCTGCTTTTTTCTTTCATTTTATTAAATGTAAATGAAACAGATTTTTTTTTTTGCAAGAATAAGGCAACACTAGTATGGTTTTCTTGATTAAATTTATTTTACATGAACCTATGAGAATCTTCTTCAGTTTTATAACGTAGTGTTTTATTACTTAAACACAATTCCAAATTGAATATTACTAAGCTCAGTGTGTCAGAGAATTAAGCTTTGCCCCTCTCATTAGTGCCTTCTGGTTTTAAAATGCTGTTGTCATTGATGCTGTTTGGTAAGACTGATAACTTTGTTTCTATGTTTCATCTCTTTTCCCTGTTTGTATCCAGTACTGTTGTCCAGATATGGTAAATACCTTTTTCTCAGAAATGGTCAAAACAGAGTGTTTGAGCACAAGCAAGACCACTGAATCTGAGAAAGGAAAGCTGATTATGTTAGTTAATGACTTTTATTATGGGAAGGATGAAGGTGACCTCCAGCAGGTACAACAGGAGCAGAAGACTCATACGACATTTAAATGCATCAGTTGTCTCAAAGTTCTTAAAAATAATATAAGGTATTTGAACTTAATTATTTGTTTCCTCAATTATTTGTTAATCACTTACAGTCCATTGTAGTCTCATGTATTAAAATTTTGTGTTTCTGGAGTAGAGTTCCTTTTGTACAGAAAACTGATAATATTGGGTGACTAAACAGAAATTGAAATAATTTTTACTTTGCATGTAGGACCATAACTTGAAACTTTTTACAGATTAGAGTTAGAGTATGAATTTTAGTGGTGTCTAACATAAACACACTTTTGATGAGAGCAGTTGTAGGACTTTGGGGTTAGAAAGGGCAACACAAAGGATTTTACAGTTTGCCATCTGGATTGATGGTGATATTGGTAGATGGGAGTGTTAATTCCCTTCAGGGACGCACAATGACTAATAGTCAGTAGTTCACTTATATAACATCTGTTATTTTGTTGGAGTAATTTTACTTCCAAATGCTGATAAAACCCCAGTAAGCTGTTTTAGGAGGTAGACAAGTTTGTGTCATCGTTCCTTTGGAAGTTAAGGTCACTGAACTTTTTTACATGCACTCTTCAAGGGAAGCTGAAGTAGCAGAATGTAAAATTGAAAAATGGACTATTGTTTCAAAGGGCACAGTCTGCAAGTTAAAGTGAGCAGGTTTATGCTAACATTAGACACATATTATTGAAAAAAACAAGTTTTCTGTAATTAAAACAATGACATTTGCTATTAATCATTAAATAGGTACTATTTTCTACTCAGCATTATATTGTAAGCAATTGGTGCTGTGGTGCCTATATGCTCCACAGCAAGTCATTAAAAATGTACAAGCCTTTTTTTTTTTTTTTTTTTTTTTAAATTTTCTGTAGCATTGACTTTAATCATATCAATTTTGACTGTAACCTTGTAGCTTTATTCCACAGTTCTATAACTTAAGAATTTTTATTCCAAGGTCTATTTGGCACCTTTATGTATAGTGGACAAAATAAATATGTCTTACCATCCTAATTAAGGTATAACTTTTTTGACCTAAATTCAGAAAAGCAGAAAGTGATTCATCATGGTAATCCTCTGCTTTCTTTAAAAGATTTGTGGTTGGACATACCATTGCAATAATTTTCTGTTCAGGCATTATGCAGTAATAGTGTCAGTTTGTTTTGTCCGCTTAAGAAAACTGGAGAGATTAAGTTAGCTTTTTCTAGTTTTCTAGTTTCTGTTTTTTAAGCAACTGCATGATAGTATGAGCTTGAGCTCAGGAGAACATTCTCCTTGCTCATTTGTGTTTTCCAGTTCCAAGGTCTGCATTCCTTTTCTGAGTGTCTTATGTTTAATAGTTCCTCTGGCTGTACTGAAATAAAGTGCATTCAAAACGGGAATTTTGGAAGTTGAACTGTAGTGGGTTTGCAGATAACCTGTCCTTGTGCTGTTCCACCAGTAACAGTGATCTGCTGATGCTGTCAAGGGAGCCTGGACTTCTGGACAGATTAATGAGGAAAAGCTGGAAACTTAAATAGCACCATACCAGTTTCCTCCAGTCTTTTAATGTTGGTTGCACAGTGGCATTTTTGATAACTGTCCTTCATAATTCAAGGTCAGGCCTAAATGCCCTCGACAAGCAATGTTCCTGGAACTCCTGCTGTCGTTTTACATAAAGCTGTCATGTCCAAATTGCAGATACATTCTTGCTACTTAGTAGTTTTCAGCAGAGCTAAAGTTACTCATGTTTCAGAATGGGGCTTTGAGATTGCTGGTGGTGAACAAAGTGTGAACAAAGATGTGTTCTTGTTGTCTTTACTTATTTCCCTATATTTCAAGGCAAGAATTTTGTCTAAGCAAACATGAGAAATGTAATAGATTTAGTCTTAGAACATGTTTTAGATTTGATGTGTGTTCCTTAAAGTCAAGATTTCTAGTCAGCTTTAAGTGTGTTGCCTGTTTTTTTAACAAACACTTACTACTTAATTTTGTTTTTGATTGAGAAGTCCTCACAGAGTAAAATTTCTAAAGAATCCTGTACATCTTGCACATGATATGTATAGGGAATGTTCAAATGTAGTTTTTTGCACCTGTTCACTATAATTTCAAGGTTTATGAACCACATGAAACATCACTTGGAGCTTGAGAAGCAAAGCAATGAAAGCTGGGAAAGCCACACCACGTGCCAGCACTGTTACCGACAGTTCCCCACGCCGTTCCAGCTGCAGTGCCACATCGAGAGTACACACACGCCTTACGAGTCGTCCAGTGAGTTGGATTTTGTTCTAAGCCAAAAGTTTTAGAAATTTCCCAACTTTTATTTCCTGGATTGTAATTTCAGAACAAATCTATTGTACTTGAATAACAATAATCTTGAGATTTAATATGGGAACAGAGCACTTTATTTTTCTTTTGAGAGCAATACAGATGCAAAAAAGTATTTTTAAAAGCCTTTGGTTTTTTCCCTTGCATTTTTTGTTAGTTTATTTATATGTTTTTAATTGAAAGCTTTACTTTAAGACCTCATGTTTAAGTCCCTTGCCTTCCTGGCTTTCTGAAACTGTACAGCGAATTTCTTCTAAAGAGTGGAATAATCGTAAGATTTCTTTACCTTTAATGATATATACATTTCATGTATGTGTGTATAGATTTATATATATGTGTTATCATTTATGTACATATGACCTCTATCAAATTTTTAATTTTTTCTTGTTTTTCTGCTTTTTCTAGCGATTTGTAAAATCTGTGAATTATCATTTGAAACAGAGCAAGTTCTTTTGCAACATATGAAGGACAATCATAAGCCAGGTGAAATGCCGTATGTTTGCCAGGTATCTCAGAGTGACTTTTATATTTAATTACCCCACTCCCCTGTCTTCAGTGTCAGTCAACTTGTAACAAAAGTGTCAAACTTCTTATTTTAGGTGTGCAGCTACAGATCCTCAGCTTTTTCAGATGTAGAAACACATTTTAGAACAGTTCATGAAAACACAAAACATTTGCTATGCCCATTTTGCCTCAAAGTTATTAAAATTGGAGCGCCGTATATGCATCATTACATGAGGCATCAGGTAAGCAGATCTTTTCAATCCTTAATGCTAGAAAAATGCTGAACACATTTAAGGAATCTCCCTCTGAAAAAACAAACGTGACTGATTTGTATGCTTGCTACTAGGTAAGAGTAGTTAATAAGAATACAGTAGAAGAATTTCAGAAATCTTTAAGGGAGTTGTCTTGTTTTTGTGTGATAGCAGCTTCCTGTTTAAAGTAATCTCTGAATATCCTTGAAAGAATTTTCTTGCTGTTTGGCTTCTTCATTACGTTGTAGTGATTTGATTCTGCTTTTCTTGAGGTTACTAGCAAACTTGCCACTAGTTCAGATAAAGAAAAAGATAATGAAGTGTCTTGTAACTTGGAATCTGATTCCTCCTCCTCCTCTTAGTAGCTATACTGCCTTGCATTTTCAAGTATCTAATTCCTACAGGGTACCTTCTCTTTGTATAGCATTAGGAGTTTGTTTAGTTGATGTTTTAGGAACTGCATGAGCATTGTTTGAGACAAGCTAGGGCTAGAGTTTTGTCATGCCATCCATGCTTACTATAGATCATCATTTGTCTTTAAAAGAAAAAAGGAGTATACCGTTGCACTAAATGCAGACTGCAATTTTTAACATGCAAAGAAAAAATGGATCACAAGACTCAGCATCACCGAACGTTTAGGAAACCCAAGCAATTAGAAGGCTTGCCTCCTGGAACAAAGGTGAGTGTTCATGCAGGAAAACTTGAAGGGACAAAGGAAAAAACAATCTTGGTAGAGAAAAGAAAGAAGGATAAAAAGAAGTGCTTTTCTCCTTTCTTCTGCATAGAATATGTATACTTAAAGCTGGGTTCACCAGGTCTTTTTTAGCTTCAGCATTTGAAGGTATGTGAGGTCCCCTCAGAACACTTACACTGTCTTTAAGTCAGTCTTCCATTTCTCAAGAAGGAATTACTTAGACTAGGATTTTCTTGTAGATTTTGGGACTTTTTCCAACAGTTTTTTAGTAGAGTATCAAAATATATGTCCTTTCAGTTTCAAGGAAGAAGAGAAGTTAACATTTTGATCAGCTCTTCACAGTTAATTTGCTGTAGAATCAGGAACGGGAAAACTACTTCAGCTGCTGTTGATTGTCTTGCTTGGCTGAAGGAATGTAATGCATCAATTCTTTACTCTGTGATGATACCTCAATTTTTTAAAGATTTCAGGGTCTTCATGACCTAACAAAAGCTTGGATTATGTTAAAGTTTATTTTAGTAGACCTTGACATGATGAAATGATAATACTGAAAAACCTAGAACCAGATTTAGAAGACAAGGTGCTTCTAAACTAGGAGTTATGGGTAAGAAGTATAATTAGGAGTCATATTGTGAGTCAAAACCACATTTGAGAGCATGACAAAGGAGTTCAAGAATAGCAGATAAGAGGTCAAAAACCAGAATTACTCCTTGGAATTTTAGCATGAGAAACAGACATATCTGAAAGGAGTAGACTAGCTCATCATGTGGCAGTAAGACACAGACTTTTTTGTTAAATACAGGCACTGAGGGAATGGTTTGGTATTCTTCTTAGTATGGCTGATTGGCCTGACACTTGTAATACATTTTTTTCATTTAAGAAAGCAGGATCTAGCCAGTTGCAGCTCTGGAAAGAAAACATGCCTTATCATGACTAACTATTTCAACCAGAATGAACTTTTTAAGTTTCCAGTTGGCTATTAGAGGTCAACTCTAGTCCAGCAGTATTTTTAGTGTTTTGTGGTTTTCCAAGTAATCTTTCATCAGGAGAGTTTCTTATATACTATGATTTGTGCTGTAAAGTGGCCTAAACTTTGACAAATAGAAGTAGGAACTTGGAGAGCTTATATCTAAACAATTTTTTTTTTAATTTCATACTTTTAGGTGACTATTCGAGCATCTTTGGGATCTCATCAGTCAGGATCATCAGCTACATCTTCTGTTAGTACAAGCAGTTCTACATTTCAGTTATCACCTAAAGCTAAAAATACAACCACTAAAAATCATAACAAATCTAATACAAGTAAATCAAGAGGAAAATCAAAACAATCTACATCGAGGAAACAAAATGCATGGACGAACAGCAGAAGAAAAAAAGAACCTACAAATATAGCATTTCATAATCTAAGGTAAAATACTGGCATTAAAATTGTCTTTAAGTACGCCTGGAACATAAATAATTCATCATTTAATGGTCTTTAAGTACTTTTAGTGCTGTAATACAGAAGATCTGGCACCTCAGGTTTGTTGAGAAACTTGCATAAACTTGCTACATACTGCTACTGTGGTTGTAATTCTGAATCTTCATTCACTGATTTTGGTGATGGCAGACTCCTTTATGATGGAAGAACAAGTGCTCTGGAAACTTCCCTGTGTCACCTTTAGAAATTTTCTCTGCGTTGAGCCTTTCTTTTTATTTTTTCTTTTTTTTCCCTCTTTTTTTTTCCTTTCCTTTTTTTTTTTATTTGAACCCATTAGTTAAAAGGTAAAGTCCTGTCTCTCCTTGGAGACAGAGCATTTTGGGGAGCTAATTAAAAAAAAAAAAAAATCAAGGAAGTAAATGCAAGCTTTTGGGAGAATGCTGTCCTTATCTTGACTATTTTTTGGTGTTTGCTGTCCTTATGTTACAGTTTTCCTGGGTGTTTTATGGACTATTTATTACACTGGAGTGTAATTTCATTGGTTATGATGAGTTAGCATTTTTTTTTTGTCAGAGTTCCTCATTTTTCTCTAGTATAGGCAAGCTTGCTACTTACTTAAAGCAAAAAGTTTGAAACAGTTATCTCTTCTGAAAGTGTTGCTATTAACTGATAACTTTTTCATGTCACTGCCAGGTATCATGTGGGAACCCACAAATGCATTGAGTGTTTCTCAGAAATAAAAGATTTTGCAAGTCACTTTCCTGCATACGTCCACTGTAGTTTGTGCAGATACAACACCAGCTGTAGCAAAGCCTATGTGAATCACATGATGAGGTAAGAACTCTTTAAAGTTTTTACTGGCTTTGTAAATACTTCCTAAGTTCATGTAAGGTGTGAAGTGTGTGTTAGGTGAACTTTGAATGGGGTCCTCAGACTGGCAGGGAAATGCTTAATGTTGGATTTTTTTATTTTTTAGCATAGGCTTAAACTCCACGTTCTGGTTTTGCTTTAAAAATCCAATGGTTCAGGCAGTATTATACCTTTGCTTCAGAGTTTCTCTGGTATCTTCCATCATCACTTCAGCCTGACTTGGCAAATAATGACTAATTACTGCAGGTTCTCTGGGTTTCAGATTGAATGTCTCATTTGTTTTTACGAGTGCTGAATGCATACAGGCCACAGCTATGGCTAGTGAAGTCTGTGCTCAAATTTGAAGGATGTCTCAAATAGCAAACTCCAGTGGATACTTTTCCTTACACTACTTCTGGTCATCCATAGAAATAACATCTCATTTTGTCAGCACTTGTGGGGCAGCGTAGGCTATTAGTGATGATAGCTGTCAAAAAACCTGTTAAGAACACAAATGCATCGTTTGCAGAGCCATAGAATTATACCCTACCATTCTCATCCCTCAAATGGCAATCATCAAGAAGGGACTCTGAAAAAAAGCATAATATGCTTCCATTTTTACTGCCTTTTAGTAACTCCCAGTCAAAATTGTACTTTATCTAAAGAACCCAAACTCTCAATTGTACCTTTAACTTGCACTGTCTACACCAGGAAGCAAAGGTCTTGGGTGAAGGTTGATGGGATTTCTAGAATTATTAGGTACAGATCACATAGCAGTGACAGTAAAACAATTTTTAAAACCTAGTTGTTACTCCTGTGCCCTGAAGAAGCCAACTGGATTGTGGAAAATAGTCAATGTGATTTTCTTTCTGAATTCATATACATGGGAAATGCCTTGGCATTTGTAAACGCTAGGATTCTTAAATCTGTGATTTAAGTTTTCAGATACACTTGATATTCACCTGTTCATACCAATTTCAATGCTCATTAAAGTCCTAGACTGAAATGGTTTGCATGCTTTTATGTGTGTAATCTATTGTTGGCATGCTTAAAAAAATAATAAAATAATGTGTTCAATTCCAACTGTAGAATAAAAAATTATTCTGGAAGGGGAAAGAGGGATCTAAGGTAAATTGTTCCTATTGTTGCCAGCAGTCTGGATGGCAGGTCAAATTCATCCATGCAGTAAAATCACCCATCTTTTGTCCTTTGTCCCCTTGATACACTAATGCATCTCCTACTGTGATCCTTTGTAGCACCTACCATCACCTCTTTGGTGAGTGTAAGGAAAAAGTGATGGTGAGGAGGAAGACTGTTGGATGGAGGGTGTTTGTGGAGGAGCAGCCCCTGTACTTGGCTGTCTGCACTTTATTCCATGGCAGAGAACAGTGTTGGCACATACTTAACCTGCATAAGAGACAACTTCCAGGTTATCTGAAAGTTTCATGTCTCATTAAAAGCCATCTCTTTAGGAAGCACAAGTTCAGCCAAGTTTTAGCTCTTTTGTAGTGCATTTTATAGCTACAGCTATGGTTCTTCAAAAGCTGAATTGTTGACGGTAGCAGTAAAAGTCTGTTCTCCAGAACTGTGCCAGTAAAGTTTAGCTTTTCACCTCCCAAGCTCATCTACAAGGGAGCCAGTGTTTTAAACTAGAACTGAGATTCACAAGTTCGTAAGCTTTAAACATTTAATGTTTAAAAATAATGCAGTTCAGTACCTTAGGCTTCTATTTTCATGTTTTGTCCTAAGCAAATTGCAGTACCATGACTAGTGAAGGGCTTATGCAGAGTAATGTATTGCAGAAAACCAGTCTAAGTGGTAATGTTCTCATATATTCAGTTTTCACAGTGCTCGTCCAAGTAAAAGGTTTTGGATCTTTAAGAAGCATTCAGAACAGCTACGGTAATTCAGCTTTTTTCACTTACAGATGAATATGGTTTTACTTTCTGATGTTGAACTGATAACTTAGGTTGAGATTGTAACCTCTTGAATTTCCACAATTTAGAGCAGAGAAATGAAACCATTAGGTTTTTCCAATAGCAGTGTTCTGGTCAGCGACAAATACTTACTTGTCCACATTTATGAACTTAATTCTGAGCGGTTTTAATTTTTTAATTATAATTTTTTTTTTATAATTCATAAGATGCAAAATGGGGAGGGGCTCAGGGAAAGGAAAAAACAACCATCCAATCAGAGAAACTCATGCTCTACAGATAAATTTCTGTCTAAAGTCATGTTCTTTGTACTATATCCAGCATGGAGATGCCCTGCTCATTGATGGGAATTTCCTGATACTAGTTGCAGTAGAAAAAGTAAGATTATGTTTTTGTGAATCATCTCATCTGAAGTTGATTTTTTTTAATAGTCTGTCCAGTTGCTGTAAGTTAAGAGAAGTGTTTCTATGACCATGTTGTAATTGCGCTTCCTTTTTGATTTTATTTCTTAGAGGTGTGACTGTAGTGTGTCTAAACTGTGATTTCCTGGCTGATGTTTCTGGCTTGGATAACATGGCCACACATCTGAGTGAGAACCAGACTCATACATGTCAAGTTATTGTAGAGGAAGGTGAGTACAGGTGGTACTTTTTTATACAGTATATAAATACTTCATGTGGATGTCTCTTGTGTTATCACTGTCCTATTTTGAGTTGCATTATTTCTGTACCTGCATTTAACAGTGAGTACTTCTGTATTTCCACATTTTAAAATATTCTTAATTCAATCCTTTGTTTTTATTTTCAGTTTCCACAGATAATGCAACTGCTGCACAAGTGTCTCAGTAAGTTTTATTTTACTGCTTAATGGTTTTTTTTTCTATTAATTTAGTGATAGATTGCCAAAGTTTACACTTTCAACTTAGGTTTCTTTTGAATTCCATAGAATTTGAAATGTATAGATGAACACAGGCCTTTACTGTACTGGTACTTTTTCATCTTACCATGTCCACAACTACAAGAATGAAGAGATAAAGCAAGTATCTATTGCAGCTAAAACAAAATCGGTTTGGAGAAAGATGAATAATTGTTGCAATATTGGAACTTCTCAATTCTGACCTGTCTATATAAAATGAGGTTGTTACTTCTACTTAATACTAGCTTTACCAAATTAGTGGTTTATGTTCTTTATGTAGTATGAATACAAAAAGGAATGTCCTTTACTGAAGTGGGACAAAATCAGTCTTAATATTTAAAAATATTTAGGAATTATTTTAAAAATTGTTCTTCATATGGCCAAGGCGTACGCTTTGTATTAGCTTTTTTATTCTGACTTTCAAAGAGGAACTAGTATGTATTCATCAGGGTTTTTTAAGGATTTGAAGAAGAACCTGCAGTATTGTGGTGATTGTATTTCAGATTGTGTTAGTTTGGGGTTTTTTAAACCTTAGAACAATCAGACATGCCAAGCTCTCCCTGATGATCCTGGAACAGCTTCTGAGGCTTTATAGTGTAGTTTATGCCTTAATTCAAGGTTTAGAGGTATGTCAGTTAAATCAAACATTTGTGTATTCTTCATACCATTTCAGAATACAGAATGAAAAATGTCAGTTAGACTGCAAAGAAATGTTTTAAAAGATAGAACAAAATGGTTTAACTCTGATAACCCATCTAGCCTTTAGCAGGATTCTAACAGGAGTTTTGATAGTCTCATGCATGGTGCAAACTCTTCCAACAGAGTGATAAGTTCTTAGGCCTCTAAGCATAAATCAGCTTTTGGAGATTCCCCAGATAGATTATTTATTAGGTATTTTCTTTCTTAGTTTCCATAAAGTGGCTCGTAAGAGAAGGTCCTCTAGTAGTTTAGCTTTCAGTGAAACTCAAACAATGACAAAATAAAGTGTTGAGCTATGATACTTGTGGAAACATTAGCTTTTGTATTTGGAGCTGGCATTAGGTGTTGGCAATTAATGCCTGCTGAGGTGTGTGGAAGGAAGGGTTATAGATATGTTGAATGGTGGCTGAGGATGTACAGCTGATGCACTAATACAGCTGTGGCAGGCTGTCGTCAGTACTGCAAAAGGACCTTGCTGTCTTGAATACATTACAGAGACCTATGGAAATATGTAAGAATGTTGGCTGGATGGATATATGTATCTATTGCTCAGAAGCAGATGGATGAGCACTGAAAAGACTTGAAGTAAAGTCAAGGGTATATGCAGGTTTGTTTCTGCAAGATGTTAGAGTAGGACAGATGCAGATAGCCATTATTTTTGAGAGTTCTGATGCCAATAGAAAATTAGTTACTGGTACCACAAGAAGTGATAGAAAATCCATGATGGTGCTTTTTGAAACTGTCAGGCTTCATTAATTTCAGTGTATCTTGTCCTGTTCCATATGCTAATTCTCTAATACTTTGGACAAGAATATATCATTGCTAAACTGAAGAGTATACCTCTGTAGCAGATATTTTAATTTATAATTTGCTGTACAGAGTACATAAAAAAAATTTCATCTTTTTGTGGGCTGGTTCATAGTGGTACTCTTCGGTTACTTTGGAAGAAGAGGAACTTGCAGACAATATTCATAACTTCTGCTGTATAGTTTCTCAATGATCTCTGAATGTTTGTTCCAATTCTTTGACCTATAATTCAATGACTTGTTTATGGGACTCTTCAGAATCACTTCATCATTAGAAACAATGACTCAATTATAATCTTGAACACTTTTGGATCTTCTCTTGCATCTCTCAGATGGTGTCTTTGGATGTCTTTTATTGGATTGTCTGTATGTGTTTTAAAACTCATCTTTATTGCTAATGATCAGACATGTTCCATGAACTCTGTGTACAGTTACAGAGCCTGTCTTTGGACCAGAATCCTGCCATTAGTAATACAGATAACCTAGCTGGATGTGTTCCAGCAGAATTTGTTTTTAAAATTTTTATTCTACATAAGTCTCCTTGTTTGTTTGGTGATCCACCTTGTGCTGAGGAAGTAAGATTTAATAACTATGCGAATACTCTTCTAATTGCTCAACTCTACTTTGCACAACCATTAACATATTTTTCAATGAACTGACAGCAGACATTTTTGTTGCAGGGCAGTTGAAAGTGAGCAGGTATCCTATACTGCCTTGGCTCACTGATACATCATTGTGGACCAGAAAATTGAACCCAGTCCAGCTTGGGATTATTTTGGTATGTAAGCAAACAAGGATCTGACCAGACCTTTTCCTTTTTCTTCATGCATTGAAGCTGTGGTATTCTCTTCTTGCATCTTTTAGACAGCAGGTCTGGTCTTTTCTCCAGATATTGCAGTCAAAGGCCCTTTTTGATAATGTTCTCTGCTTTACAGCATTGACTGGCAGCTTTCTGGGGGCTGTGCTCTGTTGAAAAGAGGCTTACCAGGAGTGTCACTTACATGGTGCAGTGTTCCTTTGCTGCTCATGTGCAGCATTTCTTCCCTGCTCCAGTCTATCAGTATCATCCCAAGCTAGAGTAGTGAGTAAATGGTGATGTATATGGGCTGACATCAAAGCCCATTTTGTTCTGAACTTGATCCCACCTTCTGAAACTAAAAGGCTTTGTTGTTTTGTGGGTGTTCAGTAAAGCATACAAGTCCTGATCCTATTTAATATTCAAGTAAGTTACATTTTTTCTGCCAGTGACTTTGTGGTGTATATAGTGGCAAAATATCTTTGAGTGTCTTCTGTTGCATGTAACTACATAAACTGAGTTTTGACCAAAGGAATTTATTAGCTGCTTTGCTCTCTGGTAGCTAAGCTTCTTTTTGCTCCAAAATACTGTGAGAGGAGGAAAGCATGTAATGGAGGTACATACATCTATTGAGCCTTGATTCTGAGGGTGGAGCAGCTACATTTCCAGTTCATTTCACACCTTGTTCTTTTGGGATCATCTCTTATCTTCAGGGATGCTCTACTCAAGCTGCTGGGATATTTGCTGCTTTTGATTTTACTGCTTCTGATTTCATCTTCAGTTCTAGATTATCTATGGCAAGTTTATCCATCAGGATATTCGATGAGCTTTGCTTTTGCAATGATGAACTTGTAATGTTCCTCCAAACTCAGCCTCCTGTTTACAATGGATATGTTTTGGTTGAATCTCTCATTTCCTAGCCTGAAAACAGCATAATAGCTAAAGCTTATCTCACTTAAGGATCAGTCACTGATACAACTTCCTAGTTGTAAGAGTTTGGTTTTGGTAAATGCAAGCTGTTCTTGATTTGCAGCACTTCCTTTTTCTGAATAATCAAATTCTTTGAGATTTAATTCATTTTGACCAGTTTTTTTGTTCTCTTGACTTTTAGTACTCAATCACAGGTCTGGTGATAGTGAGCTTCTGCAGCTGTTTAGTATTGCTAATAATGGCAAGGATCCTGTCATCCATGGTCTCTTCCACGTATTTTGTGACTGAGCATCTGCACACTTACTCAGTACCCTCAAGTCTTGCTCTTTTTGCTCCTTTTTTTCCTTCTGACAGAAGCTGTGTTCCATCTTGAATGCTGCTGTTCAGCTTCAAGCATCACTTACCTACTACAGGTTTTTCTTGCAGGACTTAATTCTGTTTTGACACAGCAGAATTCAAAAAAACGTAGTGGGTTTGTGTTTTCATTGTGATCATGCTGTTCATTTCAGAGGAAGTTGAATTTGTATTTCACTTTCATTCAGGTTTCTGACAACAAGAAGAATGGAATGTGATTGCAGGTTTTTGTGGCTTTCAGAAACATTCTCTTGAGAATTTCCCAGAGGTGACACTAGATAAACACTTGGATTTAAAGTTATGTGAATTCTGTGTCTTTTAAATGCTTATTTGGAATATTGTCCTTCAGTTCTTTTGCAGCTTTGCTTCAGAAATTTAAGTTTGAAACTTGCATTTTGAGCACTTCTTAGGATACTTGCAGACATGAGAGATTTGTGGAGATGGTTCATGTAGAATCAATTGGCCTTGTGACATCCTGTTTCCATTTGTGTGGGAATCTTGGGAAAGTTACTCATGTGGAAAACTCATAAAAGCACTTCTAAATCATTAAAATAAACCTGCCTGACTTAGTATTAAATCTCTCTTATGATCCCAACAATTTACATGAATAATGCAACATATTGGACCATATCTGCAAGGGCAGAGCATGAATATGCATGATATAACCAGCTTAGCTTATGGTCAAAGAATTAAGATTTCATTTGTATATAGCTTAACCTATATTTTTTTTTTTTATTTTTAGGACATTGAGTGTCACTGCTTGACTAGCCAGTGTTTTATCTTTGTTTGAAAGGTCATACAAACAAAGTAAATGTTTGTTTCTGTTATTCTGTTAAATGTAACTGCACAGCATTTAAAGTTATATCTGTCAAAAAAGGGAATTTTTGCAAGAAGGTGGGATTAGTTAAAAAAAAAAGCCAACACCTAAAAATCCCAAACCCAAAGACCTTTCCCTTCTTTTGGGTATAAATAAATTTAAATTTTTTAATGCTGCGTGTGATTCAGTTGAGCGTCTGGAAGATACCTTGAGCCACTTAAAGTTAATTTCTAGAAATTCTTGAAGCTACAGTCATCCCAGAAAAGTTTACTTTTGGTTAGGTGTGGACAAAAAAGAAATGTTTGGCAAAAGATTCCAGCTGAGTTTGTTCTGCTTACCCAGTGAGCCTGAGAGATTGCTGGGAAGATGGTGGCTTATGATTTGAGCTTTGTGTGTGTGTGCAAATAGATACAATTTTACTGTGTGAGAGCTATTTGTGCTTAACTGCATTTTAGAGCCTAGCTTTTGTTACTGGCTCCAGATCTCTTCCATTAATCCTAGGTATCTCTTCATCTCTCAAATAAAGTCTCAGATGAAACTGAATGTAGACTTCAACGTGTCTAAAATAATGTTCTTGCTTGACTTTTACACTGAGTCACTTTGATTTTATGGCTGATCCATTCTGTTGGCTATCTCAAGGTGAAATTTTGTGCTCAGCTGCTCCTTTTTTATGGGCAATTTTTTTAAGGATTGACAATTAAAGGGCATTTTTTTTCCTTGTTCTTAACTAGAAGTTCATGTAGAGTGAAGAATTTTTGGAGAGTTCTAGAAAGGTTTCAGAGTTACTTAAAACTGTTAGACCAACACGCTGGACTTACTGGAGGTGGTCACAATCTTTGGTTTATTTTCATAATGTTCTTTCCAGAAGCACTGTGACCTCACAGATAGGAGAAAGTATTGCCTTCATTGATGTTTGAGATCTATGGGATTTAAGATTTCTTGTGTCATAGAAGTGTTGGGAACATCACAAGGTGATAATTTTCTATGGTTTAGTGTGTATTCGTGCAACTTCTGCCAATCACAAATTAGAAGGAACTCCTTTGTAAAACTATACCTAAACAAAATTAAGTTTGAGAGTATACATCATGATTCCAAAGTAAACCAAAATAACAAAGATGTGGTTACAACAAAATGTTACAAATTCTGCTCATTTCCAAACCAACATAAATGAACCAGTTTGAATCTACTCTGTAAGATATAAAACATGAGCACAAAAATCTCTCAAATTTGATCATATGAAATAACATTTATAATGGATTTTAAATAATCTATAGATATAGGATCCAATTCACACACATTTAATTTAGTGGCAAAACTTGAATTTATTGAGACAAGAACAACAATATGTTTTGTCCTTGGATATGCAATATCTGATCTATTCATGTCTAAGTTAGTGAGTCTAACATGAGGGACTGTTTTATGACAAATGGCAATTTCCAACGTAGTAGTTTTAAGTTCTTGCATATAAATCAGTAAAGCTAAATATTTGGCATTGCATCATCTTATACTGATATGGCTTCTCTTGATTAAACACTTCAGAGTATTTAAAGTCCTGACCCAAAAAATGTGTTCGCATTTGGTTTATCCTGATTATTTCTCTGTTAATTACAAGAGTATTTTTACAGTGCTACTGAAACCAATCCTTTTTTGTAGATATTTTTGCCATCTATTGTTGTAGATTAGGATGTAATAAATAATAATATGTGATTGTTTATGCTATAGTTTGATGCTGGGTAGCTGCTGGAACATTAATGTTGGAAAGTATTCATGGTGTGCTGCTACTATATGCTTAAACTCTTTTAAAGGTCTGGGGTTAGACTGCTTTTTTGGATTTAGGAAAATACATGTGGTTGATCAATCTAATATTAGTATACAGTTTTCATAAAATTTAAGTGGTAAAGCTGTTTTTTGTGTCAAGTATTTTGCACCCTGTAGACAACCATTAAGACTCGCTGAGGTTGTGAATAATTTAATTTATGATTAATAACATTATCTAAATATAAGAGAGGCAGCACCATACTTCAGCAGATTAAATTTGCCTTTAATGCAACATCAACAAAGAAGATTTAGGCATAAGCAGTTTTGAGGGGTTTGTTTGCTTTTTCTTTTTTTCTGTAAGAAACCTTTGAAAGGTTAGATTTTGTTGGAACTGATGACTTAACAAGTTTGTAGGAGAGACTTCTTGCTATCTCTGCGATAACATTTTCTTACAGAAACACAGAAAATCAATTTTGGTGATGTTGTGATAAGCTGTTTAATTAATGTGGTTTTCAAAGTCAATAAATTTAAATAATTTATAGCTCATCTAATGTATGGACTGTGCCTCTAAAGGTATTTTGCAGGAAGCATCCCCTCCAGATAGTAGTTGGAGGTCAGCTGCAATGTTTTACAGTTGTCCTAAAGTCAACTACAGCTCTGTTCTGGGGGTGTGGGTTATGGTAAACAAATAGAAGTAAACTGAGCTTATATTGGGGAATGTTTTTGTCAGGTAGCTTTATGCACTCAATTTAGCATTTCAGATTTTAAAATACTTTGGTCACGGTTTAAAAGGCCTTTCTGGTATGGAGATCATTCCTCAGGTAGAATCAGAACAGAAGTAATGCTCACTATCTTAAGACTGTTGGTTCCTGGTTTTCCTGAGACAAGATAACTGGAAGAGCTTACATGAAAAAAATTTATCTTACAATTTCTGTATACCCAATAAAACACTTCAGAATTCTGAAGTGAAGTATGTTTAAGCTCAGCATAAGTATTAACTTTAAAAATCAGTTACAGATTACCAAATTGCTTTCTAACTGTAAGTATCATCATCCTTATCTCTATTTCAACCCTACAGTATTTTCAAACATTGAATCTTAATTCATTATCCACACCGAAATCTCCATTAGAGAGAAAGAAGCTAGGCTGGGGATAATGTCTTGTCTTTCCTCCTCATATAAGAGTATCTCTGACCTTAGTATCTAGTGTGAAGATACAAGACAATTCTGTTTTTATCATGCATAAATTACTGGTCATGGTGTTCAGAGGGTCTGCATAGTATAAGAATTCAGTTTTGTGTGTCTTGCTGCAGAAAGCTGGGCTGTGTCAGAGGCACACCTTTGGTGGGGCTGCCACAGCAGAGATGTGCAGTTTATAGTCAGTCCCTTGGGCTGACTATTGAATGCCAGCCTCCAATGAAGGAATGGTTTGCTTTCCTTATGTATCTTCATATTCAGGGAACCTGGAAATTGGTCACTGTGAGATCTGGGTTAATATTGACTCTGAACTGTAATTTTTGGAGGCCTGTCAGAATCTAAGTGATCTTTTCTTTGTCGCCATCATTATTTTAGGTAATTCAATCTGCTTATCATTCTGAAAAACTTTGGATTGATTAAAAATTGTAATAAACTTTGGTCAGATTTAATCTTTACAGAAAAAAAATGAACTTGTCTGTGTTTCCTCTTTATAAACACTCAGTTTTACTCTGAAAGGTGACTGAAAATGCTGCTTCACAGATTTACTTTTTCAGCGAATCCAGATTGTGATTGGTCAAATAAATTTTGGATTTATTATTTTAGATTTCCAGCTGTTAGTTTTATTCTCATGAGTATTGCAGAGTTGGTGGTATAAAGGTATGAAGCAGTTTTATCTGCACCTGTATCAAAGACGCTCTGCAGGTAAAGGATCTACTACAGGTGTTATTTTGGGAAATTCCGTGTGTCACACAAAGGCAGCTTTCCTTTCTGCAGCTGAAATGCGAGAACTAGAGTATTAATTGCTAAATACAAAGCTGAGTTTGTAAATAGATGAGAAAAATGCAGCTGTTAGTGAAATTCTGCCTTTCTTGCTATGAATCCTCATGACAAATCCCAAAGAGGAAATCTTTAATACCTTTCCAAGTGTCACTTTGCAGAGTATAGCCAGGCATTGCATTATTTCATTTATAACTTAAAATTATAAAAATCATATCTAAAAATAACTTGTTTTGGTTTTTTTCAGCAAACAAGAGCATGACTCTTCAGATGAAACAAAAGAATGCAGTAGAAATCAAACTAAAAAAGTTGCATCCGTTGAAAAGAGGGAAGACTCATCACTGTCAAATACAGAAAATGTCCGTAGTTTGGAACTCCCTGGCAACTGCTCAAAGAATTCCTTGCATGAGAAAAGAGCATACTGTGATTCAGCTAATAGCAGACAGTTAGTAGATGAGAAACAAAAATGTATTCATGATGAAAGTGAGACAAAAACGTGCCAAAGTTCAGCTGACGTTGTCCTGAATGAGCAGACTAAGGTGCGGAGCTGGGATCAAACTGCGCTTTCAGCCAAGAACGTGAGGGACTTAAAGCTGACGCTGGGTGAAGATGTCAGTTTTGAGCAGTTCCTGAGAAAGAGGGATGAGCCTGAATCTGTTAGTTCAGACATAAGTGAACAAGGCAGTATTCATTTGGAGCCTTTAACTCCGTCAGAAGTACTAGAGCATGAAGCTACTGAAATTCTCCAAAAAGGTAATGTCGCACCTTCGTCAAAGAAGGCGGGACAGCTCGCTGAACAAACAGATGAGACTTCTAGAGAAAGCAATCCCAGCAGAATGGAAACAACTGCAAACAAGACAGATGAGAATGAAGCAAGCTGAAACTGTGTTAATTTTATTGTTTGTTTTAAACTGGTAAGAACACCATGGACCATTCCTGATGAGTGTGCTCATGGATGCTAAAGACTAAAAATTTTAAAAGGGAGGAGAAGAGAGAGACACCAAAGGGAAGTTTGCATATGGAGGTAGCATGTATGTGTATGTATGACTGAATTCATTAAGCTTCAAAAAGGTAACATGTTAAAATATATCTTCCTGTCTCTTGGATGTGATATATTATTAGATTGATACTTGAAAAGAGGTATAAATTCTAATTTTTTTATAGTTAACTAGCCCAGGATAAGGTGATTTGTTCGCCCAGAAAGTATTTTTCTAAATTCTTTAGTGTGAATATCATTGAACTGGGGATTGAGTAGGAATTCATTTCTGATGCTGATACGGAGCACACTTACAATGAAGGTTATTGGTCTGCTGATAGTTTAGGTAAATACAAACCTTGGAACTTGGTGTCACATTCCTGTCTGTAAAAGCACGTAAACAGAAGTATATGAGTTTGTGCACCTCTGTACAGGTGTAATCCTGCCAGGCTGTAAACTTACCTTAATAAACTTTCAGTGAAAGTGAAATTATTACAATAAAAAATATATATTTGTGGAGTTTTCACTGTGCAGGCTGTGCAGAACTACCAGACATAGCTGTATGAAGTAGGACATAATGCTGAAAGTACTGTAGCTGTTAGGCTTTTACCATTGGTTTAATTACTCTTAGGCGTAGACCCATAGGAATGGTCTGTAAGTCACACCAAAGTATGGTTTGATGTAAAAATGGTTTTAAACAAAAATAAGGAAAACTCCAAACTGGAAACACCACCTGGCATGCATTTTGCCATTTTGCAGCTGCTACTGGCTAACCTAAAAATAGGACACAAGGGCATATAAAGTGGTATTGTACTGTTCAATTTCAGGACTTTTTGTAGTCCAAGTTATGTACAGAAAGATGGCTGCTGGTTTTAGTTTGGTTTTTTGGTTTTGGGGTTTTTTTTGTCTTCTAGTTAGCTAGATTTAGGAATGCGTATGATAACAGTAGCTTGCTCCTTTTATTTCATTGCTCCATTTGAAACATTCAGAATGTGCTTTTGACTTACAGTTTTGTTTTTAATGAATGTTAAATGTTTTGAACAGCTGTTAAAGTACTGCTGTAAATTATTACTTTTTGAGTAAATATTTGCAACAAAAAAATTGTCTTTGTGTATAATTTTATACTCAACTTGAAAGCTTTGGGCATAGCCTTCTCCTATTTTTTAAAAAGATTTAGTGACAGTTCCCAAAAAATAAGTAACTTCATTATTGTGAATTTTAGACCTATGTTTCACTGGGGATTTTTGTTGGGTTTTGGTTGGTTTGTTATTTTATTTTAGAATTAAATGAGCAAGTGCCTATGCATAAACATTTTTTGTACCTGTGTATTGTGATATGATGTGCTAACCTTTCCAGACTATACAGATTTTTTCTGGCCCATCAGCCTGCAACTGAAGTTTCCTCTGTCCTCTTAAGTTGTCCAAGCTCAGCTGCTAAGTGAGTCTAGAGTATTAAAATCTAGAGACCATCCAGCTCACTATTGGAACCTCTAAATAAAACAGATCTCAACAGCCTCAAAAGTTCCTTCAAGCTCTAAAGAGTTGTATAATTTAAATTTTGGACTGCATCTTCGTTGTCATCCATGCACGTGTAGAAGACTTAAAAAAGGGGAGCAGTTAATATACCAACAGCTCTTTGAGATCTGCCTCTTGAAGAACTTCAAATACCCACAATACATGAAAAAGCTGAGAAGAATAAGTTGGATTATTCCTTTGTTCTTTAAAAATTTTAGTGAAACCATTAAATATTGCTTTGGTTAGCCAGTCTGATGTCTTCATGCTATTACACATGCAGGGTTATTCAATGTGATGTTTTATTTTAGGCAGTTAAAAGCAGATAATCAATTACAAAACAGTATGTGTATGTTACCAAGGGAGTTTTGAATGCATCTGTGTTGGAACCCAGGGAAATCTGTAGTATTTTTAATCTGGTTGGTGATCTTCCATGCAAATTCTATATTTTGAATAATGCTCTGATATGTGGTGTTAGAAAAGATATAAAGTTCAACTGGAACCAGTTGCCATACTTGAAATTTCCACATATGTGTCATTTATTATGCATTTAAACTTTTAAAGCATTACCATTTTAATAAGAAATTGGAAGGATTTGGCCACATAGTGTTGATAAAAGGTGGTATATAGAACTCAAAAACCTGCGTGTTTGGCAGAATTATGTCCATGTCATCTCAGCTGATTATCATGTAAAATGTCATTTGTTTCAAACCATGTTGACAATGCTTATGCAAAAAGTAATGTTAGGTAAAAAGCACTCAAATATCTTCTTGTCCTTCTGCAAGAAGAGATTAAAGAACTTGATTGTTCTATCAAGAGCAGGAGATGGCTTTTCATATGCAGGGAAGGAATATCATGAAAACACTGGCATGGTATTTTTGTGAAGGAGGAAAACTAAAGCTCATTACTATTTTTCCTATACGGAGTAAGGGATTTGCTCATAAACTCTGTAGGGAACTGCAAAAGTACAAAGATAAATTTATATAATGTTATTTGGGAGGTTTCCCAAAGAAGAGAAGTTGAATTGGTACTTTTGGCAGAAGCTGCTGTGGAGGATCAAGTTTCATTGATGCATTTTCAGTTAATTTAACATAACTGCACATGATTCAATTTGTTGTTTGTGAGTCATTTAAAAGTTGTTCTTTCCATCCAGCCATCAGCAGTTCTTCCAGTGTGTCACCTCTCTTTTTGTCCTGGAGAAGACATTTCACCTCCACTTTTCATTGCCTTACCCAAAACCAGTCACTTAATTCTTGGTGTCCATAGTAGAATCACCCTTTCCCCTCCTCTCAAGGGCTTTATCATATTTGCTTCAATAATCACTGCAGCTTGTTTCTATAGTGCTTGTTTTTAAGGAAGTCATGTCCCACGTGCCTGCTGTCTACATTATTGACGTTTCATAGAAAACTGCAGTCATCATGATGATCAGTGAACATTCAGTCACTTGGATGTTCCTCAAGTGCAACCAGTGTTATAACAAAACTGTCTCCTTTTCTTTTCCTTGGGCAGAGAGAGAGAAGAACTTTGGGCAATAAGTGTTAAATCTCATTTCTGTCGTGCTACTTCTTGAAGGAATCAGAAACTAAATGTCAGGGTAAAGAATCCTGAGTAATGCTTGTATTCTGCAACACCCTAAATAAAAGATCTTAAAACTTTTCTGCAGACATTAAGCACTGTTATTATATGTTGGCATGCAGAAAAGTCATTTTTTTAATACTGTCAGATACACAAATATTCCACTAAAGACTGTGACCATAAGCTGTCAGAGCAGAATTTTGTTACAGTCCACTTAGACTTTTTTGTGGTGGGCAAATGTATACCTAATTGTTCTCTTCTTTTTTTTTCATTAGTGTTGGTTTTTGCAGCTTGTGAACTTTGTCTAGTTGTATCCTGTATATTTTGATGTATGCTTCATATGCCCTTAATAAAAGAAAAAGGTAAGTATCTTTTTTGATTACATTGAATGTTTTTTGCTTTGAAGAAAATATTTCTTCCAGTTTTAATGTCATTCAAAAGGACAGTTCTCAGTCCTTCAATGAAGGACATAACATGGCATGTTATCTCCTTTGAACATTATTCTTATGCAAGATTTTGACTCTAATCTTCCCAATTAATTGTGTGCTAAAAGGGAAAGTATGTTGACTGGAGACTGTTGACCATATTCATTGGTTTACAGACACTATGCATAGTTCCTTTGAGTTTTGGATCACTGTTATAGCTGTAAGACAGCTAATTAAAATTTTGTACTCAGTCATTTCATTGACCGAAATTAACCTTGTAAAGTAGGTATTTCCTTTTTGCACCAGATTAAAGAGAACAAAAAAGTGGAAAATGTGAATCTGTGAAATACTTTGAGGGAGGTGAATGCAGTTGTACCTTTAAGGTGCTATAAAGCTAATAAATTTGTTTACATTAAAATGTGCTAGATTTGTTGAGGGGCTCTTTCCTGTTGAAACCATTATATCAGAGAGGCTGAGTTTTTTCTTACAACCAGGAAGATAACTGTGATGTTATATCTGTATCTGCATTTATGTTTGGGCAAATTTATCTTCATGTTAAGGAAATTGACTCCTCCAATTACATGTGTGGGCTGTAATTAGGCCAAAATAAGATCATGTCCATGATCAAAACCAGCAGCTTTTCAGCAAGCAATTCTCCATTTTTAAGCAGCATTGCTAGGTTGCTTATGCTGTGAATCTAATGTAAATAGACTGCATTTAACCCTTTAGTTCACTAAAGTCCCAGTGTTAGGCATTTAAGTTGAAAGAGCTGTTTTCTCCAAAAATTTTTGTGAATAAAGTGGGTTCTTTAAGAAGGAAGTTGTGTCATTCTAACAGTGTGGTAGCCTTGAAAATGTAACCTTCATATGTTTTGCTCCTAAATAGTGTAGTTAAGAATTAGTGCTTTTGATTAAAGGAAAGTCACCTGCAGGTCTGTTCCTTACAGCCTCTTGTGAGTTTTTCATATGGATCTGTCATGAGATTCTAGCAACAAATTGAAGCCCTTGTTTTTCTCTTTTAATGCTGTAGAATTGGAACATGAATGCTTAATAGTTTTTAAATTGTATGTGTTTAAATTATCTATGTGTTTACTGCCTGGAATGAGGATTGAATTTTTCTCAGGTTTTCAGACGAGATTTGGCTCTCCCCCTAATCTGGGAAAGACTTCACTAGTTCTTGGGGCTAGCTAGTTGAAGGCACATAGTATCATTTCCCAGCATATTTAATGAAATCTACTGTATTTGCTAGATATCATTTAAGTGGGACAGTCTAGAGGCAGTCAAAATGAATCCCAGTACTGTGAGTAATTAGGAATAATTCAGCCTTAAAGGAAAACTTCAGAAACACAGAACTTGATAGATAAATGGTGGCAGTGTAGGAAGTCAGGTGAAGCCTTAGCTACATTGGACTGGTCCTTCATTCCTTTGTGTGCACACACACAGAGTTATGTGCAGCTATAATGACAACATAACTTGATTTTTATTTTCCCTGATGTACCTGAACGGAGTAATAAAACACAAAGAGGATCTTGTTTTTATCATGTTAAAAATGAGAGTTCAACAGCACTCCTTAGGCTGTTTTGAGCATAAAAGTTGTCTAAACAGTTTGTTCTAAAATTGCCATTATACTTGAATTAGAGCATTTTACTGATCCAAGCATGCTTCCTGACTTGGGGAGCTACTCAGCTATCTTGGAAGCTTTTAATGTGTTGTTGCCTTTTAATTGCTATTCATATTTTGACAGTAGTAAAAATATCTGTTGTCCTCTCACATAATTTGTGATTTATATTAATGTATTCTTTATTTAATATGTTTACACGTGCTTACAAATGTGTTAGTTCTTTCCATTAAAAGAACTAACAGTACATTAAAGCTTCAGAGCTTACAATCTACTTTCACTGTTAGGCGACTTTCTTGGTCACATCTCTTTTATATGTATGTTATCCTGCAAAACTTACAGGGAGCAAGGAGAGGGAGCTATGAAAAAAATGTTTAGAAGGTCAGTCTTTTGCTTATCCATAACTAGAGTGGGTAAAATATATCCACTCTGAACTGACCCCTGCCATAATAGCTGTATTCTCTTCTTTATAGGTGATGCTAAAGGTGATAGGAATTCTGAACAGACTCTCCAGAGAAAATTCAGAGCAGCAAACTAAGAGTGTTACTGGATTACCAAGATGCTTCATTGCAATAAAAGATCAATAAGAAGCAGCAGAAAATGGGAACTTTACTGTGAGTGGAATATAGAACATGTACAAGCAAAATGGTTCTACTTTGAGTCTTTTATTTAATAAGAGTTTAGTTAATGAGGGTAGACATCTCTGTTAAGAAATGTGAGATTCTGTGCAGCATCAGACAAAAAAAATGTTAGCAGTCACTTCACAGCACAAAGATTTGACCTGACTGTAAACTGATATTCTGGAGTTGAATATACACCAATTAGTAAAAGATCAATAACTGATGATGAAGTTCACTTGGTCCATCATAGTTCCTGTCCATGAAGTGTAATATGTATTGTTGCAATGTACCTGCTATGGGGAGGTGTAAAGCAATTTCTGCACCTCACCTGTATTATCCACTAGGTCTCTTATGTTTCATTTACCCTGCTGAACATGCAGAGGAGGAAACGTTAATGCTTGCTGGAAATCCAGAGAAAACCCAACAAATACTTGGGTATAAAAGTAAAAAAATTGACTTTCCCACTGTGCCAGCAGGCAAAATGCTGTGATTGTAGAGGTCATGTCACAGAACCATTGATCAGGCTCTTGCACATAGTGTCCAGTGGAGCTCTAGAGGAGGTTACTGAAGCTGAAAACAGCTAAAAACAAAAAAAGCAGATTCATCTGTTTAGGTTTCACAAGAGTGCCCTTTAAAATTCCAGTGGGTTCTGCATCAGATGCTTGTGTTTCTGTTATTCCCATTGTCAGCAAGTTCTGTGTTGCAAATTGTGCATGACTAGAAAAGTCAAAAGGTAAAAGGTGATCAGAAAATTCTTTTGTTCTACACATAGTTGTGTGACTAAACTGGCCTGCCTGGGAACATGCATGTGGAAGGGCTCTCCATGCAGGTGCCGATGTGGAGCAAAGGCACGAGTGGCCCTTTTGCTGCCTGGGGAGGGCTCTGCCTGCAGCTGCTGGGCTCTGTGTGTACAGGGATGGCTGCAGGAGGTGCCTGTGGAACCACAGCTCAGTGGTGTTTTCACCTTTCATGGACTGTTGCAGCATGTGGTGGGTAAAGGAATTGCAGGGTTTACCAGTGACAGTTGTGAAATGGAGACATGCTTAACTAGACCTGATATCAGAGATCAGAACTGAATTCCCTACAGGCAATCCAGACAACGACTTCCCCTATTACTACAAAAGCAAGAGGGTTGTTTAGGGATTTTTTGTTTGTTTTGTTTTGTGTTTGTGGTGGTTTTTTTAACAAAACAATATAATTTTCAAATTATGAGTGAAAATTTGGGTGAAACTGTGAGCTTCAACAAACTCAGAAATGGCTAAGACAGCTTGGATTGCAGTAGCTGTAGTGGTGATGGAGTCTGTACCCATTACAAGAGGATATTAGTGAAACTGAAAATAGGAGTGATTGGACCATGTTCAGGTGTTAAAAAGCTCTTTGTAAAAGGGCAGAGAAAACAACTGTAAAATATTCTGGTCTTCCTAAAATGGAATTGAGAGTCTTCTTGTCAATGAAACATGATAAGTTTATTGTATATGCTATAGAATGTATGAGAAAGTTGGTTTTATCTGCTACAGTTTTTCTCCTTAATTTGAGCTGTATGTATGCTACTGCAGCTTCAGAACATCTGGGTACAGTGATTTTTTTCTTTTCTGCACCTGCAAGTGTAAGTACACACATAAACAAAAAAGAAATTAAATCTTTCACAAAGCCAAAGAGAAAGAAAAAACCCAACCAGGCATGAAGCTCAGGGGAGCAGTATGACAAGTGCTGAGCTGTAAACAAGCTTGAGAGGGATTTAATTCTTATGACAAGCACCAGTGGTAGCATCTCACATGGACTCAGCATATGCACACATTTCAGAGGAGGAATCACAGAGGACTTAATGCAAATATGAAAAAGCTCAGAGCACATCAGCCTATGCTGCTCTAAAAATAGCCTCAAAAATCAGGATGAGCAAGGGTTGTAATTATCTTGATTTTTCGAATTTTTGCCACTTGTAGGAGGTTTTGTGGTTTATGCTCACGCTATAATTAGACTTTATAACATGCAAACTACAAACTCTTTAGGATAGGGATTGGTTCATGTATTTGTAGGGCAAGTACAGCAAGACCTCATTGGGTGGTATTTTCAGGGTGATAGTCCAATACAGCCACTAAGTAATAGCTGCTGTTCTAAGTTTTAAATAAGCTTATTTTAGGTCATAAGATTTTTGTTGTTTGTTAAGGAAAGAGAAATAAGAGGTAATTTGGTATCCAAATTAAATTTTAAAAGCCTTTAATTACAGTCAGGTCCTTTCAAATACACTTGTAACTGCCTCATTTCTCTAGCAACATTCTGAAGAGTACACACTGCGAATCATTCCCAGCACTCTGTACTTAAGCAGATTTCTCCATGGCAGCTGATGAGTTAGTGCTGCAAGATGTAGCCTGGTTTCACTTAACCTTCAGACAGCTCTAGGATGAGCAGCACATGCTCCCTGTGCTCCAGCCACTGGATAGGTTTAGCTCATTTAAGAAATTAGACTAGTGCTCTATTCACCTTAGATCTTCAGTCTGATGTTTTCTTTTCTGCTTTCCTCAGTCTGCAAAAAAATAATGGTTACATTTACTAGCAAAGGGTTGGTTTAATAATCCCTGGAGATCTGCAGGGTTAGGATAATATTATTGTGCTGTATTGTAGTTAGCTAAAAAACTGGGTTTAACCATTGTTTAGATTTCATTGTAGAAGGTGGACTCTAGGAAAAGAGTCTCTCTTGGACCCAGTTTTCCTTGCTCACTTAGATGGCTGACAACTGGGAAAACATGTTACTTTACAAAAGGTCTGTTATGTTTTAAATATGCTGAATTTTCTATACCAGTTTACAACACTGATATTTCTGGACTCAAATGTGAGGTTTTATGTGTGTGTGCAAATTACCTTTCATTTGTATGATGGTTCTTAACCTGTTTCTGGATGTGTGTTTAGACATCCCTTTTATTACAAGTGATTGAAAATGGCCCTTCATTTGCAATAGTTGTGGTTATTTCCTCCAAAATAACAATTGACAGGCTTGACTTCACCAGTGGAGTAGTTCGTTACCTTTGGCACAGAAAGCTAAAGCTACTCTTTCCTTCTCTCACAAACACATTAACATCAACTGTTTCAAATATTTATTATTATTATTTTTATTTCTCTAACTTTTTTTTTTTTTAAGACAAGTGAGCGTAGGAGGGGCTCATTTTGTTCTACAGTGAATATTCTAATGGGTTGCAAAAATGTTAATAAGGATTGTCTTCTTGGAACCTGTGATTATTTATTTTACTAATTGAAATTTACCTGGATAGATCAATGAACAGAAGAACACAATATCAAAATCCTTTTTTACCAAGTGACTAGAAAGAAAATTCTTTGTTACCAGAGCAGATGGAAACTCTCAGTCTCAACTGTCCATTATTTACACACGTTTTGAGAATAGTGTATAGTTTAAAATACTGAAGTGAGTTCAGTAAAGCACCAAGCATTAAAATTCAAACATTTCTGAATCTTGAATGCCAAATCCTGCTGTAGTTTGGATCCTGTAGTATTTATTTTCTGTTTGAATATTGATTATAGTGCTTCATGTTGCAGAAAGCCACATAGTTCTTTGCATAGTTCTTTATAAATATCTCTTCTTAAGGAAGGTCTCTTTTTTTTTCTTTTGTTTGTTATTAACAGAAATTATTGTATGACCTATTGTTGAGCCTAGCTCACATTTCTGGTGGGGTAACTAAAGCAGGTGAATAGCAAGCTTCCAGTAACTTACAATTTAAATCTTGCTACATTTAAGAGTGACACAGTACTTTTAGTCCTCTGGTTGCCTATATTGGTCTGAGTATTCAGAAGGTTGAAAATGCTACATTTACTAGATTTCTCTTGGTTAAAGACAGGCATTCATTCTGGATGATGAAGATGAGTTTTACCAGAATACAAAATTATCTTAAACCACTGAGTTTAAACCTTGCTCCATTAATTTCAGCCCTCTGTGGATGCACAGGCCAAACATCAGTAACCTGCAAGATTTGTTAAAGGCTTTACTCGTCTAATTCCCACTGGGATATTTTAATGTTGACAGCTGTTAAAATTCTCAAACTGGAGCTCCACATCAGTATTCTCTTCCTCACAGACACCTGTAATGGGATTTATCTGTTTCCTTTGTTATTCCCTTTGCTCATTTAAATGTAATGTGCATTTCTCATCAGACCACTGGATTAGTTCTATATATGTTACTAAAATACACAGATACATGAACACACATATGTTTGTCCCAGAAGAACAGACCATGAAATTTTGGATGTGATTAAGAAGATGGACAAAGATAAATACAGCACTATAATCCTTGTACATTTCTTTAAAACAAAAGACATTTTTTTCTTATGTGGCCAGGAAAGTGCAGCTTCTTGAAGCTCCTCCTGAGATTTTCATCTTCCCTATCCCTTCATCACTTAGCTGTGTTCTAGGAGTGGAGAAATTAATTCTGTTTATGCTTCTGGTGCTTTTCTACCAGTCACGGGCTCCTCCCCGACCCTCCAGTTCCTCTCTTTTGATTTATATCAGTTGGAATTTCGGCTTTGATAATTGTATTTTCCTGGAGGGTTTAGCCAGATACTGGGCTGGTATTGTATTGCTTTAAGGATTACTAATTCCAGGGCCTTTCTTCTGCAAATTAGGTGTAAATAGATGGGCAAATGGGTGTTTTCACCGGATGTCTGATCGAGATTCCTATTGAACCAGTCTTGCCTGCCTTGCTTCATCTACAGTGCAGGCAGCTCAGGATGCCAGCCTTGTGTTTGCACTGCGAGTGAGCTCCAAATAGCTCAGGTGCCTGGTGGCAAGGCTGAGGAGGGGTGGGGGTGGCTGAACAGTCCCGGACTGAGCTGTGAAGCCGAGCAGCATTGTCACTGCCTCAGGCCGGGCTGGATGGGGCTTTGGGCAGCCTGGGCTAATGGAAGGTGTTCCTGCCTGTGCAGGGGGCTGGAGCTGGATGACCCATAAAGTTCCTTCCTAGCCAAACCATTCTGTGATTCCATGGTAATATTTGATTTTACAGCCTGTATATGAGAGAGGCTGCTTTCTCATCAGTCAAGGCTCACATTTTGTAATGAAATGGTACTTAAACACTTAGAGGTTGGCAAAGACGGGGACGGACTTCTACAGTTTAGTAACTGATCTATGGTCTTGTGAGGAAAAAAAAACAGTAGTGCAAGGAAAAGATGTAAAATACTGAACAAAATCACTTCTAGTCTGCCCTGGCTTTTTATTTTAGCTACTTAGGGAACTGGTAATTAACGCTGCTGTTTTAACTGTGCAACTTTGGCCTTTCAATCCCAACCCCCATTATTGTTATTTTTTACTTCCCAGCTGCATGCAGAAGCCCAACCCAGTATACATGGTATACTTTTTGTTAACTAGGTAAGAAAAAAGTATACCATATAAATATGGTATACTTTTTAACAAAAAATCCTGTAAGAAGTTGACATTGGGAGATTTGGAGAAAGGAAGGATTTTAATGGATCCCAGTCTGAAATATGGAGAATAAGCAACTTTCTAAAATTAGCCCACGATGAACATCAGATTAAGCAGAGAATATATAGTATCTCTTGTAGAAACAAAGTATTTCATAATTTCTCTTCCAGTATTTTCATTTACAAGGCTGTTCCTGAGCAAGTGACCAAGGCATAATACTCAAAATATAGGGAGAAGCATCAGTCATATAGAACAGAAGATTTACCTTAAAACAGTACAGACAACTTCAGAGTTACCAAAAAAAAAAAAAAAAACCCTGCAACATACATTGCTTGAGTAACAAAGGTAGGTTTTGAATCTTGTTATTATTTTTGATGGTGTAAAAGTCATATTTGCATATTTGAATAACCAGATTTTGACATCTCATCTAAAGCCTTTTCCTGACATAACTTAAAAGCAGAGAGTGCACAATTTCTAATAATAAAAATCTTTTCTCTTTTTTAACATAGGCACATACTAGTAAAAAAATGCTACCTGTGCATCAAGCATAAAGAATAATGTTATCTTGTTCTAATGTGTCAAAATATTCTTTAATGAGGAAAGGTATATAAAATGTACAAAGCAGGATAAACCAGCTACTAATACCTTCATTACTGTCTGTCAACAAATGACAGTCCTATCAGTAAATGAATGAGCTAGCAGGAATAAATGGACAGGTTATAGAAATAGCTTTCACAGTGATCTCTAAACACAGAAAATGCAGTTGAAAGCTTTCAAATTTTAATGCAGTCATTTTGGCAATAGGAACATCTGAATGTGTCAGGTGTCAAAAATGTTTTACTCTTTATATTCCATAATTAAGCTTTGTGTATTTTTTAAATTTTAAATACCCCTTGTGAAATTTCAGTGAGTTTTACCCTTTAAAACTTTGTGCTGCTAGCATTATTATGCACTGTAGAGTTCAACCTACTAATTATACTTCTAACAAATTGAGGGAGTTTTGACCTTCCAGAATTAATGGACCTCTTTGTCTTACTTGAGGCATATCAGAGCTTAAAACCATGAGCAAAATGCTGATGTGACCTTTGGTTCCAGGAGGTAATGCTGGGGTACAATATTTTTGAGGCTCATTCCAATAATAAAATTACAGTTTTAATAATGGCTCTGCAAACATATGGCAAACAGAAAACACTTCTAAAACAACATTAAACCTCTGGAATGACTAAATCCAGTAAATTGTTAAACACCAAAGTGTTTGTTTGTTGTACTTTGTTTAGTTATTTAACACCTGCCTCCTTCCTGCTTTAAGGTATAATCAGCATTAGAAATACTATTGCTAATCAAGTTGTGAAATCTTAAAGCACATATACACTTCTTGCTGCTTTAAAACTGTACTGCTGCTGCTTCTTTAAAGCTACACCTGATGTTTACCTGAGAAGCAGTGAAAGTAGACTGTATTTCTCATAAATTAATTTATGAATATTTATACACCAGATGGTTTTTCAAGTGCTGGCCAAAACTGATGGTGTTTAAACCAGAGTGACTGAGAAATATTGAATAAACTCAGGGAAATATCCATGATGGGGATGTTTGTGTAGTACATTTGTGACTTCTAACATCCAAATTGTTTATGCATTTGAAAGTACATTCTTGAGCTTCACATTCTTGCTTGTGCATTTGATCCTGTAGTTAGCCTGTGCTTTTAAGAGCATTCTTACTTCTGTGTAGAACACAAGATTAGCCAAGGCTGAAGGTATAATGATGCCATTCATATGAATATCTGTCCATAGTGTCCCTGAGAAGTCAGATCATGACTATGCATACTTTGACTATAGTCATGACTATGACTATGCATACTTTGAAAGACCAAGTCTGAGATGTAGGCAAAGAGGGAGCAGGAAAAAGTGATGAGGTACTGTATAAGGTGCATTCCATCCCCCCTTAGTTGTGTCTATTTGATGCAGTTTAGGTTAGCTATAGTACATTTATTTTGATGTACTTGCCAAAGCACTTTGTCAGTTCCCAAGCAGCATTTGCTAACAGACTGAATTTTAGTGCCATCATCTGTTGGCCATGTACAATTGCAGCATGGGCAGATGGGGATCCTGAATTACTTCTTGTACTCCTTGTTTCACATCCAGCTTCATTTCTTTTGCTCACACCTTATGTATTGTGCTTTTAAAAAAACAAGCACATACAGAAGTCTATACAGTGGAGCAGCCAGGATTTTTACAGGGAAGTAAACTAGACAGTGTGATCTATAAAGCTGATTTTACAGTGCCGCTTTTTGTCAAAAACTACAGGTGGTCCTGATATTTGGCAGCAACAGTATGTATTGAAGTTATTTTTGTGTTTGGAAATTTCTGCTTTGTTTCAGTAAAGAGTTTGGCTTGCATGAGCAAAACTGTTTGAAAGTAGTTAATAGTGAATTAATTCTGCTCTAGAAAGCAAAGCTCAAACTCCAGGTTTTTGGGGGTAAAGGACCTTGCCAGTAATGTGTGTTCTCTTTAAGACTAGCTTTTGCTGAAAGATGATTGGTTTCTTTGCTTTACCCAAGTGGTGTCTTTCCAGCAGATCATCTGGATGATGTAACATGATTCTTACTTGCTGGTAGTAGATATATACAATCTAATAGGGTTTTTCCAGCTGTGAGGTGGTGTAGTAGTAAAAATCCTGTCCGTATTTGAGGCTTATCACTAGGTGGAAATCTTCTCTCCATTTGTAGCTTCAGCCTCCATTTATGAATTTTTATCCAAGTCCAACAAAAGAAATAAGTTTGAAGATGCTGGAGGGATGTCTGGCCTAAGAGTCACAGTTGTCACAATGAAAAATGAGCTTTGGCTGCACCTCAGGGCTCCGTGCCTGATGTTTGTGGATGCAAGTCATTGTCCAAAGATGTCTGTGTCTGAGTTGATCTTTTTCTATTAAGAGGCAGTGCAGAGAGCTGCTGACATGATCTCACCCTGAGGTAGGTGTTTCTAACTGGCAGGCACACCTGCCTTCTATCTATTGTCATTAACAAGATTTTGGGAGATGCTGTGGTCTGAGTTTCGCTAAGATGGATCCCATACAATGCAGCCATACTGTCATTGCATTTCTGTCACAGAGAAACAAACTCCATCATGAATATTTATGAAAGATTGTCAACTGCAAATGAATTACTTGGAAAATCCCTGAGCAACTTACTGGAAACTGGCCCAGCTCTGAGCAAAGGGTCAGACCAGACAACTGCCAGAGTCCAGCCCACCCTCAGCTTGTGTTTCTGGGTTTAAAGCAGGTACCCTTTCTCAAGGGTGAGAACCAAGGGGAAAGCTTTCTCTTGTAATGTGTGTGGGATTGCTGTGTTTGATCCTTAGCAACCAAACAGATACATAACATTTATAACTCAGTGACAGATCTGTGCTGCACAGTAAGCTGCCCAGGTGGACTCAAAACTTGTCACTGATTTTTGCACTCTCTTAATCTTCCTGTTTATTCTGTGCTTCATTAAAGTCAATCTCTGCTGGACAGACTGTCACTCAGGCTAGGCTAGTCCTGCTGTCTGCACTCTCTGGGGATCACCCTTCATCCTGATAAATGGTCTATTAGGAGAGCACGTGTCAGAGAGAAACCCTTCGTGAAGCTAAATAGATTAGAGGCTCTTCCTCTGCAGGGTCTCAGTGGAACGGGGTAGGCGTGATCATTAAAGCAGATTTCAAATGAGAAGATGCTCTTCCTTTGGAGAGAAATTACTCTGAGTTTACAAAGGCATGGATTAGTTCTCGGAAATATATAAGGTGGAAACCCCCCATTTGCCTCCAGAACCAATGCAGTGTGATGGTCTGGAAGCTGCTGAACTTTCTCATGGTGCTCCCTTGGGAACTGAACAGATCCTGCCTTTCTTTGTGCTTTGTAATACCTTTCTATACCTACTGCAATTGCCAGCATGAAGGAGCTTTACAATTTCAATATTCTTGCAGTGCAGCTTAGCAGCTGCAGGTACATTAGGACTGGTAAAATTACCAGTAGAGGGACAGGATTTCTGGTTCTTACAGACATCCTATGCCCCAGCTGTGGCACTGGGAGTAATTTTTGTTGCTCTGTCATTGCTGCTCTGTCCTTGACCCTCTAAACACATCATGGTAGCAGAAGGCCAAAAAATCCCTTGCAAAAGCAAAACCTTCCTTTGAAACCATGTTTACAAGTGTGATTTAGTACCTGGCATCACACACCCAAATGCCTCTGGTCTGTCTTCTGGTGCTGCCTTTACCTGGTGCAGGGTCCCTCAGGTGGGACATGGGGAGGGGAGTAAGAGGTTGCTCCTGTTTATTTCTCTGTGGAGTTTGAGTAGTGGTAGGGTTGGGAAGATGAGCTCAGTTGTTGCTCTGAGGTTAGCAGATATTTAGCAGAGGTTGCCTCTGTTTTACAGACCCTCAGAGGCAGCTTCAAACTCTCAAAACTGCTTTTGTGCAATTACTTTTTTAATAATTTTTTTCTCCTTCACTTTCATCTTCCCCTTCTCTGCATTACTGGGTGAGGGTGAAGGGAAAATGGATTCCAAGCTTTTCCACACAGCTCTGTGTCCTAAGCAGCCTTTTCCAAGTCTCCCTGTGTCTGGTCCTGAGCTTCTTCACTGCTCTGTGGATGTTTGGGGTTGCAGGGATGCCTGTGCGAAAGGAAAATCCTGTGTAAAGAGTAGGCAGGCGAGATCAGGGTGCTTCTTTTTTGTTGCTTGAAGGAACATGCAGAAGCTCTGATTTTCACTCTTGTTGGAGCCAGTCCAACAGAAACATCTCTGTTCTCTTGGCACCAGACAGAGTGGCAGGTCCTCATTGGTGGCATTTGCACCAAAACCGGGGAGGGAATGCTGCCAGAAAACTCTCTTGTGAGAAGAGTGGCTATCACCTAGGGAGAGGATAGAAAAAGATTATGCTGAGGAAGTTAATTTTAAATGAATTAAAGGAAGATAAGTTCAGATTTTCCTGCAGAGCATCTTCCAGAGAAATCAAATCAAATAAAGTCATAAACTGCACATTCACCATTAGTTTCAATGAAGGATTAAGCAAATATGTAGACTTTTTATTAATAGCAATAAAAACCTACAAGTGTCATAACAATATGCATGTTGTAAACTCATGTAATCACTTGCAGTTATTGTTCCTAAACTGCATCTTCCTTTTTGCAACAGTAATATATTCTCTGTCTGCCTGGGAAGATTTGGTAGACAATGACTGCAATGATGGTACCAAAGTTGAAAGAGGTAATGTGGGGGAGTTCTGGAAGACTCTTTTCAGCTCTCTCTTTTGTTGTAGTTTATTTAAATGCAAATCTTTCAGAGAAAAAAAAAAGTCCAAAATCTGATAAATATTCAACAGCCTTGTTGCATTCATGAATGTGAGGCTGAGGTTATGGAAATGGTGAGTCATACAGAAACTTGTCCAGGGAAACAAGGCACTTCTGTGAGAGGAAGAGCAGGGTACAGCAAACTCTTAAATTTAGCCAAGGCCTACAGTGTGAATTTTAGTGTCTTCTACTGGTGAATTTTAAAGATATACTAAGTAGAAAAACAGTTACTTTGGTCATTTTCAGGCAGACCTGCATTCAGACAGCTGTAATCCAAGAAGGACACGTGTCTGTGATGTTACTGTGAGAAAAGTAGGTGACTGTGAAGCCTGAGACCAGGTCACAGCACACAGCTGGAGTCAGAATGAGGGTGTAGAGGGTGCTGTCCAGAAATGTGGCTCTGCTGTGTCAGGTTCTGGTTTGTGCTAGTAGAAAAGCTCTCCCCAGGGCTGGACACAGTCTGATGCAAGCAGGTGCCAAAGCTCATTTTCCCTTTCTGTTCCTTGGTCAACCAGTGTTTGTACACTGTGACTTTGGCTCCCTGGGCTACATGCCCCAAAATGTGGCCTGGGGAGACCCTGCTTTTCCTCTGTCAGTCCTGAAGAGGGGTATGAGAGACAGCTCCTCCACCTGAACAACGTTATGGAATGCTATAAATATGCTAATTCTCCAGTTTATTAAGGTTAAAACTTACTTGACCTATTTAAAAAATGTTGCTGTTTCCAGGGTATCAACAATTAAAGGTACCTAAAAGAGACCTACAGAATAGCTTGGGTGTATGTCATGAGTGTCATGTTATTTCATGGCTTTACATTTAAGCATCTTAATTACCACATCTCCTTACACTTAGAAGATTACAACTAGAACGAGTTCAAAACTTTGTGTAAATGAAATCTGCAGAGCATAAAAAGAATTCACAGTAAGCATCTTCTCTTTGTAGGTAGAGATGCCACAAAAATGTGTGGTTTGGTATTTGTTGTGTACTGGTGTTGTTATTCTTGGCTATTTATGTTTCTGCCATACTTCATTTTGAGTTCATTACAGAGCCTTGCCTTACAGTATGACATGACTAAGCTTATGTTTAGCATTATTATTCTATCATTTGCTTGTAAGCTCTGCCTATTTTATTGCTGAATTATACATGTTTAGCAATATTATTTAGAAAATAAATGTCACTAATGTCTAGTTTTTTCAGGTTTTACTCAGATCAATTTAAATTGTTCAAATCTTAGATAAAATAAAATACAGCTTAATAGAGCCTTAATATTTATCACTGACAGGGACTAGCCAGAAAATTACTGTTTAGGGAGGGTTTCCATACATTTTGGGGTGAAAATAATCTCTCTTTTTCCTGGCTTCTGGAAGAACAAGGAACAAATTCTCAATCTGATGCAGTTGAGGGCATGGAAGGTGGACCGTACATTTTAAGTAATAGATAATACTAAATAGCCAATAGTTTTGGATATATCTCACTTACTTTCACATCCCACTTTGAAGGCACATTTCAATTATTATTAGTTGGGTATTTTCTTGCTTTCAGTTGAGGACAAACTGCTACAGGGACTCAGGCCTCTGTCCTCAAGCTCCAGGTGCCCAGAGAAGGATTTGCACAGGGGGACTCCCTTCTACACCTTAGGTCTGGACGCCTTTCCCATCCTGGGCTGTGTGCACAGTAACAGGATGCTTTGCTGAGCCAGGCAAGGTGGATATTTGCTGCCTGGAAGGCAAAGACAGTAAGGTTTTCAAGTACTGCATAGCAAAATATTGAAATTCAGGAGAAGAAAGCCCCCCCTTACAAGAAATTAAATAAAAATGTATAGTGCTTGAGGAAACTATCATGCTTTGCATAACAAGCAGATAAGAATGAATTGTTCCTTTCAAGTCAGTTTTTAAAAGAGGAAAATATTTAGAAAGTGAATCTTGCAGTCTAGATTAAAGCAATTTTGTTTTATGCAGCTTCCAGTGAAGAGTCCTGCTGCAGTGGTAACTTAAAAGTCAATAAACATAAATTATTTATACTAATTATTTAGAAGACACGTGTTAGAATGAATGAGTATTAAACCAGAATTAATCCAGTGTATAAGCACTAAGGAATGTGTTTGTTCCTGGCAAACTGATAGTGACATCTATTTGGAATCTCAGTTTACATACATGAAAAAGGTGTAAGTGAATGTTTCATCATCTAATTGTAAATACATTTTAACTGAAATGCATGAACTAAGTGTTAAGGATCAAGTAACTTAAATTAGAGTATCTACAGTATATAAAACCAGACATGTCTGGCCAGATGGTGTGAGAATAAGAAGTGACTGGATTTCAAATAAATAACAAGCAACTAGAAATCATGTACTGTGGGATTCACCTGACCACCACACATTAAACAACCTGCAAAGAAGACATGAAGCAGTTTAAGAGAAAAGTTTCTCTGTTGGAGGGGCAATGAAAAATCTCATTTAACAGAGATACTGTGTTAGTCATTCTTTTTGCTGCTTCTGTCTGCAGAAATCAGGTCTGAACAGAGCTCTTGGATCCTGGAGAAAGCTGATGAGAGATGTCATTCCACTGACAGAGAAGGAAGAGGAGTAATAGTATTCACATGGAAATGAAGTGAAGCAAGCCCTGGAAAATGCTTCACAACAAGAGGAAAAATTGAGGAATTAGGAGTGCTTGAAAGAGTGCTTTGTAGTACAGACACTTGTGGGATGGGAAGAAAATACTAAACAGGTAATGGAGATCAGAGTGGGTGGAGATGATTCCTCTGAAAATACTACAGTGAGGTTCTTGAACTGCAGTTGTATCTCTAGTAAACATCTGAATAAATATGGAGTCAGGAAATGGTTATTTGTAAGCTAAAGCAAAAGGTCCATGGGTATTGTTTTTAAACATACATACTATCAGATGAAGGGGAAGCCTGTATAAAAGGTTTTCCAAATGAACTTGGTTAACATTTCAAAAATATGGGTGGTTGGGAATGAGAATTCCCAGCATATCTGAAAGTAGAGGAAAAGTAGAAACTGCTCATCTTAACCTATCTTGTAAAGTTCTGTAGGTCACCCAGTTTCAGGTTGTGTGCCCTTATTAAAGCACCAATCATGTTTCTGGACTAATTACAGTAAAAGCACAGTTGTTCAACAGCACTGTTTATCTGTTAGTTCAGCATAGTAACCACTGACTCTTGCCTGAGTGACAGAAAGGTTAAGTTAGAGTTCTTCTGAAGGAGGACTCGGTTAGCCATGGGGAGCAAAAGGAGGGGAAAAAAGGACTGACAAAGGTTGTATGCAAAGAAACCTTTAATGAAGATTTGCCATAAGGCAAGATAATAGTTCTTGAGTATTATGAACTGCAGAAACTGCATGAACACATTATATTTTAAACACTTAATCTGTTTTACAAACTATGTACATTCTTCTGCTAAATAAGATGAATTGGGATTCAAGAAGCAGCACATCCTGACAAATCTTCTCCTGAAGGCATCCATTAATATAAATCAACAGTAGCAATTTTGTTTGATCATTTATTTGCAAGAATCATTAAGGTTTATTAGCATAATTATTCCCTGTGGGACTTCATGTCACATAAATGAAAAATGGCATTATCAATATTTAAAAGATAAGTATGTAATGTTCAGAGTACTTAAACAGTACTCTGCAGGTGGTGTCCAGCTGTAGCAAATTAGATTAGGTTTGATTTCTAAATTCTAGAGATATAACTAGAGACAAAACTACGTTCCCTGTTGTGCAAGGCATAAGCATGCAGCCACACTGTAGTTATTCATTACTGTATGGGTGTGTAACACTGTTTCTGATTTCAAGAAATCAACCTGTCTTTAGATACCAAGGGGGAAGCAAATGTTGCTCACTGGTGGAAATCCTTCCATAATCTTGTCTTTCTTATTTTTAACAGTTCTATATGATGACCTCCAATTTTCTCAATGAAACAAGACAGCTTTCTCCCTCATCTCAGTGGAGACATGGAGAAAGGCCCTGCTTTGCTGCAGGAGTTCTGAAACCAAAATCAGCTGGTGCCTCTGTACCAACTGTGATCATCTCTGTACTATCAATGAGCTTGGCTTGCAGGAGCACTTATTGAATCAGACACGAGGATTGATGCACAGCAGAGCCTCTGGGTGATGCTGTGGTGGAAACATTTCACAGACACAAATCTCTGGGCTTTGTCTGGCCCACAGCAATGCAGAGCCAATTCACTGCTTCACTGAGGGATTTTGGTTGGAGCATAAAATTGCTGTTTTAGCAGCAGCAAAATCAGTAACCACTGTGTTCTCTTCTCCTCTCTAAAAGCTCTTGAATAAAACATCAGTGATTTTACTAAACATGCCCCAGGACTCCTCCAGACACATCCCTGTGTGGGGCAGGGAAGCAGAGCCTCCACCAGCCTGGGGCTCATCACAAAGCTCTGCCAAGGCTGCTGGCCAGGAGGAAATGCCAGCATAAGAGATGGATGCAGGCAGCAGAATGACTTTCACCTTGCTCTCAGCCTTTCTGGGACTGATGTTTGTTTTCTGTTATTGCCCTTCAGTTGCCCTTTCCGTTGGTTGGCTTGAGGTTATGGCTGCAGATTAATTTGTTTAATACTCTGTATTGGCAGCAGACATCTTTTTTCTTCTATTCTGCTCTTTGCTAAGCTCCCCTTTGGAGCTTCTCAGCTTTTTAATTATTCACAAAAGCTGAACTGAACTCTTTGGAATTCATTGTCTTTGGTAGCATGTTGCAGGAAAGAAGGGGGTTCTGCTTACTTCTAAGTACATTTCCTGGTGCTTTCAAGTCTGTACTCAAGTTAGAACCGATGCCAACACCTGGCCTTGGTGCTTCCCAGAGGTGGGCAGTCCCCAGGAAGCATATGCCATCTCACTCTTTTGCTCAGTGAATGCTTTTCGATGGGTGCTGCTATGGGAAGAGTAGTAAAGCTTAGCACTTAATAGCTTATTTTCAATATGTCATTCAGCCTTGGAAATCACAAATTTTCCTTCCAGAGATGCATGTTCTGATGGCATTGCATGCAAAATACTGAAAGGAAACCATGTTCAGTGCTTAATTTCAGCCAAAATCAGCTCGGGGGTAGATCACTGGGTGGAGGCTGACTGGTTTTAGTTTTCCCTCTGCCCATTCAGTTGGGCACTTTGGCAGACAAGCTTGGAGGCTGGTTATTCAAATGCCTCCCTCACAGAAAAGACAAGGATAGGCTAGAATATAAAAAAATCTAATCTTTCCTTTCAAATGAAAAGCTTGAAAGCAAATGAAGCTTGTTATCTTGAAGGACACTTTTTAACAAATACTTGTGTAAGAGGTCTAATGTCAAAATCTCAGTAAATAGATACTTTTTAAAAAACCTTTTACAGAAAAAGGAAACAGAACTTTCATACTCACAAACCTTTAGATTCTGTTTTAAAACTCATTTCCATTCAGTTTCCTAAGTTTCGACTCAGTCCTTTTGCTTGAACTTAGGATACCTGGTCTCTTTCATTGGTTAGGATAGGTGGATAAAGGTCTTGCTGCAAAAAACACAAGTGTCATTATAGCAGTATTTTACAACATTCTTTGCAGAAGAACTGTATTTGCTGTCCCCAGACCAGGTATTTTAAAAAAAAATTCTTAGAGGTGACGCAGAAAGCACTTGTGTGCTCCCCTCAGAAAACTGAGTCCTACAACTAAATATTTATTAAACCCACTTTTGTCTCATCAGAAACAGATGTATTTTTGTTGAACACATTTGAAGCACTGAGTATTTTTGTTTGTAATATTTTAGTTTAGAGTCCTTAAATGTCATGAGTAAAGGATTGCTTTTGCCTACTGCTGCTATGGGGCATGTTTTCCCTACTACTGCAGGATAATTAAAAAAAAAAAGTGCTAAGGCTTTGTTGACAGTGATAGCCCCTTAGCTGCTAAATCTGCTGTCCCATCCATCACTAATCTCAAGCAAAGCAAGCATTAGTTTCTGTGTGACTTATCTAGGTCCTTAGTAGATCAATAACACAGCTCAGATGTTTCAGTCTCTTCCCTGTTAATTCACATTTATCTTTTCATCCAAAGAAGGTAAATTACCTCACAGAGAAGCTGTGTTATCCCCAATAGTGGTTTATAATGTTGCAAAGTCAGCATGACCCACATATCTTATCTCAGCTGGAATGCATTTGTCACTGTCTCATGTTATGATCATCTGGTAAAACGCCCTAGAAAAGAGGTAAACCTGCAAAATGGTTTCACCATTTTCATTTAATGACCTTCAACTGAAACTGCTAAATAAAGGGAACTCACCTTTTCCCTTTAATGCTCCATTTCCTCGTTTTTACCATTAGCATTTCTCAGCAGTCTTCACTTCGCTGTCAGGAGTTCATCAGTGGGTACTGTGTTAACCCTGAGAAAGGACTGCTGAGTTTAACTCCACATTTGTACAGTTGGCTGCTGATTACCTAAAAGCTTTTCAGGCTCTAGGAGGGTTTAATGCTCTTAGGAAAAAGAAATGAGAATCAGGTCACTGACCTATAGCTGAAACCAGGCTGCTGCAAGAAGAAATGCTCTGTGAGTTTGATAGCAGTCATGCAGCTGGGACTCATTCCTTTCCATACTACAGGAAGGTAGATATTTCATTATCTGTTACTCTAAAAACTCCATAATGGAAAGAAAACTTAAAAATAAACACACTGGATTTCTAAGAAGTCTGCAGTGCATTTTTATTCTGCTCCCTTAGAAGAGCAGAACAACTCTGCTTGGACTGAACTCTGCAAGTGTGAAATTCTTAGGTCTTTAACTGAGAAATTAATCAGTGCCATCAAGGAGCTCTGCTTTTTGACATGAGGAGAAGGCAGGTCTGTTTCCAGCACTGTGCTTGCTTCCTTCCCAAATAAGAAGGGAGGGAGGCCCCTCCAGAGAGCAGTGACCTGCTGTGACTGCACAGCTGGGAGGAGCAGCAGCAAAGCAGGTGCTTCCCTTGCAGGTGGAGGGGGAGCACCCAGCTGAGGTGACCTTGAGGAGGAGGAGAACAGGATGTGCCAAGGGGGCCTGGCACAGAAATGCTTGGCCAGGTGCAGGTGAGCAGAGAACCAACAGGGAGGTGCAGTCAGAGCCGTGGTTCCAGACTGAGAAAGGGGAGATTCTGGCTGGGTGTAAAGGGAGGGAACAAAACAATTGAGATGCTCAAGCTGTAGGACAGCAGCCTGCAGTTCCTGGGGGTGCTCTCAAGAGATGAAACCAGCAGTTGTGTCTAAGTTGAGGGAAACAATTGTTTTCCATCTCTTACATACTCCATTTAATGGAAGAACAAGGCAAGGGCAGTATTAGGTGTTTCTGGGTTATTTTCCCCTGCTTGTTCTCTATGTGGAGTGACCATGTGCCGGAAGGTTACTTACCTTCCTTTGGAAATCTGCAGGCACAGTTTACTGAGCTGTCCCTGTGCTTAATTTATGTTGGGGAAAAAAAAATCAGGACATTAAAGGTAAAAGATTCTGAGCACAAACTGCTATAAGGTAATGAGGTCAAAAGAATTCTCTGGTTGCATTTTTTTTTTCTTCATATTTTAAGCATACTTCAGCAAATGTGAAATGTATGGGAAATAAAAGAACAGTAAAGGCTCCAAGGACTGGAAACTTCAAAATATTTTTTCCATTGGGAATCTTTCAGGGTATTAGTCCTGTGTTCTGTCTCTTCTGTGAAAGATACACTGCTACCAAATACTTTACATGCAATACAAACCACCTCTTAATTTTAAAAATTACTTTGTGAACTGACCCATTTTTCTCTGATGTATATTTTATTCAAGCATTTCTGCTCCCACTTTTCTGTCTAAGTGCCCTGCTGTCCTGGAGACTGACTCAAGGGATGTTTGTGCTCTCCTTTTAGAGGGCTGCTGTTCCAAAAGGAGGATGTCATGTGAACAAAGATGACATTTTACATTTCAAGGTTATTTGCTCCTATTTCCTGAAGTGAAGAGTAGAGACTTTATTTTGTTCTTTTGTTTGGTAAGAAAATTCTGTTTATTTCCAGCGAGGCACATAGCTGTTCACTGAGGAGAAGGGACAGCAAAAATATCTTTTGCATCTTTATCCCCCCCAGTCCTGCCACCTGCAAACCTTGAGCACTCAAAGTCACTGCTGTGCCAGAGTATAAAAGATTCCTTCCTTCTAAGTCAGTGCCTTGGAATCACTGGGGGGTTGACATTTACTTGTTTCCTTGCCTAATATTGAAAAGAGAAGTGCAGTAGTAACACCACTTGCAAAGACAAATGAGGGAACGTTTATGATCTTTTTTGTCTCATCTCTCTCTGCTTGTATCTTTTTCAAGACATAGTCTCCTGTTGGTTATTCCTCCCTTCCCCAAACGTTGTGGGAAAACACTTTTCTCATTAAAAAGAGAATAATCAAAGCTTCAGAAAGAATTCCACCAATTTGGGAAAATTTGTAAAAGATCTAAAATAATAAGTGTTCTCATCCCAAGAAGATATAGACACATCTATAGATAGCACTGCTTCAGTAGAAACAATCACACTTGTTACCTAATTCTCAGAGGTGTTCTTCTCTTAAGCTTTATTCATTTTAATTAATTTTATAAAGTAGGTGACACTAATGAATTTTAAATGCTGCTTTAAATAAGCCTAAGTGTCTTTAGTTTTATTCAATTATGTGGAAAAGAACATTAAGGTGAGGAAAGTGGGTGGGGAGAGTTTGGGGGATTGAGTGCCACAAGGTTCATTTCCTTGCTAGAGCTGGGTCAATCCGGGAAAACTGTAGGGAGCAGTTGTGCTCTGTGTAAGGTCTCTCTGGAATATTGAGGGCTGCATTTTCCTAAATAAAGCCAACTCTGTACCAAGTAACCTTATTAGAATCATTGTTTTGGTGATCACGGTTCCTGTTCTGGCTGCTACCTTCTGCCCTGTGCCTCTATCTCCCATACCCGCTGGAGATTCATCGTCATAGCCGTGAAGGAGATAAATTCTTAATTAAACGCTGCCACCTGGGGTTTGTGTTTAGAGATGAGCCAAGTGCATTAATTTAAAGTCACGATTCAAGAAATGCCTTTAACTATCATCTTTCCAAGTCCCCCTCGCGGTGACGTCACGCTCACATGGCCCCGCCCACTTAGCGATCACGCGTCAGGGTCGGGTCGCCATCTTGGCCAATCAGCGAGGGCGATTCCTCGGAAGTGAAACCGCGTCCCGGAGCCCGGCGGCGCCGCGCGTTGCCACGGCAACGGCCTGCAGAATGGTAAAGGGGGGCAGTGAGGGGAGCGAGCTTGGGGCGGCATGGGGAGTGGGACCGTGAGGGGAGCGAGACCGGGGGCGGCATGGGCAGTGGGACCGTGAGGGGAGCGAGACTGCAGGCGACATGGTGAGTGGGACCGTGAGGGGAGCGAGTCTGGGGCCGGCATGGGGAGTGGGACCGTGAGGGGAGCGAGACTGGGGGCGGCATGGCGAATGGGACCTTGAGGGGAGCGAGCTGGGGGGCGGCATGGGCAGTGGGACCGTGAGGGGAGGGAGACTGCGGGCGACGTGGTGAGTGGGACTGTGAGGGGAGCGAGCTTGGTGGGAGACTGGGACTGTGAGGGGAGAGAGACTGGGGACGGCATGGCGAGTGGGACCGTGAGGGGAGCGAGACTGAGGGGGGGACTGGGACCGTGAGGGGAGCGGTATTGAGCATGGCGTGGAGAGCGGGACCGTGACGGGAGAGAGACCGTGGGACGAGCGGGGCCGGGGGCAGCATAGGGAACAGGACCGTGAGGGGGGCGGCATGGGGAGCGGGAGCGGGTCCCCGCGGCTGTCCTGTCCCCACCGCCTCTCCCTTGTCGCTCGCAGGAGTCCGAGGAGCGGGAGTGGGGCAGGCGGGCGGCCCGGCTGTGGGCCGAGGTGGAGCGGGAGCAGCAGCTGGATGAGGCGCTGAGGGCGGTAAGAGCTGCGGGGGTGGCCGCCCTCAGGGGGTCTGAGGAAAAGAGTTCACCTGGCTTTACATTTGCCTGTCAAAAGCTTTCCCTATTAACAATCATTTACTGACTCGTAAAGTCTTGCTTGACTGCACACTCTCCTTGCCTTCTCCCAAATGTTCGTGTACGAGAGTTGGTACGGAAATTGCTTGTTCTCATCAGGCAGAAGAGAACAGAAAGCAGAGAGCGCTGCAGCTGGAGCGAGAGCAAAAGCTAGCAGCTGAGCTGGCGAGGCAGGACCTCGAGAAAATGAGAGATGAGAAGATCAGGCAACAAGTCAGAGCAAACAGGTAATTCAGAAATTTCCCAGCTGTATCAAGTCGGCTGCTCCTGTTATCAGATTTGGAAAAGCTGTAGCAGGAGTGCAGACAACTCAGACCTGGAAGGAAAAGTTACTTTGAGATCAAAGTATAATAATTAGTTAATTTTGAGCAAATTTCGTCAATAAAAACATTGATCTGCAAAATTTTCATTTTGAATATATGTATATGTACACTTGGGCATACATGTGTACAGATACATACATGTACCCGTGCTTACTTTTATAGTTAGAAGTGAAGTATGCAGAACTGTTGATAGCACATGTAGAGATATAGGTAACTCTTGTTTTTAAATTGATTTTTTTTCTTTTTCTGCCCTTTAACTAGAGCAATATTTCTCATCAGGGTTGCCCCAATGAAAAATACAATGTTTAAATAATGATGGAAATGTAATTTCTTCCCCTAGATACCTACCCCCTTGTAATAGGATAATTTGTTTTTTCTCCCTCCAGTCTTGAACTTCGAGAGTTAGAAAGAAAGCTGAAATCTGCTTATATGAATAAAGAGCGAGCTGCACAGATTGCTGAAAAAAAAGCTATATACAATGAGAAAATGGTAATTAGCGTATTCCAGCACCTGAGTCACATAACTCTTTGTATGGATTGTGTAGATTTTTCCTTTGACCTTTTTTATCTAAAATATTGTTCAAGCATTCAGTGTTATTGAAAATATATTTTGTGTTATGAAGGATTAATTAACCAGTAATAACTATCTATAAGAAAAAGGTTTACTTTGCCATTGCAATTGAAGGAGTAGTGATTGAATTAGCTGTATGATATTTGTTATTTTACTGGTTTTGAAGTATATACCCAAGTCAAAACTATGGTACCCTTTGTACAGTAAGTGTTTACAGTGGTGAATCCTTACCTCAGAGTCTGGTTGTTGAAAACAATGTTACTCTTTCCAAACAGTGATCTGGGTAACTTCAGAAAGACCTGCAAACTTGTATTTATCTATACAAAGATGTTGGTGATCAGGCGGGTGATTCTGATGGTGTTAATGCTTTATACAGGGTTCAGTGCAGGCAGTTGCTGTATAGCAATGTGCTCATTGAGGCTGTTCTCCATAGCCCAGCCACATTCCAGTCATTGTGCTGATATGAGTGAGTCCCACCTGTGCTCAAATGCTCAAGACTTTGTTCTTTAAGTATTTTAGTGCTCCTCAAGTTGGTCAGATCTTGAGGGTGCCCTTCAAAGGTTCTATTGACTGGATTAAGCTATTAAGCATGTTAAGGCTCAATATTTATAGATTGAGGTGGAAGACTTTAATTTCTGATTATGCTGCATAACTCCTTTACATACTGTGTATTTTTTCATTACAAGCTGTAGTAGTGGGAGTGAAAAGGAATCTTGCATTACCTTTTTCCCCCTAGAAATGGGAGGATGAAGTAGCCCAAGAGATGAAGGAAGAGTATGACAGGTATCTGAAAGAAGAAATGTCTGCAGAACTGAAGCGAAACCAGGAGAAGAAAATATACCATCAAGAATTGGACAAACAGGTTGAGGAACAGGAGAAGAAGAAGCAAGAGGCTTATGAAGAATTTCTAAGAGAGAAACACATGATTGATGAAATTGTAAAAAAGATTTATGAAGAAGACCAAATGTTAGTTACTTTGAAGTTTTATTATTTATTAATTTAAAACAAAGCAACTCTCATAATTCTGCACAGAAAGCTAATTTGTATGCACCTATTCCATATATATACTAAGGCCCATTCTAGTTTCCCTTGGTCACATTTTAGTAATAAGAGAATGACTTGCATGGATTTTCCTGTTGAAACCTCAGAATGTCCCAGTCACTCTCGTGTCTTTGTTCCCCAAATATGAAATCCAGCTTATTTGCAGGAGGGCTTCCATTGGGCCCATCATGTTGGACACAACAGCATATTACACATTTCTGCCTCTCCTTGTGTCCCTGCCTTGCCACCAGATGCTTTGTTTGCATGTCTTAGGAACAGGGAAGGAGGTTTCTGAGGGCAATACTCTGAGGGCAGAGCATTGTGGGGGCAGGGGGGGAGAGTTCAGTGTAAATAAAAAGTTTAGGGGTTGTGGTGCTATTGGGCTTTATTTTCTTTCTCTTGGATGTGGCATACATAAAATGCAGCAGCAGTGTGTACTTTTGTGTACAGTCTGCCTCCCAAAAAGGTGTTAGACATGAGATTCCCTTCTGGGGACAGTTTATTAGTATTTTCAGTTTAGCTATCTAGTTTCTAGCTGAATGGTTAAGGAGAGTCACTTAAATCTTAGTCTCAGAAATATGTTGTTAATGATGAGCATCTTTTTAAGTACTTCCTCACTCTGCAGTATGTTAAATAATTATCTGAACAGTTTTTTCCCATCTTCTACAGGGAAAAGCAACGGAAGTTAGAAAAAATAAGAGAAACTCAGACATATATCGAAGAGTTTATAAAAGAACAAGCTCTCTGGAGGAAAAGGAAACAGGAAGAGATGGAAGAAGAAAACAGGAAAATTATGGAGTTTGCCAATATGCAACGACAAAGAGAAGACGGTTGGATGGCTAAAGTTCGAGACAGTGAAGAGAAAAAACAGAGAGTTCAAAACATGGTATCAAAAATTGAAATTGTAGAGAAAATTGTGTAATGTTTTTGTCTTTCATTTAGAAAATTTTCCTTCTTGTAATAGCTTGCCAAGACCATGGAAAGAGAAGAACAGAGGCGTAAAGAACAGGAACAGATCCTCCAAGATCTGTATGTGGAAGAACAAGAAGTGATGGAAAGGAAGAAAGAGATGGTAAGTGCTGCCAGATACATGAAGGATTTTTTTTCCACACGTTGGATTTCTAAGTCTGCAGTGTTGTTTGTGACTTTGGGGTTTCCAGTTATGTTCTAGCACAAAGTATTTATTTTCAACTCTATTTTCTAAATGTTCTCAGTCAGACAGGCAGTTTATAGATTATCTTAGGTTTTGGAGGGAAAATTTTGTACTTTGAGTTTCCTTTTCTGTTCCTAATGTATTTAATTTCAACCAGGAAGGCAAGTGAAGATTTTGAACACCCTTGTGGCCCCATTTATACATTTATGTATCTTGTGAAGGAGAATACCAGTAACTTTCAAGTTTAGATTTAAGCTAAGCAGTTTAATTAGCTGGTTTTTTTCTGCATGTCTGTTTCTTATGGGCCTGGACATACTCGGTTTTACCTTGCTGTGGGTGACAAAATGTAACCGTGTTGAGATACCAAACACTGCTATTTTTAGAGTATTGTTCAGGATGACTGTCTTGTTGATGCCCTTCATCATAGTGGGGGGAAAAAATCCCCTTTGGTTTTGGACTTAATTTTGAGAATCTTGTGACATTTGCCAAGCTGATTAATACCAGAGAGCACTGTCAGATATGGAATGTTTGCTCCAGTTAGTTATGCTAGAAGTTAAGAGCTACAGTAAATTTATTCCAAGATAAATGGAGTAGACTGGCTGCTGCTGCTGCTGAGAATTTTTCAAAGTATTTTCAGTAATTTTGCATTTTACTAAATTTCCTTTATAGGCAGAAATTGAAAAGAGAATAAGGCAGCGCCTAGACTTAAGGCAAGCATATGAAAAGCAATTTGCTCTAAAGGCAGCAGAACAACAAGCTATGAGAGAGGAGGATAAAGCTCTCCGGCAGCGGATTTTGGCCAAGCTGGCCGAGGACGATCGCATTGAGCAGCTGAACGCGCAGAAACGGAGAATGAAACAGCTTGAACACAAAATGGCCGTGGAAAAAATTCTTGAGGACCGTCGCAAACAGTGTATTGCAGAAAAAGTAAGAGTTTCTCATGTACCTTTGGTTTGAGCACAGTGTTTTAGATGGGAATACTTGTGCTATCCTAAGGGACAATGCTGGTGCTGGTAGGGAAAGGTGGATGGGAATTGTGGGGGGAACAAGGATTTTGTTTCGGTTTCTAACAACAAAAAAGTATTTTTAGAGCCAACTTTTTTTGTAGCTCAGGAAGTTGGGGTCAACAGTATTCTTGCCCTCCTGTGTAGCTGTGTACTGCAAATACCTCTTTGGGAGCCGTGAGATCAGCAACACAACTGCTGTCCAGTTTCACATCCCTGGTCAGCTGCACTGATAATGATGCATGAGGAGGCGGAGGCCTAGCCTTGCTTTGAGGTTAGGTCTCTTATGGAGATCTGAGGAAGAAAAGTGTAAGCTGAAAGCAAGACATGGAATCCCATACTGCTGTTTTCAGACCTGTGTATAGGGTCTATACATCACCTGTGTAACATGAATGCTATTTCCAATCATTGGTGTGAGAATTCATACCTATTGCTTCTTTTCCTGGATTAGAGCAGTAGGGCTAGAACAGACTAACTCATCTGAGAACCAAAAAGCCATCAGAATTGAACACTGCCTGCCTTCAAAAGGGCTTCTGGCACCAAACACTTGGATAGCAGAGTCACCCCACAACTTGCCATTTAGTTTTCTCTTTTGTCTGAGATTGTTTTCCAGTTGCCAGACAGGTATTATTTAAACAATGCTTTGTGGGATTTTCCATACACTTTTCCATCCTTTTCAAGAGCATTTCCTGTGACCAAGAATTAGGAAGTGGAAATTCAAAATTTACACCGCTAAAATTTTTTTCTCTTTATGCTGTTGTGGAGAGTGGTGAAAACAAATGCTCACAGAGCTGAAACAGAACTTAGGAAAACTTGTTTGTTGTAGAAGCGTGAACTTGAAGAGAGAGAGTTAGAGAAGAGAAGACAAGAAAGGATCCGTGCAATTATTGAAGAGGAGAGACAGAAACTCTTGAAAGAGCATGCATGGAAATTGCTGGGTTATCTTCCTCGAGTAAGTGAATTGTATTGTAAATACTTTTAATGTCTGTCCTGTAAATTGGTTTTCTCCTAGATAGTTCAAGGTGAAGTTGCAGAACTGTGGCAGTTCCTGGAGTCAGTGGATGTCCTTGCTGTGTCAGCTCACCTGCTCTCACCTCTTCCTTTTGCTTTTGAGCTGGGACCTGTTTACAGCACTCCTCTTCGTGCTGAGGGGCTTTGGGCTCTCTGACATGATGGATGCCTTGTACAGAACTCTCTGAAAGCTTCCACAGTGGTTTGCACGTCCAGTGTTTGAACTATGGAACATGAGTTCTACAGCAGGGCTTCTGTAGCTAGAAAGGGGCCCACCGCATCTTAAAACCTGTTTCCACCAAATTCCTCAGTTGGAGTTTTGGCAGCAATTTCTTGCAGCTCTCTGGCTTGTCTGCCAAACATTCCATAACTACGGACTCTGCAGCAGTGCAATGAATTGCAGCATTTACAGAAGCATTACAGAGCTTGCTCTGTTCATCCCTGTATTTTTAAAAGTTAAAAAGATGGAAGCAGTTATTGCAATAGGAATAAGCTACAATTTATTTTGTATTGTGCTTCATAATTGGAAAGATCTAATAGTACACAAATGAACTGAGAGCTGCCTTAGGGATGTAAAAATTAAAAATGCATTTACAGAAGAGAGGGAACTATCCAGCTGGTTAAAGAAATTCTGCAATACTGGAAAACGTTAAGTAGAGCAGAGTTTAACTTTTACTCAAATATTAATACAATAATTGGTGCAGGAATTTGTAACACTTGGAGTGAGTTGTTCTCTAATGTAGATTTGATTAAAAGATAACTCATATTGACAGAATTTTGATAAATTTTCTGGTTTGAATTTTCTGTTGTAGGAAGCCTTGGCAGTTTCAGTGTCCAAGGCTCACATGTGTGCCATGTATGATGTTCTACTTTTTTGTTCTCTGCTTCAACACTGTGTCTTGAGTTGGGTGTTCCTACATCACATTACTTCACTCAAAATGGTTAACCAGCAAAGTGCTACCAACTAGGAAACTTTCCAATATAAATGCAGTTTGTAACTTTTTTCCTCTTTTTTTAAATGCTGCAAGGTATGTTCTGTGGGTCATACATATTTTAAACAGTAAAATTAATTTAGAATTAGAAATTTAGATTTCTGTGTGAAGCTCCTCTTCTCAAAAATATAGATTTTTATTAAGTTGTCCAGCATTACTTGGTTTCCCAAGTTATTTCTTCATATGAGTTAATTCCAACATAGGTAAAGGGGGAGACAGAGCCCCAGCCCAGCCAGGGCCTCTTTTCACTGCAGTTGCTTGATTTTACTAAACCTGCCCCTGTGCTGTACTGACTGTAATCACTCCTGTGAGCAAGAGAATGCAGCTAAATGTTGTCTAGAAAAAAAAGGGGGCACTGATTTGTAACTCACCTGTTTGGGTTTTGTGATGTTTTCAGGCTTGCCTTAAAGGTACCATAGTATTATGGATACCACATTTTCTTCCATAGAAAACTTCAGAGATCCATAGTAATGTCTCTGCTCGGTTTTACCTTCTGATGTTTCTTTCCTGTTAATGCAGGGAATACTCAAAGATGAAAACGACATTAACATGCTTGGAGAAGACTTCAGGTTGGCTTATCAGCAGAGAAGAGGTAATGAACTTTCAGAGGAGAGCTGAACCTTCTCCCAGCTCAGCTCCTGCTTTGCCACTAGGTGTCATCGGATTCCCAGTAAAACTTCCATTTGCTCTTAACAGTGAGGAAGTCCTTTTTAATAGATTTAACAGCCTTCATTTTAAAACCGAAGCTCTAAACAGATGAGCAGTTAGTTTTATAGAAGTGCATTTGAATTTTTTAGAAGTCCATTTGCATTTTATAGAAGTCCACTTGCATTTTTCATCAATAAACTGTTCTGGAGTTCTCAATTCTTCTCAGTTAGTCATGTAGTAATGTTAGAAATGTTTTCTTCAGCAACACAGCAGAAACCTAACCCAGCATGTGCATTCCAGTCTGGACTGAAGGATTCTCCTAATGCACTAGTTCTGAGAAGATGTGGCTGCACTGGCACTACACTACTACAATCCTCATTCAAATGCAGTGTGTCTCATCTCCACGAGGTAGATCTGAGGTACTTCACTGGTAGGATCTAAGCAGATGTGTTGTGTCATCCTGAGGTCAGAACTACTTTCTTTCACTGCATAAACTGACTGTTTTTGTACCATCCTCACTTATTCTGAGGGATGAATCCATTGAAATAGCTGAGGTGTGGCAGAGGTTCATGCAAGCAGCACAGGCTTGTATTGCTCCTGTTCATTAATGTACACACAATAGGCTCAGCTCTTCTACCCTGATCTGTTTTCTAGTTATTGATTACAATGATGAATAATGAAATTTTTATGGATGTGATGCTTGTAGAGCACCGGCACATATGGAGTCATTGCTCCTGCCTGTATCCCAAAGCAGCAGCTGATGGCCAGGGAAAGGTTTAATACTTCTATCTTGACTGAAGGAACAGTTTTACACAATACAGCTCCATGGGACTGTGGAGTCTGTCTGGGTGATGAGGAGCAAGTCTTATGTATGGTTATACCAGGCAGGGGCGCTCAGATGTAATTGCTAAAACAAGTTATGGTCATTTCTATAAAAGAGCTGTTGGTGCTTAAATTAGATGCCAGACCAGCTAGCTTTGAGGGGAGATCTGTTACAGAGAACAGACAAGGCCAATTTTCCAACCACGTGTTCTAAAAAGGACATGACATTTTCTTGTCAACTGGATCACTGGTTAGTTTATTTCTGTTGCAACAAGGAATTTTCTGAGACTAAATCCTGACTTCCCTGGACTGAATATGACCATGGGTAAGGTACAGTTTTAAATGCTAGAACAGAGCAAACTGATAACAAAGTTCACTTGTTGGAATATTCCTTGCATGGTCTGTGCTTCTCTGCTCCTACCAGAATGGGCAGCTTGGCCTGACAATGAAGTAGAAATTTGTGTTTCATAAGACATTACAACACAAGCTATCAGGCTGACAAAAGTTTAACTATTTAAACATAAGAAAAATCAACAAAATCAATTCAGTGGGATATACAGTTATTAACTATTAACAAGGACTCATATACAGTCTCAAAATAATGTACCATCTGACTCATCTTTCAAACAGAAGTTATTTAATGGGATCAATAACTTCCCCACTCAAGAACTTTCATGAATTCTTCTTCGGTAAAAGAAAGCATCTTGGCAGCTTCAATGTGCATCTAAAAAAACAAAAGTGAGCAAAAGGTAAACTAGTGTGAATGAGAAATACAAAATCCTGGTTAACTGGGATATTTTTATGGGTTATGATAAAGCAATTAATTATTAATTCATTAAAGAAGAAATTTCTGAAAATCTGACAACTCTTGTGACTTCTGAAGAACACATATAAGAAAACTTGGTCCACGTTCTTTCAAGCTGATCAATATACAATTTAACATTAAAGCTATTACAAAGCAAATCTCTCCTGATTTTAATGTCTTTGGGGAATATTTTCCCTCTATCATTCTTCAGGCTCTGTCTGCTCTGTGCATCTGAAGCTGCCACACAAATATTACACAAATAGCCTAAATCAGGTTTTTCTAATTCATTCAACAAAAGGCCTGTTTGAAGCAGACTTGAATCCTTCCTGATTGTGAATACCAAGCACAGGTGAGCTTCAGCTGCCCTTCCCAGTGCCTTCTGCCAGAAGCTGCAAGGGGCAGGGTTAGCCCCAGTCCCTTCCATGTTCCTCCAGTCACAGTCTCTTCAGAAAGGACAACTCACAGCATCCTTCTGTGAGTAACACTTTTTGTAAGTAAAGGTAAGTGGCTTTCTGTCATATCTGCAGTTCTGAAACAGCATTTGTAATTGCTTAAAAATGTATTTACTGCAGTTTGTGACATTTGTCTGAGACCACAGGTTTGGTTCCCAGTCAAACAGAAATGCTGCTCTGTGACACTCATTTCAGTGAATTCATGTTCCAGAGGACAACAAGCTACCTCATCTGGAGGAACATACTTTGAGTGACTGTGTAGTTTTCATTCTCAAAATAAAATTGCAGAGCTGGAAGGGCCAGCCAAAGGCTGTTAGCACTATTGCTGTTAGGAGAATCCCCAGGATCTCCTCTGCATCCTGTTACTGCCAGAAAAATTCTCGTGCACCGGAAATACATATGCAGCCCCAGTTCCTCTTATTCCACTTAGCTGTCCTCCTTTGCCCAGTGTTGGGGAGGTGTTCCAGATTCAGGAGCGTGGTTTCATATTGCAATTCCCAGTTCTTAGGATCAGGGTGCAAAATACACACACTTAAGTTGCTACTTCATACAGAACTATTCTTCCTCTTGGGGCTCAACAACTTCAAAAGTGTTTGCTAAATGTCTGGTGATCACTGAGTACTCAAAGAGTAAATAAAATGTTCTACTTTCTTATCTCTAATGGTGGCCCTTCTTAAAGGGGGTTCTGCTCAACAAGCCACCATACATTGCTTGCTTCAGCTGTCTTACAGCTTTGGTTTGAGAGTGCAAGAAGTGCACTGACTCTATCCCAAAATGAATCCCATGACATACTGCAGAGTAAGCAACTGGAGGTGACCCACTCTGTGCTGTTAAGGTCCTGTCCAGCCCCTAGCTCTACATGTCTCATGCAGCCTCAGAAGGAGAACTGATGGAAATGACTGCACACATCCCAAGTATTCTAAGTGAAAAGTGTGATGGAACCAGTAAGTGGAAAATAATTTGATTTGGGAAATATCTTCCAGTATACATTCTTCTCATTTTAATTTCATTCCATGTAAACTCACAGTTTTCAGGATTACTTTACTGGACAGTAGATGCATTTAGCTAGAGGTTATTAACTGAAATAAATCCATAGTCGGCTCCTTACCTTTTGTCTCTTTAAAATATCAATTAACTTTAACTGCTTTTTAAAACCTGCAATTAGCTCTCCTTTTTGTTTCTGCAGTTTCTTGTTTTCTGTTTTTAACTCTTCAATCATTTTGAGTTCTTGATTAGCTACATCCTACCGAGGGAAAAAAAAGGAGAAATTATGAAAATGGTGCTTTAACTAACAAAACCTGGCATTACGTAAGAAAATGACAAACAGTAGCCACACATGACACTTCTGAAAAGAAATGGGATTAATCAAAATACTCCCACATTAAAGCTTAAAAAAGAAAAGAAAATCTTGGCAATAAGAGCCGTGGTTTGCCTTTGTATGTGTTAGGTGTGTATGTGTACTTCTTCCTCTCTCTAAACATGTCTCATTTTCACAGAAATGAGGAAAATCAGAAAGGCTTTAACTTCATTCTGTATATTTCTTCTCCCTGCAGTTTTTGCAGTAGTATCCTCTAAGATAACTTATTGAGGCCTTTTGTGACTTGCTCCAAGTTAATTTTGAGGCTGCCTGTAAGAGACACAAAGCTTCCAAAGCCTATACTGCTTTTTGTCTCATTCTAGCATTACTGAGTGATTACAGACTGGAAATTGCTTTCCTAAGCCATAGTACCTTGTTGCTTTGCTTCAGTTTATTCAGCTCTGCTTTATACTTCTCCACTTCTTCCAAGGCCCTGTTTAAACGAACCTCTGTTGCACTCTGAGTGGCTGCAGCCTGCTTTTGGGCACGCTTCACACTCTCCAATTCCTATCGAAGAAGCAAAGGACAAACCAATAAAAACATCATGAATAATGGTGTTCTAATGAATCCTGTATCAACAACACACAAAAAGGCTCACCCTTGAAAGCTGAAGAGTGTGTGAACTTCTTTGGCCTGTAACAGAATCTGTCTCAAAGACAATTCTGCCATTAAAACAACCCCATTTCCTTTGAAATCTTGAAAAAGGATCTTTCTCATCTTTATTTTTTTTAAGCTTCTCTTGTGGTAAGTTGTGAAGCTGATCATATAAGACTGAAAACCTTGTATGATCAGTCCAAAAAAGAGAAAAAAATACCACTATGTCCACTCTGTGACAGATTTTGGAATGGTGGCTCGTGTTTCCAGCTGCTTCTTCCCACCTGCTCCTTTCACCTCTCTGCCCCAGAGATTACTACATGCAATTACCACCAAGAAGTTAAAGCAGCCTGCTGCAGACGGCTGAGGGTATAAACTATTTAATCGGGCAGAAAATAGTTCATCGAGAGTTACAGCACCCATCAAAGCAGTTGTCTCAACTCCGCTGACAGGATTTCATAGTGCTGTGAGTGGGGAATGAGAGAAACCAACTTGAGGAACAGAATAATGAGACTAAAGATCAGGGAATATAGATAACATACAATGCTGGAAAGAAAAAGATGGAAATTTCTGGGAGCATCAGAATTCAGTTACTGCCTTAGGTGGGTGGTGCAGCAGTTAATGTTTACAGAGACTGAACACCAAAAGAAAAAAATGTAAAAATAATGAAATAGTTACCATGATTCAGGTAAATTGTGAAAAGCAGGTGAGACTCTTTGCCTAGGCCCATACAAAAAGTACCTGGGGGATTCATGAATTTAAAAAACCTGATAATCTAAGGAGTTTGGGGAAGCATATATCACACCTTAGGTCTACCATCATCTACATTGCAACAACAGAGTAAGAAAAAAAAGCCCCAGAATCAGAGGTTACATTTGTGCTCTCAGCTATACAGAAAACTTTCTCTAGACTGAAAGAGTCATGAGAGTTCAGCAGCACATTTCAAGCCTGTGTTCACAGGAAATTGCTTTTAAACATGTCTAGAATCGATCTACACTACATTAATTAAATAGAGTTGAATAATACTTCATATCTAAAAAACAGAGCAGTTTTTAGACTACTAAATCCACTGGAAATTAAGCAGTTACTGCAAAATTATTTTTACATGCATGGTTTTTGCAGTTAGATAATTTATTATAGCAGAGAAAATATGTAAAGTAACTTCTGAATTAGCAGAGAATCTTTCATTACACATACTTGCTTTTTTTTGCTGTCTTAGTATTTTAAAGGATTACCACTATTTTTCATAACCATGACTGACTGGCACCCTTAACAAATTTTAAAAAACACCATCTATGAGGAACAACTGAAGCAACTGAGGATGGTGAGTCCAAAGCAAAGACCAGTGAGGGAAGTGACCATTTTCTGGCTATGGTACCTGTGCAGGGGAAGTGAATAAACCTTTCATCCCATTTCCTAAATACTTTCTAACTGTGACTGTGTGCAAGGAAGTGGTGGAAACTGCCATTCCAGAAGGCTGTAAGTACAGATTAAACAAACTTATGTCCTGGATGGTTTTAGTATAATTTGTCCTGTCTTGCTTTAAGAAAAGGAACTAAATTACTGCAAATCTCTAGGCCCTATTGACTGTGGGCTGATGAGCAGCATAAACACTAGTACTGAATATTTTTCCTCACAGAATCACAATCAGTTTAAGGGAATTTAAAACCTCCAAGTATCTGCACAAAAAACCACAAAGACCATGTTAGTTTTAAAATGCCAGAACTATGAAACATTAAGATAAAAAGCATGCCCACATAAATCCATACTATGATTTAATGAAAGCATGAGCCTTTGATGGGCTGAGCTGTGCTCTGTTTTCCCCAGTTTTTTAACTGAAACATTCTCCTGGTTCTATTACAAGTACTACCCAACAGTGTATGTATTACATGGTTTTGAAGTCAACCTCTCTAGCTCTAAGTAATTAAAGAAAAACACATGCTGCCCTTAAGATGAAGTTGCAAACAAAACAAACTGTGTCTGCAGCCATCTGCTGCACCGGGCATGGCACTGCTGGGGGGCAGCAGCCACGCTCACCTGGGCTCAGCCACACTGCAGGGCCTGCTTGTCCATTTGCAACAACAAGCACATCCCTTCCCTCACCTGCACAAGATACTATTATAAGCTGCAGGTGCTTTAAAATAAAAGTTCACTAGGTTCTACAGCTTACAACAGAATTTACAGAACCAGTCTTCAAAAAATTATAATTAAAACCTGAAAAGTGGAATTTCCTTGTACTTTTCAGGATTTGTTTTTAAATTTGACAGCAGTTTCTGGAAAGGTAGTTTTGTCTCTTGTGTGTGTTTTACATAGGAATTTAATTTCAAAACACAGAAATATATGACTAAAAACAGAAGAAAAAGTTAGCAAACTATATTATTTCTCCCTTAAAAAAAAAATTAGGCCATTTAAAAATACAATTTATAAATCAACAGATATTGAAACATTCATGAGATCTTCGGACATGGCTCTATCACTCCATCAGGGAACAGAGGGTAATTTGATCTGGGTAATTTGAGATAAATAAGACTAATATCTGCAATACCTTTTCTAGTGCAGTGACCTCTTGTTGCAACCCTTCAGTTTTTTTGTTTGCTTCTTGTGACAACATTTTGTACTTCTCAATCTGAGAATGCTGCAGGCTGATTGTTCGTTGCAGTCTTGAGTTTTCTTCTTCAGCATCTTTAAGCCGAGTTCCTAAATTCTGACTTTCATCATCCTGTATGGCAGTAATTAGCAAAAAACCCCAACTAAATGATTGCAAGGAAGCAGGAGGGTAATGCAGTAATAATGTCTTGTAAGTAAAAAGCAGTAAGAATATATGTGCTGTAGATTTAGAAATAGCAACAAGGAAGACTAAGAAAACAAAACACCATTTTACCAAGATAATACTTTAAAAACCAGTAACACTTTTCTCATTTAATATTCTGCAGTCTTTTACCTGAAGCTGTCTTGTAGCAGTATGTAAAACATTTCTCATAGCTCAAAGGTTTTGAAAATAATCAAAATGTTATAGAATTATATGAATAATAGTGGTACATGGATATTTTGTGACATTTTTTGTGACAATGGCTAAATGCATATATTAGGAAAAATTATGGGGAAAAGAAGAGAATATAATTACTAATAAACCACTCCATTATGTTTCAGGAGATTATCTGGTTTTGACTTCAAAGCAAGCTAATGATCCAGGATACATCAAGTATTCAAATTTAAGATTCTCTTCACATGAAGTGAGTCCCGTCTTAGATTCATGACCTTCTGGCAATTACATCCCACATTAAGCATTATAATTCCAGGCATTTTTCTTTTATAACCTTTCAAACATTGTAAGTGAATACCAATGTAGATTGTTTCAGAGACACATTATGCCCTGCTTTTCTTTAAGCAAAAGAAACCAAGGCAAACACACAAATGGAATTTCTGTGAAAAAATTCTCTTTGCTGTTCTCTCAGTCCCTTGGAATACCAGCTTCCCACCTGAGAAATCTGTGTGCTTTATCCTAAGCTTCTCATGACTTCATGCACCTCAGAAACTCCCACCTCTTTAAATTTAAACAGATTTACTGCTTCCTTATAACAAGTGGACTGTGAATTGGAACCAAACCCAGAATCTATCCCAAGGCTTTGCCAAAATGAAAATTTTGCAACCTTCTGAATGTAATAGTTATTTTCACACCAGAGAAACTAGAACCCAAAATTATAAATTTACATACAAAGTGCTAAGGGAGCAGGACTAGAAAAAGTACAAGGTTGTCTTCTGTCATCTGCTACAGTAACTGAATTCTGTCATGATTTTGGCTTGGAATGATGAAGTTTAATAACTACTGACAAAATTATATTTGATTTGAAAATAACTTTCAAATCTAATGTACCAACTTTCTTCTGATCAAGCATAGAAGTATTGAAATGCAGAAGTACCTGTGTTGATAAAAATAAAGTACAGATATAAAATATCAACATCTAATTACTTCTGAAGATTTTGTCCATGTACTTATCTCAAAAAACCCGTTTACTATCACCCTGCTCCTTAATGCTGAATTAAAAGCTTGTAAGAAAACATATAGGTATTTTGCCATATGTTCCTAATGTCATCATCACTTCTGGGCCTGGGGAATAGGTGGAAAAAAGCATTCTGAAGTCAAGAGACCACAAATAAAAATAGTGCAGTTATGTAAAATAGAAAGTTAGTTCAAAAACCTTGCTTGATTACAAATACATGAATAAGAAGTGATCTGTCTGGCAGACAGATATGAACTACTTAAGTTTTCACAGTTCAAGAGCTGTTTGAGCATCACAGACAGTGCAGATCATAAAACTCACTTGTGCATTCTAACAGTGAAGTATCAGTGTAGTGTCCCAATGCCTTAAGTTCAGTCTGCTCTGCCCAGGTATGTAATTCCAAATACTGTCCTCTGCATCAATTGTACTCTTGAGAACAGAGAAAGCCTAATTTCTGTTTTGATTACAATATTCCATTTAAAATGGAAGCTCTTTCCACACTTTGATCCACTGATGACACTGAAAGCACCTGACTGTATTTCTCAAGCTGGTCTATTTCTCATTCTACCCGAAACATCCATCCAGCAGCCAGCTCTGGGCACCACTCCCCTTCTCTCTGTATTCCACCATCTGCATTTCCCCACCACCGTTTCTTCTCCTTTTTCTCAGGCTCCGCTCTCCTTCCCAGCAGGAAGGACATTGTTTGAGACTTGGCAGAACCACAGTGGCCCTACAGCTGGGGCATGTCTTCGTCCCCAGTGGTTCCCTCCTGCCCCAAATTATTGTCCATTCAGTGCATTTTGAAAGCTTCTAGCCCAAGATCACACATACAGAAATTACCACCCCTGATTCTAAATTCATATGATATTTTTAAAAAATAGAATGTTAACTCCTAATACTTGAAACAGAAAAGTTGAGAGAATTCTGTTTTGGGATTATTTGTTAAAGAGGAACCTATTCCATTTCTAGATTAAAAAATTAGTCCCTTACCTTTTTCCTGCATTCAAACACTATATTTGCCAGGTCTTCCTGCATCACACGTAACTTTGCCTTAAGAAATCTGATTTGAGCTTCTGTGAACATAAAAAGTTACATTTAATATACACAAGTCCTCTTTTTTCAATGCAGACAAGAACCAAAACTGATGCAAGAACTCACTTTCATCTTGTATGTAAAACCACATGACATTGTTTATAATTATTGAAGAGAAACAGGCAAATAAAAACTCAGAGTTCTAAAAAAGTGTTTGCAGGTTTCTCATTCTTAGGCAAAGCTTTGTATAGATTTTTTCCTTTTAATGACAGAACTTGACATCTTTAAATTGTAAAAGACTCATAACACTCAACATTGAAACTTACTGAAAACTTGCATCATACCATGCTGTTCATGGCAGCACTTCTTGAGTTTGAAGACAACAAAACTACATTGTAGGGCATGTCTACATTGCAATCCAGCTGGAGCTACAGCTTCTCTAATTATAGCCAAAATAATTTTAAACTGTGCACAACAAGGAATTTGATTTGTATTTCCTAACAGGTAAATATCCCTCCTGCACAGTACGCCATGCTTTTTAAAAGTACACTGCTAACATTCTTCAACTAATAGTTTAAATTAAATCCATGTAATCAGATGTTTTTTTCCAAATGAAATACTGTCTTGCTCTTGGACAGCTAAGAAATGGACTGGCATGACAAAACAAGCTGTGTGGAAACAGTCTGTTCTCATACTTCCTACTCCCCAGATCATTAACAAGGAACTTCCTCTGGACTTCCACAAGCATCAAGCATGGAAACAGTCTGAGGACCAAGCTGACTAACACAGGAATAACCATTATTCCCAGTAGTTACAAGAGGAAAAGAATAAAGGGAAGGAGAAGGACCTAGAGGTAAGAGTGGAGAAATGGATGGGTACACAGGTTCATTTGCTGTAACAGGAATTTGTTTCATTTCACCCATTTTCCCTCATCAATTGCAGCTTAAGCTCTCACTCTGCAGAGGCCAATAATAAGTACAGTTTAGGAAAACACCATGAAAAAATAAGATACAGGCTGACTTTTATTCCCCCTTTTATATCCTTGCTAGCTTCTGGTAACTAGTGGCTATTAAGATGGAGACCATAATGAAACCTTCATGTTTAATCCCCTTGCAGGTACTTCTATACTATTAAGTTATTTGATTTTCTTCATGAAAAATATATTAGATAAAAATAGAGCTTCATGTTCAGCCTTCTCTATGTCCATGTGCTTCTATCATTGCTGGTTACTGCAGAGTTGAATTATAACCCTCCCAAAACAGTCCCACACTAAATAATTTCTAAGCTACATGTTGGCAGCACTGTGCTGGTGGTAACAGCAGCAGGTGGTAACCTGTGATCCTGAAATAAAGACATGGAACCCAATTCCAGGAAGAGTGCTGCAAAAAGCTCAGGAAAGGAAAATGCTATGGAATCTTTCAGTATATTGGCCTAAATAGCTGGGCACAGGCTAAGGAATCCATTATGGAGATTTCCACTGAGCCCTCTCAGTAACAGGTCCTGCTCAATACCTGTGCCTGCTTCCTTGTGAACACCCTAACTGTCCTGAGAGTCTGACACTGCTGGAGTGCTCTGCAATAGCTTATTTACCACATTAAGGAGGCATTCATAGTGTTCCAAACAGTCAATATCAAATTCAAAATGCAAAAATCAATCCTGAGGCTTTTTATTTCATCATTAAATTACAGAAACAATCCTCAATACTCCAATACATGCCCTTGGTCCCTGATTACAAGGCACCAGTACTAAGTCTTCTTGAATTGTCTTGAATTGATTTGGTAGAGGTTTCCAATGCAAGCCAGAGCAATTTCTTTTTGGTTCAGGAAGAAAACTATAAAAAAGTTATCTGAGGATCTGTTATGGGAGACTTGGTAACAGAAGATGTGCATAGATTTATGAGGTTAGAAACCAAGCTATTTCTGTGTTGGCATGCTTGTTGAAATCAAGCTGTTAGATTAAAAGGAGAGGGCTCGAGCACTTGCACCTTACTGGGGTGAATGTCTGACTTCATGCTCACTTCAGCATTGTAAGGAACTACACAAACTCACTTTTATCACACCAGAGCCAAAAAGACAGATGTGTGTCATGCCTTTAGCCTTGCTGGCAAATGCTGCAATCCCTTCCCTGTTCTGTTTCTAGGACAGATATAAACACACCATTTGCAGTGGGAAAATATCTGGAGGATTCTAATTCAAGCACTGTAGCTGAAACATTACTTTGTTTCAGCCACTTGCTGAGATCCACAGCACTGGTCTGAGGAAAGGCTTTTGCCTCCAAAGGCAGAGTCTGTGCAAAGACTGAAGCTCATCTTTTTGGAAATATAAGCTTAGCATCCTATACTTCTGTTTCCCCAGTGAAATGAATCAAATGTTATGCACTTATTCAACATATGTAACCATCCAAATACTTCCTTACAGAAGTGGAAAGGAAGATAAAAATTCACTTTTCCACATAATCAGTCATATGTGAATTGATCTTCCTCTAGGCCTATGTAGAGAGGAAAAGCCTTCTTGCCCTTTTTCTTTAGGTTAAGGGCTATAGAATTTTCCCTGTAATTTTTACAGAAACTTCTTTTTCCTCTCCCCAGGAAAACCCATTTCTAACAGTCATGAAGCAAGAACAAACATATTAACCATGGAAGGAAACTTACCTGCTCCCATTTCATTTCCAGCCCTTGGAATAATATCATCATCTTGACAGTCTGGTAAGACTCCTTTCTTTAGTCTTTCTTCAACTTTGCTAATTGTTTTTGTTAAAGAAAAACCTATGCAATCTTCCAGTACTGCAACACCATCAGCACTTTGTACTTCCACATTTCTTATTTTTGAGCTAAAAAAAATGAAACCCCTAGATTTTAAATTTATAATACATCATATTTTTGTAAAATATTTTTAGTATCTGCTATTTTTGAGAGTGTACATTTATTTACCTGCATTTAATTCAATTTCATTACCTGCAGTCATATGTAAGATGCATCAATGGCAATTTCTCATTTGCTTCCTGTAAGATACCTTTACCATATTCCACATAAATAATGACAAGATTTTACATATGATAATGTAGAAGGCAGAGAACCACTACTATTTTCAACTGAGAAGATTCTGGCACAGTCTTCTCATCTAACAAATCCATAACCAAATCAGAATAAAGCAAAGAGAGGAATAGTCTGTTGGCTTTGGCTACTGTCCTGGGGGGTCCTCTATCCTCTGTTGTCATTTCTGCCCTTTCCACTCCCTGCCACGTTACCTTGTAGTGTTGTCTTAGCTAGCAAAGGTTCTATCATCATCATAGTACAAGGACTTCATATTATCAGAGCTTCATATCTTCTTGATGTTGCTCACAGGCAGCTCCTCTACACGCCAACTTCTCCAGGTCCTCACAGTAATCTGATTCTCCTCACTCCTCTTTCCTTACTCTTATATAGCACCAGTTCTTATTGATTGCAGGTGTGGCCTGTTAAGATCAGGCCCACCTCCAATCTTCAGCAACTGACCCAGCTGCAACTCATTGGGCTTGCAAGATCACCCTCTACATTGTAGAACTCTGTTGCCCCTGGCTGTACTCCTTCCTTATGACAATTTCTGCATCATTATGCCCAGCCTAGGAAACTTCACTGATCCCAGAAGCTGCATATCAACATTTTCATGAAACCAAAATGCAGGGTAACACATCACCTCCACAAGGTATTCCTCAACTTTCTCCTACAGAAAGGTGATCTCAGTTCTCACAGGATCTGAAGGTCCTAAGTTCTTATTCCAACACATCCTCATTCCAGCCTCCAAACTCCTCCCAGCTCCTAATTTTCTCCCACAACTTTGGAGTTGCAGCACAATTCCACTTCCAAACCTCATGACAGGGTGCCAGCATAACAACCTTCCATGAACTGCCAAAGGGAGGTCTGAAGGGTCTCCCCAGGGCTTTCCAACTCCTGTAAGACAGCCTCAGCCTGTCAGTTTCAGGTCCTGCCACCTTGCAGACAATTTTCATCCTATTTTGGTATTATACCATAATTCATGGCTGTTTTAATTTGCTCCCAAGCTCTCATGGATTTTTTGACTCTTCTCTTTGTCCAGCTCTCTATTTCTTGGTTTTACAACCTTCAATTTACTCCAGAGCTGAAGCTTCACAGCTGGGAGCCCCTGGAAGCTGTGTTGTATTACTGAGCCTCTTATCCTGTGACCCAACATTCACTACAAGGCCTCATGTTTCCCAGCACCATCTGATCACAAATCAGGCTGCAGCACCCAAGTATGCTGGCCCAGATTGCCTCAGGTGCTCCATTCTTGCTCATTGGGCCTCCTTTCACTGAAGGGGTTTACAGAATTCAGCTGTCAGCCTTGAGAAGTGCTAAAGCAGAAAACAACTGTTTCATTGCTGCAATATTAATCATATATGTTCACCGATAGTTTTTGGTGCAAGTAAACAGAGACAGCCACCTGGTGGAGCTGATTGAGGAAGTTTGATACATTTATTTGTATAAATATAAAAGCATACATCCATAACATAACTTGATAGAGAAAAATAGCAACTAAAAGATTTCATGACAAACTAAATGAGATGTTTGATATACCTTGAAGTTGTTCTTTTTCCCCTACTTGCAGAGTATGGTCTGTTCTGAGCTGTGGGCACAGAAGGAAATTTCTTCTTGTTTTCTACCTAAAAGTTTTTTCAAAAATTAGTGGGGTATTATAATTATTATTGAACTACTTTTTTTCTAGCTTTTTCTTTTTTTTTTTTCTTCTTCTTCATATATCTATACCCAAGGAAGTTTTCAAAGAATGCTTTTCAAACTTTCCAAATGACTTCTCCAATTTTATTTGCACTCATCTTTAGCTTGCAACTTTTATGTCTACGCCCTAACTGTAATACACCCAATAGTCATTGGCTCATGGGAGTTTTTCCACACATACTTCTAATAAATCTATGCACAAGCAAGGCTCTGAGCTTTTATCAAGGTATTAATTACTGGACTGTTGTCATACCTTCAAAAATATGGTATTTTATGCATTATTTTAATCTTATAAAGTCACGATTGAAGCAAGACTTAACAATATTTCTGTTGCTTTCACAAAATATTCTTAAAAATTTAGAGGGTTTTCTAATGTATTCTGATAAATAACTGCAGATGGCATTTTAGAAGCTTCAGCTCACCTCACAAAAGTTTCAATATAGTTGTAGTTAGAGACTATTGAGATTGCTCTTAATCTCATTTTTCCATTATATTTTCTAAATTGAGTTACTCTGACTACTTGTTTATTATCTAGACAGTTATTATTAGAAAACACTAGTACTGCCTTTAGAACTATACAGGTGAGGGAGGGAAGACAGCAAAGAACTAATTATGTTCTAATATTTTTCTCTTGGAATCCTTAATTTGATGTTCAAAACACTGAAAATTTCTCTCAATGCAGAAGAGAAAACAGAATACAAAAATTAAACATTGGGTAAGCCCACCTGACCACCAGTGGCACTGAGGAGCTCTAGTAACAGTGTCCCTGTAGCACTGCTCTGGGCATCACTTCCCTTTGGCTTGGCACCCATGTAAGTCCCCAGTGTAGCCTCAAACCATGAGCCATTATATTTCTGAAATTATGCTAGAAAAGAATTTAACCACGATAGTTTTGGTACCTTTGCAAGTGAGTGCGAAAGAGATGAAACTTCAGGACAGAGTGGATCTCTGCAATTAAAAAAAAAATAAAATGCACTGATCTATAATAATGTAAACACTTTGCAGTTAAAATACAGCCCCCCTGTCAGAATCAGAATAACATTTAATTTTATAGGTCTAGAATAACCAATCTAGGTAAGGTGGGAACATATACTGAGTTCAAGCATAAATTCAGTCTCATCCACGGTCTGTCCACTCTACCTCATCTGCAACCCAAACCACCTGGTGAGTCTAAGGTATCTAATACAACAGTACTCATGTACCAGAATCCTGATCTTGGCTCTTGGAATTCAGGCTGCTGGCTTGTTAGATCAATGATTCCCTGTAGCAGGGAGCACTCAGCCAAGAAGCAGAGTTACAGCTTCCCCAGCACAATCCTGAACCAAAGACTGGCAGCAGCTCACTGGGTAACACCTACATGACATAAAACCCCTGAACTCATATAAACAAAGTGCAGATATAACCAGTGTCCTCTACATCCTCCACCTGTCCTAGCAGGCTCAGACTGACTGTTCTCAGGTCAATTGACAGGGACTGTCAGAGGAATATGAAGTGGAGCAATTTATAAATTAAGCCTCATAGAATTTTCTCTGAAATAAGTATTATAAATACGGTATCAATTTTACAGATAGGGAATAAAACCAAGGGAAAAAAAAAAAGGCAGCTTTCTAATCTGCTTATTTGGCTGAAAACTGTGCTTCTTAGTAACTGAATTTAAGGTAAAGAGATTATTTTTCAAGTCTATTGAAATTAAGCAGAAAGTTTTAGCATGCTGTGTACTATTCAGGTCAAATTCCTTGTCAGACAGATATACAGATATGTAGTTACAATTTTGCTTTCAAAATTAGTTACGAGTGGATGTATATTATTGCAACGAAAGGCTGTTTTTTAACTACCCCTTATAATTTTTTTACTTAAATTAAAATGCTGGCTTAAAAAAGATTTTGAATAAAATTTACATTTCTGGCTCATCAAGTCAATTTTTTTTTTTTGTCAGGCTGATTTGAGCAAATGTTTAGATCCTGCCTTTAAAAATTTCATAGACGTTCATCAACTAGAATTATCTGCACAAAGCTCCGTCTTTTATTAATCCAAAAAAACCCCAACAACAACAAAAAAAAAAAAAAAAAAAAAAACCTCAACGAAAAAAAAACAACCTGGAGAAATCATCTGTGTGCGGCTGGCAACAGACTTCAAGAATAGGATGATTAGTTTTTGTCTGTTTACCCCAGTTTCCTCAAGCTTTCTCCCTATTGGCTAGCTCTAGGAGCATGCAGAAGGTGAGGATTTGCTGCCACAGAAATAGCAGTTATATGTTATTCTGAAAAATATGAAAACGCAACACGCTCTATACTCAAGAAAACAAATATATTCTTTCCCTCAATAATCTGTTCCTATCGTATCTGTTGTCTTACGGTCGTCTTAAAAAAACCAAACCAAACCAAAAAACCCAACGTCATTGTATCTCTCAAATTCTCCTAATGGTTCTTCCCTGCTGCCCGCCCCTCTGTGCGGCCGCACGCTCGGGGAGAGGCGGCGCACACGCGCAGCCGGGCGCGGGCGCGGGCTGCGCGGGCTGCGCGGGCGCGGCCACGGGCGCTGCAGCCCCGCCGGGCACGGGCGCTGCCCATGCGCGGCCCTGCCCAGCGCCGCCAGCCGGGCCCTGGCTGCGGAGAGAACGTGTAAACAGCGCCTCATTGCATAGCGCTCTCAGCGGAGCTGCTTTGTTGCTAAGTAATTAGGATTTCGCTGCAGACAATATGCTGCAAGTACTCCAGAACAAATTCATTTAAAATATACGTTGACTTGGAGATTGACTTAAATATTTGTTGTCTTTTTTCTACTTTGCTTACTCATTTGTTTTTTCCTTTCAACTTAAATTTTTCCCCCTTTCTTCGCTTCAGTTCCTCCCTTCTTTCCAGTTGCTTTTCATTCTCCTTAAAGGAATCAATAGAAATTTCAACGAGATAGTTCAAAAATATCTCAAGTGCTTCCTTGAGATGTAAGGCTTATCTGCTTGCACAATTTAGAAAGAAAAGAATTTTTAATTAAATATTAAATACTTTGAACTAATCTAATTGAATGGCCTCAATGTTCACTCATGGATAATCAGTGTGCCTAATTCCTAGCACACATTTCTAATTTTTTTTTCACTACAGCATGGGATTTCCAGTCTTCTCTCATGTAAATGTTTACCAGGACACTATGGTTACCAGACTGTTGTTGTTTTAAGGTGTTTTAATTTATGTTGGTAATTGGTAGGTCAGCTGATGCTCTGACATGCTAATTGCCCTTTTTGTTTTTTTTTTTTAATTCTCCCAACACTTCAATTTATTTCTAATATGTACCATCAAAGCTAATAATTCCCTTTGAGATGCTGAATCTTCCAATCACATTACTTAATAAAGCAGCCCTAAAACTCAACTCCAGTTTGAACTTCTTAAAAATTCTCTAATGCTCAAAATCCATCTAACAGAACAAAAAACTAAAGTGAGATCCAGAATTTGTTTAAAAAGCATGATTATACTGAATGATAGCACATTAAGTTTCTTGCCCCTCACTCCCTCAGCTATGGCTTTAAAATAGCTCAGAAATCAGTTTAATTGTAGTAACAAACTTTTGCTGGTAGTCAGGCTTCTATCATAGAAGCTGCCTTGCTGTCACACCTTTTTGTGTACTGAAAATCCCTTTTACTTTCAGAAAAACTCCATGTCTTTGCTTCTGTTCTACACAAAAATAACTATTTTATTACCTTTATCAGACCTTCATATACCCTATTTGGAAAGATTTCCAATTGCAGCTTAACCTCTGAAGCATTTTGTTGTCTGTTCCTGTATGTTTCTTAGCCAGATTAGTGGCATTATAAATTTAGGAACCTACAGATCAGATCCTTGATGAACTGTGTATTAGTCTATCCTAAAATCACCCATTTCCCACACTGCCAATACCAAACCCTTTGGTAAGCTAAGGCAATAATAATGCCCCTGAATGACTAAGGGTACAGCCCTGTCCCCACTCGGGAGCTGTGGGGTTTGGACACTCGGGCTGTGATAATCCAGGCCAAAGGCATGCAGGCCCCAGCACTGTAATGGTATCCACATTCCAGAGGGTGGCAGCTCAATGTTTGCCTGTCGTAGGGCTTTGTGTTTGTTTTCATCGGGCATTTCCTGTCCCAGGAACATTTAGACCAAGTCAAATGTGAACCAGTATCTCTTCCTTCACTTTGTCAGCTCAACTGTTAAAAACCATCCACTGCCAAGTGCCCACTGTTTGGTATTGCAAAGAAACCTGTGACCTTACCTTGCTCTTTTACAAAGGTCAGCACTTCTTAATATCTTAGACAGAACATTCCAGCAAAATTAAGCCTTCCTTGAAATAACAAGGAATAACACTTGCTTAGGATCACTTTTTTTTTTTTTTTAATAATAGGAAAAAAATGAAGACTCCACCAATGCAGTATGCAGCAAAGATAGATAAAACAGGAGCATGGTTAGGACACAAGGTGTGCAGGATCAGTGTGAAGTTCCCCACCAATTCTACACAGCAGTTGTAAAGCACATACCTCTGTCTGTTATCTTCAGGCGACTTACTCTGTGCTGAAACTGGCTGAGATAGTATCTTCTGTTGGCCTTTCTTCATTAAAATAAGAAAAAAAGTAGTTGATTTTGGGAGACTATATATAATCCACTAAAGATGAATTACCTATTTGTAAATCACAAACCACAGTAACTACAGTCTACTATGGAAAAGAATGGAAAACTGTAGTCTACTGTGGAAAAGAACTTTTGAAACACTGGAAAATATGTCTAAAAATGAAAATGCCATTGCTGTTTTGTTGTTAAATGTATGTCTGTGCAATCTGGTGGTGCCATGTGGTATATTAAGTACCCTAAGAATATTTCATCTTCTGCTATATTTAGAGAAGAAAAGAACAGTGGTTTTGTTGTTGCTGTTTTCTAAAGGAAAGAGACTAGATGCTATTTTGGCTGTTTCATCTGCTCCTGTTCAAATGCCAAGCATTTAGCCTCAGCTTGTCACTGCTCAAGAGAAGAATATGTTTTCACAGCCCATAAAATTGAAGTTTCAACAGTAGGAAAAGTGCATACAAGCACAGCTTTCCAGAATACTTAGTAATTTGCTTTTTAAGCCTTGTTTCTTTGAATGAGTCTACTTATAATGAATATTTCTAATATGCAGAACACCTTCTCCAAACTGTTTTGGGTATATACCTGCCCCACTCCCTTTTTATTCATTTGTCCAACTTTCATATAAAGTGTTGACTCTATCTGGTTAAACAATAATACTGATAATAAACAGCAACTTCTTCTGTTTTGAGAAAGCTTCCTTCTTACTAAGTTCATGTTTTCTATTTGTGTTGCTTATTCTTTGTATCTCTTTCAGCTTGAACAATGTAGATCATATTTCACTAGGAGGTTACTGTAACAGTATCTGGTTTTCAAATACTAATTTTTAGTATTTAAGACATAAAACCACCTACAGATACTCTTCTTAAACAACTAAACAAGTTTTTAATGTGGTTTTTGGTAAGTATCTGCAGAAATGCTGTAGGCAGGTATGTGACACCTACCTGATGAAATTACATAGAGACTATTTTTTAATGTATTTTTAATAAAAGTTTACAACTTCAAAAAGAAATAAATTAAAGCTTACCGTGCATTTGAAAGCAACATGCTTTTAGTAGTCAAGGTCTAAATTTGTTTTGAAGCTCAACCTTGTGTGCATATGAATCCAGACTAAATTACGTAACAGTCTGCATAACCTACTCACCATTAGTTCTTCAGCCTGACGCACCAGTTTTTCTGTTTTGGCTTCTAATTCTGCATTCAGTCGCCTAAAAGAGTAAGAATTTTTTATCACTGAATTTTTGAAAAATTTAAAAGGAATAAATGTCAGTGTGACATTATTTTTGCCTGAACTAACTGAAATTTTAATGATTCCTACAAAGGAATGCTGAAATACACTTCAAGGTATTAAAAAAGTTGTGTTTCAACAATTTCCTGTGTTTCAGCCAAATGAATAGTAATAAAACACATATACCCATTAAACAGCACGGTTTAGACTGTAACTGTGAGACGTGAAGGATATCTTTGTTTTTGGACATGCCATTTCTTAATACACATTGTCTTTATTTCCTAAAGGTTTTCCATGTTTAACACAGTCCTTCATTTCAGCATACCCAGCAGCAGGGGTTGGGGAAGGACTCATGTAGGACTGCACTGCTTATCACGTATTTCGAGATGCATTGCTGTAAGGATGTGCAGGCTGGGGTAGCGAGGTGTTCCTGCGTGTTCTCATACAGCCCTGGTGCTGGGACTGCCGCAGGGTGGGTGAGATGTGGCTCTCCGTGCGCTCTCACTGTTCACCGGGGCTGGGCACTGACAGGTAACAGGGACAGAGCATCCATTTAAAACCTTTACAGCTTTTAAGCTGTTTTTAACAGACTTAACCTTTCATACAGTCATAATTTAGAACTAAAGTCAATGTTCAAAGTGCAGAAGAACCTCACGTCCAGGCCTAGAGCCTGCCTGAGGCGGCGGTGCCAGAGGCGTGGGCGCTGTCCCGCGGCCCCGGGCAGTGCCATCCGCCCTCTGCGGGGACGGGCCCGCGGCACCCGGCGACAGGGGACGGGCTGTGCGCCGGTCCCAGCGGGGCAGGGCCTCCTTACTTGTACTGCTCTTCCTTGGCCAGCCATGCTCCGCTCAGCGCGCCGGGCCCCGCCAGCGCCTGCGGGCTGCCGGCCGCTCTCTGCACCTGCGGAGAGGATGCCATAGTCAGCGGGGCGGGCTCGGCACGGCCCCGCTGCCCCGAGTCCGAGCCCAGCCCGAGCTGCCGCCTTACCCCGGGCAAATCCCCGCCCCGCCGGGCCGCGCCGACCGCCGACATTTTGTCCGCGCCGAGGCCGCTGTGGCGTCGCCTTCGCCCGGGCAACCGGCGGCCGCCCGCCCTCGCTCCCACCCTCCTTCCTTCCCTCTCTCCTCCCCTCCGTCCATGTCAGGGCCCCAGCGACAGCCGCGGGGACAGGCCCGTGTGCAGGGACCTGCTGGCGCCCGGCATGGCACTGGGCTGCCACGGGTTCATGTGAGGGGCAGGTGAAAGTGTCTGAGAGGCCATTATCACTGTTTGTGAATGAATATTTATTACAGCCCTTTTTGACCTTGCTGCACTTTGTCCTGCCAGCGTCCCCCTCATTTCAGTGCATTAAACTCCTGTTTGCGGCATGATGGCAACTGTGCCACGCTCTCTACAGCTCTTTGGTGCTGCCATCTCTCTGCGTTTCCCATACACACATTTCTGTGATTGTCGCCTGGTTTTAGCCTTGTTCTCTGCCACTTGTTTGAACTGCTCCATTATTTTTGTCCCTCACCCCCACACAGATTGATTTTGCGGCCTTTCTTTTTCCCATCACCCATAAGCCTGTTGCCACTCTCATCTAAGTCTGAGAGACACAGGACGGGTCAGGTTGGAAGGGATCACAGCAGGGTCATCTGGTCCACCCTCCCAGCTCATTCAGGGTCATCCCTGAGCACATGGCACAGGATTGCATCCAGATGGTTCTGGAATATCTCCAGGGAGACTCCACGCCCTCTCTGGGCAGCCTGTTCCAGTGCTCGCAGCCTGTTCCAGTGCTCACAGTGGCTTCCAGTGCTCACAGCTTCTTCAGTTCTCGCCGCCTGTTCCAGTGCTCACAGCCTGTTCCAGTGCTCACAGCCTGTTTCAGTGCTCACTCACTGCACAGTAAAGAAGTTCTTCCTCAGTTCAGCAGGAACTTTGTGTGCCTCGGTTTCTGCCCGTTGCCTCAAGTCCCATTGCTCAGCACCACCCAGTAGGTTGCAGATTACTTGCCCACTCACCTGCTCGTTTGCTCCTATCTCCTTTCCCAACTGCCTAGCAGATTGTGCCCCTGCTTGTGACAACAGCCCAACTGTCCTGCACCAGGTACCTATAGAGCAAGAATAATGTGGGTCTGTACTGAGTTATGTGGGCTGTATATGATTTTAATTAAGAGATTTGCACAAGGGAAGTCAGAAGGGCTTTGCTGGCTGGAAGTAGAAGGTCTGTGCTGAAAGATTTCTGCAGAAGTATTACTTGCAAAGCAGAAGAAATACTTGAAGGCTTTGAGCATTGAGACAGGCAATGTAATGGGATAAATGAGGTGAAATGAAAGACAGGACAAATGGGATTAGTGAAAGGCAAAAAATAGAAATATCAATATAAAAAATGAAAGTGTTTAGCACTAATGTTGATTCAAAAGTATTGGCACACAGAGGGAAAAGAGTGAGCCTATGAAAAATGGCATGGGGACTTGGAAAAAAAATCCATCAAGAAGTCAATCAATTTCCATAATTTTTATGTTTTTACTAATAAGAATAGCAAGGGGTTAATGTAGCATTAAAACAAACAAACAAACAAACAAACAACAAAACTAAAACAAAACAGAATTTAACTCCATCATTAATGTTTTTGGTTTGGAAAAACTAAAAGGGTGAGGTCAATAGTAGAGATCTAACCTCCATGGGAAAAAGACTGATCTTGTTAAGAAATAAATTACAGATTCTATGAGATATTAACACATCATAACCAAAGTAATGTTTCAGAAATATCTCTAGTAATATCCTGGGGCATTTGAAGAGAAACAGGGGAACTAGAGAAGGACACAAAGGTTGGTGGGATGAAAGCTAAGAGGAGAAATATGTTCTTTCCAAACAGGAACTTTTTTCCCCCAAAAGTACTATTTCTTTTTGCAGAACTAAAATATCATCTTATTCATACTTTTACTTGTTTTAAAGTTCTTGTATAAAGTAGCTATAAGAGCCTAACACCTTAAAATGCCAAAAGTATTAGCTAGAAGATCTCTCCTAGTTAGATACGGAGGCAACAAAATCAGTGGTTGAGATTAGAGAGATTAGAGCAACGGGTTTTCCAGGCAGCTTTTAGCTAAGACTTAATAAACAAAAGAGAAGTAATTTATTATATCATAAATTGTTAAATATGTTAACAAACTCAGCATCACAAGGTTATTTTTGTTTAAAACCCCCTGGGATTAATAACATACATACATACATATATACATACTAGGATTGCAAATTTGCACAATATTTCTAAGATCCACAGCATGATTTATTTAATATAATTTATTTTTTGAAATATTAAATCAATTAGATTTAAACTGCAGCTACCTATATTTGAAGTAATATGAAAAGATCAGTATATTTGGAAAGGTATTTCTTAGTGAACTTTAAAGTATTTCTCCAGAGATGTTGAAAACAAAATTAGAAAAAATAAGAGATTTTCTTACATTCTTGATCCCTTACTCCATTAAGGTTTTATCACTTTAAAGTTGACCTGATATGACCTTAACAGTTGTGGTTAATTCTCTAATACATAGTTGGTAACTGGGTAGAGAATAGGCTTATATTGGAGACCCCAACCAATAGCGAGATACATAAGGAGATAGGAAAATTTATCTCAGTGTTTATCTGGGGGAAAAAAAAGGCATTTGAAAGCAAAACATTGGTATATGGTATAAGATTTAGCCAACAATATTTGTTAGCAAATTCCCATTTTCCATTTAATCCTATTTTAAGGGTTAACTCAAACATAGTGTCTGTAAAATAAAAATGTTTTTGTCATTTTGAGGTGGAGTGTACAGCAGGTTAGAGACAGGTTTTAACCAGTTTAAGAGTGATATTTGTGATCAAAATGATCTGTACTTGGGACTTCTTTTAGGGAGCTCTGTGATTCTATTTTTTCAAGTGTTTCACCATTTGTTTTCTGAGGATTAAAAGACTGCAAAATTAAATTACTCCAACAGAAGTGTCAAATTCAAAATGAAGTTGTTCACTGTGTTGCCTTTGGTTTTCTTCTAGCAAAGGAGGACATAGGTCAGAGAACAGAAGGGCTCCATCAGTACAGCTGTTAGGAGTGGTTTGGGACAGAAGGGTGTGTGTAGCTGCTGGGATGTTAGAACAGTTTACTGCAGAAGACTGCTAGGATCAATATACAGTGTTTACTTTTGATTAAACCAAAGCACATGCATTATTTAGTTCTTACCCTTGGCCCTCTTCTTCTACAGGCACAAATTTTGTGATCTCTTTCCTCCTTCAATAAAAATATAAAAGCATGAGATTTTTATATGAGCCTAATATCTTCATGCTTTTAGACACAACTTTTGTTCATAATATCTTCTTATTTGCTTAAAGATTCGTTATACAGAATTTTCCTCTCTCTTCATAAAAGCTTTGATGTTTAGTAGAGACCTAGAAAATTATCAACAGGAAAGGACAGGATTTCACTGTGTATCACAGTACTTGTCAGAACCAGAGGAACAGCAGTGGTTTGGCACAGTGTTTTCTTCCATAAGAATTATTGCAAATGTATCAGGCCAAAAAGATAACAGCTGATATGCTGGCTTAAGCTTTTTGGGTTTTTGGGATTTTTTTATTTTGAGGCCCATTGTAAACAAATAAATAGCACATATAGATGCCACAAATATTTACAATTTGTAGACCAAGAATCGTGTTGAGGGCTGTATATTGTCTTTGGTACGTGGTAGAGCTAAATTTGATTATCCTGCTGTCACCATAGGCCTCTCTCATTTATTAATCTGTTGATTCCACCTTTAGAAGAAAAGGTCTTTCATAGGACTTGCAGCTGTCTGCTGGACCTCCATCCTAGGGAAGAGGGATGCTTCACCAAGGCAGTATGACTCAAAATGTTCATGCTTCCATGTCAGCAAGTTGGTTTGCCCAGGACCAATTTGAGTGCTTCCATTGCCCTGCTGCGGGTGCGGCAGTTTCCCGCAGCACGTTTCCTCTCTCAGCCCGGCCATGGTGCTGCCCTCAGAGCAGGCGTTGCAGGCACGGGGCTCCCGAGCAGAGCGCTGCAGCCTCGCAGGGATGTGTGCTGCCGAGGGGCCGCTCCAGTGCATCGCTGCCACGTCGCTGCTCGGCGTGAGCTGCCCTTCACAGCATCCTCCTCCGAGCAGGGCATGCACCGGGAGCCTCCCGCTGCACAAACCCTGGGCAGGCTCAGCCAGCCACAAGGAAGGGAACCAGAGACAGGCTGAGTGCAGCACTCATTCACGAAAGCAAATAATGTCAAGCTATCAGGCAGATGTTTGTTTACTTATTTATTCTGAATGTGCCAGAGAGGATGTCAAACTTAAATCCAAGGCATATCACTGTAACCTAAGCAACTGTAACCATTACAGCCACTTCACACTTGAATAGTTTCCCTACCTTAAATTTCTCCTTCATTTTCTAGTTTCAATTTCCTGGAGGGGAGAGAGGGAAGAGCAAAATTTTGGAATGAATTTTAAGTGGAATTTAATGCTTAGCAAATTTCTGCTAACAGGAAACCTATATGGGTTGGTATTTTTGATTTTGTTTTGGTTGGGTTTTTGTGGGGGGGTTGTTTGTTTGTTTGTGTTCGCTTGTTAGCTTTTCATCTTGTTTTTTACTTTAAAAGATAAAAAGTGCAATTTCATATTTCTGTTGTGTGGAGTGTATTATAGCTAACCTTGAATTAGTCTAAAATTTTAGTAAATTAAAAATTAATCTATTTTAGTCTAAAAATCAGACTAAAATACATTATTATTGTGCAATCATAGGGAAAAAAAGCAAAACCAAACTTGTGTACAGCATTTTCAGACATTAGTGGAATGGTAGGATCTAGACAATATGTAGCTATTAAATCAATAATCCAGACATTGAGGGAATTCCCCAGACAGCTGTTGGATATTTCCCCCTAATCAGATATAATAATCCAATGGTGTTTGAAATGGCATGATTGTATATTGGAATGTATTTTTGTGCTGATATTTTCTCATGCATCTCTAATAGCTCCCTAAAATATGAAGAGGGCCAAGCATTATTCATAGCCATGGATATCCTGTGAAAAAGCTGCTGTTTGAATATATGAAGTGTGTGCAAGTCCTTTAGCCCTTTCTGACAGACATCCTAAGCTGGTTTACCACTATACCCTGGTATCTTTTGTTTCCTGGCAGGATAACCCTGATGGATGTCAGTGGTGTGTGCCAAGTTTTGTGTGGCAGAAGCTGGGGAGGTGTGTGAGAACCTGGTACACAGATTTTGAGGGACAACAGAGCTGGGGGATGTGCAGGCTGACCTATTGAGTCTCTTCCAACTCCAGTTTTGTTTTCATATAGATTTCAGTGACATGGAAATATTGTTTTCCTGTTTCTAGTAGTTGTGTAGACATTTACAATACCTAGTTTCTAGGCTAGTCTGTGTTATATTTTTATATAGCTATAACCAGCATACTTGTGCTATCCAGATTCCTGTTTACAAATATAAACATTTTTTCTTTGTTCTTCTCTGTTTCACTGCACTATTGGGGCTTACTTATTTCAGTGTCATCCTTCCTAACCTAATCCAAACAATAACCTTGGCTCAACAATTTAAACATATTGAATCCCAAACCAGAGTAGTTTTCCCTAGTAATACTCTGATTACAGCAGCTTTTATGTCTGAACAGGAAAGGACCTTAAACACTAAATCTCATCAGCACTGTAAAAAATAAGTGGTGAGCATCAGTCACATTTTCTTGAAATACCACAAGTCTTTCTTGAGGCCTAATCCTTTAATCTCTGGATTTTGGGCACTTCTGTTCTGATTACTAGGGATCAAAAGGTTTGGCAAATACTCTTTAGACCACTCTTCAAAGTGGCCACTGTAATATTACCAGGTTGTTATGACAATTGTATGATTTTTTTGCTGTAGTGGTAGCTGGTATTTTTGGAAAAAAAGTTAGTTTATGAATGCAATATTCTGCCACACTGAAAATTTTTAAAAAGCATATGGTCCACCAGTATAGAGGTTCAGAGGATTTGAGAACATGGCAATGTCAAAGTAAAGGAGAAATATCTTTCAGTGATGATGGAAATTTCTCCTACTGAGTAAGAGGCAACCTTTCTAATGGAGGGTACCCTCAGAGGGCTGCTGCAGCACACACAAAGGCTTTTCCAGCCTGTTACCAAAGCTACAGAATGACCTTTTCATTTCACTGCAAATGGAAATCTTATGCCATTTCCTGCCTGAACTACTGTCATGTGTGAGGTTACATAGAAAAAAGGAATGGACCAAAATCTACTTCTTAGGCCCTCCTACCAGATAGTTTTGTTCGATGTTCATTGGTCTGCTCTGGAAGTACACAGTTTTTCCCTAAATGACATAATTTCCTTGGACTGTTTTCAACAAAGGCTGCATAAGTTGAAACAAAATGGTGACTCCTCCTCCACAAATTTCATTTTACCTATTGCAAACTAGCCATAAAATTAAACTGAATATTTCCAGCTATATTTGATCACTGGGATTCCAAAAGGCTGTTACTTCATGTGTTTCATCTCTGCCTAAGGAAGACAGTCCCACCTGACTTAAAGAGAGCTACCAAGGTGCTATTGAAAAATCACTCATTTTCAACAGAGGGGCTTTAAATTAATGGGGCAGATTTGGAAAAAGAAACTATCTTGTCACCCAGATGGAGGGCTCTGCAGTTATACAGGAGCAAGTTCAGATCTCTCCATGTTGTTCCTGTTCATTCCAGCCTTCATTGCTGGGCTGCCTTTATTGTTCCTGTCCCTGCCATTGTCTGAGAGAAGTCAAACTGGGTATGTAAAACCAAAACTCCAGAGCCTGAAAGAGCCAAATACTCTTGTGCTCATCGTGAATATTTTATCTGCATAGGTGTGTCATCACTTGTATCCAGTTCCTCTTTACTTGGAAGATCAAGTTCTGCTACACAGCATAAAATTCATTTGGAAAAAACATTTTATACTGTTGTTTCCTGGTATTTGCCACTTTGTATATTGGAGTGCATATATCGAGGGTGAATGCAGGTGAAGGCTTTCAAAGTTACTTTGCTGTGTTGACAACACTACAACAAATCTGGCCTTTACTATCAAATTACATATTTTTATTAATTTTTCATTCAGTGAAATATTCTGAAATATTCAGTGACTACAGTGGGCTATGGCCAAATAAATTAATATTGCTTATTGAGAATAAACAAGTTCTAACATTTTCAATGTGCTAATGTTAGCATTCAATGTTGGCCTTAAACCAGAATAACACGTTTTTGTGTATAATGTGTTGCTTGATAAAAGAAATGCTCATTGAGTCTGTAATGCCAGCTCAGCCCATGGCTTCCCTGATAATGCCTGCTCTCTGTGAGGAACTTGTGCCAGTGTAAGAAAAGGAATTAAAAGTCAAGCTCTGTGGCCCTGTGCTCTGTGCCCCAATATGAGCACACATGACTTGTTTGTGTATTAAACTGCACTGAAAAGTTCTTTTGGCTTAGGGAAAGCTAGAGAAAAAGATGTGTAGCTCCCTGTCAGCTGGGGGAGAATGCTGGTTTGTTATCTTTTGCCTGTTTTCATAAACAAATGCCGACAGCAATTGTTGTTTTTGCAGAGCCAGCAGAAATTCATAGGGGGTTTCTTTTTGTTGTACTGCCACACTAAAAAGAGATGTTATTTTAACAACAGAATGTTTGATAGCTTTTAAAAATACAAGGCCTAGTTTTTAGGCATGCTGAGCCCCATAATTTCTGTTGAAGTCAGCTCTTGCTGTGGATGCCCCAGAGCACTCTAAGGAGTCCCTTAGATTCAAGATCCAAGTACAGCATTAGGGAACATCTCTGATGTGATCACAGTCACCAGGAAAAGCACAGAGGCTTTGTTTTCTATATAGGAACACAAATTGCACTGAGTCTTTTGGAAGGTGCATGTATTGAATGTGTTCATAAAGTTGTGAAGTTACCATCTCAGCAGTAAAGGTGCAAGTTAGCTTGCACTAAAGGATATCTCTAATGGAATTGCTTTGTGTGATGGAATGCAGAGGTAAGATTGCAGCATAACCACTGTGGGACGTTCAGGCACAGGGAAACATCTGTCCTATGAAGAAACTAGCTATGGCAAAAATAACCCCAGACTGAGCACTGAGCTCAATTCCCAGGCTAGGCCCTTCTGACTTTAAAGATTTCTGTTCTGTGCTTAAAATGTTTTTTTTTTTTTTTTCCCATATTGCAGCTAAGGTTTTCCCAGGATTTGTGCCTCATGAGGGAATAGTTAATGGAGAAAGTGTTCTGTTAAAAAAACAAAAACCAAACCAACAAACAAAAAAACCAACCAAACCCCAAAGCATGTAAGATTTCAAATCCCTAACAAAAACAAGTAGATAATACAAAGTGTATTAATTGCATTTGCAAATAAAATGCAACCTTACTTCCATCCCATCACACCTTACTGTTTCCTTTCTCAAGCAAAGATTAATCCCTCCTTAATTTAGGTGTTGTGTATTCATTGAGTGTTTCAGGACAGATACACAAGCAATGTAGTGACAGATAAAGAACTCTTCAATCCTTTAAAATTTATTGTCAACTGGTTTATTAGCATTACTAAATGAATGTCTGTGTTCTTTTCTGTAAAACGTGGTCAAATGGAAAAGATCCATTACAACAGCTATTTTGTTTACTTAGATTTGGACATTCTTCTTCAGTGTTGGTAGCTCAGATTTTGCAAGATCATGCCACTGCATAAGAAGCAGCAAGTGGGATGTAGAGATAAAAGTAACTGTTTGGTATCAAAGAAAAGTTGAATTCTTACTGTAAAGAGATAACTTGAAGAGTGAATATATTAATTGTAAAATGATTGCTTGTATCAATAAATTGAAAAATTGACCTTTAACATTTAGAGTTAAGTTGCATTTAATAATTTTTAATGCATGTTAAGCAGCTCTGGTTATAAGCATAATTCTGTAGTACTTCTTTTCATTGTAAATTGAGTCTTAAAAGGTACTTAAGTAGAATTAAAAATTAAAATAATAAATTCTGGACTGAGAGTGTCATAAACTGATACCTCCAGAGCAGTGACTTCACTTTTGTGAAGATCACCTGCCTATCATTTTTTAACCAGGCTGAACTAACAGCTGTATTGCAAAAGATAGCCTTAGTGCAAAATTAGTCCAAAAGGGCACTAAAACCTCACACAGCTGATACATGAAAAGCTACTGTACTCACTGTAAAGGCACTGCTTGTAGAGGAAGTCATTATCTCTGACCTGAATTTTAATGTGTTCAGTGACAACAAACATCGAGACTTTTCCTAGAACTAGCTAGTTAAAATTATGTGTGATGCTGGTCGTGGAAAGTTGATGAAGTTATTTATAAATCTTTCTCCTCTTTTTAAATATTCGAAGATTAGTTCAAGTAGAAGCAGTTTTAAACTAAAATCAGGTTAAGGAGATACTGAATACAATAAAATAATATCTTGTAACAACCCAACTTAGCAGAGGAGTTTCTGAGACAGTATCTCAGACAGTTCTCTCAGGGGTTTGCTCACAGCATCCCTGGTTTCTGTTCTCTTGCTAACAATTCTTCAGTGGGCCTGAGGAATTCCTGTGCTCTGCTCTGTTCACTGGCCTGGGGCACAGTGCAATACTGTCTGTCCCATGTGCAGAGGAAATCAGAGAAGGAGCTTTGGCTGATTTGGGTGATAATGTTAGAGATCACAAGAACTGAGCAAAAGGAAGACAGATCCCCAGAAAGGGTTGTCAGGGTTGTGTAAATCTGAAAACATATTTTTTCCAATTTGTGTAATGTTTTTGTAGATCTCATAAAACAAAGATTTGAGTTTGTTGGGGATTCATTCTAATGTTGGAGCTCTGTTTCAGAAAAGTGGTTAAGCTCATATATAGTAAATGAGCATGTGAGCTAACTAGGTTGCTGATCAGATTTGTTTCACCTCTTTTTGACTGGAAATTGATCCATCTTCTGAAATACTGCTCGTGCTAATACAAATATATTTATTCTTCCAGAAAGCCATAGTAGTTGAGTTAGTGCTTGCCTTTAAAGTTTGGTTTCTCCTGGCAGAGGGGATAGTTTAAATTGTGACTGGGCTACAGTGGAACAAATTTTGTAATGAATATGTAAGAGATTGGAGAAGCATACCTAGGTCAGCAAGTAATATGAGGCACCCTGTTTTATTGTTTTAACTATGGCTATGCTGTACTGTTTGAAATTAAAAAACATTTCTCCTTTTGCTTTAAATCTGTTCCTAATGTTTCAGTTTGTAAAATTATTCTTTGAGTTAGTAACATGGTATGAAACCTTATTGTCTCTTTCTATGTTCTTTTAGACTTTATTTTTTTACAGGATTGTAGCTCAGTTTTTAAAAGTGTTCATGTTAACTGTTTTCTACTTGCACTCCTTCATTTGCCTTACCTATTTCTCAAGTTTTTCTATTCTGTGTATAATTCTTCTGGCAGAGACTAAGATGCAGAGACCCACTTTTGGACTGGTGCTGTGAGATCTGGAGTCTTTGCAATGCATATTGCAGCCATTGACACGGGGAAGACCTGAGCTCATTAACTCAGCTTTGCACTCATGCTGTGATATTTGTGTCTAGGTGACTTTAAGGTTTTACTCTTAAAATACCTCATTGTTGTCACCGCTGGTTCAGCTTCATGAGAGCTTTAGTCCACAGACAGTTCATGTAACAACCAAACTTTTGTGTTGTAGGTCAGCTGGTGTTCAGACATTCATCACTAAAGCAGACAAAATAGTGGCAGAAATAGTGAGAACCTGCTCCTTTGGTAGAGGGAGAAAAACTGAAGAATGGAACGGGCATTTCATTATCTCAAACACCAGAGAGTGCTGACACTGTGATGTGTTGGCACATGCGCAGTCTGACAATAACAGCTATCATGCCCAAATTTCCATGGCATTTATTCATAATAATCCCTCTTTCTCAGTAAAAAGGCCACATTTTGGTGACTTTTCAGAATTTGTTTTCTGCCAAATATTATGTATCTTAAAATGTGGATTCAGCTGAACTCCCTGGCTAAGACCGATGTTTGTTTGTTTGTACTTTGACCAAAGGATTACATTGATGGTTTCCCAGGATCCAAAATTGTATTTAATCTGTTTACAGAGCTACATATATTATTTGAATGAGAAAGAGGGAAATGAAAGTCTCCATATCTACATCAGCTGGTAGCTGTTCACCGGAAGCAGCAATTACTGTCTGGCCTTCTTCCCCAGGAAAGCCCTCTTGACTGCTTCCTGTACCATGGATCTGCACCGTGCATGGCCACACAAAATAGCAAATACAGCATCAGAGAGCAATAAAAACTACTTTGGGGGGGGGGTAGATTAATAAGAATGACAATAATTCCCACATGAACAGGACTGAATCTAATTTCAGTTGCAGTTGTCAGACCGAGCTAAGCTGGCAAGGGAAGGAATATGTGTTTGTAATCAGTAGCTGTGCACTTGCAACAGAGCAGGGACTTGGGCATGGCACACTTGGACAGTCTCAGCTCTTCCAAATTTGCTCAGCCTGTACAGCATCCTGCATTTTCCCTCTTTGCTTTGTTTGGTCACAGCTCACATATGTGTGAATCATCCAAGGGGAAAGCTTGAGAGATGCTGTGTGTCAGGTCAGTCCAGGTTCATTCACTGTTTATCCTTAGAAAGCCAGAAACACACTGGTGTGTAAACAAGGGGGGATGGGAAAGGAAGGTTTAATAAGACAATCAGGGTTAATCTTTTCTTTCAATATTGCATGTAATTTGGTTTTCTGATTATACACTAAACAGCAGTTGTATTTTCTTTAATTCAGTTATACAAACACAGCAGTAAATTAATATTCCTGCACTCTCTGTGTTGTGAAGGGTGTACAGAGAAAACCTTTGTTATTTTTCTAGTGCTAAATCTGTTAATGTTAAACCATATTCCTCTACACAGCAACAGCAAAGTAAATGATAGCATCAATTCAATCCAGAATGCTTGATAAATTGAGAGGGGTTGTTTACCTAGTGTATGAAAAACTCCCTTGGGGATGGGTTTTATTGCAATCTGCATAGTCATCCATATTCTTATACTGTCTGTGCCCATGTTTGTGAGTTAAACATATACAGTAATTTAGCATTCAGATAATCCCACGGCTATAATCCAGACAGATTTAGCTCAAATTTCTCTGGGATTTCTATTATCTAGATTTAGCAAAGTGGTGTTGACTGGATATTTTAAATTGCTGCAAACACTTTTTTTTTCTGCAATAAACAACATATTTTGATGTTCTCTTAATTGAAGCTGTAGATTCTTTCTGGCATTAACCACATATAAAAATGTATCTTAGTGAGACACTGGTTGCACAGCTGGAGCATGCTTTTAATGGATTCCAGCTATTTGACTACATACCACATAAGATCATACAATGTTTATATGAAAACCAGGATAACATATGTGAAAATACTAATAAGAATTATCTGAGGAATGTTCATCTCCATGCATCATCTCTTTGAAAATGAACTCAACTGCTTCAATTTTAATCATGTTTTATTACAATATATTCAACAGTATAATAATACAGAGCCTGGCTCTCTTACAGCACTTTTCCTAAGTAGACCAGAGCTTTTATTGTTTTCAGTTTCCTCAGACAGAACTTCTAGTCTCTCACTCAGCAGTTTTGAGGAAAAGAGGGAATCTGGGGGGAAGAAAGAGCATCATTATCCACATGAAATGAGGGCATATTAAGCCCAAGTGCACTGGGTACCTTTCACAGCAGACCATCCTTTGTCATATGTTGCTCTGATTAAGTGCAAATATATTCAAGGGAGCAGAGCAGACACTGTAAAGAGGGTTCAAATGTTCTTGTACCAAAAATGCCAGCCCTCCCACACGTGCTAGCATCAGTGGGGCTGCAGGAGTAAGAATGCTTGTGTGGGAGACTTTTAGGAGGGAAGTGTACTGTGGGAAAATTGTAAAGCTGCTTCTTCTACCAGAGTCGATGGAGTGAGAGTGTCTGAATTGAGGCAAACAGGGAGCAGGGCAATGCGTGCTCTGTGCTCTGCCTTGTAATTGTGTTGCAAATGCAGCAAGTACATTATTCACCCCCAGGCCAGATCTTCTGGGAAGAGGCTTGTGCACACTTGGCAATAATTTGATGCTAAGATTGTGTCATCCAGAAGTGTCTCAGAAATTCAAAATAAGCAAGCCACTTAGAAATATTTGGAAAACAAGCTATTTGGAACTATTTATGGGATTTAGCAGCTGTATGTCATATTTTTGTTCCCTAAACTGGAGGATTCAGACACCAGTTCAGTAAGTGAGTTCAGGTATGCTGCCCCTTAAAGCATCCCCATCATGCTGTATTCCAAGTGCCTTCTCTGGCAGTGCATTACTGCCAGCCCCAGTAACAGTAAAAATCTTAAAAGGTATCTTCAATGTGAAGAAAGAGGATGTTCATTACATCAGTTGTGATAAAATATAAAATTTATCCACATATAAAATTTATTTGCTTAGTCCCTAAGCAGCAGGTTCACAAGAATGCTGGGGGAAAAAAAAACCAACATGAAAAAGTATGATGAGAAGGACTTTTATAGCTATCATAATTCTGGGTAAAAACCTTCTGAAAGAAATATGCTGTGTCTGTGTGGCAGTACTTTTGGTTCCATGCTTGCTCTAGTTACTCTTTGCAGTACTACAGCAGCTGGGTTGCAGCAGCAGCAGCGCTCACGTTCTTGCCATGAAAAGGAGTCTGAGCATTCACTGTCCTCGCTTCAGTGCCCTGCTAAAGCAGTGGGCCTGCTCCTCTCGCACTAAAAGCTGGTCTGAGAAGTTATATTTATGCCCAAATAGCTATCAATGTCTGTGTTTGATCCCGAAGAAGTCAGAACTATGAAGCTGCAATGCCAGTGAGATGGAAAAGCCATCTGATAGCTCTTAAACTGCTCTTCTTCCAGACGGTGCCTCTGGCACCAGCTGTTGGAGCTGGGAGTTTTCAAGGCCTAATTCTTTTCTTTCTCAGAAGAATTTTTTTGGGCCCCTAAAGAGTGATATCAAAACCCCAGATGAGCAGAAGAGTTTAAAATGGACCTGACATAACTATGTATTTGCTGCATCTTATTTGAAAAGAAGTATAAATCAATTTTGAGTTTTGCAGTCAGTGTCTGAGGAAGTTGCCAGTGCACCCACAGGCCTTCTCATTGCTGCACCAGACTCACCAGTTGGGTTCTGGCCACCTGCTTTATTTTCCTTTGCATTTTTTTTTCATCCTGTTATAGCCTGACCTCTCATTCAGCAATTATTTTGAATCATGCTGGGGACACTTTTCCTCTCTCCCTTTGGATTTCCTCCAAATTTGAGATGCAAATGCATCTCAAAATACCATCTTCCAAAGTTATTACATCCAGAGCTTGGTGATGTGTACTGGGCTTAGCTGAAGTATCAGACCAGCAAAGAAAGACCCAGAAATGAAAGAGCACCATGTAAATATTGACAGATTGTTTTTATGAGTAAGCTATGATTATCCTTCATTAATTTGTCTATGCTTTCAGAAAAAGAAGAAATTGCTCAAAAGCAGAATAGTATTTTTTGCAACAGACAACTGTGTGCTCAGATTGTTAAAATTTCTATTCAAGAAATCCCTCAAAATGAAAGAAAAGTAAGCAAAAAACCCACTCTCTTACAGAGAGGCAGGTCTGCATGTTTAAAAGTAACACCAGTGTGTTCTATATCTGTGTCTGTAATTTGAGATTAAATACACTGTGGATAAGGTTAAAAACATAATCTTTTCTAACCACCTACCAGGCATTTATGCAGTATATTGTTTCCTTTCTGACAGTTAAATTACTAGTAATAAAGCTCTATAACTGTGCCCTGAGAGTGTTTGTCCTCTAACCTGGCTGTGCAACTGTTTCACCTGCTCTAAGCTGCACCAGCTCAGTGAGGGCAGAGTCTGGGCCTGTAACATTTCTGTTTGATTACATTTCTGTAATCAAACTCTGTTCCAGTAGCAGAGCTGATGCCTTTCTATCCCCTCCCTTACCTTGGTGCTGGAGGAATAAAACAACTCAAACTAGTCAATTGCTGCAATTCTGAAAACAGATTTTCTGTGCACAAACTTGCCATCTGCACAATCATCCTTTTCCTCTTCAAGCAGCAAACAGCCAGAAGGTACTGAGCCCCCTCTCTGTGTTGCAGCAGGGAAGAATCCCAGACATGACTTTGGTAGCTGAGACCTGCTGGTTTTTTTAACCCATTGAAGTATTTTCTAAAGATGCTCTTCTTTCCATGTGCTTGGCTGGTGTTATGGTGACCATGAGTGAGTATATCAGGTTACTGGTATGGGAGTAGCCCTGCCAGGAAGCCAGAGGGCACGGTCGGTGCTAACTGTTTTTAGATGTCTGAACAGGCACAGCTCTAAGTTGGGTGCCTGCTAAGTTAATAAAAGGACTAAACATTATTTCTGCTACCTCCTGTGTGTGGACAGCCTGTATCTGAGACAAGCCTTACTCCTGGGCTAATTGGCCCTTACAAGATTGTGTAAATAGCAACATTCTAAAACTACGGCTAGAATTCTTGAGTTTGGGTTTTGATAGAATTTGAGGAGAGACTTTTGAAAATCTGAAAGGGGAGAAACTAAGAAAAGAAGCAAACATAGAAATGCCCAAACATGAAAAGTTTTTATGAACAAAATGTGATTAATTAATTCTCAATGTTAAAGCAAATGAGCAGAGAGAAGCTGCCCCTACTTCCTTTCTTCTTGATGCTGAAAGAGATCTGTTCCTTGCTTTATGAAGAAAAGAATATTATTTGAGTCAGGAAAGTCAAGTTAGGAAAGTGACCTGCCAATTTATTTATTTTACTTTTTGCATAATGGTTGAAAAGATCCAGCTGCAAAGTGTACTGGTTTGTAAACTGAGCCACTCTACTAGAGTGGCTCAATTTCATCTGAAATTGTTCAGATGAAAAATGCTGAAAAACCCTGAGCACCCTCCCAAATAGTTAAGTCCAGCATTATATTAATTATAAGCACCATGCTTTCCTCCTATTCCCAGATCATGTAAGTCATAAAGTGGCAGCTTTTAGGTAAATTTCCATAATTTCACACATAATATTTATTTGAAAGGTATTTAAATATGAGTCATCTCTTAGGTTCACTTAAGAAACAGCAGAGGACATGAAGTGCTCTCTTGTATTAAAATTTATACCTTTTTTCTTTTTTCTTTTGTGTTGTTAGAGCAATGTTAGAAACCTGATAGTGTGGTAACAGCTGTTTCTTGGCTCTATGTGGTATTGATTTGTAAGAGTAGTGATACAGAGCTGTTCAGCTAATTAAGACATTGATAAAGTATCTTGATAAAGGATGCCATTCTTCTCTTATCTAAACTGATTTGATACTGGGTTTCTTGCTGAGCACAGCTAAGACCACAGGTACTGAGACCATCAGCTGCCTCATTCAGTGCCGTGCTCACTGACACAGGAGCTGCTCCCCAGCCCTTTCCACACAGGCTGGTGTTGGCCCAGGGACCAGGTTCTCTCACCAGCTCTCTGCCTTCATCCCCATCTCACTGGTACCTCTCTCAGTAGCCTAATTTTGGCTCTGAGCTACATCTAGTGCTTAGATAGGATAAGATTTCAGCCAGATGGATGATGAACAACATTTTCTTTTCAATGTTCTTGGCTCCAACCCCACAGAAGGTTGCTTTAACCCAACAGCATAAAGTCCTGTCCTTCAGACAGCTGAGCCAGTTGCCTTACTTTAGCACGCAGTGTGGTGGTTGTGCATGTCCCCAGAAGGCATTCCACTCACAGCTTCTGTTTTGCACCTGGAATCTGAATGTGCTGCTGACATCAGGACCCCACAGTGCCTTATAAAGGCAGATGAAGGCATTAAGAATCTGGACCTTTGTACAGTATCCTAAATAAACCATCTTTCATTTCTTATATTTCACCCAGATAAGAGAATATAATGTCTGTGCTCCACTGAGCACAGACACCACTCTATGCTGGTGAGTAAAACTCTGTGTGAAGCTTATAAATTCATGCAAATAGATAATATAACTTTTTCCCAAATTGATTCAGTTTATAAATCAATGAGATTTAGTCCACCACTCATTATGAGTAATTTTGCAGTCTCATATTCATGCTGAGGAAAACTTTTCAGTGAGATTTTTTTTCAAGACAAGTCTTTGCCAGCTATTGGAAGTGATATCATTGCAGAGCCACTAACATTTTCCTGCTCCTATATCAAATGCATCACAAATCTTCCCAGCATCTTTGTCAATCATTTAGAGTGTAGCAGACAAAAATAATATTCTTAGAATTATTATTGGAAGAATTTATGGTCTCTTATGAAGTGAAAGTGATTTCGATATATGAACAGCATTGGGAGGAACTGCCTGTTTGAAAACTCACACCAGACCTGTGTGTGTAATATTCTTGTCTCGCAGGAAGTAGTGGGAGTAATATGTGAAAAAGAGTTCTTCACAAGTCAGAATCCTTAGGAGCTCTCTAGATCACTCTTCCTGCATTTTGTGATATTCTGCTAAAAGAAAGTTCCTCCTTCCCCTTCTTGAGCCTTTTTATGTCACAAACTGTGCACACAAAGGCATGTGTGTAACAGCTCACACTGGTTGCTCAGCAAAGGATGTAGAGTAGGATCAGGTAAAAAACAAAGGTTCCACTCATGATGGTGGTTACAACTACAGATCTCAGTGCAAAATAATGATAATTATTAAAAGAAAGATATTCTTAAAACTGTCTTAGTTGTTAAAGGCTTTTGATTTATCTTTCCACACTATAATGAGATGAATACCAGACAGGGCTTTGCGTTGCCTTCGTTCACAGCTTAACTGGAATCACAAACAGTTTTCATAATGCAGTGTACAGTCTGCAAAAAATTTGTATTCCAAGTGTGTGCACAGGCCCTCTTGTTCCAGACTGTACTTCTTTCCTAAAGTGTGCACTGACAAGCTCTTCAGTGTGTTTATTACTGTACAACACTGTAAGTCAACTGATGTTTAGTATTGGCTGTGCAATAGGTCAGTGCAGAGTTTCACCACAACAAGGTACATTCTGGTACAGGCTGTGCATGAAGGGCACTATCCCCTCTGGATCAGCTTAATGGGGAGAAGAACCTGCATCTTAGTGGGGATGTGCTGAGCACCCACCTCAGCCTCAGGGGAGAGCAAGTCGTGTCCTCATAGTCTCCAAACACAACCACTCTTGATTTGTACCTGGCCTTTTTCCAGGCCTCTGTGGTGGAGGAAATCCTCCTCGTGTCCTGCCTCACTCCTTATAGCTGCACTAAGACCAACTGCAATTACTGGTATGTGTATTATGCAGACTAATTACATCTATGTAACATAATAAATACATGTGTATTATACCTGTTATGTTCTTAGAGCAAAGATGCAGCCATAAAAATATGCACCAGACTGCTCTGTACAAAGAAGACAGATGGTATTTATTCCATATTAATTAATATTGCATGCAGAATTTCCTCCCTCTTTAAATATCTTGAATATCTGTTTTCAAAATTTAAATGTACACATACAGATTCTTTTTGTTTTGACAGCTGACTGTTGTATTTTTTCTCCATACAACATAGGTGGCCTTGGTTTGTTCTTAAAAGTGCTATCTTGTGTATCTTCAGTCTACCTGCCATTATTATAGCTCTCCCTGCTACTTAAATCAAGTCAATAAACTGATTTAATTAATTTAAAGATGGAAAGCAAACAACGGTGCAAACCCTCCTGAAATTTGGAGAATTAATAAATTAGGTTTGACAGGTTTGTGTCTGCAGGTTTTGTCTTCATTGGCCATGACCTTATTTAATAGTTTGCTTTTTCTCAATCACGTTTCAGAATAACATTACGCATAAGGATGAAATGCAGCCACTGCTAAATTTTTTTGTTCGGTGTAACTTGTTCACTAATGCTCCTGGAGACACGTGGGCTTTGTCTGCTGTTGTAGTTTTACACTGGAACATTTCTGCCTTACAACTAGAGCCACACATTGACATGGCTAAAAACAAAAAAGCAATGGCACTATCATGGATATTCCAACCCCATTGCTTTAAGGGACACTTTAAAGGAAAGTAGGCCAAAAACTTGACCTATTTTAAAAGACATGGCAATCTGTTCTTTTAAAAAATCTTTCACACTTCATTGAGTCCTTCTCTGTCTCCTATACCATGAAAAATATTGTACAGTAGCAAGATTCAGAATTCTGCTCTACTGCTACCCATACAAACAAATATTGCAAGCCGAAATCTGCAGTTTAACAAATTTATTTTTCTGCATCACTGATCTTGAAAAAGAAAGCATCTTAGAAATTACCAAATGCGTACATTGAACTAATTAGGTGTAACTAACTAAAATTGCTACATCACTGCACTTTCTCCATAGTGTTAGTTGCAATGGATCCATTTGGCAACCAAGAAATCTTAAGATCCATAAAGGATTTTTGCTTCTAGGAACTTCAGTGTTTTGAATTCGAAAACCAGAAGCAGTGAGCCATATTTCTCAGTTATTTTGCTGTTTGAAATCTGGCTGTGAAACTCTGTTTACTTTGTGTTGGACTCCCGCCAGAGGAGGCCTGGTTTTAGCAGATGGTCGTGGAGCGGAGGCCAGACGTTTCCTGCTGCGTCCCGACGAGGCACTGATAGCAGCGCTCCCAGGCGAGGCACTGCTGCCTTCAGCAGCCACCGAGGCTGGAGAGCAGGCACTGCTGACACAAAGGTTGGGAAGAGTCCATGAAGCAGCCCCTGGGGCAAAAGACTTTGTGGAAAAGAGGGTCCTGAAATGGTGCTCAGAAGTGGTGGAGCTGTCACACAGAAGATGAGCCGGGGAAGGGCTGGAGTTTTGACCAAGAGGAACTGAAGTGTTAAGACTAGATGGGCATAAACCAGTACTGAGAAGATGTGATTGCTTTGATCTTTGACAGGACACTCCTCTGCCTTGTCAAGAAGAGACTTGAAAGAAGAAGGTCCAAATGGAAGCTTTACTGTGGTGTGGGTTTACCTGTCTGCTCTACAGTCACTGTGTGCAGGGACATTTTCCTTTCCCCCATTTCTGGGGGGGGACAACTTCTCTCAGAACAAATATCCTTAATACGTCCTCAGGCTGGGTTTGATCTTTCAAGATGCTGCCTGCTCTCAAGATGGGGAATCAAAGGGCAATGCCATAATCGCAAGCGCTTGAGTATTGCTGGATTGCTGCCTTGGCAATTTGCGTACAGGAGAAAATGCAAACAAATTTCTCAGGAGGCTGTATGACTTGGAAAGCTTCCAGAAATCCTTCAGGCATCAGTAAGATTAAGGACATCCATAGTTTATCTGGGGATTCAGATCTTGAACCAATGTAGCTAAAATTCACAGTTCCCATGCCATATGGCTCTGTGGTTGGGGATTTGGTGCTCTCCCATTCCCTGCTATCAGATACCTGGAACCACTGCATTAGTGTGTCAGGCTAATTTGGGTGATGGTTTTGTGCAGGTGGCAAGGCCCCTGCAAACTGCAGCTGATTCTTTCTTTGCACTCTAGCCAATCTGCAGGTAGGCAGTGTTGGATTTTGAATGCTTGTGCCTTTCCAGTTTACTACTGGATCTCGAAAGAAATCCCAGGAAGACTGACAAGTAGATTGCTTTGTTACATATCACTTGCATATATTTCTCCCTCCTTGGCCATTATTCACTCAGAATCTCCCCAAAACCGAGTCTCAGTATAAGAGACAACTGACAAGATCAGGCATCTGCATAGGGGTCTGACTAAAAAACTTTTTCCCAGAGCTTCTACCTGCAGAACATCAACATTCAACAACCCCCAAAATGGGGAATATGGTTTAAAACCTCATTCAGCCAAGTACCAATACCAAACTTTGATATTTCTTTCAGGGAGAGCCCTTCCTTCCTACTTATCAATCTTGTACAGGACAGTCTGAATCACCACTTTCATGATTCACTGTCCTCTTCTGTGTAGTTTTCTTAGGCTATAGGAGTTGCTGCCTTTTTCTAGCGTATTGACTTCTTCCAACTTGAAGTCAAGAATGCAGTATCTAGGAACACCACACGCCATTTTTAACAGCTCAGCAGCTGAGCCCATTTGACTTGACACTGAGATTATTGACTTGACACAAAGATTTATTGTACTGTACAGAGAAGACAATATACAGAAATGAAGTTTCAAAGTATCTGTATCATCAAAGAACATGGATAGACCTTGGGAATTTCATCTGGTTATCATCACTTATGGAATGCAAGTGATCTTTGTCTTATCCAAGATGCAGAATGCCACATCCTTCTCTGAGCAGCCCTGGTAAGCCATAGCCAGGCTGGGAGCCTGGGCCTTGCTGTCTTGCACATCATGATTGTCCACACTGGCACAGAGGAAGGGCTCATATCCTGTTTACTAGCACCCAAAGCTGCCTGCAGAGGTCTGAAGCTTGTTTCCATCATAGGCAGAAGGGTGGTTAATGCTCTTCCTTTGCTAGAGAAGGACTCATGATCATGGGGCCTACCTCAGCCTTCCCCAGCATGTTTTTAACATTTCCTGTTATTTGCCAAGTGGCCATACTGTGCACCACACAAAGCTCACTCCCACTCCAAACAGATGCTGCAAGACCCAGCAAAGCTTAGAAAATTTCTGGTCAAGCAGGCTTTCATTGTAATTAAAGTAGCCCCCTTTTCACTGCCTGGTTTGAACACAGACCATTTTCTTCTGTCAGCTGAGATGATGAATTGGAAGCTGAAGTTTTCATTAAAATTTGTTTGGTGAATTACTAGTTATTGTACTCTGATTTTATAGATACTACACATGAATAGAGATAAGAAAATAAACAGAACCAGAGTGGAATGTCTTGGGCATAGCTCAGGATACAGAGAGACAGGCATCCCTGGGGAAGGAGAGTTGCAAAAAGGCATCAAAATGGAGTTCACTGAACTGGTGTTTAAAGCTTTTGGGAAGTGTCTTTTTTTAGCAAACCTTTAAAGTCAATTGTCCTCAGAGAATGTGCTTCATGTTTGTCTTGAGGATAAAGATAGTGAGATTTCATAATTTATCTGGCTGATACCTCTGCGCATGCAGGTCCCTGGCCCTGTGCTAGACAAGAGGCAGCAGATCCCTCTCTACGGACAGGAGAGCGGGAAAAGCGCCTTCCCTCCCTGCTGGCTGCGAGCTGGAGAAAGGGCAGCGAGGCATTCCTCCTTGGAAGTGAGAGACAATGTATTCCCCAACTGCCAGACACAATCCATTATGGAAAAAAACAAAACAAAACAAAAACACGCTGAATTACAGCAGAGAAAATCCTGAAAAATAGGTTGGACAGTACTTAGGCACAACTTTTCCCCACAGAGAGGGAATGTGTTAGATCCAAAGCTCCAGAAATGGAGGGAAAATAAATAGAGCTTTTGGAATTAACCTGGCAAAATGGAGTTGGCTCCCACCTGTGTCAGGACAGCATGGTGGAGGTTGTCCTCCTGCAGACAGCCAGCGCTTTCTCCAGAGCAGCTCTTTCATTCTCTGTTGAAGATCATCCTCAGATGAATATGTCTGTCTGGCACAGGAGACTTGCAGTGTTCTTGAGTTAGAAAGGCCATGAATTTTAGCACTAGTACAGCAACATCATTTTTCTAGTAAAATCTGCCTGCAGAAGGAGAGAGGAAGCCCCCACCTACTCACAGTTCAGCTGCTGTGCTGTTCCACAAGGGCAGATGTTTGGAAAATGGGGAAGAACAGGAAAAATCCTGGTCCTGCCAACACTAGTCTGGTTTCTGACATGCTTAAACTTTCACACATCTTTCTTTACAGTAAGGGGACTTAAAATTAACACATATATATTACTTTTGGTGTGTTTCTTATACAGTGCTGACCAGAAGCTAAAGGTATGCATCAAATTATGGTTCTCAGAATCATTAGGTACAAGAACTCCAGCAGATGGTTGTAGTGGTCCTTGGTGGATAATCCCTGGAGATGTCCAGTCAGTCCATCTCATAGCTGTTCATCTCCTAGCAGTTAAATAATTCCTTCAGTATTTTCAAGTTAATTCTGTCAGCACGAGCTCTTTGTTGACCCAGTCATTCTGGGTCTATTTGATTTTTGCTGCAGTTACACGTGGCCACATAACCTGTGTATGAGCTGCCACCATCTTTGCCCATTTTGCACAGGTGCATGAGCCTGTTGGAAACACGAGGCAAATTCAGCTGGTTGTGTGGGAGGCAGCTGAAATGGCCCCCATTTATCAACCTGTGAGTGTGTAAAGGGCAGGACTCCCCCACTCGGTGTGGAAACAGGCACGTGACAGACCCGTGCCAATGCCAGGAGAGCACCAAGGGGAATTACTCCTGACAGGAAAAGGCTTGTTGAGAGCAGAAAGTGAGCTTCTCTTCTGTACTTATACACAGCACAGCCCCATTGTGAAAAAAATGTTAATTTTTTATTCACTGCTAGGCCTGAGAAGGAAATCTCTTCTTTACACAAAACAGGACCCTGGATCTCAGTTTGGGCTTTTGTGGAATCTTGTTTTGGGCTGGATGCTCAAATCCAGCAATAACAGGTTTATACTTTGAAGGCTTCACACCAAAGGCACCAAAGGAAAAAAAAAGAAAAAGAAGTATTTTTTAAGTTTTTATTGAACAGTTGATTGATAGTGAGATATGGAAGCATAAACATAGCTTTGGAAGCCCATGAACCAAATGCAACCTGGGAATCTGGCTCACTTGTTTAATCTCTGTGCCAGTTTAATTCCATTCTGCTCTAAAACACCTGGTGTGATTTCAGGGTGGGACTGGTGGCCTTTGGGTGCCAGCCTGGCATAGTATTGCAGACTTTGCAGAAGAGAAGTGATTTTTTTTTTTTGATCACATGATGCCCATACAGCTGTAAATAAACATGATTAAAAGGACATGTCTGGGGCCTAAATGAATGAGGAACTAAATAATAAACTTGTCTTCCAGCTGCTGGTTTAGACTGAAGCAACACTGAAATTATGTGTATTTTTTAGAATTTATTGTAATGGTCTATGCTCCTGCAAACATGACACCTTATTCTGAGGTGTTGGGCCATCAATTTCAATCTGGGACAATATATAGGTGTTGGCCAGAATGATTTTATGGCTTGGATCCCTGTGGGTTAAATTCTGATCAGGCAGATGTGACTGAGTCCAACAAAAGATCTCAACAGAAGCAACCCTGGCTGCGTTGATACAGTTGCTGTTAAGTGGAAATTGCCACAAAACTAAAAAATATCACCAAGGGCATTCACCCTTGTCTTCCTGTGCCAGTTTACCTGCACACTGATGTAGTTTTCTTGCAAAAAGCATAGCAGTTAGGATTTAAAATTGTTTACTTCTGATTTAAAAAATAAGGAAAAAAGTAAATTTTTAATGAACTTCAGAAATTTTCAATTATCATTAAAAAACATTTTTAATAAGAGGCAGGAATAAGAAAGCTTAGGTTTTTTGATTGTGATGAGAGGTTTTGTAAGGGGAAGATCACCATCATTGTCTTAGCCATTAATGTTCTGATTTTGGAGCAGTGGAAACGTAAGCAAGTATTTATTTTTGAAAGGCCTTTGCTTCAGTTGATGACAAAATGCTCATCTCCTAAATTTAGCAATGGTGTGTCTCCATGTGTATATTTATATTATTAGTCACCTTGAAGCCCACATTTTCTGTGATCAGCACAAGCTAGGGAGTCATTGCATCCTTGTGTAAGAGAGGGTACCGGCATGTCCATGCCCCTGCCAAGTGGGCTGAGTGTGCCAGTTGTGAATTCCAGTGGGAACAGACCAGAACTTGAGTGGCTGGGAAAAGTGGGGCAACAGGGGGCAGCTTAAGCAGGCTTTGTTACCATAACCCTAGAGGGAAGAAAAACAATAACCATGGAATATCCAGAGTTGGAAGGGACCCACATGGGTCACCAAGTCCAGCTCCTAATAATGCCTTTACTAATGGTCACCTTGTATCATCGTCCTTGAATTTAGGTATTTATCTGTCCACTATTCCAGGCTGTGCAGTTCCTCTGGCTTTTTTCATTTAAAGCCACAATCCCAAGGACCAGAAGTATGGCTTGTGTCTGTAGCTCAGAGAAAGCAGTTGTGGCGTCTGCACAGTTTAAATTTTGGGAAAATGTTTTCGCAGAAAGGTAGTGGGTAAAGGCCGGTGGCACTAATGGCAGCCCGGCCCCACTTATGCCTGGGGGACACACACAGGAAGCCTAAGGGCGAGCAGTGGCCCGGCCTAGCGCCGCCCGTGCCGGCGTCTGGCTTCCTCAGCGCCATGTGAGCACGGCGGCACTTGTTATTTTGTTACGAGCCGCGGCGGAGGGCGGGCCGGGCGCGGGGGCTGCGGGGCGCACCCGGCCGCGGTGCCGCAGCTGATGTAATGCTGCTGCCGCCGCAGCGCCTTCACGTGTCTGCGGCGCGCCCGGCCAGCGGGGCAGCAGCGTGTGCCGCACGGTGTGTGCGCCGTGACACACGGGGACACACACGCACACACACACGTGTTATTTGCGCCGCCGGGCCGCTCCGGGCGCACCCCACCCCCCTCCCCACCGCGGCGGGGGTCCCGGGGCTGACGGAGGGGCCTCCCCTCGGCTCGGGCTGCGCTCGCCGCCCCCAGCCCCAGTGGCGGCCTCGGCCCCGGCCCCCTCCCCGGCGGCGGCGGCGGCGGCGGCGCGGGGCGGCCCGTGTGTCGGGCACGCCGAGCCTGCGCACTCGGCGGCCGGGCGGGCACGGCGGCCGCGGGGCGAGGAGCGGCGCGGGGCGGGCCGGGCCGGGCCAGGTGCTGCTGTGGGGCGGGGGAGCGCGGAGCGACCCTGCGCGGGGGCGGCGGGGGCCGGGCGCCATGCGCCGAGCCGCGGGCCGGGCTCGCCATCCTGCGGCGTAGCGGCGGGACGGGTTCCGCCCGTGATGTCCCCCGGGCAGCGGGGGAAGGCGACTCACTCGAGCGCTGCGGCAGAGGCCTAGTGCGGCCAGCGCCGCTCGCGTCCCATGGCCGAGGAGCAGCAGCCGGAGGGGGGGCAGCCGCCGCGGCGGCTCGCCGGCACCCCCGCGCCCGGCGGGGCCCTGCCGGCCCTGGTGCCGGGGCTGCAGGGTGGCGAGGCCAGCGCGCTGCAGCACAAGATCCGCAGCTCCATCTGGTAAGGGCCGGGCCCCGGGCCGGGGGAGCGGGGGAAGGGCCGGGGCGCTGCGCGGCCGCGGGGGGGGCGCGGCCCCTTTGTGCGGACAGCGCGGAGCACACGCGTGTTCGCGGGCGGGGGTCGCGGCCGGGCCGTGCCCGCGGCCGGTGCCGCACGGGCAGGACCAGCCCCGTGTGCGGGCGGGCGGCGGCGCTGCCCGGCTGCGGTGGGCGATGGGCTCGGGTCACCTGCCGCAGGCGCTGCAGCCGGGCGCATCTTGCGCGGCCCGCGGCGCTCCCGGCCGTGTTTGTAGCGCGCACATGAGCGCCCAGCACGGCGCTGGTGTAGCGGGGGATGCGGAGCTGGGCAGGAAGGGTGCGATTGTCCAGCCTCCCGTAAGCGTCCGCTCTTCTGAGGTCCCAGTCAGGCAGTTAAAATGCAGTTTTGGCTGGAGCTCACGATGGCTTTCAAGTTTCTGCATAGGAATCCAGGTTATTTTTTGTTGATTTTTTCCCCCCATAACATTTAATTTCTTAGTAAATCAGCATTTTATTTAAGAATTTTATTTTATGTGTATTGGGGGAGCGATGTGAACCGAGTTTAGGCTGGTGCAAATAGAGCACTTTGTTGTTCTTTTTTTTTTGGGGATTTTTTTTTTTTTTAGTATCTGCAAGAGGCTGTCACCTGCAGCATTTGTATTTTATGTACGTTTTTAAAAGCTGCTTTTGGCTGAGTGCACTGGTAAAGAGTACTGAAAGTTGGGAGTTGTAAATACAGGTTACTCATGTAATGTTTTCCTTTATATACACACACACCATGTGTATTTTATACATAAACTCATCCCAATAAAAACATACTGATCAAGCTTGCATATTACGTCATATTACAGTTAGATTGTGTGGTTTGAATGGATGTCGCTGGAAAATAAAGAGCATCTAAATATAATTTTGCCTTCGAATTTTTTTATTGTATGGCATACTGAAATAGCTTTTATTATTGGGATGGTGGTTGTTTTGTTTTTATTTATTTAAACAGGTAGCTCATCCTCCTTCATTCACACTTGCTACCTTTTGTTTTGGTCTTCTCTGCAATGTGACCTAGAGAAGGAATGTGATTTGCAGAATTTTCTGTCTTTTTGGATCATAAAATCTTCACACCCTCCTAATTTATTGTGGTATTTAGTGATGGTCTTTTCATGTTTCCTTCTCTTTGCATGAACGTGCTGTTTGTAAATGAGCCTCGGAGAGCATGTTTACATTGCATTCAGATTAGGAGGTATCATGTCCAAGTTGAAGACAAAATGGCTACTAAGTAAAACCTCTTCTTTTATTGTGGCTTTTCTTTTTCAAGGAAAAAGGGCACATATGTTAGCTTCTGAAATGAAAACTGCTTGTTTGATTCAGGTGAACTTGGTGAATAGCCCAAGCCCGTGTTTGGTACAAAGGAATGTAGCGTTTTGCCCGGGTCAGTGGCTTGCCTGGTGCCAAGTGCCTGTGACCGGCAGAGGTTTCCCAGCATCTTGCAGCCCCATCTCCTGGTACTTCACAGGCGTTCCTCACCTTCACAGTGTTCCTCCTGGCTTCCTACTTCTGCACGGGCTTCAACTTCCCTGCTGCTCTTAGGCAGCATCCATTCTCTGCAGGTTGTGCTGTTGAAATGCAGTATTTGAAGATAATGTTATTTTTTATAAGAAAACCTTTTCTTTTGGTGTTTTCAACTCTCACATGTCTCTATTGTGATCAAGCAGTCTTCCTTTGAGGTTGGAGTTTAATGTGAATTTGCATCTTCCTGGACATGTGGTGGTTGTTTGGGTGCAGCAGGGATGAGGAGTGCTACCAGGGGTGTTGTGCACATTGCAGCCCAATAAACAGTGGAAAGTCTCCTTCTGAACTGGCAGCAAACTGGGGCTTGCTCTCTGTTCAGTGGGTGCTGGCGATGGATAAACAGCAGGAGAGGTTGTGGAAGGCTGGGGTGAAAATGGCAGTGCACTGCTGTTAACAGAATGAGGTGTAATGTGCAAAGCAGAGCTTCTTCCTCTTTTCTCCTTCCCTCCTCTTCCTCCCACGTGCTGGCAGGTTGGTGCAGTCAGTTCCCCCTTTGCTTCCCAGCAGGTTTAGCACATCCAGCTCAGTACTCTTCTGTGTTGTTGTCCCCCCACCTCCTTTTTTTCAACACGTGTTTGTACACAGTGGATGGAGGCTTTTGGTTGGTTATGTTTGTTGCAGGTTTTGTTTGTTTGGTTGGTTGTTTTAAAAGGTTTCAGTCTTCAGATTGTATTGCCAGTGAAAATAGTATAGCAGAATATAGCAGCTACATAAATACTGGACTTGAGGATCACAAACAAGTCTGTGCTTGTCCCTCCACTTCACAGACAAATATAAATATAGAGACTGATGCAGGCCACGAGTGGGACAATGAGCTATTAATTATCTCAACCCGTACTTGTTTTACTCTGTTTATTAAATTAAAATATAGTTTGACAAAAACATATTAAGTAATTGTGTACATGTGGAGTCCCTTAAATTGAAAGAATAGTTTAGGCCCTGCTAGTTACGTTTGCAGGCATGGTCAGTATAGGTACTGAAGACTTAAAAATATGCTTTTTAGGTGTTCAGTCTGTTGGTGTTTGGGTTTTTTTTTTTGTTAGGGTGTTTTTTGGCATATAAGGTGACCACTAGTTAGAGCTGAGGAGGGGAAGATAAAAGAGTGACTTAGCTGCGCTTAAAAACAAATCAGGAAGTATTTATTTGCATTACAACATCATATCCAGGTATTCAACTGCTGTTAGGTTACAGTAATTGAAGCTCATCACTGTCTCTCTGTATTTGTGTCCTGGCTGCCCCACTGGAGCACATGCAGCAGAGTGGTGTCTGGTTTTGTTCCGTGCTGCGTGTGTGAGTTGCTGAGGCGGTTGGATGTGTTCTTACGGTGTGGGTGAAGCGGGCAGAAATAATACTGCATGTCTTTTCCCATTGATGGATTAGAAGTCTAGACAGAGAGAACACGTCTTTGGGAGCCCAGCCTGGCTGATTAGTGTCAGCATGGGCGGGTTTGTAAATTGCCCTGGTCTTCGCTGGACACTGGGCCTTAATCTGCCTGTTTTTATTTCTCTTTAGATTGGTTAAAGCTTTCATATTTATTAATAGCTTTTTGTCCAGACATTGGAGCCCGAGGCGGGAAAACCTCCCCAGTCAGCTGTCTGAGCATATAGACTAATAGGGTTTCACTTATTTCTTTGGGTGAGGGTACTGTATTACCAAATGTGTGTTATTTGTATATGATGTTTCTGTGCCCGAACATATGGTGGTGAAGACAGAGTCTATTCAGTATCACATTGACTTGCCAAGGAATATCTTACAGCTGAAGACAGACAGTGAAGTAGGGATGTAAAAGCAGCATGGCACGAGGATTGAGATGCAGAGATGGCCAAGGGAGGATGGTGTCAGCTGAGGGTCTATCATTGCTGGCATAAAAGAAAAAGACCAACAGTTTTAGGCAATTTAATCCTTCTGCTCACTGTAATAATCCAAAATCCAGTAGCTGTGAACATTGAAGGAGCAGACAGGTTTGTTTTCTTGTTCACTGTTGCAAATAACTGGTGATGGTTCTGCAATGAGCACTTGTTTACCGTTGTAAATAGTAATCTGGGGCTTGCATCTCTGCATGGGTTGGCCCCAGCTTCTTTCACCTTGCCTGCATCTCAGCTCTTTTTGTCCTAAAGGCATCTGTTAGGATTTGAATATAGCAATTCTGCTTGAGAGATTAATTTCTCTCCTTCTCCCAGTGTCTCATGTGTAAACCAAGCTGAGGACCAGGCAGTGTGGAGTGGCAAACACAAAGCACTGCATTTGCAGCTATTTCAGGCTGGATGTGGATTTCAGACCCATAATTTTTGTCCTCCAATCACTCTTCTAGCTACAAGTTGTATTGGAAAACCACATGAGTGAGTCTGGGCAGTGCTGAAATTGTGTCCTAATGCCCAGTTTGTCTCATGTTGAAGTGCCCTTGTTACTTTTGGACTCTTGTTATTGTGCTAGAAAACCAGATTAGAACCTATTGGTGTTACAATCAGCTAATCTTTGGAAGGCTCCTTTCTTTTTTATGACTTAAAACATTCCTGCTCCCTCCTGCAGTTGCATCCATCACTCCTCATTAGGCATTGTCAGCAAGCTTGGATCATCACTTAGCTGTTGGCAGAGCAAATGTTCTGCAACTTGGGAAATGCCATTGAGGTTTTTCATAATAGGAATTGCTACTCATTTGTATAGTGAGGTCAGCAGAAAAAAATGATTGACTGATATTTTTAATAAAAATTAATATTGATTGACTTGATATTTTTAATAAAATGCTTGGCAATGAAGAGAGAAGCTTGAGGGGTGTGTGTTTCAGGCTTTTAGCAAATGCAGATGGATATACCTTTTTGGTAGTTTTCTTTTGCAGTTGAAATTTCTGTATGTATTTTTTTAAAACAAGTATTTCTTGAGTCAGATTGGATTAATGTGTAAACCAATCCATCTGTATTTTCTCTCTTTCTTGTAGCTTGGGAGAGGGAGACAGGAAGTAAGAGAAAAAAACCCTAACATAACCTTCAGTATTTCGTTAAGTAGCCTGTCAAAACTGGGAGAACTCCAAATTTCCTCTGATTACAGAGTACTTGTGGTTATTCTGTGCCCCCAGCCCAAAATGCAGCAGCCATCATTCCCTCCTTCATCCTGGTTAATTCATTGTTGGAGGTGAGAAACACAGGTTATAATTCTTCAGTTGCAGATTACTGATTTCTGTGAGGAAAATCAAATAATTTTCATTGACAGGTGTACAGGCTGCACTTATTTCACTTAATCTGTGCAACATCAGAAGTGTGTTTACCTGCTTTGAAAAAGTACCTTGAGCCCCTTAGCTGAGAGATGATGAGAGTGTAAAACTGCAAAAATTTCTTGTCACTGACTCAGTTTTCCATGGCTTCTTGGTTTGAGTGACTCCAGGTGTTGGTAAGGTTTGCCTTTCCTGGATGTGTTTCCTGATATGGTGTATAAGCAGTCAAATACATAGGAAAAAATTGAACCTTGGACCATATTCTAGAGTAGGTCATGGTGGTTTCAGGGAAGGTCACTCCTCCTTGGGCAAAGCATTTAGCAGCTTGCCATTCTCCTTCCCCAAATGGATAGGAACAGAAAGTGGAATTTATTTCATTTCACTCCACCTGGTTCTGTACAAGTTCCCGTGTAGTTATTGTGGAGGGAAAAAAGGCATCTCTGAGGTGAAGGCTAACTCCTAGGAAAGGTGTTTCCATAGAACAATCCATCCCATCACTTCATGTGCCAAATTTTCTGGCTGCAAACAAATTTTAAACCAGGGTGTAACCTCTGTTGTGCAGAGCTCATGAACTGGGCAAAATAAATCCTTCATCATTTGTCCCTTTCTCAGCTTCTCCTGGAGAAGGCTTCCGTGGGTAGTTCAGAGACCTCCCACCCCTCTGCACAAGGGCCAGGTCCACCCTTTATCTGTTCCTACCCATTCCTGTGTACAGGATGCTCCTTTTGTGGGGCAGCCCTCAGAAGGGGCTGTCACCAAGGCAGGGTTCAGAAGCTTTGGCTGTCCCCGTGCAGTGCATCCCTGTGCTGATGGAGAAGCCTCAGTGCCAGGAGCGGGCAGGGCAGCGGTGCCAGCGGCGTGGGAGGAGGAGCAGCTTCCCAGCGCTGTGGGGGAGTTTCTAGGTCAGCAGGTGTGGAGGCCAGTTTGGTCTGCAGGCGTTTTTACAAGGTTAGAAAATAAACCTGAGGAAAATGAATGGTGACCTTTATGTAACCTTTGGAGAGCAGAGCTGAGGTTTTATTGAATATCCTGGCTCTGAGTTGGAGGGAATAGCTTTGCAGAAAAAAGGTCTTTATAAACCTGCTTTTAGGAAGAGTGGATTTTTCACTCTTGTTTGTGGGTTTTGTTTGTCTTTGTTTCTTGAACCAATAGAATCTAAAAAACTATATGGGGGAGAAAGCGCTATTCAAGTAATAAAAGATTTGGATAAGTTTTACTGTTGTTCATTTGGAATTCACTGGAGTGCATGCAATTGTTGACTTCACAGCATTAAACATACGCAATTCCTTGTTTCATAAACATTTTACTTTCCACTGCAGGAGTTTCTTCACTGAAGCGAGTCAGATGCTGTGACATTGTGGTTCAGTGCAGCAGTTCTAATGAGTCCTTAATAAGCACAGAATTGCAGGGTTGTCATCCCAGGCCTCTGGAGCTGGGTTGCTTGCCATTTAGGAGAGTTCTGCATTATTTACATGTGTCTGTATGCCACTGGCAGGTAGGAATCCACATCTCTACCTGGAAAGAACACTTGGAGCCTCCCCCTAAAAGTTTCTGGATACTGTATAAATTAATCAGAAAAAGTCAGGTTGGGGTGCTGCTTACTGCTCAGGTTGGGATGATCAGACTTACACTGAAGCACTGATAAGTCTTTTAATTAATTGATGCTTGGGGTGGTTTTGTTAATCTTTTTCTGTGTGTGTGTGTAGTTTTGAGAGCAGAGGTTGAGCCTAATGTTTTTATACAGATCCCATAAGTTATGTGTGTTGCCTTCTCTTGTTGCTCTACTCAGCTGCTTGCCAAACAGAAGTATTTGGAGAAGGGCCAGAGCTGCAAAATTGAGATCAGGATCCAAATTTGGATTTTTGGTTCAAGCCTTTCTAATATCTAATATTACAAAACCTTATATATAAATAAGAAGCTCTTTATTTTTAAGCTGTTGTGATGAGGACAGGGAAGTAGCTTCCTCTCCCTCTGGAGCAGTCCGGGTAGAATGCTGGACTGTGTGTTACAAAGCTGTCAGCAGGTGATTCAAAAGGTAAATTGAATAGGTGAAAAAGCAGTGGGTGCGCTGTCACCCAGAAAGAGCCTGAGCAAAAGGCCAGCACAAATTGTTGCTTTCAATCCAGTGAGAAGAATTCCCCTATATCTAAAAATTCTGGAAGTGGTGGGATGTTTCATGGTGTTTCGTTAGGTCTTTGGGAATTTCGAGGGTTTGTTTTGTTTTGTTCTAAATGGAGTTAGCCAGTATCTCAATTTTAATGCTTTCTTGATTTAATGGAAAAAGGATTATCTCTCACCAAGTAGGATGCTTGTTATCAGCTGCTGTGCCATCAACAGGCTTTCAGTAAGCTGCCCAGTGTTTTGTGTTGTTGAACATTTAGTCATGAAGACAGTGAAAAAAAAAGAAACATTCAAAACTTCCCAAATATTTTCCTTGTGGCTACTTTTTAATTGCTTGTGGTTGCTGTGGTGACACTACCTGTCAAAGGGATGGGGATGGCTCTGGCTGCTGGGACCTGCCCCCGGTGAGTGGCATTGTCCTCATGGCTGTGTGACCAGCTGGGAGCCACAGCCACCCTGCAAGGGCAGCACTTGGCTGCTCCAGGGCAGGACGTGTGCCCGTAGCTGTCTGGGGCTGGACCTGTGTTCCTCCACTGCCACAAGTCCCACTCAGCTTCTCCCTGGAGCTGGCTGGGAGTGCTGTCTCTTGCCCATTGTCAGGTACTTCAAGTTTGGGAAGAAAATCTTGTTCCTGGGGAGAACTTGTTTATTAAATGAGGCATATTTGTATCTCCCTGGAGAGGAAGTTTGTGGTTAAATGTCAAGGTCTGTGATGGATGGCTGTCCTTTCTGATGGATGGCCTCACAGGCATGCAGGCAATCTGTATTTCTCAGTCAGAAATTCCTAAGTGCCATTATAAGGTTGTTGGGGCACCTGTGGGTGAAAAAGATTGCACTGGACAGTGGAAATTACAGTTTGTGGCTTTGAATATAAAGGAGTGGATTATACTGTTTTTAAAGTGGTCAGCAATACAAACTGTTGGAACTTTTTCTCAATATGAACGAGGTTGCCTTGTAAGTATCAACACAAGCATCCTTTAGACAAACAAAAATTAGTGTGTAGGAAAAGTGTGCTGGGCAATGGGATGGGAAGTTTGTTCTCCTGTGTTTGCCTTGGCTCCTTCTTGCCCTTGTACAGAAATGGCTTGAAAATACCTGGAGTATCTTGGTGACTTCAGTGGAAATATTCCTGGGTGCCTTCTCCCTTCCTCTTCAGAACCACTGCTACATTAAAATACAGACTGGAAAGGCAGTTACTTAGTACCACAAGTGGTAACCCTTTGAAGGCCTCTAAATTGAAAAGCTTTAACATTTATTTAATATTTTTTGTGGATGGAATTTTAGTCTTGTTTTTTAATCCGCTCTGAAAAAATGTGACATCTTCTTTCAGAACCATGTTCGTTTTATTGCTAGTTCAGTGGAGGAAAGGGCTTGAGAGGCTTGGGTGCTTGTTGAATCAGGAGGAGAATTCTGCAGGGGGTTCTGGATGTTGTGTGAAGGCTGTGTCTGGAGGCAATCTGAAATTGAGACTCGAGGTGTCTGCTTCAGGGCTGGACATCCTCTGGCAGCAGCAGTGGTGTGTGCTGAGGGTGTGTGGACAGCAGTTTCTTGGGAAGAGCACCCAGGGGCCCTGCCCAGGAGAGCTGTGCTGGTGGGAGTTTGGCATCATCCTCTCCGAGCTGGGTTCACATGCTTTGTGCAAAGTCCTGATTGCTCTGTGCTCCTTGTGCTGCTTCTCTGGAGCTTGGGAGATGTGGGTGAGGCATCTATGAGGCCAGCCAGCCCTTGGTGAAAGCTGCAGCTCCTTCTGCTGTGATGGGACTGTCTGAAGAAAAGGCTAAAAACAATTTTGAACTATTTTTGCAGGAGTCAGACTGTGCCACAGAAACTTTTTATCCAATCTCTCACAAAGTGTGACAGAATTCCTTTCATTAAGGGTGTATAAAATGTTGGTCAGTTTTCTTTATGATTTGATTTTCTTTCTGTGTTAAGCCTTTTGGCCTGAAAAATGATGAGGGCCTACAGTTGCTATTAGTGGTCATATAAACGAAATTAATTAGTTGATATTTGAGAGACAGTCAAGTTACTCACTGGCAGTAATTGGAAGCTGCACACCTGGAACCACATTTTGCTGAAGAGCTAAGCCTGCTTTTGGCTCCAGGAGCCTGCTCTACAGCATTACCTTTGTTATGCTTGATTCCAGTGGTATCGTTCAATCACTGACTCCTAAAAAGCTGTAAAATTAAATGGCAGCTGAGGGAAAAGTATTTGCCTCTTCCATTCAACAAGTGAGTCAAATGGGAATGGTAGATATAGTTTTAAAATGCATGAAATATCCTTGGAAAAAGATATTAGTTAGTTGTTGGGAGATAGCTTGCTGAATCAAATAAAATATTTGGAAATACTGGTGGTTTGCGTGTGTTTAATTACCCTGGACAAAGGTTTGTCTAAATGCAGTTTATAGTGAATCTTCAGTTAAAAATTAATCTTGAGCATCATTTTATCATGGAAAAAAAAGCTAAAATGCTGACCCTTAAGATTTGGTAACCTGTATAATTAAGTCTGATATCCATGAAGATATCCAGACACCTCTCCCTTATTGGTTACTTCTGAGTAGAAACCAGGTGTCTGATTACCCTGTAGATCCATGCCTGAATATACTTTGAGTAGTCAGTTTTTGGTTAATAGCAGCTAAAAAATCGTAATAGTCTTGAGCTCTAAGGCTAAGAACAAACACAAACCAAAATACTTTTGTTTAGTACTAGTGAGTTTAGGCAGTCCCCACTTAGCTTTTGTGGAACATGTCTGCATGGGCTGCATCTTTCTTGCTAGCAGCTTCCTTCTCTTGGAGGGGGTAGGAATGAGGGTTCATGTATCACTATGGTTTGTACAGTCAATTTGATGAACCTTGTAACTTAGTTGAAGAACACAGTTTAGCTCATGTGTACCATGGTTCTGTGTTTGGAAGCCCCTCTGTGAACATTTAGTCACCCATGGATGCCCTGGGATGTTGTTGGTGAGTAGCTGCAGCTGTTCAGGGAGAAAATAATTGCAGTGGGTAAGTGTTTGCAGGGCAGGACTAATAATTGTTATTTGTCACTTCACAGTGGTTCTTGTCACTTTAGTAAAGTTCTGAGTTACTGCTGAGTCCTTTAAATAGCAGTAGTGTAGGCTTTGAAGCCCAGTGTAAGATCTGGAGATAGCTTGAGTGTGTTGTATTCTCCTGGAATTTGTCTAACTCAGGAAGGTGAGTTGCAGTTTTGGCTTGATTAGTTCAGCTCCTGAGCAAAGGAGTGGCAAGCATATAGTTCACTGTGAAAATTGAAATCAAACTGTGTTACTAATCAGGAAAGGACATTTTCATTCTGGTAATGTGAACATCTGCTCTCCCGCTGCAATGTTTACGCATGGTGTGATTCACAGGAATGAAAATCCAGGCTGATCAATTCTGCAGTGCTCTTAAACAATGTCTGCTTCTGGAAGGACCCCTCAGACAAGCAATTGTGGGTACCACTAGCATGAGGCTTTTGCAGAAGCATAATTCAGTGGATTATTAGATGCTGAAAATGTGTGGTAGCCTACAGGTGAACATCAACAGCACTGCTACCCTGGTGAGTACTTGTGTGGGAACTGTTTACATACATCTGAAATATAATTCTGTGCTGTTATGATTTTTGGAAAGTCAGAAATTTAGTGCAGCTTTTCTGAAATCTGATACAGATTTAATCAAGCACAGCCTTTTCTGGTTTTGACTCTTTTACTAAGTAAGTTGTGGTAAAACTGTGCAGCTCCCTGGGATGTTTAGAATGTACATGCTATGAATAATGAATCCATGCAGGTGTGCTGTAAATGGTCTGAATAGGGTGCTAAACTCGGTGGCCTGTGTGGCTGTGGCTTCAGTACTTTGTACTAGGACAGGTCACGTGCCCTCTGCTGCATTTTCAAAAGAAAACCACAACAATATGAAATCTTCTGAAATGGTATCAAAATGCCTATGGATGATGCTGTGCCTGCAAAGCAGGTGTTTTACCTGAGAAGAAAGTGGCTAAGTTGTTGGGTTTTCAGGTCCTGCCCCCCTCGTTGCCTGTAGAAGTAGGATGGCAAGGCAACAAACTGGCTGCACACATTGTTCCTTGTTCTGAGGACAGAGAACTGAACCCTAAAGTTGTATTAAAGGGGTATTAAATGCTGGTCAGATGCTTGCTGTTCATAATTTCCATTCATGAGCAGCTTTTAGATGAAGTGTTCTGGCAGACTCACTTGTTCAGCCATCACAGCTGCAGAGGCAGCCTGGCAGGGAAGGAGGCAGTGTGTGGGGTGGAGTGCTTGGTGTTGGTCTGCCCCACACTGCAGCTTCTGCAGTGCTGCCCTGGAGCTCTGTGCTCTGCTGTGGAGCTGGGCTGGCCTGATGGGGGCAGCCCCAGAGCTACAAACATGATCCAGGTGGGAGCAGCCAGTCCTGCCCTGCAAGGCCATGTAAGGTACCTGTTGGACAGAGTTAATTTTCCACCTAGGAGTGAGTGCAGTTGTGTTGAAACTTCTTTTCATAAAATCCGTCAGAATTGTAGTAGGATGTGTTTGTAACTCCTCTGAAGATCCTAGTTTTGGGTTTAAAACCATTTCAAAAGGTGCCATATGGATTATTTTCTACCCCCAGAAGCAGAGTATGGAAAGCTGATGAGTTACACTGCTTTAGCATTCAGTGAACTGACCTTTGAGGTAGGCAAGAGTCTTCTGGCTACTTTGTTTGCAGAGACCAGAGAGCTTCTGTGTCTAGAGTGGGTGGAAGCTGATGAGCTGAGGTGAGTGAGAAGTGCCTCGGTGCAGGGGCAAGGCTGAAGGATGGATGCCTGAAGGAACCTGTGGAAGCTGAACAAGGGGGAGTCCTCTGAGATGGGAGGTTGTATGGTCACCATCAGGCAGCAGTGCCATGTTCATCCTGCGTGTGTTCAGCTTTAAATTTTCACCTGATGGTAAAGTCAAGGACTGGAGAGGGTTCTGGGATGTGCCAGTGAGCAACATGGCACTAGTTGGAGAGAAGTTGGCTTTCCTATGACAGTGAAGCCATGCCCATCTAGCAGGAAAGAAGTGAGTGACCCTTTTAGTAGGCAGATGCTTGGACAGCGCATGTAGATACTCAGGGCATTACTCAGCACAGGGAAACCCAAGAGGTTGCAAGAATTGCATTCCATGGGAGTCAGCAATTGGGTACAGGTTCCTCAAGTGGAAAAAAGGGTGCAGAGGAGCTGTGTGGTGGGCAGCCCTGAGAGAAGAGGGAGCAAGGAGAAGAAGGAATGCAGGTGTGCAGAAACCAGGGCAAAAGCAGAGGTAATAGGATGTTGCAAGCAGCCTTGGGAGGAGAGGGCTGGATAAAAGCTGAATTTGTTTGCAGAAAGACAGGCTGGTACTTATGGGGGGAGCTGTTCAGTGTGGAGGGGAGAGAAGGATGTCTGTGGCATGGAGAGGGGACAAAGAGTGTGCCAGGGAAACCCTGCAGGTTAGGCTGGGCCTCCTCAGTGCAGTGTCTGTGCAAGGCCTTGGGCAGCCCCTGGGTTGCTCCTCTGCTTCCCAGTGTGAGCCAGGCTCAGGGGGCATCGAGATGGCAGCGCCTTGGGAAGACATTTCCAGGCTGGCAGTGGGACACCTGCAGCTGTTGGCCCTGCAGGTTTTGGGGAGGGGATGGCTGTGTGCACTGTCTGGGGCTCTGTAGGGCAGGGGGTCTATCTGCTCCCTCAGGATAAAGCCACAGAAGAGCTGGGATAGGACTGAGTTGTGGCACTGCAAGCCAGATGACAGCCCCTGGGTATCGAATGAATGGGATATAAAGAGAAACAACCAGTAGCAGCAAATCTCTTCTGTTAAGAGAACATAACTAGGATAGCTGTAGGTCTTGAAAATGTTGAAGGGAATAATGTGAAATAAAGAAGAAGAAACCCAGTTTTTATGAGCAGGCTTAAATCTGCCATCAGGGCACCTGTGCCAGCACTGGGAAACACGTGTGTTGGGAAAACATTCCTGCAGAGCTGCTGACACTGGGAGCTGTTCTGCTGGATTCAGCTGAGCTCTTGAGCTATGTACAGTAAACACAGCACTGTGCAGATTTCTACATTTCTGGGTGTGTGTTACATGTAAGCAGAGTGTAGAACTCTTCCTATTTTCTCACATGGATATTATTTTGCTTTGCCATCAGCTGTCTGTAGCTACCGTTTCCCAAGGGAAAGGCAGCAGAGGACCAGGTCTGTGACCTGTGCCACGCTGTGATGCACAGCAAGGTGCTGCCTTCCTCCTCCTCCTCAGCTGGTTGGCTCTGCAGGCATGGAAGAGAAACAATTTTTTGCCCGTGTTTTAGAGATGCACTGAATTTCCTGTTTGGTTTTTAAGTTCTGCCAAGGATTGTCACCCCCTTAGTTTCACTAGGCATCCTTCCTTGGAGCCATGTGGGACCAAGGCTGGAGTAAAATCCCAGTGTCTCATAGTTGACTTTCCAGTGCCTCCAGTTCAGACCCTTAAGTAATAATGTTGTGATGGGGCTTCTGATGACCTTGGCTGAAAATAGCACAGCAGATCTCTCAGCTATCTATAGATTGGATTGTGAAGCAACCAAAGGTTGATTAATTAGTTTCAAAACCCAGCAGTTTTCATTGTGGAATATGTGAGTTGTTGCAATGGCTGATTTGCTCTGTAGCCACAACCTGCATGTCTGGTGACTGTTTCCATCTTTATGCTTTCAGTGGGACATTCCTGAGATGAAATTTCTACTGAAATAATCTTTTTTAGTTATGTTTTTTTGAGATTGTAGATTGTGAGTAATAAATACAGGAAGCATCTCCTCTGAAGTCAAATTATCTTCCCACATCCTGTACAGAGGGCACTGTATCCTTGGAACAGAATCTCCTGCCTGAATGTAACAATATGCACTGATTTTAATTCAGAGCAGTGCTGAAAGAACCAGGGTGAGAGCTGTGTAAAAGCATTTTCTTTGTCTCTTGTTAGAGTTCATTACAGTAACTTATGGCATTATACTGAATTTAAATAAATGTAAAAAAAAAAAACCCCAACCCCAGGAACTTAAATGACTGTCTTTTTGGAATAGAGCACCTGGCAGTGTGTGGTTGTTGCAAGTTCTTCCCAGTTATTTTAAGAATAGTGGAACAAGCCTTTAGTATTGAATACAACCAGATTTCTTCAGAGAGCTGAAAGAGGTGTTTATAGACCTACATTTCAGACATAGGTATTCTGATGTCTGCTGCCTAATTATTTCTTGGCAGTTCATTACAATGGGCTACATTTGAGACTTGGGCATTTCATTAGCAGCCTCATCTTCCTTCTTTGTTCAGCTGTTTGTATAGTCGGCATTATTTATACTCATAAAATGATCATAGTGTCAGAAATGGTGAAGGGATTAAATTTTTATTCTCTATGAACTATTTTAACTGCATTTATTTTAGTAACAAGTGTTGAAGTCACATGTTTGACACACTTTAACCTGCATTAACTTCAAGGTGTGCTGAAGCACTCTGTTTTTCAGCACTGTGATATAGCTTTGCTCCTTATGTCTGATGGAAAACTGGTTTAGTTTATTGTCTCTGGTGAGTGGAAGGAGGTGGGTTAGGTTACAGTGAGGATGATGGAGCTGCAGCTCACCCTTCTTGTTGCACTGTTTTATTGGCTTGCTGAGTGTTTGCCTTCTGATTTTGCTGAGGAAGGTGGTTTGCCTGGGATTGAGGAGGATTCTGCTTTCAGATGAAAGACACAACGTTTACCAGTTGGTGAATTCTCGCTTTGTTTACTTTTTGAGGCCTAAGTGTTGGACACTTTTCTGCATTTCCTCTATTTTTGTACTTCAGGGAAATAGCGATACTTCATGTGCTTTTAGGATGCAATTGTGGTCCCTGTGGCTTTTATATGGAGTAAAAATATATCTGCAGTTGAATCCTGAGAGACTTAATTTGTCTTGCATTAAATGTTTTGCCACTGTTTGCCTGTGTTTGTGGGAGGCTCGAGTGCCTGGTGTCTGGGGCACGACACTGGATTCTCCCGGGGGAGGGAGCAGTGCAGGCAGGGACAGAGCCCCTAGGTGGCATCAGAAGCCACCTGATTTTTGGCTGCTGCCCGCCCGAGGGTGAGAGGTGAGGATGGGAGGGGGTTCCTGGCCCTGGGGTGCACCCCCTGGCCTGGGGGGTGCTTTCCTTTCCCCCTGCCCTGTGCTGGAGCTCTTACGGCATTAGCTGAGCAGTATGGATCATCGTCATTTTGCTAATTCAAACAAGTTTCAACCTTGTGCAGCTCTGCTTTCTAAATATTTAATTGAGATGCTTTTACAGCCATTTTACTTCTTTATCACAGTGAGCCGAGCCAGACAATGTAACATGGCATATGTTAAGATGTTAATTGAGTAGCAGCACACATAGGCGGCTGTTTCATAATTTTCTCCTTAGATGATCCTTGGCTCCAGTTTAACATTTCTTTGTGCTTCTGAGTGGAAGGTTATATAAAGATATATTTAGAGCTGTTAGTCTAAGAAAGAGAAGCATTAATTCAGTAAGATTAAGAATTAAGGGCTGATTGCTGCAGGCACTGCTGGGACACAGTGCTTGTCGTGGTAAGGATGTGATAATAGTACCTTTCTGATAGTACCACTTACTGTAATGGGCTTGGTAATCCTTTTATTGAGTGGTTCCTCACAGCACACAGAGTAAATAGAGATTTTTTTTTTTTTAATGTCACCTGATGTCATCAGAGTAGTGGAGTTCAGACTGAATCTTTCCAAATGGTATGTGGTCAGTTTAATAATGACCCTCCCTATTTTAACAAGGTTTTCAGAAAGACGACTTTGCCAAAACTGTCGCTGTTGGTACTTTGTAGTGGACTCTGACTTGTTTTCCTTGGGAGCTGAAGTGGGTTTTTGCAAGAGGGAAAGGGGCAGCAGGACACAGCACAGGAGGAGGAGTTCCTGGGTGCCTCAGGTGCCTGGGAGGCTCATGCCTGGCAGTGCTGCCCACGTGCTCCTGCAGCAGAGAACCCCTGGGCCCTTTGCTAAGCAGTTTGACCAACAGCCTGTGGGGATGGTATGGGGGAGCAGCTGATGCTGCAAGAAATGGAGGCTTTTCAGATCACAGTAATTTTTGAAAGGACGTGTGGCCAAGACACTCCTTTGACAGCCAGCTCTAAGTGTTGTCTCCTGTATTCTTCTCTTGTGGAAGGCTTGTTTTCAGGTGTGAGTAAAATACCAGGGCAGCAGTGTCACCCTCGACTGTCAGGGTTGTGTGCACTGCACGTGAGCCACTCAGAACTGTCCTGTGGCCTGAACAGTCCCTGGTGGGTTTTTGGTTTCCCTGTTTTTCCAAAGGACGTTTACTTTATAACTTTGTAAACATTTTCTCTCTCAGATGTCTGAGAGGGTGGTTTGCAGTCTGAGGTGAATAACTAGGTAACTGTGCCCCTGGTAAGTAACTGCACGCTGGGCTTTTCCATTTCAGTTGCAACTTTTTGCTGTAAGTCCTGCATGTTGGGTAATAATGTAACTTAACACTCTAGTACTGGAAACTGGGACCCTGCCGAGGGGAGCCCTTGCTGTCTGGTCAGGAGTTGAGCCCTGCCTTCCTGATGGAAGGCTCAGTTATGAGCAGTGATGGAAAGTGGTTTCTTTTCATAAACTGCATCATGGTTTGGCAGAAATGAATGTTTTCTCTAGCCTGTCCAATAAGTGCCATGCACATGAAACACAGCTATACAGAGGCTGTTTTCGGGAGGATGTTTCAGTTCATGCAAATATTTGGAGTCTTGGGCTGAATGGGATACAGAGTATCTGTGGCAATTTCACAGAATGCACCAAACTTTTGACGAACAAAATCACTCTGGGCTTCCCACATGTGACCACCTACTCAAACCATTATTAAATTCTGCACAACAAGTTGTAGCTCTACTTGTCTGCTGAGTTTGGTTGAACTGGCTCTGTTGTTGACATCCTCCTCCATTTGAGGGATGAGTCCTCTGCCAGTGCCTGAATGGTGGGAGCCATGTCCTGTGGGACTTCTGGGGCTGGGAGGTCTCTCCTGATGGAGCAGAGCAGCGATGTCCTGGAGGTGCTGCTGTCCCCCTTCTGCCAGGGACTCAGCCCAGGAGCCCCTGTGGCAGTGTCAGGCTCTGGACATGTGTCCCTGAGAGGAGCTGTCTTGCAGGATGGGTGTTCACTGTGCTCCCACAGTGTTGGTCCTGCTGCTGCCTTTCGTGGGGGCTGAATGCTCTCAGCTGCTAAGCTGCTAAGGGTTAGTTCAGTGCTGTGCAGGCTTTGGGAAGGCTCAGGGTTAACCAGGCAGTAGCTGATAAATTCAAGGGCTTTCTTTTATTTCTCCCAGCCACCTCCCCTTTTCTGGTCTCACAGGCATAAGGATTCTCTTATCCCTTGTGGTTATATGGCCTCTCTTATTTGCAACATTAAGGAGGTACTTGTGCTTAGAGCAACTGAATTCTGCCACAATAGTCCCATATTGCTCAGTACAATTCAGCTGCCTCTTCCTGAAAGTAAAGTATTGCTTAATTAGAGGAAGGTTGGCAGCATCTGGTTTTATGCCACTTAGAAAAAGGAATTGCATCTCCTTGCCTTATTCTTCTGCTTTTTTCCCATTTCTCTCCCTGAGTGCAAAGTAAACTCAGCTGCTCACCTGGGAAGGGAACACATCTCATTCTGCCCATGCTAAGTCAGGGCTGTCCTGAGCAGAAATACATAAATAGGTCAGGGAAAACAGAAATGCATACTTTGGCAGAAGATAGAAGAGCAGTTTGAGGAAATACTTTCATCTGATTTCTCCTGATCTCATTCTCCTAAAGATAATTTCAGGAGTTTGTCTTCAGCCTTTAGAAGCTTCAATCACTACAGCCTTTGAAACTTGCCTTCAAAAATCCTTCAGAGGTCTTGGCCCTTCCTGGAAGGCTTTTTGCTGCAGACCCAAAACAGCCAACACATGGTTCTCTGGAAAGTTGTAGGGTCTGGGGTTCTTCATGAGACACAGCAGCTTTTTCAGTGAGCTGCCCTGTGCTGCTTTTCCAAGCACAGCCTAAGCAAACTCCCTTTCTCTGCTGTTTTATTAATTAGTAGAAGCTGGGTGCATGTTTTTGACTGGCTGGTGGGTAGGTGACCAGAAATGGCCAGATAGATCTGCCCTGGTGGTGTTCAGAGCAGAGCTGACATTTTTCAGCATGGCTGTAGACAGTACAACAGGGTCCCTCTCGAGTCACTTGTGTGCCTTAACTTTGAAACAGTCAGTAGGATGGCACCCACTGAGTAAATGCCTCCTTGGTGTTGGGATGGTGTCTGTATTTTTTGATTGGAGAGGAGCACATACAAGGTTGTGATATAAAATTTTATGCTCCATGGTTCTTGTGTTGGATCATTGGGCACAAGTTGGCAAATCCAAGGCAGCTGTAAAAAAAAAATTTGTTGTTGCTCACAAGAGACACCTACCCCCAGAATCACAAATCTTGTCCTGGATAAAACTGCATGAAGTAGCCTGAATTAATTTTTGGATCCAGTAAGTGAACTAGTTTACCTTGAGGGAGACTGTCATCCTGAAGAGCTATGAAAGAGAGAGCAACACCAGTTGTGCTTCCAGGTGGGGTGAATCACAGTGAGCCTCCAGGAGGGGCGGTGATGGCTGAGGGCTTTAGGTGCAGTTTCTGTGTTTCCAGTGGGCTTAGGTTCCACACAGATTCAAATGGTTCTTTTCATTAGAAAGAACATCATTCCTGCTGCTCTCCTGCAGCTGCTCATGGGTAGCAAAAATATGTGGGTAATGGCCTCCAGATGTTAGAAATGGCTCTGTGTAGGGTCTGATTCAGCCTGGTTGTTGGGATTGCTGGTTGCAGGCACTGTAATTGCAGTAGTCATTAGGTAAGGGATGCATTTGACAGGGACAGAAGCAGACTGACTTACCTGTAAATGAAACTTCAGCTTTCAAAGCATGTATGTCCTGCTAGAGAAGAAGAAGTAGGGCAAAATAAATTAAGGTGGCAGGTGTAACTGGGATGTTCCTCCCTTTGCCACCTTTGTCACTTGTCCTTCTATCTCCTGATGTGCTGGGGATGTATCCTGCAGTGTCACCAAATGGAGTGCTTCTGTGCAGTGCTCAGGACCATGAGGAGGTCATTCCCAGTACTGTCCCAGTCAAAGGGCTCATTCCTCAGGGTTGCCATTGCTTGACTTGGATTGCCTCTACTGGAAGGGAAATAAACATTTTTGTCATTAGGCACAAGCTTTATAAAATGAAGCAACCTTTACCTGTGCTCTGGTTAGGAAGAAAGAAACCTCAGTTTACCACCCACAAATTTTAAAGATGTCCTCCCAGTATAATCAAGAGCATGGAGCAGGAGATGGAAAAATTGTTTATTAAATAGAGATCACGCTTACCCCTGCTGAAGCAGTGGGACCTTTGCCTTTTATAATGTCACAACATCTGCTTGCAGATTGGAGGACATGAACTTGACTGTCCTTTTTGTGCCACCAGTTTACAAAAAGGAAACACAGTGAGCTGTATTTCCTGGCCCTGTTACTGCTCCTCTGCTGCAGCTTCTCAGCGCTGTTGATCGGTGCTGTAGGAGCAGAGGTCACAACTGGAAGAGCCTGAACTAAATTTGAGAGTTTACATTTCCTGACTCAGACTGATATTTGGAGATAAAAGGACAGCTCTAGGGGTCTCCTGCCCAGCTGCCTCCAGGCAACTTGCCTCTTTCTCTTTGCAAGAAGATGTTAATGCAGATGGGCATGCTGATGCTCAGGCTGGCAGAAGGGAAGCTGTGCTGGCTGGAGTGTGCATGGTGGTGTCTGTAGAGGCTCTGTTCAGGCTGAGTTTCCTGTGTCTGTACCCTGCATCCCCTTGCCCTCTACACACCCTTTCTGCATGAGCTGTCATGTGGAGCCATACTAGAGGTTTGGGTACAGGAATGGGTCCAGATGCCTGATTCCTGTTGCCTGCTGCTTTGTAGGAGAGGCTGTTGATCTGTAGCAGCACAGGGACTGTGAGATCTTGCTCAGGGTTGGAGGCAGTGGTGGAGTCCAGGGTGGAGAAGTGCTGCTGGAGCAGCTGTGTCCCCATCAATTTGCTCAGCTTTGGGTCAGATGCACTGGCAACATGCAGCAGCAGGTTTCCATGCTTGGTGTCCCTTGACTTTTCTGGTAAGACGGTGATTTTTGATGAGTGAGATGACATTTAGGTTCCCTTCTTCAGTTGCTGCATCTTCATGTGAGTATCTTTCCCAAGGCAAGGCAAAGCTTCCATATTACCATCCTTAGCACTCCCTGTTCTCCAAAATCCCCAGCAGTTCTGCTCCTGTCTCCTTGGTGTTCCTGTCTACCCACCTGATGGCTTCTCCTACACAAAGTCAGCTGAAGAGGATGTCTGCTGATGGATCTGTTTCAGTGAACTTGTCAAATGTTCTTACCTGTTGAAAGCTTTTATTGTATTCTGTCACTGTAACCTGAGTGGTTCTTGTATGGGAAGGGGCATCAGTGTTGGCAGCCTCTACAAAGCAGATTTTTAGACTGTCATGTTTCCAAGTGGAAGTGGTGTAACAAGCAGGGCAACCAAACTCCTGCCTCTGGGCATCTGATAGAACAGTAGATGCTGGATCCTATCACCACCAGACACTGGAGCCATTTGTTTTGCTTGTTTCTTACTTAGAGTTTTAGGAGATCCATCAGCTGCCTGACAGTCTAGCTTTTTTAGCATCTGTACAAAAGTAAAATAGCTTCCATGAGATGTTTTGTTGTTTAAGGAGATTGAATTATGCTTTATTTTACTAGGAAAATAATTGCTCTCTGAACTCAAAAAAAATAATTGTTTGGTGCTTGTTCTGTACGTGCTCAGGCTTGGGTTTTCTGTATGGGAAACCTCCTGCTCCTCTTCAGAGCAGTGATAAAATGCCTTCACCTAATGCTGTCAGAGGATGCATGTGAAGTGCAGCCCCCTTAGGAACACAAGAGCTGCTCATGGGTGTGTTTATAGGAAGTATAATGAGTTCCATACTGTTTGCCCGCCTTGGCACATGCACTGAGGTCATTCCTGGCATATTTCTATTGAATCCCCACCCAGTGGAGTCTTAATAGGCCAGCTGGGAGGTAGAGAGACTAGCTTGGAAAACTCCAGAGCTGGCAGTGGAATAACAGCTGTGTGCCTTGTAGCAGCTCTTTGGAAAGCTAGAAATCCATACCTCAAAGTGGTGGGATTTACTGAAGCATGGGGAGAAGGGGATGTTAATTGTGTTTGCAGATAAACAAATCAAATGCATTTGAATTGTGTAAGAGCTACAATAAAAGTAGTGACATCCATCCTGGCTGCACTGCAGCTTGGGATAATAGTTGCAATGGTATTTCATAAAAAAATTGCATTTCTTATGTAAAAGAACAAGCAGCAAGAATTCTAGCAAGCAGTTAAGTTTGGGTGACTTTCTGTAGAAAAATAGCTGACTATTATTCCATAGGTTAGCAGGATTTTTCAGAGTAAGATATAAAGCCTGTAGTGCAGTGATAGAAATTCTAATATGTAATGTTTTTGTCATTGATTTTAGACTAATTCAGTTTTTCTCTTCTCTCTTTCTTCCCTCACATCTAGCAAAACTGTACAATCTAAAGTGGACTGCATTTTGGTAAGTACAACTCCAGAATGCTTTTCAATATTTAATGAGCTGCAAGACCAAAATAGATGGCTCTGGAGACTGACAGCTATTATGAAGCCTTTCCTTAGCAGTACTTGAAGGTACTACCACTAAATGGGATCAAAATTAGTTACCTTCCCAGAAATGTGCAACACTGCAGGTCCTCTTAGCTCTGCTGTGCTGCTTAGGGCTGAGAGATCATTTTTTGGAGCAAGAAAGGCCCTTGAATTGCAAAATCTTCATTTGTGCATTAAAATAACAGGATCTAGGCAGTGATAAGAGATTATTTTTGGGAAGCACTAGTTCAGAAAGAGGTTTTATTTGTTTTTAGTAGTGAGCGGGTTGCAAGTTTTTTATATCAGAGTCTTTGAGTTCATAAATCTTTGGACAGGATTACTTATCCTGACTTGCTACCTTCAGCACTTCATCCAGAGGTACCAGTGGATAAGACAAAAAGTGTCACAGGCAGCCATCTGGATCCTGTCAAACAGTATGGCTGTGCTAACAAAGAATACTCTTTGAAGTCACATTATCAAAGGCTAATTCAGGTGGTACTGAATTGTCTTGCCATAAAATGTTTTAATTTATTATTGTATAAGATTTAAAGCTTTGCTGTGTTTCAAACAAACTTTGGACCCAATTTAACCTCTGTTTAAAAGTTCTTGGATGCACCCAGTGGGAATAGGGATGCAGAATGTAGTTTTTGTCCCCTTTATTCCTTATTGACACTTGTGAACACCAAGCAGGTGCCTTAAGATCTTAATTTTGTATGTGAGTCTTCAGTGGTAAAAGGACAGTTTGTAAAACTCTTTTTAACACCAGGTATTTCTGTAGGAAAAAAATAGGGATTTAGGGTAGGTGTTTCTGAGTAGCATTGGAGAGGGAGTAAATAAGTAGGAGGCTAACCAGTCATCTCCTTTTGGCAGTCTGTTTTAAGAAAATGGAATTATGCTAGGACTATTTTTGCATTAAATTCTGCAGATTTACGGACTTTATGTTCTGCAGGAGGGATTATCAGTCTGTATTGAGGATGTTGGGTAGGTCTCATCCATTGAAGTCTTGGACACAAAGCAGTCTCCATGGCTTGACCTGGAATGGAGCAGCAGTGTCCTGATGGTGTAATTTTCTGTTCCAGATGCCTCCTTGTCCTGCTGATGAGTTCAGAGGAGTTGTGTCAACAGTGGAAAAGCCACTCTAGGTTAGCAAAGGTAGATCTAATGCTGTTCAGGTTTTAAAAAGAAAAATCCAAGATCAGAATAGCTTGAGGAAATGAAAATTTAGCTGAATTCTGGCAAAATTGTTTCATTGGTTTTAAGCGCTTTGGAAAGCTGTGAGCTGCAACAGAGACTCTAAAAGCATGTGGGACTGAAAGGCTGTGGCTGTGTAGCTCTGAACCCCTCCCTTGGTAGCACCAGTCACAGCCCCTGTGTGCAGAGCTGCACACAAATGTTCCTGGGCTGCCAAGTTCACACAGCTCAGCTGGGAGAGCTCTGGGAAGGAGCAGAGGTGATGGCAGTAGTCTGGTGTGGAGGTCACTCACAGCAGAGGGCTGTGGAGAGCAGGCACTGAGACTGCAACTGCTCATCCAAGAGTCCAGAGTTACCTGCCTTCCACTTGTCACACTGCACCACTCACATCCAGACACACTGTCACTTTCTGGGAGATCATAAGGAAATCATTGTGTGCTGTGCAATCCAAAAAAGATAATTAGCAAGAATTGTGGTGTAAACAGTCATTAAAATTTCATTATAACAGCTTTTTAACTGTAGTAAACATGTCTAGCAGTAGATTCTCTTATGACTTCACTTGTTATATTTGTAGCCACATACCAAGTGAACTTTTGAACCCGATCTTTAAAACTGTTTGCTCCATATAATCACTCAGCAAGAAGGCCAAGGTTTCTTTCCTGAGTGCTCTGAGAAGAGGTCAGTGCTGGATTGATGGAAACCAGAGCTGCTGTGGGGTGTGCTGAGGCAGTGTCTGTGGGTCCTGTGGCAGCAAAGGTGCCACTTGTCTCTTGGGCCCTGCAGGAGACAGGCAGAAGCTCCAGGAAGCCTTGGCAGCTGTGCTTGGGCACTGTCAGAACAAAGCTGCCATGTGTTTTTAGGGCTTGTTTGGAATGTTTAGCATGTGAAATATGTTCCTGCTTCTGCTCAGATAAGGCATATCAAATGTATTTATTAGCTGCTTTCTAGAATTAAAAAGGGGTTTTTAGTATTAGTTGTTTTCTGTCTGGGTGATATTTCCAACAAGCCATCTGACCTACAGTAATTCACCTTTGCTTTTTGTTTCTCTATTCTTAGAATGGGGAGATGATTGCTTGACTACTTTGCTATTTTTAGTTGTGGTTGTTAAATAATTGATAATTGTTCTGCTGAAGTATGACAAATTTTAGGGCCTTTCTGCCAGTAGGTGCAGGTTAGATTGCCATTGGCACAGCCTTTTTCACTTTGATTAGAGCATAGTTGTCTATAAATACTCAAAATGTGGAAAGAAATATTAAGAGCAGTCCATGCTCTCTAAAACAGTAGTCTTGCATAAAGCTTGCAGAGTGCCCCTGGCCTTCAGCTCCCCTTATCCAAGCTTGAGGACAGAAATAACCTGTAATTCTGCTTTCAGTAGGCAAATTTGAAATAGTTCAAATCTGAATGACTTTTGCACTGTGTACATTACAGAAGTAGCAGCTCTTCTGATTGTTCTTGCTATATTCTTCTTCTGTCTTATTTAAAGTTTGGCCTGACTAGGTAGACAATCCAGAAAAAGCACATGGTTATTTTGCTTGGAGTTTTCCCATGGTAATCCCCTTTGACAACTTTGAAATGAAGTTTGACTAATGTTTGTGACCTGACAGTAGATGAGCAGTCAGAGAAAACCAGGAGAGAACCAACCCACCAAGGTCAGGAACCCCAAAAGATATTCTTTGATTTGGGGGATTCATGTTCAAATCTCTAGGTTCTCTGCTTCAAGCAGAAACATGAATAAACTCTGTTTCCTATAGCACAGATTAACCTCATTTTGTGCTGAATAAATCTTTGTCTCTTTATGCTGCAGAAACTTACAGTGGCAAGTTAGTGTCTCCCAGAATGGAAACAGATATCAAAACCAGCTATTTTCATTTTAAAAAACCTACCCCACATAATTTTGGTCATGCTGGTTTATTTCACAGGTGTTTATTTTGCTCAATCAAAATGATAAAGAAGGTTGCATCTGTTTCAATGAAAATCTTGTTCCAGGTCTATCTTAGGCAGCAAAAGGACAAATTCATTTGGAGCAGATCTGTGTGGTTTAATTTGTTTGCTACTTGTTTTGTGCCTTTTTGTAGTCACCTGTCTGTATTTGGTAACTGTCAAAACAGAAATAGCAGAGATGTCTGTTCCTTTATGTGTTACTGAAAGTCTTTGCTTAGCTGTGACTTGAGGTTTTTAATTCTTTGTCCTTAGTTTTTCTGTCTCAGAATATAAGATCATGGAGGCATTTTGAGTGCTTGATAGATTTTTGGCTAAATTGAAGCCAAGTTGTAAAAATTAGTATGAACACTGCCTGCTCCCCATCTTTGAATCTTCCTTTGTTTTATAAGGTTCCAGTGGCAGGGAATAAAGGTAATGTGTGGAGAGCAGAGTACCAGAGGCAATGCTTTGTGCTGCCTTTACACCTCAGTCCTGCAAGCAGTTTAGCATGCTTGTGCATTTTTCTAATGTAACTTCAAGAAATATGATTTATAAATAGCCTTTGGAGGATTAGACCATCTTCATCTGATGTGATAGAACCAGTTAATCAAGGTCAGGATACTTCAAGCAGGATTTTTCCTTAGATCCTTTTAAGTAGCAGAAAAGGATTCCCCAGACATTGCACAGGCTCTGTGGTTTCTAGAACAGCAGTAGCACAAGCTTTAACAGGCTGCACAAAGGGGAGTTTGTCCAAGATGGTGCCAGCATCTCATTCTTCCTTTTCATGCCACTCCAATGGCATCATTCCTTTGCTCTTTCACTCTAATGACCTATTTTTTCCACACTGTTGACCTATTTGGGGATTGGGGTGGGAATTTGTAGAATATTTTGTGTTCTTGTTTCTTTTTATTTTTTCCATATGCATCCACCCTAGCACAAAGAATAACACAGAATGAATGAACCTTCTTCTTTGTCAGTTAGTAGAGCAGCTGAAGTGCTCCTCCAGTTTCCCAAATTCTGTTATTCTGACTGCATTAAAAAATTATAAATTCTTGATGCTTTGAACAATTGCAGTAACAGCAACTGCAGTTATTACTGGATTCACCAGACCTTTAGCATTGAGGACTGGTGGATGTCAGCTGAGATTGAAGAAGAGACTGTACTTACCAAGACTGTGACCAAGTTTTGAGGGTTTCAAAAATGTGTAGAGAAAACAGCCTAAAGAAAGCATTGTTTAACAGATTTTAACTGAACAAAATGCAGTTTTTTCCAAATCTACTTGCACTGACTGTCACACTCCATCTCCTTGCTGCCACTTCTTCAGTTTTAAGATGATTTTCTCTAAATAGATTCAGTCTCATCTAATAAGCTTAGGTTTATCTAATTATCAGCCAGGTAGGATTACCTCTGTGAACTGCCTGTGACTTCTTTTAACTCTCCCATTCTGAGGAGGTCCTGCCTTCCAGGGCTTCCCTGCTGCTGTAGCTGGAAGCTGAAGGAGTTGTGCAGAAAGTGCTGCTGAGGGCCAGGCATGGAGAGGAGTGGGGTTTGAGTGCAGACAGGGAGATAACATCACTCTCCAGCTGCCTCTGCCAAGGAGGAGAGGCAGCTGTAATCCTCAGGCACCTCAGATGTAGGGATGCAGTTTTGCTCATGGGAGAGTGACCAGCTCACTCCCATCATGTGGAAAAGGTTCTACTAACACAATCCCAGTCACCTTTTTTCCTTTGTCGTTGGGTTTTTTTGTTTTGTTTTTCTTTAATTAGGGGGCTTGGCAGGTGGGACCTGGGTAGCAGAGGGGCTCAGACAGGGCCCTTCCACACAGCCCCTTCCTCCTATCATGACACAGAAATGGCTTCAGCTGCAGTGGGCACTGAGGCTCCTGCAGTGTGTTTTGATGAAAGGTTTGATATTTCTTCTAAAATCTAGCTTCCCGTGTTGCACTTGGGCATAGATTTGGAAGGTAGAATTTGTCTTTCACTTCAGTATCAGATTCATGGGGGGGGTGGAATTTATTTTGCCTGGGATGCTTTTGTCTCATGGATTAGCACTTAGCATGCAAGGTAATCCCACCCAGACAGTGCCCTTTGGTGTGCTGCTTGGGCTTTTACCTTTTAAAACAAAAAGACCTAAGTTCCTTGGACAAGAGGATGTCTAATAATGAAGTACAAATTTTCTTATTAAATTTCTGTCTTCTCAAAAATTATTAATTTTCTATAAATTCTTTCTTTGGAGAACATTGGCTTGGCAATAATGAGCTCACTAAAGGAAAACCCACCAATTTAAATGCTGTGATTCATACAGGAAAGGCAGAACAAAGAATTTGACAGAATGCACCTATTATTAAGAAATACCTGTCCAGATACTTGGTGGTCTGAGCACCAACCACTTCTGTGTAAGCTGCTGTAGAGCCACACAGAAACTGGTGTCAGCAAATTTCAGGAGTTTGTGAGAGGAAAAAAAACCCAACCAAATGTTGTGGTTTGCTGCAGCTTATAAAAGCAGCACATGCAGTGTCTGTTACCCGTGTGCTGCTGGAAGTGTTTCTCTTGGCTCTGGGCAGGTCTGTGGCATCGCTGGTGGCCCTGTTGTGTGCAGCCCTCCTGGGGTGGGCTTTGCTGGCTGGGATTATTGGGACCCTGTGCTCTCCCAGCACTCTTCCCTGCACACCCTGTCCCAGCAGTCCTTGTGCAGGGTCTGGGTCAGGGAGGAGGAAATGGAACCTCCTCTTCAGTGTGCTGCTCTCAGTTTTGTGCCAACAAGGTTGGTCTGGACAGGGCTGGGTCTGGCAGGAAGCCCCAGTTTGAAGTGAAGTTTAGGTTTTTTGTTTCCCCATTCTGCTCACTGCTGAAGTGAGCCAGGCCTCTGCATGTTGGTCCCTCCTCTTTTCTCTTCCTTCTGGAAGATGTTACATTGGCAGTAAGAGACCAGTGAAGACAAAGAGAATTAGCAGTAATCCAGAAGCTGCATTCTGGCTTTAAAAAGGACCATTTGAGTCTCCAACTCTGTATTAATGGTGCACCAGCTCAGACAGTGCTTCTGTAGCATCTTCCCAAAGGAAACCCCCTGTGCTTCCTGCTGTGTGGCTTTCCTTGCATTAATGCTGAGCAGGCCCTGAGCATCTTATCACAGCTGATTTCCCTTCTATTGCTAAGTCCATGTACTGGTTTCAGATGACCAAAAGTCTCTGTGTAGCATTCACTGGCTGCATGCACCAGGTAAACCTCCCCCTCCTGTCTGATCCTCAGCTGGTATCTCTGGAGGAGAAGTCAGGCATAACTGAGATGGATGTTCACTGAAAGGCTTGTGTGCAGTAACAGTTTCAATAAGGAAACACAAAAATACATATGTACATAGATAGATTTTTAAATGGCTTCATGAAAGTCTGTGACAATTATTCCTGAATAGAGTGGATTGCAGGATCACATCTGGTACTCTGCGCTGTTATAGCATAGCTGGTTGTGATTCTTGATTCTCAGAGGTGCTTCATGTGTGCTCTGTCTGACAAGAACAAGTTTTCATGTTACATGTCTGGTTACAGAAGCAGTCCGTTGTTAACAGTTTTCCAGATTCTGCCTTTATTGAGTGTGGATTTTGTAATTGTAACAAGTGCTTTCTGGTAGGTGAGGATGTGCAAATAAAATAGAAAATCACATTTCTAGTCACATAGTGCTCACAGTCATGTTCTTTCACATAAATAAATATATTTTTTGCTTGAAATTATAATGTTAATATTTAGGAGTGCACTGTCAGATAAGTTTTTAGCTGTCAAGCTCAACTATTCTTACTTGCTTTTTCTTCTCCTACCTCTCTCCACTTTTTTTTTTTTTTCCCCACAAACCAAAATACCTTATTTAGCAAGAAGTTGAGAAGTTTACAGACCTAGAGAAACTCTACCTCTACCTTCAGCTGCCTTCGGGTCCCAACAATGGAGACAAAAGGTATGTGTGAGTGTAAAGGTGAGCAGCTAGTACTGAAAACTTGCTTTACTTCCTGTGGCACTTAACTGCTGAGGAATCATTCACATCATGTTGGTAGCAGAAGCAACCTTTATTAAACATTAAGTACTCTTTTTTTCCCTGATGATCAGATGTTGGGGTTTTTTAAAACTTTAGAATCTTTGATTGCATGCAGAGCGTGTGATTATAAATATCCTGAAATGAAATCATCATCAGAGAAAGTGTTTCACAGTCTGTGTAATTGTTCCTACACTGTTTATGTATGAAGTCATAAAATAGCAACACCAATGTGATGGTGGGTGAAAGAAAAAACTGATGGTATTTTTGGTAACACTCGATTGACTAAAGGAAGTTCTAGAAAACCAGCCTGCAGATCAGAGTGTCACAAAACAAACCCAGCAGGATGGTTATAGGCAGGCAGATGCCTATAGGAAGCACCCTGAGTATCTCTTGGGAAAACTAGGTGTTCCCAAAGGACAGCTGGTAAACTCAGTGGGCAAAAGCTTAGAGGTGGCCAGTAAGGAATAATAAATTAAAGAGTCACTGTGTGCTCGCAGCTGTGTATCAGTCAAGACCTGGAGTGTGGAGTCTGTTAAATTGTGGGTGAAAGAGGGAGAAACTGCTGGCCAAGGCTCAAGGAATAGGTAAATCCATGAGGTGCAGGCCCTCTGTCTGTGGTGTCTCTCCACCTGTATAGGCAGACAGTTCAGAAGGCTTCCCTAGAGCCATGTGCTGATGAGCCCTGCTGGTTGTCTCCGCAGCGATCAGCTGTCCATGTCGTCCAGCCGTGCCCAGCAGATGCACGCCTTCTCGTGGATACGCAACACCCTGGAGGAGCACCCCGAGACGTCCCTGCCCAAGCAGGAGGTGTATGATGAGTACAAGTGAGTGCCCTGCGTGCTGCTTTAGCCAGTGCAGTCTCTGTGACACTGACTCTGCAGGTGCCCCACTGGTGTCCGTGGGACACGTGATGGACCCTGCTGCTGTACCTGAGAATGCAGTAGCTGCTCAGTGGCAAACTATATTTATTACTACTGCCTCTGGAGATAAGACGGTGATGTTTAAATTGTGCATTACACGTTCAGTTGCTGAAGGAAAGGTGCAAGTATTTCTCAACAAGTGAATATCAGTATCAGGTGAATGAATGAATATTGGGTTTGTTTTGTGCAGTGGCACAGGCAAAAAGCATCAGTAACTGTATTACAATATGTATTGGCCTGCTTGTTTGCATACCTATATGACTGCTTTAACAAGGGTGAGGGGTTGAATGGTTCCCCATAGATGCAGCTGTTTTGCACGTATGATGTTGCCCATCGCACATTTCTTTCCAGAATAATGCATAAATATTGGGCCTTCCTACAGCAAACCTGATTTCTACAGAGGCACAGTATATCTGAATATGTATGAAACCAGTAACCAAGGCCACTGTGAGTCTGTGTTTTCAAGTCTCAAAGCTACCGTGTAATGAGAAAGCGATTAGAAGCAAGGGAGAGGGAGCTGTCTGATGAAAGTTGGATTTGAATTCATTTACAGAACATACCCATGGGGGAGGGGGAAAGAAATAATCATCCTCAGCCCAGTTGCCTGAAGATGAATAACAGATTTATGATCTAGTATGAATATTTCTATAATCTGAACGATTACTGTAATTTGCAGGGAGCTGAATCCCTTCACCTCCTAAGTACCTACAGGATTCTCCCCATAGTAATTGTTATTGCAGGGCTGCTTTCTGCAAATAGCTCCTTTTAATTAACTCTCTCTGCTGAAGTGTTTTACCGTGATTGAGCTGCAGCAGGATGGCATTGGCCTGCCCGGGGTTGATAAACAGGCACACACCTATTTGCGAGCTGCTGCAGGGCCGGCAGCGCTGACGCAGCCCGGCAGTGCAGCCAATGGCACAGACCCGCCGCGGCGGCCAATCCCCGCGCTGCAGCGCCCGCGCAGACACGGCAACAGCGGCAGCTGCTGTGCGGGAGAGAGATGGGAGCCTTATTCTTAAATATATTTCTTATTTAATAATTTATGGCCTGCTTCAGCAACAAATCTGCTTGGCTTCCATGCTGTGCCAAGCTGCAGATGCCCGGAAATATCATCATCTACAGATTGTGGAGTGTGAAATTTGGATGGCTTTGTATGTCGCTGCATCAAGTATTTGTGTATTGTATTTTTTTTTTTTCCTAACAAAATAAGGGTGGTAAGCAAATATTCAGGAAAATATCAAATGTTTGGAATCTGTTCTCCTTTGAAAGCTTCTGTTCTGTTTTTAAAACATTCAGTTTCTTTGAATATTTTCATGAGCTATTCTTACACACAAAAGGAGAAGTCTTGGAGTGGGATGTGGGGAACAGGCATATAAATATGTGAGTTAGGTTTGATATGTTCTTTTTCTTTACCTAAGAGTGGTAAGACCTCCCAAAACTCAGTTCTGTTATATTAACCAGTTACCATATCTCTCTTCTGTGTGCAGAGACTGATCTTGCATGAGCTCACATAAGCAAGCTTATGCACTCTGCATGTGTAAATCAAGCACAGTGCCAGGCTTCAGAAGACTGCTGCATCATACCAGCATCTTAGTTCCTGCCATAAATTTTGGTCAAAATAAATCTTGCAAACTACCAGCCTTCTGCATCACCTTCCATATTTTTTTTTTCTATTAAGAGGGAAAGACAGAAGCTTGCACGCCACACAAGTTCACCATTGGCAAGTGCTGATAGTGTTTTCAGGTCCTTCACATTTCAGTAGCCCCTCTCACTGGGCTTATTCAATGCAATGACTCTTCTTTCTGATTTGTTACTCTTCAATTTAAGTGTGAATTCATGTTTCTAACTGGATAAAAGTGAGTAGATTCATCTTGCTTTTGAAAGGGATAAAATAAATTAAAAATGCATCACAATATAAGGCAGTATCACTTGGGAAGGCTGAGAGCTTGCAGCTGAATTTTAGAAAGGAGGTGGATGGGAGCTGGTTCACCTCTTGTTGCTGCTGTGATCCTCCTTGTACTGATAGAATACATTGAGCTGTAAGAGGCTGAGTTTCTGTTGGGAGCTCAAAGTTCTTCTGCCATCTTCCTCTGGGAGTTATGTGGGAATACAGGCTGGAAAGTGTGGGCGCTCAAGGGGAAGTGCCCAGCACGTTATCCAACCTGCAGTGAATGGATGCTGCTTCGCATTTGATCCTTTCAGTGTTTTTGTGTAAGTCAATTTTACTTGGGTATCTTGTCCCTATTAGAAAACATCCTTCTGCACACAGCCATGTGTAGATTTAGCTGAGTTTAGAGAATTAGGATTTCAAATCTAAATGCAGTCCTGCAGTACTTATGCAGGCAAAATCCTTACTTGCCCACAAAATGATTTGTTGAGCCTTCAGTAAACACTTGAGTCCTCTTATCTTTCTTCTACTGCAGTGACGCAATGGACGAAAGTCATTCATATTCAAGTTTGGTGTCCTGAAGATTCACTTGATATGCTTAATATGGATTAGGAGGTCTTTGAGTCATCCTGTATCTCTTTCCTTTAGTCTGTAAATCATTAATCCTTGCTTTACTGGCTGCTAGGCCACTTGGTGCCACCTGATGCATAGATTATATGCACTCAGTGTTAAGAATATTAACCAACAAGTTAGAAGAATATTCAGAAGCTAACCCAGAAGAAGGCAGTGGGTATAGGTATACCATGTCTGTTGAACACATGAAGGACACAAGGTACATACTAATCTTGTTGGGTAGTGCTTAGCCAGGGTTTTTATATAAAATTCCCTGATAGGAGTAGGATGGGACCTATTGTGTTGCAAAGTCTAGTCCCATGTCATAAGCAACTACCCATATAATTCCTTCGAGAGCCAATCAAAGTCCACTTAAAGCAGTTGTTTCTCACCTCCACTGCTGCTCCTGGGAGTCTGACCTGCAATTTCATTTCTCTAGTGGTTTTCAGACATCTGGTTTCCATCCTACCTGATTATAAGGACTTATTTATGTACCAGCATCATTTGTCAGCCTAATGAGAGCCTACGTCTTTCTGGGGTTCTTGACTCTAACCCATTTTTGGAGACCAGTTGTTTTGGGAGTTGGATAAACCAAGAACTCTATTTTGTTTTGTTCGATAGGTTCTTTATCATTTAGTATTCCTGCTGGTTTTTTCTGCCCAGGAAGCTGTGTAAGCTGGGCTGCATAGCCTCCCTTCCTCAGCTTTTTGTTTAATTTTTTTGTGTGTTTTAATTCAGGTGCACTGCCAGTTTATTTTATGTCTGGAGTACATTCAATTTGAAGATCTTACCCAAAAATAAAAGGCTTTTCTGCTTATCATGTAGGGGAGCTCTGTACAAAGGAACAAAGCAACCGCGTGTCCGTTGTCATTCCTGTCTCTGCTCAGACCTTCCCTCCCCCCAGTCTGTTTCCCACCCACCCTTCAAAGAGCAGAACAGCTCCTGGGCTCAGCCATGTGCCAAGAGTGCTAGTAGCAGAGAGAAGAGCTTCAGGGGAGAGACTCCTGCTATGTCCTGTCAAGTCAATGAGAGACCACAGATGGACATGGAGGGTTCTCTGCCAAGCCAGGAGGGGGAGGGGCCATGGAGGATGATCTGTCTGAAGGCTGAAATTCCATGATAATACCAATAGCTCAGAATTTACAGGCTTGCAGGAGCTTCCACTGTGGATGTGAGGGGACCATTTAGACTGTATGTTCTTGCTGCTAGGAAGTGATTGTCTTACAGCAGATGTGCTAGACTTGAGGAATGGATAATTTTATTTCCTTTTAATTTATTTAGTTTCTCTTAAGGGGGAAGTAGTTTTAACTTTGAAGTTAATAGTAGGTCTCTAATCCTGGTGTTTTGCTAGCTTGTTTTTTGGGGTTTTTTTATTTTGCTGACCTTGTTGAGTTTCAGTCAATGATACTGCTGTGTATGGCAGAGAAATTGAAAGAGTCCTCCTTTGAATGGTATTTGAAATTTAAAGTCTTGTAATCAGTAAGCAACAAGGACCCTCCATTCAGGAATTTTCAGACTAAAGTTTGAATCCATGGAGGCCTGGGAAGATGCTAGGGACAAAAAGCACACAGAGATCTATTTATTAAACATGGAGCAATGTCTGATTTCTGTGAGGGTACAGTGAGGCAGCAAAGAATTCCTTTGTAATAACTTTAAAGGGACATATCTAGAAACCAGCCTCTGTGAGTGACATATGTTGAAATGAAATGTGTTGGTATATAAATTGGATATAAAGCTTCTTGATGTTCCACATGGAAACTAGACTGATAGGCCTGGCTGTGTACCAATTGTAGGCCATGTCCCCTGGTTTGGATGTGGTGAGGAGGCTCTGCAGGGGAGTGTCAGCACCAAAGAGCATAAATGTTGCTGTTTGTCTTCAAAATCATTCAATCTGTCATGGTGCTCTCCAAGTGGAGGACACCAACATACAGCCAGGGTGAAAGCAGCAGATACTTGCTCTGTAGTAACCAATATTTTTACTGAGAAAATAAAGGTAGTGGAAGTATCTCAAGAAATACATAGAGCTTTCTACAGAGCTACGACTTGAAGAGAAGACATTTTGACTGGCCCACTTGGATGCAGATTGTTACTCGGTGATGCTGGGGGTGAGGCATCTGTTTCAGACTGAAGCTTTTTCTTTGCATCTGCCTGAGTTTCTGGGGCTGGTTTGTGTGTGTGTACCTGATTAGAGTAGAGGCAGCTGTGGGGTGGGAAATCATTGTTTCTCTGCTCTCTTGCTGATAACCACACTGATCATGTACCCCTTTTCAGAGGCAGGTTGGTTTTGTGTATTGCTGATAGGACTTCTCATGGGAAAGGAGGTCGTTGCTATCTCGGGTTGATGCTGTGGCTGTTGGCAGTCTCACTGAGAAGGTTTTATGCTGGTACATTTTAGGCCACAGCACATCTGTGCAACAGTGCAGGGAGTTGCTGTCTTCATGCAGCCTTACACACGTCCAGAGCAGGTCCTGGTTTTCTCCTTTGCTTTATGTTTCTGATTTTCCAGAACATTCACCTTTTGCAGCAAAATCAACAATTCTTGTTCTCTGCCTCAAGAATGTATTTTTTAAATGTCTCGTATGCCGAAACAGAATTCCTTTTGCTGTTTTTGAGAACTGAAGACAAGTAACAGTGCCCATTTTACTAGAACAAGTAAAGATGGCAAAATAATTACGTTTTGTTTCTTTATTCCCCTATATCATCAGGTTGTGTACTGAGCTGCATGATGATCTTTATTTGCCACAGCAATTGGAATCTCTATTAATTTAGGACTGTTAAATAGGGTTGTCTATAATCAAGCAGCTCTCATAGTTCAATAGAGCCATAGTGGTAGGAGGACTGGGTCCTCAATATGTGCTTATGTTGCACCTACAAAGCTGATTTCCTGGGAAGACATCTTTTAAGTTGGGTTCTGTTGAGGTCTATTAAATAGAAGCTGTATATGGAAAATCTTTCTCTGGACACTGACACATCTCTTACCTACTGCTTTTCAAATATTCCTGCAGGCCCTACCACACTCAAGCTGTGTTTCTGGCTAGAGCATGGTCTCTGTTTTATTATGTGTCCTGAAATATGTGAATCTAAACATATGCTTCAAACTGAAATGTGGAGTAAATCTCAACTGTGCTCCAGATAGTGCCACTGCTTGTTATGTCTCCACATGACTTGTCTTTGAACTCAGCAGAGAACTAGGCAAAAACTATGATATTAATAGCTCTGTTTATACATTTTTAATGCATTCAATTCGTTGTGGATAGCTTCATTAATGTTAAATGTGGTTCTAAATATGGACGGGGATAAGTGTTTTCTTTTGAAAACCTTTGGAGTCTAGCATGTAGGCTGGCCTCTTGCATTAACTGCGATTCCATTCACGCTTTCTTTCTCTTTGTTGCAGGAGCTATTGTGACAATCTTGGCTACCACCCATTAAGTGCTGCTGACTTTGGAAAGATCATGAAAAATGTCTTTCCAAATATGAAGGCCCGTCGTCTAGGCACTAGAGGCAAATCAAAATATCCTTTGCTAGAATGCTTCTCAGTAACTTGTCCTGCCTTTACCTGGAGAACATCTGTCAGTGTGGCTTAACTACCGGCTAAATGTTAAAGTAATGTTGAATAAAAAAATGTGACACATCCAACGTTCTTTAAAAATGATTGGTTGCAGTAGTGTTAGGTTGCAAAATATAACTTTGGAAACAAGTATTTAAATTTAGGTTCTGACACTTAGTTGTCACAGCAGCAAGGCATCAAAATAGTTTTACAATTTAGTGCAAAGAGAGATATTGGAATAAAGGAACCAAAACTGTTAGTGATTTTCAAAGCAGTTTTTTCATCAGTCAGAATTTTTTCTTTTCTGAGCTGAGAATTGTACCTTCCCATGAGAGCCCTTAGAAGCCATGGTGAGGTAATGTCCTACCTGCTGCATTCCCCAGGGCTGGCTCTCGTTGCATCCTGACATGCTGGGTGGGCAAAGCCCCTGCAGTCAGCAGGGGAGGGAGAGCATGAAAAGGCTAAAAGGCATTGAGGTGCTCGTAGGCCCTAATTAAAAACCACTCAAAAGAAGGAACAGTAATAATATGGATGTGCTGTGATACTGGCCTTTGCCAGGTCTCACTTGAAACATGCACTTAAGCAATTAAATGCTAGCAGGTAGCCCAGAATTGCTTGTCTTCCATTGAGGGGAAAAACCTTCCATGCTGTAGTAAATGGAGAAGTTATGTGTCAGTTAAAGTGTTTCATAAAATACAGTGTTGGATTATCTAGCAGTGAAATCTGAAACTTAGTGCTCATGTTTGGATAGAGCTAGAGAAGTGTTAAGGAAGAGCTCATACCATGTAATTGTAGCTTGACCCAGGGGATCTCTTTAAGTTCTATTTCCAATGTTTCTAATTCAGAATGATTAAAATGTGACCTTGTCTCACACCTACCATAATTCCCAGGCTCCTTAGATTTCTTTTACTGTAATTGTGCTCCATCCAGGTTAATGCAAGCAATTGCAAACTACATGGCCTAGGAAAGAATACAGACATGTTTACAGAATGTGAAAAATCAGTGATCCTGCAAAGGATTTGTGTATCATGGAGAAAAGGCACTGTGTGTGAACTTCCAAACTGATGCTGTAGAGAGGAAAAAAAAAAGGCTGATTTGATTTTTAGACCTATAAACAAGTGAGTACAAATAATAAAGGGAGCATATTTTTGTGTACCGATTTGATGAGGTCAGTGTAAGAAAAAGTCTGGATCTTTATATTTTCACAGAAAGTTATCATGGATGAGGAGAGAGTGCCTCAAAAAATAGTGTGAAATCTTAGGAAGAAGTGCAGTCATTGGGCACTTTATCTTGTCCTAGGAAACTAAGTTTGAGTAAGTCCTTCAGGAGAAAGAAACAAAGTAGAACCTAAGTTTAAGAATGCATTTTTATTAGTGATTAATTTTTTTTCTTTTTTTTATTAAATCTCCCATCTTGTTTTAGAAAGAGAGTTTAGTCAGAATTTATGCTAATGATTTGAATGTTGAGTAACTAACTGAAGCTTCCTGGAATTGTTTAGTGCTTGTTCTAAGTCATCAAATGAAATTAATCGTACCCAGCATCTCTGCATGGATTGAGACACCCAATGACCTGGCCAAGAATGCAGCCATTGATAGCCTTGATTCTGACTGCTGTGAGATGATGCTAATGACAGGAATTCTTAGTTCTGTGTTGAGTTTGCTTTTAAAGCTTATGAGGGTTATCAGAGGAATTACTGCTCTTCTCCCCTATCCCCCAGCTAACAAGCAGACAATGTAGACCTTAATTGTTGTTCACATATTGCTACAGTGGACTGAGGAAGAAGGCTTTTGTGCATATGCCAACACTGCCCAACCTTGACTTTCATAAAACTGGAGATGGGGTATGATATACATTTGCTTATTTATATATATTTCTGCAAGTTAGCATTTATTATGCTGTTTTTCTGTCAGAACTTTTCAAAACAAAGTGAAGATCTATGCAGCTTTTAAGATTTTTCTCTGTGATTCTTATATTCTGAATAGTTGTTTAATGTTTTTTTCTGTGAAGTTCATGATGAATTGCAATACTCTTAAACTAATTTAGGAGTGGAGGTAGACATCCACAGTGTTCCTATCTACCATTTACATATTTTAAACTCTGATTCTGTTTTGCTTTTACTGTATTTTTTTAAGTCAGTACTAGTGAAGAGATACCCCAGTGAAAGAAGCAGTTCCTGGGTAATAGTGACTACTGAGTTGACAAGACTCTGGATACAGGGGAAATGAATTGTTGGTGCTCCAAATATTAGGATTCTGTCTGTGATGTTCTTCCAGAAATGTCAATTCCATATAATGCCTTTGGGAACACCCCACAGGTTATCGTTAAGACATTTAATTTTGAAAGATACTGATGTTGTGATCTCATTCTCATAATTTCATGTAAAACTGTGAACACACTACTCCAACTTCTGGTGTGATTTGGATAATAATTTGCTTTCTGTTTTTGTTTTTGTGCCTTAATGACCCTTATTAATGTAAGTAACCCTTCCTCCTTTGTTTGTTTGGTTTAGTTGGATGGAGCAGAGCCATCGGGGCAGCTGCAAAGTGCCGATGAGGAAGTTGTGTCTGCAGCCTGCCGGCTTGTTTGTGAATGGGCCCAGAAAGTGCTGAGCCAGCCTTTTGATACAGTCTTGGAACTGGCTCGTTTCCTTGTCAAAAGTCACTATATTGGTACCAAGTCAATGGCAGCTTTAACAGTAATGGCAGGGGTACCAGCAGGTAATGAGATAATGCTTGTCTTTTTGCCATTTTCCCCCTGATCACACAGAGGTTTGGATCCATTCTGATATTAGATGCACTGTATTTAATGCCGTGGCCATTAGGTAATGTCATATACTCAAAGCTGCTCCTCTGTGACACAGAGCCGCAGCTTTCTGGAAACATTTTTCATTTAAAGCTGCCTTAGAACAGGTAACAAAACCAAGGCAGATGCTGGATGTTAAAGGCTCATCTGAAACGTGCCCGCCGCCCTCTGCTGCCAGTTCAGTGAAGTGCACGGGGCTGAGATTGTGCTGACATTCAAGATGCCATTTCACGTTATTAGAAACAAGAGGCCCATACAGAGTGTTTTAGCAGCTAATGCCCAGCTTGTCTAAAAGACCGAGATTTTGCCACAAATGTGGGAATAAACTGAAGCTGAACAGATTTAAACATGAAGTGGATGGGAGCAGCTCATGGAGGAGGTGTTCCCAGAAAGGTTTTGGAGATGCCTGCCAGATATTCTCTGTTAAATGTAGAAGTGGCACCACAGCAGACAGGATATATTTGGTTGTAATTCATTCTCCTTCTTTTGTTTTTAGGAATAAAAGGGATTCCCCAGCCCTCAGCTTTCATACCTACTGCTGAAAGTAATTCTTTTCAACCACAAGTGAAAACTCTGCCATCTCCTGTTGATGCTAAGCAGCAGCTGCAGCGTAAGATCCAGAAGAAGCAGCAAGAACAGAAACTGCAGTCTCCTTTGCCAGGAGAGTCTCCAGTAAAGAAGACAGAAGGCGCTGCAACCAACGGTGTGACCAGTATATCTAATGGAAGTCCAGCCATTCTGTCCCCTCCACCTATTGGCATTGTTGTGGCTGCTGTCCCCAGCCCCATACCGGTAATGCTCTCCAGCAATTCTCTAGAGAATCCACCCTATGAAAAGATTGTACATTGCCAGTAACTAAGCAGTGGTGTCAGTGGATTAGAACAGTTTCCATTTAAAGGCTTGGGTGCCTCAATGCTTTTCTGTCTGGGTTATGTTATAGCACATTAGTTACAGGGTTGATACAGAGGCAGCAGAATTCTGATCATGTAGCATAGGCCAAGTTCATCTTTGAAGTCATTAAAGTGAGCCTGGTGAAGTTTAACCAGATGAGAGGGCTGACATCAGTTGTGTGGGTCACTGAGGCCCTAATATGGAATCTAAATTGTTTTTCATTGGCCCAGTGCGTTTAGTGACAGTTACAATTTTATTTTGAATGAATGTCTGTAGTACAGAACATTTTTGTCTTTCAGCCTTATAAGATTGGGCAAGAGAGTACAGGAAGGTTATTTGGTGTTAAGATGTTCGCTGTGCTGTTTATTTTGATAGGTAAGCCAGTTTTTCTGCCTGATAGTGAGTTTGTATTTAACTCACTTTTGAAACCTTAACAATGAGCAGTATTTTGAACACATCCTCTCCTCTTTAGCCTTTGTATGTCAGTCTTTTTGTCCCAGGTGGTGAAGGATTGTATGAGAATAACCCTTTCATTAGCAGAAGAGCGCACTAGTGTATATACCAGTGCCTCATGCCTTCAAAATAGGAGACATATGTCTGTGTACCATTCCTTAGGCAGAGAAATAGAAATTGTCTTGGACAAGTAAAAGAGCTTATTTTGTTTCAAACTGATATTCACTAGCTTTGGTGTATTGAGTTATGTTGTCTTTCACCTTTGAAATGCTTGGGGCTGAGGTCATGTGTGGGCTTGGGGACCTCTGGCTTCATTACCACACCTTTTCTTTTTCTCTCTTTACAGGTGCCAAGAACCAGGCAGTTGGTGACTTCTCCAAGTCCTATGGGATCGTCTGATAGCAAGGTCCTGCCACTCAATGTTCAGGTGGTCACTCAGCACATGCAATCAGTCAAGCAGCCACCAAAGACTCCCCAGAACGTTCCTGCCAGCCCCGTTGGTGACCGCTCTGCCCGCCATCGCTACCCGCAGATTTTACCCAAGCCAGCAAACACCAGTGCTCTCACCATCCGCTCTCCCACCACGGTGCTATTTACCAGTAGCCCAATCAAGACTGTTGTGCCAGCTCCACATGTGAATTCCTTAAACGTGGTAAAAATGACAGCAATATCTCTTGCCCCGAGCAGCAGTAGTGTGCCCGTCAAACAGACGCCTTCAGTTAGCACCAGTGCAGGAGCAGTGGAAGAAGGGAGGACTGGTCCACAGATCAAAAATGGATCTGTTGTTTCACTTCAGTCTCCAGGATCCAAGCCTAGCACTGCTGCAGCTACACCTGCAGTCAAGATCAAAATGGAACCAGAAGCATTGCTGGATGAGAATTCTGCACAGGGCCAGGAGAGTTCTGACATGTCTAAATCCATAAAGGCAACCCCTGACCTGCCTCCTGCACAGCTAATTAATTTTGAGGTTGCAGCCTTGAAGGTTTCAACAGATGATGTCATGGAGCTAAAACCAGGTAAGGGCTGTGATCAGGAAGCTGAAGAAGCAGGGACCAAGTATAAGACACAGTCTGATGAAATCACACCAGTTTCTTCAGCAGGCAATAATCAAAGCACTCTTAAGCTCACAGTTGCCAGTCAAAACTTGTCCAGCACCAGCATCAATTCACCTCCTACTGCTGAGTCTATGAATAAAGACAAAACGTGCACTAAAAGTCCAAGAAAGCGACAACCTTCCACACTTCAGGATTCCCAGTTACCACCTGTAAAGAAACCACTAGTGGAGCAGTTTACAACTGGCAGTGCTGTGGAGGGTCAAAAAGCTAACAATGTTAAGAAGGCTCTGAAGGTTGGATCAATAGCTAGCAGTGACAATACAGCAACGCTTGCTCAAGTTCCCATCAAGGTACCCGTGACAGTACCTGTACCTCCTACAGCTGCTGCAAACTTAGCAACAGACCTTTCTTTGAGCACCAATTTAAATACCTGTGATCCTGCTTTAGAACAGCAGCTTGCATCAGCATCATCTCCAGATATAAAAGTAAAATTGGAAGGAAACTTGTTTATCATAGAAAATGATTCAAAATCTGATGGCAGCTTTAACCCAAATACTTGGCACCATATCACCAAAACCTCTGATTTTGCATCTGTGAATTGTGATCAGCAACAAGATATCAGTGTTATGACTATTGCTGGGCACTCTGGCTCTAGTGACTTACAGGAATCGGCGTGGGAGCCAGTGCACTGCGAAGGTATCCAGCAGGATGTGTACAGCCAGCAGATACAGAGCCAGATCCAGGACTCCTTGGATCAAATACAAGCACAGTCTTCAAATCAGTTACCTCTGCAGTCTGAGCTGAAAGAGTTTGAGCATACAGTCCCTCAGTCAAATGAAAACTTCTTTTCATTTGATGACGACCTTACCCAGGACAGCATTGTGGAGGAGCTGGTGCTCATGGAGGAGCAAATGTCCATGAATAATTCCCATCCTTATAGTGGTTGTCTAGGAATGGCACTTCAGAGTCAGGCTGCAGCTCAAGGAGCTCCCGTATCATCTCATCCAAGCAGCACGCACTTTTACCATTCGATCCATAACAACAGCACTCCAATTCACACTCCCACCCCCACTCCTACCCCGACTCCCACTCCCACCCCGACTCCAACACCCACCTCCGAAATGATTGCGGGATCTCAGAACTTGTCTCGAGAGAGCCCTTGTTCAAGGCTGGCTCAGACGACTCCCGTGGACAGCGCCCTAGGAAGCAGCCGGCACACGCCCATCGGCACACCCCATTCCAACTGCAGCAGCAGCGTCCCTCCGAGTCCTGTGGAATGCCGAAACCCATTTGCGTTTACTCCCATCAGCTCTAGCATGGCTTACCACGACGCCAGCATCATATCAAGTAGCCCTGTGAAGCCGATGCAGCGGCCTATGGCTACCCATCCTGACAAAACCAAGCTCGAGTGGATGAATAACGGCTACAGCGGGGTTGGTAATTCCTCGGTTGCAAACCATGGCATCCTCACAAGCTACCAGGAGCTGGTGGAAGATCGCTTCAGGAAACCTCACGCTTTTGCAGTTCCTGGCCAGTCATACCAGTCTCAGCCGCGCCACCACGACCCTCACTTTGGTCGTGTGACTCCTGTTTCACCTGTGCAGCACCAGGCGGCCCCTGTCAGTAGCACTACCAAGCAGGAGGGCTTTGCTGTTCCTGCTCCTTTGGACAGCAAAGGAACTGGTTCATCTCTCAACAACAGTCTGAGATGCCGGAGCGTGAGCCCTGCTGTCCATCGGCAGCGTAATCTCAGTGGAAGCACTGTTTACCCTGTGTCAAATATACCACGTTCTAATCTGACACCTTTTGGAAGTCCGGTGACTCCCGAAGTTCACAATGTATTTGCTAATATCCATGCAGACACCAGTGCCAATAACATAGCACAGAGAAGCCAGTCAGTCCCATTGACTGTGATGATGCAGACGGCCTTCCCGTCTCTTCAGAAACAAACAAACACTAAAAAAATAACCAGTGTGTTGTTAAACAAACTTGATTCTGATAGTGATGATGCAGTGAGAGGTTTGGGAATGAACAACATGCCCTCAAATTACACAGCCAGGATGAATCTCACTCAGATTTTGGAGACATCCACCACTTTTCCTAGTGCCAACCCACAAAGTATGATCAATTCCAGCACTTCAGTTTATGAATTCCAAACACCAAATTACCTCACAAAAAATAGCAGCACCGATCAGATCAGTTTTTCTTCTGGAGATAACCAAGCACAATCAGACATCGGAGAGCAGCAATTAGATTTTAGCAGCACTGTAAAAGACCTTTTAGGGGAGGACAGTCTGCCAACAAACCAGCAGCTGGTGAATCAGGTGGCATCAGATCTCAATAACGTTGCATCTGTCTTTCCCAGCGACATCAGGTTGTCTTCCGAGCTCTCAGGCAGCATTAACGATCTGAACACTTTAGACACAAATCTACTGTTCGATCCAGGTCGTCAGCAGGGACAAGATGATGATGCTACACTGGAGGAATTAAAAAATGACCCCTTGTTTCAACAAATCTGCAACGAATCCATTAACTCAATGACTGCATCAGGTTTTGAGTGGATGGAGAGTAAGGATCATCCTGCTGTTGAAATGTTGGGTTAATCTTGTTTTATAATATGTATGTAGCACACTGTATCTAAAAGACAGACGTATTGTATTTGTCTTAATGGAAGTGCCTCCCGCAGCAGAAACACTTGCTATGTATTGTGGCATTTTTAAAAAAAGTTTGCTGTACCTGTTGCTCATTCTTCAGTAAGGAAAAGGCAGTCTTACCAATTTTAAACAAATCTCTGAAGGTGATGGGCTATCAAAGAGCCAGTATTAAAATTTGAATTTTGGAGTGTTTCCCATTCAACATTTCTTGTTTTAGCAAATAAAGAAGTGGTTGATGGCAGCCAGTGATGACAGCTATGGTTGATACTTTGGGAGGGTTTTAATTCTAGCTTGTTAGTAGGCTTTCCATACTTTGTATTGGTTGTTACTTCTTAGTAGATGATCTTTACTGACCTTTGTCATCCAGGTTTGAAATGCAGCGTGCCTGCAGGTGGGTAAGGTGGTGGGGAGTGGGTACAAGTAGACCAGGTGACATGCAGATGCCTGATAATTGTGTAGCTGTCTGGAGCACTGCTCGATGGTGAACTTTGGGAAATCTCTGTAGCACTGGTGCCACTGGCATCTCCAGTAAAACACAGAGATGGGAAAAGCTAACAGGAACGATCAAGGAAAAAGATGCACTAAATTTTTTTATTTAAGAGAAATAAATCTATGTAGTTATTTTATCCATTAATATTCATGACATACTTGATATTTTAGTTCTCAATGTCAATGTTTTTATATTAGGTAAAATTAATGCAAAAAGATTTTGAGCACTGAGATTTAATCTAGGCATAACCCCCATATTTTAAAGTGATAGGTACTGTGTATCAATTCTAGAGAAGGAACATGGTATTTTCCTTCTTTTTTCTTTTTTTTTAATAGAGAGCTGCTGGAGCTCATTAAAATACTGTTTCTAGAAGCTTGGGTTTTAAGTTTGCTCTTTCCTAACCTAGTGGAGGGCATAGGAAGATATTATTTTTTTCTCTATTTCAGTAGGTTCAGCCTTTCTGTCTTTCTTGCTCGCCCTCTTTCTCTCAAGCAAAAGATTATTATAGTATTAGAAAATGTGGTTAATCTAAAAATATTTCATGTAGAGCCATAATACTGCCAGGCACTTTACAGATAAACAGTAAGACACGCGATCATTCTTTTGGTAAAACTTCTTTTAAAAGTCCTTACTGTTTTAGAAGCCTGCATTCAGTTCTCAAAAGTGATTTGACAGGGTTGAAGAATCTTTTTTTTTTTTTTTTTAAGGAAAAAAATGCTGCCCCTCTGGAAAATGAAAATTAGACTTCTGTCTCACTGGTTCGCTAAAACTAAAAAGATCTTTTATTTTATCAGCGTGGCTTAAGTGGATCTCTGATGGTCAAAAGAGAGAGGTATTTACCCACTATGGCCTTGATGCTAGAAAGAGAACTTGCAGAGGCAGATTTTTACAAAAGAAGTGGTGCACTGAGTATGCTACCTTATAATCCCTTAAGCCTAGTATAAAATGGATTACTTTTCCTGTGACCTGACACAAAGCAGAAAATAGAGCAGGAAAAATTTTCTTCTTTTGCATTTCTTTGATGAGTGGTCATAAATTTACAAAGGGGGAGGTTCAGTAAACCCCCCTAGATTCTCTAACGGGAAGATGCTCAGATTTTTCATGTGATTAGTGGTTTTCTTTAAGTGACTTGGTGGTCTTCTGTTTCTTCAGTTTTTGTAAATGACTTGAGATCCCAGTACTGGTCAATTTTTTTGGCAGTGCTGATTCAACTTGTGCTGCTGTATTGGCACTGGAGGTGCTGGTGTATCATGGCTTCTCTTGCCCTTGCCCCAGTTCATCACCAGCTGATGGCTTCTTCTGCAAGGACAAACAGGTGTGCCAAATGATAGCACCTTGTGGGGGCCTGATTTCACTGTGCTTGCATCAGAAGTTTTGCCACTTCATCAGGAGTGAACCTGGAGAGTCCTGATCCCTCCTTGAAGCACAAGGATGTTGGTTTGCTTTAGGACCAAGTGACTCTTCCAAGGCGATGGGGAGGAGACTAAAAGCTGCATAGTAACCTTCTGCTTATTGTCCTGCCAGGTGTGTGTCAGTAAGACTTGAACCATTTTTCTTGTAGACTGAAGTTGCTGAAGGCAGGGCTTGAATCCTGTACTTGCCCATGGCCTTTTGAGAGGATGTGTTGAACATCCTCTCACCCTGGTAGGAGGATGGGTCTGAGAGACACTCAGCTCCTTTTAGTTTCTGTTTCCTGACCCTGTGTGAAGTGCCAGCACTACTGTGAATAGGTGAAACCTGCTTCGATGAAGGGGGAGGGTCCTTGCAGCTCAGTTCTTATGTGGCTGTGACTCGGTGCCAGCTGCAGGAGGAGCTGCCCGGGTGCTGCCCGTGTGCCATGGTGGGCTGGCCTCACCTCGGGTCGCACACACTGACACTGAGGGGTGCCTGGGGGAAGGAAGGTTTAGCCTAACTGCTAGTTTTTAAGAAGATTTCTCACAAAAGCAAAAGTAGATTTAAAGTTGATGCATTCTAAATTATGCAGCCATCACCAAAGGTTTTTAAAAATGCGTTTAAAATTCTCTTTAAATGCAAGCATTACATTGGGCCTAACATGTGACTTAATTAGCAGAAATATTCTATAATCAGTGGGTTTAAAGCAAATATATGTTTAATTTTAAAAGCATTAAATTTGATAAGAATTGTTTCAAGTAAAATCCAAGGCACAGGCACAGCTTTGTACATTGGTATGTATCATTCTAGAGATGTTTGTGTGTTGGTGTTACAATTAATGTTAGGTCCCTGTACTTAGTGCTAGTTAGTTCTTTATGATACATTGAGACAGAGCACTACTGCACACCAAAGTATGCAATACCCAAAGGAAAATTCTGTGATCCTAACAAATGGAAGCCTGTCTTTGTCAGATACTCCAAAACTTTGAATTTGAGACAGTTCTGACCCCTTGTTTACATTATTGGCTTCCTACTAACATAAGAAATAAATTATTTTGATAGCAGTTTTTGCTAAAGTATACAAACTAGTGAATTTGTACCCTGTGTACAGTATTGCAGCAAACACTTTAAATTTGATTGCTTGGTTAGTCCAGCAAACTTTCTGGGTTCATATATTGCACTAAAATTCTGTTGAACCTGTGGCAGGCACATTCCTTAGGATAAATGCAACAAATACGGCCCACAGATTTAAAAAAAAGGCAAAATGAAAAAAAAAAAAACTTTTTAATGTGTTTCATTATTAAAAGGCAAAATGTCATTAAAAGTGACAGGTGAAATTGTCTTATGTAGCAATGTGCATTGATCTCAATGAGATATTTCTATTTTTGATTCTCTTACATGAGAATATTGCAGCAGGAAAAATTAAGTTTAGTTTGCTTCACCATGTTAATACATGATCACAAAACGTGCATGAGTGTTAATGACTTAATCTTGTACAGTACTAGATATATTCCTGTAACCACTTTTATTTTTTTTATTCTTTTGCTGTATTGAAGCTGGTTCAGTGTTAACCAGGTGAGCATAGTTATTCACAAGTTATTTACTTTTTTATGTTAACTAATTCAGCTTAGTTATTGTTGAATATGTTCCTTTCTTGGATTATTTTTTATTGTTCTGGTGTTGAAAAACATTTTTGCATCATTTTATCATGATAAGAATTCATGAAGTAAATAATTTGCAAATAATTGCAATAAGCACTGACTTCCGAACTGAAAAGAAGGAAAGCATTTCTTGTGCAGTGCATCTGAGGATCATATAATAGTCTTGTACTATACTGTGCTTTATTTACTGCACCATAAGGAGAGAAAAATCCCTGTTCCACATTTTCATTTAGTGCAGGAAATCCAGTTTCTCCCCTCTTCCCCGGTGTTTTGTTGTCTGTTGTACTGCTGAAACTACAGTAGTTGAATATTGCAGTAGCATTTCAGTTATTTTTTTTATTGAAAGTGCTCAAAAATTGTTTTTTAAATGTTTTCAAAAACAATAAAAACATTTTGTATTAAAATTATTTCTGGAGTTTTTCTTTATATGGAAAATGTGCTTTAGGGCTGGCCTAAAATACTGAACTTAGTAGTTTGTGTGATGACAGAGGACAGTTGCCCAGTTGACCCTTGCTGCAATTGCTGAGCCCGGTAAAGCTGAGTGTGAAGGTGAATCTTCCTCACTGGGGTGCCTTGGTCAGACTTAGTCCAAGTGTTGGTTTCACACCTGGGTGCTAGCTCTTGCTGTTGTGACATACAAGATCCCACTGCCGGTGTTGCCATCCACTGTATTGGTGCTTGCCTGGTTTTGCTTTCTGTATTCATAAGGCACTCTTACAAGGTGGTGTTAGTGTGGCTTGGGTTGCTGACATAAAGGGGAAATGTGTGCTTTGATCTATGGAGTCCTGTATGTGGATTGTAAAATTGCATGTAAACCCATCAGTGTACCTAGCACAGTCTGTATGAACAGGATGGAAAGGCATTGCCACAGAGCAGGAGCTGGCTACAGAAAAATGAGAGAGGATATATATTCAGGTTTTCATGCCAAAGAGATAGCACCTTTTCAGACTTAGACTACATCCCAGGCTATAGAGGTGCTGAGGTGAGCTAGCAGGTGACAAGATTTGATGTTTGCACAAATCCCTTAGGCTCTTCAACAAAGAAAAAGAATTATCACAGAGACATAAGATGACATAAATGAAAGAGAATCAGAAAGATAGAAATTTTAACATATCATGGGAGGAAATAAACTATTAATATATCTCACTGCATTCTAAACATGCTTTACAGAGTTCTCAATGAGCAATTGACAGACACCCTTTATGTTCCACAGTCATAAAAAATGCAAATTAAAAACTCACAAGGTATGAGACGGAATATAATGTAGAAGATAACAGAAAGATACTTGAGAAATTGCTGATTCACCTGAAGTAATAATGGGTTTCAATTGGAACCTCTCAGCTGTAAATTTTAAAGAAATTTTCTTAATGGTTAGTAAAAAGGATCAAAAGAACAAACAAATCTCTGAATGGAAATGTCCTAACAGAAAAGATTTAAGAAGGTAGAAACCCTGGAACTGAAGTCACGAGCTTTGGTAGATTTAAAGTTATTGGATGCTTATGTGCTTAATAAAGACATCCAGAGAAAGTCCAAACAATTGCTTTGAAATATTTTTACATCTCCAGAAATACAAATCTGTGTGTGTGAATGCAGCTGGTAAGTAAACAGAATTCCACCTCTGGGGTTAGGGATTGCTGTGTCAAATGAGGCAGTGGTTCATGTAGTCCATACAGTGTCTCTGGCAACTGATACCTCTTCTCTCAAGCAGACCTGCATTATTACGTGGTCACGGAATAACAGCTCTTTGAAAACTCTTCTACACTCAAGAGGCAGAAGCTCCATCTGAAGCCAGTCAGAGTTAACCAGTGCTTGGATCTTGCTGCTCTCCTCCCTCTCAAAAAAGATACAAGTTAAGCTTGCATAAGGAGACCAAATTGAAGAAAAATATATAGTGAGGCTTACAAATTAGAGCAACACTGGGAAGTTATGCCAAACTTAAGAAGGAGCAGGGACCTGACTGTATGCTTAAGATGTTTCTGAGTTGGAATCCACAAAAATAGTTAACAATTAACCTGAATGTGCCCAGGCCTGGGCTATGCTGTCCTTGTGCTGTGCTGTGTTTGTCCTCTGCCTGCAGGGAAACCTTGGCCAGGTAGCCATAACAGAGGAGCCTGCAGGCAGCTCCCACTCAGTGCTGGCAATGATGCCACTTGTGTGTCCTTGCATTTTATCTGAAAGTGCAGCTGGAAGTTCTCATGTGAACATCCTTTCTGCTTGACCTTTGAAGTAGTGAGCAGAGTTGTTTTCTGGTAGGAAAATCCTGTAAAAACTCAAATGGCGTTCCATGGGCAAGATGTGTGTGTGGCTTGGAGGCCATTCTGTGCTGCACAGTTAGGAGATCTGAAGGCATGTGAGACCGTACTGTCCTTTCTTTTTAGTGCTTGCTCCAGCAAATGGCATTTTAAGCATTACTTCACAGGATCTGAGTGCCTTTGTTACTGCTTTTGTAACAAACCAACACCTTCTAGTGCATAGTTAACATTACCTGATGAAATTGCAAATCTTTCTGTTTCTTTTGTTTTTCCTACCCGACTTGTTAAAAAATGAGAAAGGGGTGACATACAAACTCAGGAAAGCCAGATTAATTAAGTCAGAAGTGAACTGAGGACATGGAAAAAATTGTTTAGAAAGCATTGAGTGCTAAAAAGACAGCTGTTTCTTGCAGATTACAGTGTTTAAATACCCCAAATAAGAGACTGTCTTGATATAATGCAGAATACATAACTGAATTGTTATAGTTCGTGATAGGTCATAACATTTCTGCCATGTGCTTTGGATATGTAGGATATATCCTACTAGTGATGTAAATAATTGAGATGTGTTGGAACATTTGCATATCTGTTCTCCAATGGCTTTGTCGTGCCTCCTCCTGAGTCTGTTCTTCCTGGGGCTGCCTACCCATTTTCTATATCTGGTAATACCTCAGTTCTGAAATCATTAAAAGGCTCAATTTTTGTCCCTGTGGCTCATCTTTTCTCTGCTGTCAGCTTCCTTTTAAATAAACTGCTTTTATATGGATTATGGTAAGTTATGTATCATTGGAACTTTGCCTATCCACACTACCTAATTAGATGATGCCTATTGGAATAAAATTTCAGTGGATCTCAAGCTGCTGGTTCAAGTAATGTTAGCAGTATGCTACTGATCCAAAGCATATGCTGCTGTTTGTGTAGGGGGTTTTTGAGTCAAATGTTAAAATTGTACTTGAAAAAGTACAATTGGCCCAAGGACTGAAATGAGCCTCAGCAGCTTGTAAGCTTCATTTTAACCTATCTATGCATACAAGGGGCCACTTTTTGATGGAACTATTTTTAAAGTTGTGTATATATTATACCAAATAAGCTAAATGTGCTTTTAAAGCTTTCATATGTGGTGAAGGTAGGAAAAAGAAGATACATTGGAAGCTGAAAATACAATTTTATTTCTTCAGGGGTTGATAGCCTTATGTTCACTTATTAACTTGTTGTAGTGGATTTTCATGATGACTAAACAGAACAGGGTATTACCTGACTGCTGCTGGAGCTGAGTCCATCTGTAGCCTCAGGTTTTTGAAGCACTGTGTGGAGGAGGTAGCTGGTGGGAATCAAGAGAAGCTGCTGTCCCTGCAGCCTTCCTCAGGTAGCCAACCTACCTATGGCTTCAAAGCAGTACTTCTCAACATACTTACTTTAGAGAACTATTGGGCTCTCTTTTTGCAAATATTCTTCTTTTGTTTCTAGCATGGATGGGAAAATACAGCACTGTAACTTATCCTACATTATAAATTAACTGATAAGGACTTGGTCATCTCCTTTCTCCTATCAAGAATACCCTTGAGTGTTCTATTTGCCTGCTCTGTATCAGTACTTCAAAGGGACACTTATTCCAAGGGCTATGATAATCATTTCCCAGAGGGATCATGCCCAAATCCTCCATGCTCTGACACAAGAAGAGGCATTTTGAAATGTGTTGTTTAAAAAGCTGCGTATAAGCAATGATTAATTCTGACTGGAAAAAAAAAATCTCCTTGATTCTATTTCAAATTGCTTTGAAAAACGAAAACCATCTTTCCTGCTACATAGGTACAGATGAGAATGATGATGAAGTGCCTTTGTCTAAGAGTCCTTGCTCAAAGGTTCTTGGTTCTTGCCCCAAAAGTATAACTAAAATCTGCTGACAAGGATTAATTGTGGGCAGCAAAACTGACACAAGGGTCTAAAATGGCTGTCTCAGTGCTTGCTAATAAGGAATTGCTGGAGACCTGTTATGAATTATCTGAGGTGAACTTTTTATCAAAAACAGTAGCTGTATAATCATACAAGGATATTTACATTTCCGTTTGCTTTTGGCAGAGGTAATACTCTAATCATTAATAAATATCATTTTACAGCATGCACAAAGCTCTACATTCTTGTCAGTCAGCCTGGTTTTTAGGAGTACCTTCTTGTGGGATTACTTTCTATGCCAGCCAGACCTGAAAATATGTGGACATTTCTTGGATGGTGTGCTATTAAGGGTAGTTTGGTATTATCAGTAATTAATTCCCAGTGACAAAACTTTCAAGATCATTGGAAGCCAATCAGTGGACTGAGGATAACACATTGAAAATCTGTGTACTCAAAAGTATTTGAACATTAAAAACACCTCAGAAGTAATTCAAACCAACTTATAACTGCAATTATTTACTATTCCCATTTTCCTAATGAAATAAGGAGCATCTTGCGTGAAACTGAGATGTGGGAAGATGGGAGAGCATTAGTGATGTTCAGTCACCCACCATATCAGAACACAGCTTCTCCTGGTCTTAGCAATGTTTTAGGCAGTGGCAAAGAGGATGTAGCACATACTACTTCATACTCAAATGGAGAAGGATACTCTCAAGGTATTTAAAGAAGAAAAGCCCAAATATGTAATCCCAGGAAAGTTCTTACATCTCTAACATTGTGATGGGTTGAGCTGCTAGCAAAAATATCCATAAGTAGTGTGTTAAACATGGGATCACTGGTGGATAATTAATCTGGGAGCAGTTGACTGGAACTCATCACTTCTGGGTTTCTGTTCTGGCAGCTCTCCTCCCCCTCAAGCTGAAAATAGAGAGAAAAAGATGACATCTGAGTGGTGGTGATTCAGACAAGTGTTTACCATTTCATTCAAATGCATATGCACAAAATAAGTATGACATTCCACCTCCACTATAGTTGCTCTTCCTACTATACAGGTTTGCTCATCAACACAGAGATATTTCCAAAAGAAATTTGTTGTAAACTGTTATACAAGTCACAAAAATCAGGAAAAACATTTTTTATATCTTTCTCTTCTACCCTGTGAGAGTTGGAGAGCTCAGCATCTTTCCTGGGAGGCAGGGAAGAAGGGAGCTGGCCCAGAGCAGGTGTTGGTGCCTGGGGAACACAGGCCCACGCTTGAAGAGCAGTGTTAAATTTTGTCTGTAGGTTGTCCTGGAAAGGAGCTACTTGAGCAGAGAATTTCTGGTTCACATCTGGTCTGTCCCTGGGTGATGGTTACACCTCGCTGTCATCCTGCAGGAGCAAGTAGAGCTGCAGGGCTCCAGACTGCTGGAGGCAGTGGCTTGGCTTCAGGCAAAGCACATGTATCCAAACAAGGATATGTTGCTTTTATGGGAAAGAAGAAAAGCTAAGGGAAACAGAACCTGTGACTTTGGAGAACTGAGAGTGAAAAGGAGTAGGAAGGAGCTGATGAAAACCTTCAAATGAGCTAAAAGCAGCCCAGTTGCAATGCAACTCAGAGACAGCTGCCAGCCTGGAGCGACTACCAGACTGAAGTCCTTGCTTACAAAATATAAGCCTTCGTGTTTGGATCAGTCTTGCATCTCGTTGTCATGGTGTTTGAAATCAGTATTAATTGCCAGGATCTAGCCTGCATTTAACAGTAAAGCCAGCAAGAGTGTTAAGTCTTGGGCTCTTAACTACATCTCTGCATTAGTCCCTTTACTGAGCCATTGCCTTAATAGTAAAGAAATTGAGATTATTAGGATACCAATAAGTGTTTACTTCTCTTAGTCATAGCAATGACTCATGACCAATATAATTTTTTTCTATTAATTCCCTGTTGTACACAGTTTTCCATTTACCTATCACTGTGACATTGTGAGTGGTTCATAACATTTTCTATTGTATGACTCAGTAGAACAAAAGACAATAGGACAAAAATCTGTTTCTGCCATTTGCATCTTTTTTTTGGTTTTGTTTTGATTTCGTTTTTTTTTTTGTTGTTGTTGTTGTTGGGTTTTTTGGGGGTGGTTTGTTGGGGGTTTTTGGCTTGTTTGATTAGGGTTTTTGTTTTGTTTTGTTGCAGTTAAAATTACTTCTATTCCTTTTGTTTAAAGGAAGACCAGCAAAGATAATGTATCCAGGTTGATTTAAAATCCTCTGTAGCAAAAGTGTATCCTACATTTAATAGGTTAAAACATACTTTGCTGTTACTTGATGTCCTAGCTTTTATCATTTAACCATCACTATAGTTAACATATATTCTTAAATCAAAGGCTATTGTGATAATCCTTTACAATTCTGAAACAAACATCCTTTATCCACATAATAACTTCCTTTAAAAGCAAACACTGCTTTGTTGGGTTTTTTCCCAAAGTAATTCAGTATTATGGTGTACAGATTCTTTTTGGCCTAGGAAAAACATTTATGATAAAGAAAGACACAAACCATATTAGCATAAATGTATACGAAATTCGAGCCATAAATTTGATTTATCAGGATGAATGCCATCAGCTTAGAGGTGGAATTTTTTTTTTTAAACTTTGTAAATTTTTGATCTTTCATGGGACTGAAGGTTAATTTAGATGGCAAGAGAAGTCATATTTGTTACCAGATAAGAATTCACTATTGGGATTGGCTAATGAGGTAAAATATTAACAGATTTTTAATGGTATGGATATACAAAGTGTTCCATTGCACTTAGATGATCCAAATTCAGGTTATTCTCTGCAACTGAAAATCAATGATTTGCTTTCAGAATAGTTCTCTTCCACTAATAATACCACCATAAAATATTAAATGCTGGAAATAAATATCTAACATAAGTACTGCATGTTTGTTAACAAACATATTGTGGTTTATGTTCCCCCTTTTTTAAAATAATAATTTTGAAGTGATAGATATCTTGCTGTGGAATATTGGAGATAACTATTGATCCCACTGAAAATGCACATAGACCTTACCTTAATATATGGATGCCTCTGGGTATCAAACCCAGAAACACAAGTTCTGTGTTTCAGACCTGTTCATAGCAGGTCATCTGCTTATGGATTTGGGCACTGACTAACTAACGCCCGTACTCAGTCAGTGGTCTTCCCACACAAAAAATGAGTCAGTGCTGTGTTACTCTGCTACTTAAAAAATGTAATATAACTAAATGAGTATGTTAATGTCCTGTTATAAGTTTCAAAAGGACATTATTGAAATGACACATTACTTAAAATTTAATGTTTGAGTTTTGATGTCCTACAAAAAGCCCAATAAGTAATGCACTAATAGAACATTTACAATAAAACCTTTATTAAACAGGACTTTGGGATGCTTATAACCTTTACTGTACAGAAAAGCTGAGACTGAGACTGCAGAAAGGCAGGCAGAGTTCTGGCTAGTGACAGTAATGTGTACTAAGATATTTATAGGGAGAAATAAAAGAATATCTTTGAATAGACTACAATTATAAAAAAAAAATTAACAAAAAACCTCAGCTGTGAGCTTCTGGGGCTCTGATGCTTTTTCTTTGACTTGGTTGTACACTCTAGCACAGTATGAGACAGCAGTGCAAAACCCAGTGTTCATGTTTGACAGCCACAAACCCATGTGCTTTTTCTAGCAAGTTGTAACAACAATTTACTAAACAATGTTATACTCAGTCCCAGAAAAAACTGGACCTGGAAGTCATGCCTGTTGTAACTTTGGCAGATTTTCCTTCCTTGGCTGTTACCCAGAAACTTCAATTTGGACACACCTCTAAACTTGTGCTGGAAGGCTGATGTAGGCAAAGCTGAGCCAAAGGAATTGGAAACTTTGGGTGTCCAGAGGGTCTATTCAGAAACAGAAGAGGGCTGTTTATTTTGAAATACCCAAAAACTTTTCCAGGTCTTATTTTCCAAACTGTCCTGATTGGTCTCACAACATTTTTTTCCTGAGTAAATCTACCAATTCACATGAAGCCACTTGCCCAAATGCCACTTTGTCTGTTTGTAAGACATTCACCTCAATTTTCATAGCTAATACCCTACACTGATTTTGGGACATGCACAAACTGATGTTGATATTGAGACTGTTTCCTTGGAGCATCTGGTTAGGCTCTGGAAGCAGAACATGAGTGTGTGTGTGTGCTAATGGGCACAGGCTTGCCTGAGTCTTTCTGAGGAGGTGTTACCTGTGTGTTCTGTGGCCTGCTTGGGGCACAGTCCAAAGAGCTGAGCCTGGGTCTGTGTTTGTTTTGGAAAGGAAAGAGTTTCTCATCCGATCATGATGGCAGAAATAGGTCACTTAGGGTGCGAGGGGCGAGGTTGGATCAGTAGGTTGGATCAGGTGACGAAAGGCCCTGGTTCCTTGCCAGTACAGGTACATTTGTTTGTTGTTAGTGACCAGTGATTTTCAGCATGTTCATCCTAAGAGGGAAGTATGTTCTCTGCACTCCCAGACTGTGCAGTGCCTGGAGGAGTTTGGCCTAAGCTTGTAGTAAGGCTTATGGTTACAAAGCTCAGACAAAAACATTTTATTTACAGCTTTTTTAGCACAGCTTTTGTTGTTGTCCTCTGCCTGCTGGAAAGATGGATGGTTAGGGAGGGATTCCTGAGGGATTGAGTCACAGGCTTGCATGGGGGGCAAGCAGATTTTTTTTTCTTGAGAAAAGTCTTGACAATCTCATTGTTTTGATTTCAGACGTAGCTTTTACAGTTTATTTTTTTCTGTCCTCTGGCATTCTCCTTGCTTGGATGTTATGTCAGGTCATCTCCTCACACAGCTGGGACTTCCTTCCTCCTCAGAGCACCCTGGAAGGCAGCACTGCCTCATCCTGGCAGGGAAAGTCCTTTTTTCCTCTCAGTTTTCCCTAAATTTTTGCTATTTCAGGTTCCCTGAGTACGAGGGGTTAGGCAAGAGCTCCATAGCTCGGGCCTGGCCCTCAGAGGTGCAAAAATGATCTCAAGCTGCAGCAGGAGAGGTTTAAGTTAGATATTCGGAAGAATCATAAAAAGGGGGATTAGATACTGCCCAGGGAGGCTGGTAGAGTCACCGTCCCGGGAGGTGTCTAAGAAAAGACTGGTCACTTGGTGTCATGGTCTAGTTGACATGATGGTGCTCGGTCGTAGTTTGTACCCGTTGATTTTAGGGGTCTTTCTCAACATAATCGATTCTGTGATTCTGTAAAGAAAGACCTCGACAGCGTAAACCACCACGGAAAATTTTAGAAAGGCGGCGTTATCCCGCCGCGGGCCTGGGCAGGGCTGCCGAGGAAGGCAGGGCGGAGCACGGCGCGGCTCCCGCGGCGCCCTGAGGGGCGGTGGGGCTGAGGGCGGCGGCCGCGCGCCCCCTCAGGCTGCCCGCGCGGCGCGTGTCTCCAGGCGGGGCGCAGAGCGAAAGCCAATCGAAAGGCGCTCCCGGCACTGTGGTAGGCGGGGCCAATGCTCCGCGCGCCAATCAGACGACGGGGAGAGGCGCAGGGCGGAGCCCGGGGCGGGCGCAGGGCGGGGCCTGGGGCGGGGCGTAGGTAAACACGGCGGCGGGGGGCGCGCGCCGTGCGGCTATGGCGGCGTCTCCTGCGGAGGTTCTCGGGCTGCCGGGCGAGGAGGTGAGCGAGGCCCCGGGCCGCCACCCGCTGTCCTCTCCGCGGAGCTGGGCGGCGGCTTCTCCGCGGGGCTGAACCCTCTGCGGGGCGGGTATTCCCTGAGGACCTGCCGCGGTGTGGCGCGGGGCGGGGGAGCGGGGTGAGGTGATGGAGGGGGGTTCCGGCGGGATCGGCGCCCCGGTGCCGGCTGCCCTGCGCCCCGGCCCGCCGTGAGGTGGCGGCTGCCCTGCCGTCTAGCACCGGCATTCCTGTCTTCTCCCATTGGAAGCTGTGGAGCCTCCTCTATGGACGGAGGTATCCGCGTGCGCTCGCAACTTCCTCGTGACGGAGTGGAGCGGGATTTCTTCTCCCCCCGCTCTCTTCCCGGTACCGAAGAATCGCGCCTTTGTTCCGGGCTTTGTCACAGGCGGTGTGACAGGAGCCGTGCGTGATTAGAGCGGTGCCTGAGCGATGGGGCTCATCCCAGCATTGCCATTAGCGGGAGTGTGAAAACCTGTCTGCGTGTCCGTGTTTTTTTGCAATAAACCTATGGGTGACTGAGAGCGACTCCTGCAGTGGCCTCTGTCCTCAGGTCGTAGTTCCTGAGCACGTGGATCTTTTGGAAGGTGGCTGGGGCTGGTGTACCTGTTACTGGGTGTAAGTGGCAGACAGGTGGGGGTGGCTGTTGCATTGTAACTGAGGCTTGTGCGTGGGCTGGAATATTATGGAATGTTAACTTTATCAAGAAGAAGGAAAGTCAGGGTTTTTTTTTAATTGCAGGTGCAGGAAGACTAAAAGCAGTATCTCTGAAAGCTGTTTTGTGACCTGTGTGAAATGTCAGTAATGTTGTCTTTGAGCCAACAGGATATTTTACCAAGATTGTCTTTGATCAGCTTTTTTTTGTGTTCAGTCAGTGATGGTCTCTGTGTCAATGCGTACTTGTTGCATCCATAATAGGAATTTGTTTTGTTAAAGCTCTAAAATACTATTCCTTTTCTTGTTAGCATAACTCTCTTTCTCAAGTTGTCCTCTATTTCTGGAGAAGGAACTAAAAAGCTCTTGAATGACTTTTTCTTCATCTTAGTATTTGAATTACATAGGATTTCTAATACAAAATTCGCACTCCATACTGCAAGGGTTGCATAACACTTCCTTTTGCAAGATCCTGTTTTCATTTGCTAGTAATTTTCTGAGGCTATGTAGTTGTACTAAAAGATTCCATGCCTTAGGCTCTCTACTTTTACATTGTTAAGCTTTGTACGGTTTAGCTGCTTTGTAGCCTCCATTGCTGTGGTGAAAATGTTTTGAAAAATCTGCTTAAAATGTAACAATTCTGATCTTCCCTCAATCTTTTTGAGCATAAATATATTCCTTTGGAACTGGGGGAAGGGGGGAAAAGCATGTAAAAAATCGATTAGCTCTAATTTCTTCTGTAATTCAAAAGCTTAGCCAAACTTTTTCAAGTGACATATGTGAAAAGTGCAGTTTGTTTATGGTCAGAGACTTTAATATTCAGTGAGTACATACTGATTTGTGTGTAAAGTTATCTCTATAGTTTTTGTGTGAGATTCTGCATGCACAAATGTCAAAACAAATGATCTTAGGGTTACAAGAAAACTGCTCTGCTAGTTGCTTTTGCCTAGGATACAAGAATGGAAAATAGAGTTCTCCCACTATGGATAGTCTTTTTTCTGTCCTCACAGAGTTTAAGTCTGGAAGATTGTGTACACAGAAGCACAAGAAAAACACAGTCAGAAACCCAAGTCATATTGAAAGTATCATCAAGGACTTTTCTGTTGTCCCCCCACATTGTTTTGCAGTCTTGTCATAGTTTGTCTGCACACTGCTGCTTTCCCAGGGCTCTGGGGCCTGTTCTGCAAGATGGATTTGCTTTGGGTGTAAATCAGAATTGTCTAATAAAAGAAAGCAATGTTATCTGCAAAGCCTCTTGTTGCAGCTTTTGGATATGATCCTATGGTAAATATAATAATTATAAATAAATTGTCATTCAGGAAGGCAGGCGAGGAGAAGTTGGTGTAATTGTTGAGGCAGTTGAATGCAGTGTTAGTGTGGGTTCCATCTCAACTCAGGTTAGGCATTTATGACAGATTTCTTTCTTAATGGTATCTTAATTACTTGGACTCAATAAAGGATTGCTGATATGATATTGATGACACAAAAAGAAGCTGGTATAAAAAGGAAGGTGTAATTGAGGTTATTCTGTATACAGTGGGTTTGTGTGTATGCTCTATGTAGGTATCTGAGTTGCAGTGCCTGAATCTAGCAGTTGCAGTTTTCCTTAATTTCTCTGGTTCAGTTTTTCTTCTGTAAAAGTATCCTGTCACCCACATGACTTTTGGCTTAGTTGAGTATTGAAATAATGAGCACTAGTAAGGTCAAAGTGGAAAAAACAATAGTTCTGTATTCAGAGCAAGGTCTTAGCAGTAGAAAAGTAGATCTCAAATGGGATGGAAATAAGAACAACATGTTTCTTTTTATCACCCTAGTAACTTTTTTTAAAGGGGAAAGGAATGCGATAAAATGTATTTCCTTCTTCCCAGCAGGTCCGGCTCCTCTCCCAGCGCTCTCTGCTGCAGGCTCCTTGGAGCCGTCGGCGGAGCAGCCCGAGGCGCGGCCCGTGCTGTGCGAGCCCTGCCTGCCCCGCCGGGCTCGGGGTACATCTTCCTCTGAGTGCAGGGCAGGTGCTGGGTGACACGCACAGGAGCACACTGACACAGCTGCTGCTGCTTTTCTTTGTCACAGCAGGGCTTTGGAAAAGGGGCTTTCTCATACAAAACTTTCAACTTGTTAAGGCTTGGATTTCTGTTGATTAATCACTTTGATCAAGCATTTTCTAACGAGGTATTCACTTCCATTTACTGTATTTTTGTGTCAGTTGACTGCAGTACCAAATACAGAGTTGTCTATCAGTAATTATGGAATGCTCTTTCAAAGACTGAAGGAAGAATTGTTGATATCTTAGCTTAGCTAATGCACTGTTATTTCTTTGGTTACAGAAGGAATTAATTTTTTTTTCAGTGGTTTGCTGTGTTAAAAATGTAATTTTTAGGGAATTGTCTGGTATCTATTTCTGTTTTCTATTATGATACCTGCTTGCACTGCAGGGCCTTTGGAATTGGCATTCAGTAAAACAACACTGTCTATATACAACATGTCTTTGATAGTTTAATGTACAGATGTCTGTATGTCAAAGTTCCTACACTCCCAGCCTGAATCAAAGACTTCTTATTTTGTTTAGCTCTTTTTATGTTGCCCAGATAACATTCTAAGTTAGATAGGTTTTTACATCTTTTATATCTATTATGTGGAGTTGCTTTCAGGGATGAAACTAGAAATGGGAACTTCTCACAGGCAAAAATACACTTCCTACTTGCAGGCATTTGCCATTTCAGCTTGCTCAGTCACTTGAGACCTGTCCTGTGTAGAACAAGCATTCTTGTTTACTGCAGGTTGCCTAAGATTTCTCGTAGGCATATGGCATTTCATTCTGGAAAGCTTTAGATATATTATTATGTTCTTTTAGGATCTACTACTGGAGTAGGTTGTTTATGGTTATTTAGCTTGTAGTTGGTGAACTGAATGTCTAGGATGCATGGTTTGTCTTCTCAGCTTTGGCACACCTTACCCCACAACTCTTTTCATATTGCTGTCTTTTGAAGGTGATGCTGATGAGTAGAAACATTTCAGACATGACTTCAGAGACTGGCATGGACTCATCTGCTTTTGGATTGCCTCTGACAAAGCCAGTAATGTTGTTTGGCTCCTTTGTGCCTGAGCTGGAGCAGCCCAGTGTTTCTGTTCCTGTTCAAAGCCTATGGTCTCCCCAGTGCCTCTGTACAAGGTGCATGGTGCATCTGACTGTTCTTATACAGGCACTCAGACAGAAAAAAAAAGACATTCATGTCTCTGGGCTTTAGAAAGGCTCTCAGTTTTTTCTAGGCTGTGAAGGACTTTACCATGGCAAGGCATGGTCTAGAATCCCACATGTTAGTTGAGACTCTTGTAGAAATAGTGAAGTTTGCTGGCTTGTAGTCTTGAGAGGTTTCCTGATTTTGTTTGGAGTTTGCTTGCCTTTTTTTGAACAGCAGTGTAGTTTCTGTAGATCTGGTGGTTTCCAGAAGCTATTTTATATCCCTCTGTTTGTTTCCTGTTGGTTTTTTAAAGCCTTTCCTTTACACGGAACTAATAAACACTGAGTGGGACTGTTATGGACACTGGGTTGCACATGGTGAAAAAGTGTTTGGTGATTGGTTGGGGGTTTTTGGATTGTTTAAAATTCTGTTGAAAAATTGTAACCCCATTAATGGACTTCAGTTGTCTTGAATCTCTTCCTTAATTTGTAGTCAAATGCAGTTGTTAAATACAATCTGTAGTGACAGCCAGCATTTCTTAATGGATGAGACTTGCATTTATGAGCAGAAAATGCTCACATGGTACAATTAAATTCTTGGTAAATTACTAAGACTGATCTGTAACAAGCAGGAGGAAGTTAATGACTCAGTATGTTTAAAAGATCAATTAATGTAGTTTTGTAATAGGAATCTTTGTGAATCTAAAACTTTGGTTTGAAATTTCTTCAAAGAAAAATGTTTCAGCTCTGTTGGGCACTGTAGAGGGGACAGTGTTCTCTGGGTTGTGAAGCAATAGTCAGATGGGAAAATGTCCTTCCCATTTTCCATCTCCTGGTGAAATGAAGTGATGATGCTAAAAAGGACTTGCTATCATTTGGATGTCACCTAACATGTATGGCTGCCTCACTTGAGAGGTCTGATTATTAGGAAGTATTTTCTCCACCTAAGGCTCCCCATTCTGTGGGAAATGCTTTCTTTCAAATGAGTACTATATGCAGACATGATATGAATCTTAAGAAAGCTTTAATATATAGTTCTTGATATTGCCAGAATCTTTAAAGCTGATGCTGCTGTACTGTTTTGTTGTTGTAATAAGCTTTGGTGCTCTTATCTTGGCTTCAGTGGTAGTTGATTCTTGACCTATCTAACAGGAACAAAAGAATAACAGGATGTTATTGCCTAGAGGAATTGTTTACTACCGAGTGTTCTCTGTTAGACCACTCAGTCATTTTTATATTGGCTTCCTCAAAAAAAAGCTATCTAGTAGTCCAGTAGATACTACCATTTTATGTTTCACATTAAATTAACCATCCTGGCTTTGGCTGTAGTCATCAGCATGTCACCATTTCTTGATCTGTGCCTTTTTTCTCAGCCTTTGATCCTGCTTGTGTTTTTCTTCTGTCTTCTGCTCTCTCTTGGACTTCTATCACTAAGGCAGGACTCATTCTCTCAGTTGTCTTTGGTGTTATTTTCCTACCATGTTCATTTGGAAAGGATGGGGGTGAGAATGAACAGTTTGTTAATACCTGTCCTTTGTAATTATTGACTGGAAATGACTGTAAGCCAGGCAAGATCATTCCAGTGTCAACATTGTGAACAAGTTTTGAACTCATTATAAGATTGAAATTTCTTTTCAAGTGCTGTTTTCATGTCCAAAATGAACAGTTCAAGAATGTCTCATCTTAATGTATATTCATTGAACATAGGTAGTTTCATAGTGACTTTTGTGGAATGAAACTGTTTTGTTCTGCAAGTGCCACTTTATTAGTTTGACACTTGCTTTGCTACTCTGAGAACACATTTTACAGCTATTTGAAGGCATACATATAAAGGATTTCTGTTTTATTATCTGTTCAAAGAATCACAAGCTAGAAAGCATTGCCTTTAAAGCTTTAAGTTACTGATTTTCAACATACTGGCTCAGAAACCTTCTATTTCATCCCTTGTTACACAGTATCTGTTAGTAAATAGATTAATTGTTAGAGATGGTGAAAATGGTGTGGTTTAGTAGTCCCAGCTATTTTGACTAGCATCTTGAGCATGTACTTTAGAATATACTAATATGATTAACAATAAAGTAATGATAAAACCTGGAAGTTGATAATAAGATAACTATCTTGCTGACTCAGCTCGGAAAAGGATGTTTTGTCTCACTTAATCAGACCAAGACGTTTTGAATAGTTTAGACTCTGTATGTATTAACCTTATTCCCCTACCCCACAGCTTTAAAATGCTATATAACCCCTAAAAACAATTTAAGCCTGCATTTGTTGGGAGTGGCCTAACTGATCCAGACTGTGTGCAGCCACTTCCTGGCAGATTCAGTAGTTTTAACAATATTACTTCTATTTCCATTTGTTGTTTTTACCTGATTCATATTGGGTTACTTCCATTCTCAGAGGGAACAGCTTAACAGTTCAGTTTTGACATTATTGTATTTTTTTTTGTTTGTTTTGCCTCCAGCCTCGGGAATGGCTGGCAGTCAGAAGTTGTCAAACGAAGCTGAACGTCCTTGTTCCATCTGTACAAACAATCCCTGTGCAAGGCTGTGCCCAGAGCTGCTGCCTTTGAGGGCTGTTGTGTGCATGTCTGTGTTACAGAGCAGCTGCATACAAGGGCACTAAACCTGGACACCTCTTTTTGTGTGCAAAGCAGCAGAGGATGCTCAGTTTCTTTAGCTGTACAGACTGAATAAATTCAGATTGACCTGTTCAGGTTAATGTCAGGACTGCAGAAGCCTGGGTAGACAGACATATCTCGGAAGAGCCTCTTGAGGAGATAAACTGGGCTGAGAGAGCAGTCTCTTAGATAAATTGGAGTGCTGCTAGGCATTGCTGGTGTGTTCCTGTTTACTGGCTAGGTGCCTGTCCCCTCCTCTGCCACCAGAACCACTTGAAGCATGGCATTGGTGTAAAAGAGTAGCAAGGCAAGCTTGAGAGTCTTTAGTTATTTGGAAGAATAAAGGTACAGGCTGCAGCCTGTGTGTTTTTTGGATTACAAAACCACTCATGTTGCAGCTGCCTGTGAACTCTACAGGAGTTACTGATCCACAGGTCTTTTTTAATGATGCTATGAAGGAGGCCATTAAGGATCTCCTGAGCAAAGGTGAATGAAGAGGATGAAGTTCAAAAATTGCCTTTCAAACCATGAAATTTTGATTTTGATTCTCTTCCTGGTGGGTGCCAGAATCAAGTATCCAATGCTTTGTCTCCATGCAGAGCTTGCATGGCCTAATTTTTGTCTGCATGAAATGAGCTTCAAAAGGTGCTGGAGCTCTTTGGCTGTTCACTGCTTTGTGGGATCAGTGTGTTTGTGGCAGCTTTTTTGAGCTGCAGCAGCAGTTGCTCAGTAATTCTGCCATCAGTGAGGAGGAAAGGCCGTAGGGTCACAGCACTGTATCCTGTCAGTAGGCTTTGCTTCTTCAGGATGTGTGGGGTCACAGCATAATGGCTCCTTCCAGTGTCAGGACCTTCTGCTGTGTTAGGATCAAGCTGGCTAAATTTCCCCTGATGCTCATTGCACACTGGCCTGACCAGAGGTTGGGGAACCTCGCATGTTGCAATTATGTATTGCCCTTGCAGGTTGGAAAGGAAGAAGTGGACCCTTAAGTGTCACCTATCAGTTTAAAAAAACCAAAAAGGGGTGTGGTGGCTTTTGGCAGTGAGACTGGTTGAAAAAGTGAAAGTGAAAATGGAGATCTGTTGGGAGGATTGTTGTGAACAATTCAGAAATTTTTTTTAACTGTTTCTGTTAATCTGGGAAGGTATTTCTATGGGACGTACCTTTTCATACCTTCATGGTGGTTTGGTTAGTTGCTCTGCTCAGCTAACTAAAATGCTGTAGCTGTCCTAGTTTGGCACTGACCCCAAATAAATAATAACCTTTCTTTCAGCAAGGCATGTTTTAATCAACCTTCAGCGTGCCAGCATTGGGTTTGTGGCTTCTATGTCCTGAGGCTATGTGCAAAGCAATTTGTGTTTCTGGAAAATAGCTTTTTATCTCTAATATGATACAAGTAAACAAACCATGTGATTAAGCCAACTTTAAAGTCTCAGGAGCGTGGATCCTGTTCTGAGATCACCCCTGTGTGGACTACATTGATGCACTAAGCCTGACTCTGGAATGCCTGTGCCCAAAAGCATCTAATTGTCTTTGCTTTTCTCATGCTTGAATAATGGAGCAAACCTCGTGGTCTAAGCAACTGAATGCAGAGACAAGAAAACTTATTTGTCTTTTAGGGCTGTGTGTCCCACATGAGCATTGGCTCTTGGTCTTTTTCTGAGAAGGAAAAGGTGGGGTTGTTTGTCAAGCTGATTTCTGTCAGTTGGGTCCCATGGGCTGTGACTGAGGACCATCCTCCTGTCGGAAAGGGGGTCAGGGTGCTCTGCTGCAGTGCAGAGGTGCAGGGGAAGGGGAAATGCACGCAAGGAACTCTTGAATCGTCACAGAAACTCACTGATGTCGAATGTCACTGAAGCCAAGTAATTGGTAGAAGATAAATTGGACGTTGTTTTAGAATGTAAGATGGGTGGAGATGTTGGGATATTTGTTATATATAAAAATGTTAACAAATAGCTCTTCTTAATTTGAGGCCAACATAGTTTTTTACTTATGTTTTCTTAAATCTGGTAAGTTCTGTTGTTGTCGTAAAACACATGATAATGTTATGTACCTTAAAAGCCTGGTCATGACTAAGGATTTTGAAAGCTCAAGCCACTTTCAAGTGGCCAGTGCTGGGAGGGGTAGTCTGTTGGTCTTCCTTTTCTGAGCTCTTAGTTTCCAGTAGGAGAGAATTTCCTTTGAGGTGAAGGCCGGAGATAGACTTGTGGCTTGCTGGAATTGACTTGGACAATTGATTGTCTTGTCAGTGGGTGGACATTGTAGATGTTCATCTCAGTTCCCAGGAAATCCAGGGGGTGGGAGGAACTTGCCTGCTTGCTCACTTTTTTAGTGGTCTGTTCTCAGTTGTACATTTTTGGCCAGTAGTTCCTGCCTCAGTATTAGGATGCAGTTCTCTCTATTAGCGTTAAGAACCATTCCAGTTGGGGTTGGTTGGGGAGTCTGTGGTTATACAGGAGACCAATGATAAAGCATTCTTAGTGTTTGCTAGGAGTCTCCTTTAAAAAGCACTTCCAATAGTATGTGGAGTTCAGGAAGGCCCCAGGGAGAATATCCACTGCTTCACCCATTGCTCTTGTATCTGTTTAACTCCTTAACCTAGATTGGATCAGCTTTCCTCACAAGTGTCTCTGGCCTACCATCTCCTACAGACAGCCCTTCATCGGGAAAGCTTTTTGCTTTCTAGGGAAACAATAATCATTTGTCTTCCTCCTCTGATACTGTCACAGCTGGTGGGAATTTTTTTTTCCCCTCTTGAATTCAGTTCCTTATCAGATGAGCCATGTAGGACTGTGCAGCTGTATTAATTAACAGGAGAAGTGCAATTAGTTCTGTCACTCCTGTGAAGCTAATTTGTATAATATGTAATTAAAATATTTTTTTGTTTCTTATAAAACTCATACCCTGCTGGCAGGTCATATCAATAATCCTGACATTTTAAGTATGACCTCTCTGTGCTGTTTACTAAAAATAGAGGCAAGAATTTTTTGTTCTTACATTTCTTTCCAGAGTTTATTAATGCTTTATTAATTTATTTTGATAAATTTGATACCCTTTTCATTCTTCCCAGGAAATAAATATTTTCAGGGAAATAACTATTTCCCTCCCTCTGATGCATGCCAAGATACCATTAAGTGAAAACTTCTGTGGTCCATGCAGATTTGTCTGAGTGTTACTGATAGAGCTGTTTCTGTCAAAGTAACTGCATCATTTAGTCTGTAGTTTTCAGTGTGAATTCAAAATTATGCCCATAATTTCTTTTAGCTTTATTAATTGGAAATGAACCTGAAAAAGAAATCTGAATTCATCTTGAATATGTTCCTTTGTTTTTAAGGAGAACACACGAATTGTCCGAGTGAAGGTCATAGCTGGAATTGGCCTGGCCAAGAAGGATATCTTAGGAGCCAGGTAAGAACATGCTGTTAATGTATTAAGGGACAGCTGCTTCTTTATTGTCCTTCTACAGCTCTTTAGTTCTCAGTAAATTCTTCTGTGCCTCTTGAAAAAAAGAATCTGAACTCCTTCAACTGGCAACTTTATAAAACTATTAGAGACTGTATAAACATGAAGGTATCTGCTTTCATGTCCAAGAGTGACTTGGACAAATCTTAAGTGTTGGCAAAACAAAGTAGAGGAATGTTTTATTCTCTGCATGATAAAAAAAACTCTGCCATGGAGGACAGATCCATGTCTGTGTTTCACTTCAGGTAGGCTGCAGCTAAAATAACTACAGTTAAAATAACTAGAGTTTAATTGTAGTCAGAGTTCTCATCTGGGCTTGAAAGACTTGAAATGAGCACAGTACTAAACACTGGTGGCTGTAAGACTGTTTCAGCTCAAATTATGTGCAGTGGCTAAAAATTTAGCAAAGGAATGCTCAGACTTGTGAGTTGGTAATTGAAATGCTTTTAGGATCGTGTAGAGTTGGCAAGTGGCAGAATGCATTTTGTGCTAAAGCTACTTTTGCTTCTGGCCTTTGTGCAAAGGGTCTAGAAAAGTATTGATGGGTTTAGTACAAGTTCTGCTGTCAGCTGCTTTGGCATATGTGCAGGAATGTTGTTATTTTAGCACAAAATTGCTGTGTGTGACATCAGTTTAGCAATAGAAGAAATTCTCTTGTGAAATTTGTATTTTCCCTGAAGCTAGACAGTCTCCTTTAAATTTTTGTTCATGCACTTTTTTTTTTTTACTTCAAGCAAAAAATAGATCAGCTTTTCTCATCATTACTTAAATATGTGAAAACCATATGCTCTTTTACTGTATGGCAGTCTTGGTCACCTTTTGTTAGTACTCTGAGCTATTGAGTGCTCTGATTGATCATGAAAAGTAGATATTCATATATGAATATGTTGGGTTTTAGTACCACAGGAAAGGGAAAGGCAGTAGGACATTTTAAGCAGGAATATTGGGACATTTTCATTTACAGAAAAATTAAGGTTAAACTCAAACTTTGTCAAAATGATAAAACATTTGGTAAAATTGTTGCATGTTCGAGGAAATACCTCAAATTCCAGGTGTTCTAAAGTGTTAAGATACTTAATACTTTGAGATTTTTCAGTCACAACTGATTTTTTTGTCATGCTTGGCTTGTTGAAATGTGAGAGGATTTATTGAATCTGTTCTCCTGAAATAATTGTGAAAGAGGACAGAGAGTCAAATTGTACTGATACACAGAATTGCATAGCTAATATGATCATTATCACTACTAGTGTTTATATTAGTTTTATCTCAAAAACTGTGCAGGAAATGATTGTAATTACAAATATCTGTGGTATTTGTAAAGTAATTGTAACCCCCTGATTACATAACTGCTATTAATATAAGCCTTTCAAAACATGACTGCTGATAATGGTGACCAAAAAGGCCATAGAGCAGCATACTACTTGTTTGGTTTTTTTCCCTACCAGTGACCCATATGTGAAAGTGACATTGTATGATCCAGTGAATGGAGCCCTTGCCAGTATTCAGACAAAAACTATTAGAAAGGTTAGTCAACTTATCTGTGTGGGTGTGGTGGGGTTTGTTTGGGGTTTCTGGTATTGTGCTGAGGTTTTTTTAGAACAGACTCCAGAGGAAAAGTTAAAGCTATAGGAAATGTGAGAATTCATGTCTTTGAGTGAATGGAGGTGTGAAAAGGAGTGCTCTGTGGTCTGCTCAGTTTCTCTGTTTGTGGCATTATTGTGGTATTTTCTCTTCAGAAATTTTATTGAAAGGTAGAGGAAAAACTGAGGAATATAAGGTGAGTACTGATTGAAAACTACGTTATTAATGGAAGTACTGGATTGTTCTGATTTTTCTGAGATCTTTAATGATAGAAGAATCTTTCTTGTTGTACAGCAACTTTTTATCTTTTTATGTTAAAAACACAAACCCAGTTTGTTCTGTTTAAACATCAAATTGGACCACTCTCCTGAATCATGATACTGAATCATGATTATTGTTTTTCTAGAATTCATGCAGGAAAAAGTCACTACTGCTAACTCAGTTTAACTAAAATGAGAGGGAAAGCACTCTTCCAAATTGTTGTTCTCAGATAGTGTCTCTGATTTATGTTATGAGATCACTCATGCATTTTTTTTCCTTAAATTTTGATAATTGTTACATTAAACTCTCTTTGTAGCTAAACTATCTGTAGTATTTTTTAAAATAATCACAGTTCAAAGATGAGCTGAGCTGAGTGAGTTACGCAGTGTTTGGCCCATCTGTGCTTGGTCTGTGTAGTTTATGTTGCTTAGAGATTTAGCATTTGGTAAAAGAGCTTGCATGTAAGTAAAGTGGGTGTTGGACTGAGAGGAAGGCAGTGATTTTCAAGCGTCTCATGCACCTTCTCTGCATCCATGTATAGCCAATAGCTCACAATACCTGCATAAATTGACTCCATTTTGCACTGCATTAAACAGTACAAGATTCCTTTGATTTTTACCAGCAATATCAAGGTTAAAGATACTTTTTTCTGAAGGGGATTGTTACATGGAATAAAATGTGTAATACGTCAAAAATTATCTACACTTCTACAGAATTTTCAGTATAACTAATGCTCTCTCCTTTTTTTTTTTTTTTTTTTTTTTTTTTGTATTCCTCTGCACATAGTCCTTAAACCCAAAATGGAATGAAGAACTCTTATTTAGAGTAAGTGATTTTGTTTATAGCCTTATTACATGCTGGATATATTACACATTGGGAAAAACTACTCACTACTCTCCCCACTTCAGAACTCTTTCCTAATTCAGAAATAACTCTACAATTAATGTTCCAAAAGGCTCATAAACTGCTTTCCTTAGAAATACTTTTGTTAACTCTGGGAGAAATGTCAGATGTTCAGTCTTGGTGTTGCCTCCTTTATGCTGTGAATGTTTGAAAGCATGTGCATGGATTTAGAAACAGTTTGGGATAGTACCAGTTATGGTACTAGTAGAAATACATTGCATAGTAGAATGGCAGCAAGGTATTAATTTGCTGTTTAATAAAGACCTTTGGTATTTCTTTCCTCCTACGTAAACACAGAGATTTTGCTGAAGACAAGTGCTGGAATTCAGTACAAGTGTTAATTATCACTATACTTTTTTTTGTAGGTTAATCCTCAGAAACACAGACTCCTTTTTGAAGTATTTGATGAAAACCGTTTGGTAGGTCTTTTTGTGTTAACTTTGCAGTGTATTAAAGACTTGAATGAAAGCAAGTCCATCAGGATTGAATGTGGGTAAAAAACCCACTCCAAACAACCTTAATTTCTACAATGAAACCTAAAGCTAAAGGCAGACCTGATTATTTATTATTACATTACCACACTCCTGAAGCTCTGAAGCAGTTATATTAGTACTGTAAACTTCTAATGTGCTTTAACTCATGAAAGCATCATTCTTTCCTAGTGCTGTTCACATCACAGGACCAAATTCTTTGGTGATATTGAAAGCTCTGCATTGGATGTTTATTTTTCCCTACAAGCAAAGCAGTATTGCGATGTGGTGTGAGAAGCTTCTTCAGTGTGTGAGGAGTAGTATCAAAGAAAGCATACATGGGTTTTCTTTGGAAAGCTCAAGAAGTGAACAATGCATTGTGATACTGTAGATAGGTGTCACTCTGAATTGCAGGCCACTGGTGAGATAGGGCTAGCTTGTGCTTTTATCTCAGTGAAATCAAAATTCCTCCTCTGACCCAAGCTCTCATTTTGTGTCCAGATGTCTGATTACCTGTATTTGTGTGTTTCATTGTGAGTAAGCTTGTAGCAGTACAGTCATGACACTTGGCATCTGTTTCACTGATGTTCCTTGTCACTAAGATAAATACCTTTCTCTTCTGCAGGAGTTTGGAACTAATGGAAGGGATTAAGTGCTCTTGCAGGCCAAACACAGTTTCATTCCAAAGAAAGGATCTCTTTGTGCTTGAGTAGTGTGTTGGCCATGGAAAACATTTTTTTCCTAAATTGCATGTGTTCAGTAAACCATATGAAGGTGCTGCTCTTCTGAGGTTGGGGAGAGTGAAAATGTGTGTAAATATAAGTACAAACTGCCTAGAATAATGAGATTTAAGAAGGAGGAGGCTTCTTTCTTGGTCATAGGCATTACACAGTCCCCAGACCATTTACTGCTTAACTGGTGATATTACCTCTTCCAAGTATTCAAAATACGATGTCTCTTTGATTTATTTAAGGGCAGTATTAAAGGGAATCACAAGCACCTGTCCCTACATGGGAGGTTAAATGTGGATTTTCAGGATGCTCAGATTTTCATCTGGATGTAGTATTATGGGCTAGAGCATATCCCTCACCACCTCAAAGTACTGTGTCCATTGCATGTCTCATTAGAGCATTGCTGCCACCACCTGGAAGCCACGAGGTACGATCAGAGAGTAGGATTCTTGATTTTTTGGGGGGAGAAGGCTAGTGTTTTCTTTCTGTTTTCCAATAGAACTCCTTCACATTCTTTCTCTAATCTAAATATGTAAGTTGTTTGAGCTGTTTGATTATGGAGAGGAACCAGTTAAATATTTTGTTGGTATCAACTGGGAAATGGTGCTTTGTTTCTCATGCATGATTATATTTAGAGATCAAAGTGTCATGACCTCATCAGTCACTCTATAGTTCTGTAATAAAATCCCTATATTTTTCATTGTTTCCATCTCACCTGGTGAATACAACAGCCCTCTTCAGCAACTGTTTATATCCCAAATGTCTTGGGCTGTTTTAAGTAAGACAAATTGTTGCCTTAGCTATGATTGTTATTTAGTGTTGACAAGCTCTCCCACTTCTATTAATTCATCCTCACATGTCAAAAATCATAGGTGCCTTGCTAAGTAGCTATGATCAAAAGGTGTTTCATCTTCTGTTATTTTAGTATTCTGTTCTTTTCAGTGTTCTTTCATCTACCTGTTGGATGACTGTTTCAAGTCTAAATGTAAGCAATCTGGTAAAACTGAAATATTCTTATATTTGTGTCCTCCCAGTGGTTAATTTCCTCTTTACAAAATTTTTTCTCAAGTGCTTTTATTCCCTTTAACTTTTAGGGATAAATGGAAGCCAGAAATACCTGCTTGTTTTTAAGAAATGGGTTTTGAGGCTGGTATTCAAGAACACTTCTTCAGAGTTTAGGTTAAATTTCAGGTCTTGCTGCATTGGTTATATCACCAGTAGTCAGAATTTTGAAATCTTGTAATAGCTTTAAATTTTTTCAAAAATCACTTGTCTTGGATTTGGTAAAGGAGTGCTAAATCTTGGTTGTTCTTCTGACTTGCAAACCCTTGGTAGAATAAAGGGCTTGAGTGGTTTGCAGAGTCTTTAATTATGGTTGTCTTTGAAAGCACACTAGAAAAATGTCAAGAAGAACATTGAGAACACTTAGGAGATGAATTAGTGAAGAGCCCACACCTCTTGCTATCTGTCTTACAGTACCTTGCCACAATGGTATGTTGCAAACTAAGTGCCTAAATCTATTATTGATACTGAAGAAATCAATGGTAATAAGCTTTGAATGGAACTATTGGTATATTTAAAGAATACTAACTTTTAGTTTATTTTTATGCAAACTCTAATTCAGCAACATTGAATTTAACACTTTTAAAGTCTTTTTAAATGCCTGAGAAAGCTGTAGATAGCTAGCAGTACCTAAACAGGTATAGCTAAGGAAGAGAGACATGTTGAGAAATTTTGCTGGAATCTTAAGCCTTGAGTTACCAAATTATGTCAGTTTATTGATTTTTTAGCATTTCTTTAGTAAAATTGAACAAAACATTTCATATCATGCACTGGGGGAGAAAGTAATGCTTTTACTAAAAAAAACCCCAGCACCTCCAATGGCTGCACTTCACATCACACCAACATGTTACAAACCGTGCCACTAATATATTTATTCTTGGGCAGAGAAGAAGCCTTAAGAAATGCATTTTTTACTTTTTGCTCACATATCTTAGGGTCACTGGCTGATGTTTTTGGTTTGTGTTTGGTTTGTTTGGTTTTATGGGTATTTTTTACTGTATTGCTTGAAGTAAAATGTAACTTTTTGAAACTGACCAAAAGAACCTTTCATGGTATTTTCCTTTCCTCTTCTCTCCCCATCCAGTCCCCACCAACATATAACTTTAGAAGAAATCCTGTTGGTTATAATGAAATAAATGAAGTGTTGTATTTGTTGGCTTTTTATGAATAAGCTAGTATTCATTTATTGCTGCATTCTAATAATGGAATTCAGGTAATGGAGGTTAAGTAAGCCCTGGAGTATAATTAGAAAACAAATTTGTTGCTTGCAAACAAGGTACTGTGAATTTGATTCTTGGCTCTTTTTTGGGAAGGAGGTATAAATGTTAATTTTACTGCCTTCTAGCTTAAAATACAGTAAAGGTTAAATAAATATGAAGCAGAAAAACTCCTAGTAGTATGACCTATAAAAGTATAAATGCCCTAGTGTTCTCTTCTGTTCGTACTCTTTCAGCAGCACTAAGTAATTTCGCGTTAGTGCAGTAGCATTCAGTACTGCATCATATATGGCTTATGTATTCAAAAATACATTCAAAGCAAAATGGTTTTGTGTTTTTCAAAACAAAACCCACAACAGAAATCCCACTTAACAGCAAGATTCAAGATTGTCTTTTATCAAAAGTCCCACTAGGTGCCAGCAAAGGACCTCTACAGATTATATGAGCCAGTGAAACATTTTGTAGGAATTCTCAGTCCCTTTACTCTTGGAAGAATTGACAGTATATTGACTTCTTGACATTCTGACCATTGTATTTTAAAAAATGAAAATTAAAAAAATAATTAGTTGTGAAACTGTGAGGTGTTTTGTATATAGTGACACAGAATAGCTTTCTTCTGTGGTTCTGTTTGGTAATGCTTTTTGTCTGTCCATACTTAGTTCAGTGTTCTAAATTTTGTGTAGCTGGTCACAATCTGCAAATCACATTGAACTGTAATGAATGTGTCCTTACTCTGGGCTTCCAGCAAATGAGATGAGGTAGTTTGATTTGTAAGAATAGTTTTGTTTCTTTCTACCTTTAACAGCTGTAGTTAGAAAAGGTCAAACTAGAAATAAAAACAAATGCCAAATTATTAACCAGCAAAACTCTTTTTGTCTCCTTTTCAGTTGCACCTCATTTAAAATTAGGAATTAATAAGCACAGAGGGTTCTACTATGTCCAAATCTTTAGAAAGTGTGACTGCTTAGCAGCATGTGGATTGCAAGATAATGCCAGATTGCTTTCAAGTTTTATTTAAATAGTGCAGAAAAACATTTTCTTAAGGGAGAGGAGGCTTATTTCACTAGTTTGTGCATAATTCAGACCTCAGCTGTTTGCTATCATGGTTACTATTTGGAAATTCAATCCTGGACTTGATACTCAATTATATGGGACTTCATTCCTACCAACTTCCTGTAATTCTAAACCTATGGGTAAAAATATTAGTAGTCATACGCTGCTGAGGAAAGTACGGACACATTGACTCAGCTCGTGCAGCCGCAGCAGGCGTTGCTGTTTGCAGCTTGCAAGTTCTGGAAGCCTATTATAGCATTCATTTATGCAAATTCCAGAGGTGTAATTGAAACAAGGTCAGCAGTGTTTGTCAGTGTGTCGCAGCTGAGGTCCTTGGAACATAAGTGCTTTTTAAATGAAGGCGTTCTGACTGCAAGCAATAACGACGGTCCAGAAACTACAGTTCAAGGAATGGCTGACTTATTTCAAGAGGTACTTTCTTTTAAAATGCTAGTATCTTGTAGAAATTAGGACAAAGACTGCGACTTTTATGGGCTTTTACTGTTGCAGTGTACCAGCTCTGGGTTCTGGGCAGCTGCCTGTAGCCTTTCTGCTGAAGGATCTTTGTGGGTTTCATTTGCTAACATGCGTGGAAATGAGAACAAATGGCACGACGGTTAAGATTGCATTTTGCTACCCAAAGAAGCAACACAGACCCATTATCAGAAACCTCTGAAGATTTTTTGGATAGGAATAATTGTGTGTACTTCAAAAAATCGCAGAGTTCTGCACCTAGCTTTACACAAGTGAAACTAATTCCTAGACAAGCTGCTTATGCACCTGTAGTGCAACAAGTAATTAATCAAGAGAAAAGCACAAGTATTTCATCACTGCAAATAAAAAAGAGCAGTTCACTGCACATTTCCTTGCAGTCTAGGAAGCAGAGTGGATGTTCTAGGTTTGGTGATGCCGTGGCTGCTGGTGAAGACGCTTCATTCATTGGTATTGGTAGTGAAGGGAGCTGTGGTGCTGGAGCCGTGTCTGACCATCGATCTAATGACAGCCTTCTGAGCAGTGCTGTTCTGGGCAGAGGCAGCCTCAGCAGCATCGCAGCAAGTGACAGCGGCTCGTTCAGCAGTGCTGGCAGTGACTACGGATCATGTGCAAGTACCACAAGTGATGGAGGTTCATATACTAACAGTATCATCAGTGACAGTGGCAGTGGCACTCTATGGACAAGTGACAGTACTTTCTGTAGTAGTGTCGCACATGGTGACTCTTCATATAGAAGCACTGGAAACAAATGTAATCCCTCCAGGAGCAACTCATCTCAGGAGACACTGTACAGAAGTAATACTACTTTTGACCAAGATGCTCTGTCAGTGAGGAAGAAAACTAAAATTCCATTGCGACGTTGTTCATCACTGGTTATTTTTCCTAGGAGTCCTTCCAGTACTCCTCCAGCTTCTCCAGTAAGCTCAGGTCAGCTACCACATAGAGGCACCTATCAAACATCTCATAAACTGATTATTTCTCCTAGTGAGCTGGCACAAAAGGAAGATCAGACCATTTCCAAAGGATTCCTTTCAACAGCAGTCAATGGACTTAGACTGTCTAAAACAGTTTGCTCTTCTGGCGAGGTCAGAGACATCCGACCGCTTTATTTGAATGCATCATTGCAGGACAAAAGTCAAATTTTGAATGGTCCTCAGCAGGCAACTTGTGAAGAAGTACCTGATGGCTTCTCATGTGTTTCAGTTCATCTTACACAAGGAGCATTTGCATCGAGCAGTGAAATGGTTAATGGCTCTTGCAGTCCAGAGTTAAATCTGAACTCTGGTACAAAATACCCTCATTTAAAACTGGAACGTAGCACATCTGCATGTCTGCCCTCAAAACCAGATTCAGAATATCAGATTAATATAAATGAACTAGGAAGACCAAATGCACAGATGAGCAAAACTCCCCATATTTTGCAAAGAAGTGTTTCCTTGGAAGGATCACGCCAAAAAGTTTCTTGCTGCTTATCCAGCCTTAAATACAAGTGTCATAGTGCAAGGACGTCTCAGTTGCACATACAGTTCAAAGCTGGGAATGAAGGAAAAACAACTGGTGTTAGGAAAAGATATGGAACCTCTAAAAGGGAAATGTCTAGCACTTTGTGGAGGCCCCATAAGGTGAGTGTTGTGGTTTATAGAAAAATGTGATGGTATCTAAGAGTTGAAATTTAGCTGAAAAGTAGTAAAAGTTTGCAATCAAGACTTAAGTGCAGTGATTTCAGAGTTTCCTAATGGTGACAAATTGTCACCATTAAGAAGTTAATTTTTAAATTATCTGTAGCATTTCGGTTTTAGATGAGCTTCTTAGAATATGGGACATAGGTAAATAGGTGTTGCTGTGAAATAAGTGTGTTTAATAGATTTTTAAACAATAGTTCACTGTTTACATGAGCTCAGAGGAATTTTCTTGTCTAGTTATGGAGACATGGGAGTCATTTAAACTTCAGATTAAATTTAGTAGATATAAACATCTAACTTTTCAGTAAATTAATAGTAGTTACTGAAGTTTGCATATAAAATGGGTAAAAATGAGTGATCTTTTAGTTTTATTTCAGATAGGTCTTGTTTTACAGAACAGTTTGTTGTATGTAGGATTAAAGATAAGTCATATTTGAGCACAGAAACTGTAAATACCATTTGTTTCTGTATACACCCTGAACCACAGGAATTTTCAGTTTCCTCTCACTCTTTTTTTCCTTCTTCCAACTACTATTTCAGCCTGAGTGGTACTGAGTAACTTAATACCTCTTCCAACAACATTGCTGTTCAAATTACAGTACTTTGGTCTAGAAGGCTTATATTCAATTTTTTTTTTTTTTTCTAATGAAATTCATGTCCAGCTAAAGTGCTGGTAGAGGTGTCTACTCTTATTAACTCTTGAGGCAGTTAGTAGAGCATAGGCCACATGGAAGGTAGATTTTAAGCCTTGTTTAAATAGCATTGTGAGGACTTAAATTATCTGAATATTTTTAGTTATGAATGCTGATAAAAATGCAACAATTGATGGTTACTAAAATGGTTTTAGGAACTCATTCTCATTGATTTGACACTACTACCATGTAACTAATATGTTTGTTTAAAGAAGGGTCTTTTTGCCAAAGACCTTACAATTATGACAATTCCTATCTAAACTAGTAAGACACCTTGGAGGTGCTAGCTTGGAATTTTCAGTCTTTTGTTGCCCTTAGAGCAGTGCCTGGTGATTCTACACTTCGACTTGTTCAGTGCATTTTGTTTAGAGCTTAAAAAAAATGCTCTTTCCTCTTGGGAAACTGTGATTTATGCTTTAGATTCTTTATAAAACTTACAATGGAATACAGATAATCAGTACTCCATTGGAATACAGAAATGTATGTGTATATATTGTTTGTTGATTTTTCTTCCCAAAATCTCACAGTAAAGTGAGGGGTAGAATCCACAATAAGCACAAACAGATTAGATCCAGACTGATTAAAATGTGCCAGTTATTTTGAAAGTATATTGTGAAAAAAAAGTTGAGTCATGCACTTCAATTACATTTCTCATCAACTTGCACTGCTGGTCTCTGTGCTTAATGGCAGCTGATATGAAAGATAATCTGTATTTTAATCCAAGTTCAGGATTGGACTGTTAGCTAATATTTCCAGCAAACCTCCTAGGACGCTGGATTGGCAGTAGTTTGTTTCAGTTCCCAGGATCAGTGTTTACAATGGATTGACATAAACATCAGGTCCAGAAAATTTTCAGTCCTCAAATGGCTATTTTCAGTTTTTATGTAAAACCAGTGAGTAGATAAATATTCTATAAAACATGTTGTCAAAAAATGTAGAAGCTTCCTCCACCAAACCAAGCAAAAACCATAGTTGACTTTGCAGCAGTTCAGTAATTCACTGGAATAGATAAATACCATTGTATTTGTTCTTAGTCTTTGTGACCAATACAACAGATTCTATGGCAATCATTTAATTACATAGTCCAGTTAATTATCATGGTGTATTGTGACTCATTTAAAAATAAACAACTCCCAAAATATTTCTCTTGACTCCAGTTAGTCTGGCCTAGTATATTGATATGCTGAGTCTGGGTTCAAATTTAACAAGTTGATACTGGAGTAGCATTTAGTAATGTCAGCTATCTGTACAGGGCAGCCATGAAATCAAATCAGTGCTGTGGTCAGAGACTCCAGAGGCTGAAGCAGCAAAAGGTCTATGCATTCTTTTCTTCCATGCCTTTCTACCAGCCTTCAGCCACCTCAGATCACATTTCCTGCTTTCCATAATCAACAGCTTGTTAAAGGCTGCCTTAAAAAAAATCAACACCATTTCTATGACAACTGGCTTTGGATTATTTTTAATTAGGTTACAAAATGGGGAATGGTGGTGGCCAGTGTGTGACTGCTGGTCTTTACTGGAAACTTGCTGAAGAAGTTCTCTAATAGATACTGGAATTTCATTTATGTGAAGCAGGAGAAAGAAAGAAGTCCATGGTTATAGCATTGAAGGTTGTTCTTGACTATGCTTTTCTGCTCTAATGTTTTGGGTTTTTTCATTATTGTTTTGGGTTTTGGTTGTTTTTAGTACATTTGTCTCTGCTTAGGGTAGAAATAAATCTGCAGCTGAAGCATTTTGGCATCACAGGTGTGGATTGGGAGACTAGGAGTAAGGGAACAGGTTACTTGTCATTGTACATGCATAAAGTCCAAGAGGTACAGAGAAAGGCGGAAACAGTGAATACAGTTCTACTTCTTGGGCAACATAAACTTCTAAAAAATTAAAAGTTCTGTTAGTCTCTTCTACACGTGTAATATCATGTTGACATCCCTGTTGACATTAGCTATTCCTTCCCCATTAGCATCACTCTCTGTTGGATAATGTGAATATTGTAAATGTATGTGCAAATCTATTTCAGCTGCTGTATACCTTTGAAATAATCTCCTATACAATTGAGGGAATAAATTGTGTTATAGGCCTTTCAAGTAATTTTGCTCAAGTTTTGTCTCTAGTTATTGAAATGAGATGTTTTGAAGCAAAAAAACCCTCAAACTTCAGAGATGGTGTAAAATAACCAAATTGTTTTTCTACTGTCAGATTCACCTAAGGGAAACCTTTTAGTTGGAACTCTTGAGCTTTTTTCACCAAACTCTGGAACTTTGCCTTCATAAAAGATGCTATTTGAATCTTGCTGTACTAAATTTAAATTTAGTTAAACAGTGATTTGAGGGGGCTGTGTGTGGGGATTTGTCTCTTGAATAACTTCCCAGCTGATCTGAACATGCTGAGAGGACCAGAACCTGTGTCTGGAAGATTGTGATTCCCTTGATAAATACTGCACCACAAGTTAGTGCTAGACAGTCGGAGGTTGTTTTGTCTCTTGCATTCTCCTTAGGTGTAGAGCTTCTGTCATAGCATAACTCCCTCCCAGAGAACTGTGATCCAGCCAGAGAGAAGTGCCAAGAGAAGGGAAGGACAGCTGTGGCTCAGCTCCAGCTTTGCACATGGAGCAAAGGGCTGCATGTGTATCAGTGTCCCAAATCTGTGCAAGGAAGTAAGGTGGAAAAGGAGCAGCAGAAGCAGAAGATTATGGAGCCAATACAAGGCAAAGCATAAACTGGCATCACTTTGTGCTACTGTGCTAAGATAACATCATAATCTAGCAACTTTCATATTGTTCAGTATTGCATATCTGGGAGGATCACATTACAGGACCATGTGGTGCATTGCTGTGTCATGATCTGTCAGCTCAGTCAGGGAGAGTTGGGCTTGAAAGGAAGGTTGTGTCTTTCTGAGGAATTGTGGGGGTGATTAGGTTAGACTTCAATCACATAGGAGTGTTGTGTCTCAGACAAATTTTGGAAGCTGAAGTATACATCAATACATTGAAGGGAAGACGATGGAAACTGTGTTAATCATAATAATGAACAATTTATAATTAGTTGTGGGTAATTTCCTGCTTCTGTGCTTTAATGACCTGTAGTGCATTGATAGCTGGTACTAATTTCTTCTGGTTTTTGTTTTGCTTAAATGGAGAGTTTAGTTACAAGTTCTTATCTACCTTTCTTCATGCTTTAGCTTTTGATTAGGAGTCCTTCTTCAGGGGAAGAAAAAGATGGCAACAAAGAATGGGATAGATCTTACAGCCTGCTGTGTGGATGCACTAGGAAAGTAATGCAAAGGAAGTGATCAAATAACATTATTTGGTAATAACTTGATCCCTGAAGTTTTTCAGGTTTCACAGATTGTATTTGGCAACTATGAGCCGTATGTAACTTTCAGAATATCATCATACTCTAAGGAAGCAGATACTTGAATATACCAGTATATTAAAGCTCTAGCACTTTGCAGTCCTCAGCAAACATTACATGTGCATATTAAGGAGAAGTTTTATTTGATTGTGCTCTGTGGAGATTATGATTAGCCTAATTCTGTTTATAGTCTGCAGCTGAACTGAATTTGGGCAGGTTTCTCATGCCAGAAAAAAATGGGGAAACTAAAACTGCAAAACCATGCAGAGCAGGCCTCCTGAAACAGCCTATGTAAATATGTAATTATCCAGCCTTCAGGGTGATTCATGTCCTTTTAATCTTCCATGAGAGAGTGGGTAGCGTTGATGCTGTGGCTTCTTTAATGTTGCCACAAGCTATAGTTACTCTGTTTTTTAAAATGTGGTATACCTACAAGAATGTGTTAAAGTAAAACTTGTTCACAGGGCAAGCTAGAGACATTCTTCCTTTATTCCTCACTACCTGAAGAACTTGCAGGCTTCTAGGTATGAGACATGATCGTTGCTTTAATTTAATTTTTTTTTTTTCCCAAATAGGCAATTTGGAAATCATTGTTGAAAAATGCCAAGTATTGCACACATGAAAAGCAGCTAATGATGTGCCCTTGGTGATGGCCTCTTTTACTGGTCAGGAAATCATTTGTGTCATGGGGAAAGACTTGCTGAAAATGCCAGCTCAGATCTTGTTGACAGGCAAATAAAAGCTTAGGATTTATTAGGGAAGAAATAAACTAACAAAATTAAAACCACCATTATGGAATTGTACAGATCATAGGTGCATGGCATGTATTTTTCTGATGGTCCTTTTTTAGGAAGTGTGGATAACAGAATTGAAAAAAGAAGGGTTGCAAGACTGGGGTGAGTTTTATGTGAGGAGAAACACTAAGTAGGCCAGGGGGTTTTCAGCTTTGGAAAAAAAAAAGGTGGTATAGAGGGAATTTATAAAATTATACTTTAGGGGAGGTGAATTTTTCCATTCCACTTTTTAAAAAAGATGTCCTTTTATGTGTTGCTGAGCAAATTCTTTCAAGATCTGCATATCAAAAACAGAAATGGATTTTAAGAAGTTAGGTAACTTGAAGAAAGGTCCATCAAAGGGTATTTTCAATATGTATTTTAATGTCAGGATCAAGAGGTCCATGACCACTTATTCATTGGAAACTGGGGGTTGTATCAAAGGAAGTACTGTTCTTAATTGCCACTATTATTATTATTATTCCTTAAGCATCTGCTCTTGGCCATTACATGGAAAGGATACAAGGGTAGGCAGAGTGTTAATCTGACCTCCAGGCTCTCTGGTGCCTGCTCAGCCTTTGCAGCCACAGAGGATCAAGTGGTAGAAATGCTCTCCCCTCACCCTTGGCAGAGTGCTCTTCTGTGTTCCAACACATGTTTTCTCATCTTCCAGAAGTGGATGAATTTCACAGATTAAGCAAGTAAGCAAAACTGAGTGGCCTTTTCAGTCAAGTCATTTGCTTATGACTGACTTTTACCCTTGTCTGAAGGGGACTGCCCTGCATTTCTGTGAAGTGTCTCTGTTTCAAGTGTACTTTTTTCCTTATTCCCTGTGACGAACAGAACATGCTGATTTGGGAATGCAGCCAGCAAAATGTTTGTAGCTCATTGCAGTGTTAGTTTATGGGTCTATAATCATCTCTGTTTCAAGAGAGTGCATCATTCTTTTTTTTCTGTCACGATGGTTTACAATAAACTGAAAAGTCTACAGATAGCTGCAAATATTGTTTGAGACCTTGGGCTGCTTTCAGCTGTATTAACTGTAACATAAGCAAACAGAATTTAAGAAGGACATCAGCAAGTTCCTGGCTGAAATTACATACAAACTTGAATTGGAGTCATTGAAGTTAGGGCGTATTAAAATGCAAATGAGACACTCCAGCTACTCAGTCAGAGGAATGTGGTAAGAAACACAGAACTGGATTCTTCAGACCTGGATGATTTTTCTGGCAATCAGGGATTTTCCTAGCATAAGGGAGATGGCTTGGTAACGTCAAAGTACAAGGGCTTTTTGAAGGAAAAGGAATTCCAGAATTTATTATGAACATAACTTATTTTTTAGGGGAGTTTCTACATTAGCCAGTTATTCTACTAATTGTTGTTTCTACTAAGTTTGTTTTGGGACAAATATTTAGCTTATTAGTGAGAAATCTGAAGTGGTTAACATCTGGCAAATTACAGGCTAATAAAACCATGTCTGAGGTGGGAGTGTAATCTAACTTTGGTAGTGTCGTTGAGCTTGTCTGAAATAAATTGTGATACTGTTTTGTTGGAAAAGTGATTGTGGTTGGGTTATTTGTGTTGTGGTCACCTTTTGTCATTAGTGGTTGAGGCATCTGAGGTCAGTTCATGCAGACTGGTTTTGGACAGGTGGGATTTATAGCTTGAGCACAGCAGACCTTAAAACAAACCCCACCACTGAGTTCTGCTCTGGCAGGTCCTGTGTCTACCCTTACACCTGGCAGCAAGAGGTTTAGACTTGGGGCTGGGAGAAGTCGATAGGTGGAGCTTGTGACTCCTGTTCAGCAGTGGCTGAGGGCTAAAGCTGGGTGTGGAAAGCTGTGGTGTGGCTGGCAGTGGCCACCAGCTGCCTGCTGGTGCACTGGCACAGGGCAGTCCTGAGTTGGTGAGGATGCTGCATTTGCATCGACAGTAGACTTAGGAATGCTTTTGAAAACGGCTGGAGTGACTTTGGAGCAGGGTGAGGCCATGCAGCCTGCATCCAGCCCTGCTCTAGGCTCCTTCTCTAAGAAGTAGCCGGGTACCTGTAGAGCCCTGGCCAGCAGACTTGATTTAGGGCTGAAGGGCAGCCTCCAGGTTCAGCCTGACTTTATGCCTCTGTGTGATCCTGAGCTGGATCAAGTGAACTTCATAGGAGTGAGACCATGGTGCAGACATGCTCCAATTGTCTCCCTTTTGGAGAAAAGTAGTTAATCTTATTTTTAATTCTATTTCTTCCCTCTTGCTCTGAAAAGCAAAAAGTTGATTGACTGTATGAAGTCCTTCCACTGAATGTGTTAATTAGCCACTGCAGTAAGCATCTGCAATATCTGGTTTATCTGTTGTTACTTCTGGGGGCAAATTACACATTCAGTTTTAACATTTGATAGAGTTTACATTTCTGTGTTTTAGGCTTTATACTGTTAAATGGAGAAGGTGAAAGTGCACCTGGAGTTGTTACTATGAGAGTTTGTTTTTCAAATTTTCTTTGAAGTCTTAAGATATGGTAAAAAAGATTTTACAAACAGATGTAAGAGTTTTATATTTTTATGCTATTATGAAGATAACTGACTTGATGTCAGGAATGACTTGTTGAAATAGTACCTAATTAAATATCTGGTACTGTTTCCTAATTGTTTTGTGGTGAATATTGGCAGCTTTAACACAGGAAGCCAAGTCTGGATTGGCTTTTGACTTTTCATAAAATTAAATATACCTGTTTTTTATATGGTAGTTTGTTTGGCACGTGCATACATCAAACCAAAAGAAGTGAAAGTTCTGATGAATAAAATCAATGCATTAATAACTTTTGACATCTTCTCTGTTTATGTTGTTCTGAAGTATGCTTCGGTTATATTAGATAACTTGCCTTCCTGTGAACTGTGTGAAAAAAAAGCTTTCTTAAATTTCATTGTTAATAAACTTTTAACAAGTTCTTTTAGAACTTTTAGACAAGTTCTCAAAGCAGGACACCCTGAGTGGACTAATATATTAATGTGGATGTAAAAGTACTGTAAACTAAATATGAAGTTTTAAGGAAGGGGTAAGATTTTGGTGCCATCTAAAATGTGTAAACTTTAAATGGAGAAACAGATGATGCTTTTACTATGGTCTTTAGATAAGCAGTTGTCTGAAAATATCTTTGGAAGTGAGAGAAAATTAGTGAAAATAACCTCAGTGTCATTTCTAAATGCTGTCTGTTAAGCAGATGGTAAAACTGCTGAGGCATGTTGTGCTGACACCTTGCTGTTGAAACAGCCAGCAGGGCTGAAGGTCCTGCAGAAACACATGTTGTGTAATAACCCCTGACCTAACAGTATGTATTCTCCCTGTTTTGAAAATGCTGATAGGGTCTTATATCTCTGTATCATACATGCCAACTCTAGAGAAATGCCTATGTAGCCTATGTGTCATTAAAAAAAAAATCTCACAATCCACAGGTCCCCCTTAAAAATGCAGGAGGCTGGGACTGTAATGAATTCCATGCAACCAAGTATTTATTGCATTGCAAGATAAAGAAAACATTACTTGTGGAATCCGTGAATTTGGTACAATCTTCATGTCATAATTGAATCTTGGTTTTTTGAAACTAACTTTTTCATGATGAATAGCATATGCTGGCAGTATTTCATGGAAGAAAAAACGCTCACTTTTTTCAATTTAGAGTTTTAGAGAACCAAATAATACACTCAGCGCAGCATGAAAAGAAAAATACTTGAATTTTCTAGTGCAGCTCAGGAAAGTTTTTTTCATTCTCATCAAGCTTGTAACTAATGTTAATGTTTGGGTGTTTAAGCAAGAAGAATGTTGGTTTTATAAGGCATCTATTGAGCTCATGTTTTCTTAAGCAGTGATAGTCCAGATCACTGTTTGTTTTTTCAATTTGAATCGATACTTATGTTCCCTCCAATAAAAGCTGTGTGCTTTCTTGTTTTGCCATACAGCTGTGGATTTCTGTGCAAAGCCCAACCTGGGCACAAGTAGCTGCCTGTTTATTCAGAAAAAGACTGGGAATATGCTTGGATTCTAATTAATGCACTAATAGCACCAAACATTTGTCACAAAAACTGGTAGAGAAAATACTTGTTATTTCAACCCCTGGTCTTGTACAAGAGCTGTTTCAAAAGGTTGTGTGGTGAATCCAGCAATTAAGAAAGGCATTAAGTTCAGTGACCCATTTTTCAAACCTGCTGAATTTTGGGATATGTTCTCAGTACTGCTATTAAATGTGTGACTCAGATAAGCATGTCTGTTTAAAATCTACTTCAGTTTCTGACGGGAGTTGCAGAAAAAAAAAGTCCAAAATCTAAAACTTAGTAAGCATTTATTTGTAAAATAGATTAAAATTAGTTTTGAACAGAGTTACTGTATTTTGGTGCTTTTTTTTGCTTTGGCATTGCACTGGAGTTCTTCAGATGAATTGTGTACAGCAGCTGTCTGTCCTCACCTGTTTTTAATAACTTTCTATAGACTAAACCAGTGAATCAGTAAAATACAAGGCCTCTCTGTTAGTGCAGTATATCATTAATTGAGGTTTATGCCAAGCAGAAAGTTTGAGTTCTCTGGCTGTTAAGAAATTAGAAGTTGACAAGAACAACTGACCCACTTGTGTGTGTTGCCTGCTCTGATGAAACAGAGATCCAAACAGTTTCAGCTCCGCTGGCATTAGTTGTTCCTGTGAGCAATGTCTGTTGCTGCTTTGGCACCTCTTGGCAGGCAGTTAGTCAGCTTGTCATGGGGGGACACATTGCTGGAGATCATTCCTGCTATCTGATTTATGTGTTAGTTGTTTGGAGGTCAACAAAAATCTCCACTCAGGGTTTTGCTTTCTGGCTGGAGGAGAAAGTACTGTTAAAGAGTTGGTTATCAAGGCTAGCTCTGCTAAAAATAGGAGGAGAGACAGCAGAATAATAAAGTGAATAACAGGAGCCCATACTCAAATTATGCTGGTAACAAACACAATGTTCTGAGGGTTTCTAAAATAGAGCAAACTTTTGTCCCACATTCCAGTAATTTATTTGGAAGGCATGTTCCACTTGAGGATTGCCAAGAACTTTACAAATACTAAGCCTTTTAACATGTCTAAGGTATGTGCTGTGCCATTTAAAAAAGAACCTCATAGGCAAAAATGATAACTATTTTTTTCCAGAGTCCTGTGGTCTATAATAGCACAGAAAATGTTCCTTCAATAGTTCAGGGAAGCCTCCTCAGGTATGAAACCTGTTGTAGCTTTCTATCTCCAATGAGTTTGTGGACTAAAATAGTGGATGTTTTGTATATATTTTCATTGTTGTCCCTTTCCGAACGTGGCATCCACGCTGCAAACTGAATTTGAAGTGATGTATCTCCAAATTTCTCATTTTATCACCTGTGACAATCCAGTTGTGCTTCTTGCAGGTGTAAAAGTTAGAGACCCATGGGAGACACTGATTCTCCAAATACATGTATGACTTAAAGGTTAAATGGATGAATTTAGGACTACAGAGCTAAGGAAAAAAGGTACCAGAATTACTAAGGCAAAAAGAACTGCTTCAAGAAATACCTGTACCTTAATATCAGAGGGACCAAAAAACTGATGGGATTGGGCTGGAGTTTTCAGGCTGTAAAACATTTGGATTGAAAATTATAATTAGATTTCCAGAAGAAAATTTGAACACTGGGTTTTGCCCCGAGGTGAAGGAAATAGATGTCAGCAAGCTGCAGAGCCTTGTGGTGAAAAGTTTTATGGACAAACATTAAAATTCTGGGGTGATTAGTTTGAATAAATGTAACAACAGATTTAGGAAAGAATAGGCACCAAATTTTTGTTAGCTAGAAAAATCAGGAAGCCTAGAATTTCAGAGGTTGCATGAGCCACAGAGTGGAAGGCTTTTACAGCTCCTTACTCAGTCTGTGCAAAAAAGTGTAGTCTTGTTGTAGTGTAGGTTTGTTTGGTTTTTTTTTAAGCCATAAGTTTAAAAAAAATTCCATGCTGACCTGAGTTTATTCCACAGGCACTGATATGTCTTCATGTTAAATGATCCTTATAATACATTTTCCTGCTTTTGTGGAGGTTCTCAAAGGTTTTCCAATCACAAATTAATTTGAAGCAACTTAGCACGTGCTCCAGTAATCCAGCAAGAAGTCAAGTCAAGTACTGGTGGTGGTGATTATTGGTGAATACTGAAATTACCTGTGTAGATGACTGAAACTGTAATTTATTTGGCAAGCAAAAATCCATGATGAAAAGTCAAGTGTGCAGTGATATTGTGTATTGTCAGTCCCTGCCCTGGTCTGGCAACTGCTGTGTTCATAGTCTGGTCCCAGCTGGACAGTCCAGACATCCAGGTTAGGTAAAATCTTTTGGATGGTCATTGTTAAAACTAAACTCTGCAATGTGTGTAGACAGAAGGCATTTTTTCACAGTTCTAACAGATTTTCATGCCAAGCTTGGGACCACTGAAATTGCTGGAACTTCCAAAGCACTTACCACAGATTACACTTCCTTTTGCTTTTTGTTAGCTTTGACAGTAGCTGTATGACTTGGAAAAGAAAAAAATGTTTATGCATGCATGTTTGAAACAGCTGCCTAGATTGATGGAAGTTGTTGGGCCTTCCTAGGAGGAGGGTCCTTTAGGACAGTATTTCTACTGGACATACTGACAGTCTCAGTCCTGATGCTGAACAGCTCTCCTGTTTTGTTAACATTAGGCTGTATAATGTAGAAAACAGTCTAAATCTCCACTTCCAGCTCCCTCAAATTTTGTTTTGAGGAAGGCAGAACTGTCCAAGGCTCAGAGTGTTTGGTCAGTCAGAACTTGCTTGTAGTAAACAAGGCAACCCCAGAGCAGGGAATGATTGGCATCTGACTCCATTGATTCAGAAAGCTGAACAATTGCTTTATTGAACTATATTATGTTACATTATACTGTACTATATTAAAGAGGTGCTATACTACAGAGAATACTGAAGAAGAAGAATACTGTCAGGACACAGCTTTGAGTGATTGGCCAAGGAAACAAAACAGTCTTCAGCAGAATCTTATTGACAAATCACTTTGGGTAAACAATCTTCCTAAGAAATTCCATGTGTGCAAAAACAACAGCAGCAGCAAGTAGAGATAAGAATTGTTTTCTTCTCTCTGTGCTTCTCCAGGAAAAAACCTGTGAGAGAGAATTACCTCTCTGTTCAGAGAATGTGAATGCCACACTTGCTCTGTGCAGAACAAGTCATTGCCTATAGTTCAAAGTGCCTTCAGGTTCTAAGAAAGCATTGGTGTGCTGTCTGGGTGTGGGGGACAATGTTTTTAAAACACTTTGAAGCTTTCAACTTTCTGTGGTGTTTGTTTTTGTTTTCTGTAGACTCGAGATGATTTTCTTGGACAAGTGGATATTCCTCTTTATCAGTTACCGGTTTGTATTTTTTGTTTGTTTTTAAAACTATGAAAAGGAAAAAATATTTCTATATACACTCTATTAAGGAAGTTAACAATACTGGTAATAAAGTGAATAAATTCTCCTGCTCTGTGGGCTCTTTGTTTTATTTTGTTGATCTGTTTGGGATTTTTCAGTGCTGATATTTATTGGACAGTATAAGTTACTTTGTTTTTCAATACTGGAGTGCTTTTAGCTTTTCCATAATTTTACAGTCTTAAAGATAAGAAGAGATTGTAATTATTGTCATGTCTTAAAATATTTCTTTAAAGTCTGTAAATTTAGTTTTCCTGTTCCTTATTCACATAAACAGATACAAAAATGAGGGTAAGTGGGAAATAGAGCTACTGTTCCTTTGGTCAATTTTTTTCTGTTTCTTGTAATCCTTTTGCAAGACAGATAATCAGTTTTTAAGAAATATCACTAAGAACATTGAAATAAATAAACTTTTTCATTTTCTTCTAAGGTCTCAAAACATGAGCAGATACTAACAGATTTATCAGAAACTGTCTTAAAAACAGGGTGGTAACCATGGCAAACCCTTTCAAGAGCAGGTGTTTCATTCTGTAGTGTGCATAGACACTGAAAGGTAGTTGATGTTTTCTTGAACCACAGTATTGGTCTTACTGCTAAGATTAAAGCTGATATTGCTGTTACTGTACCTGAACCTGTAATTTAAATTTTAAAATGTTATAAGGCCTTTAAAGAAATCAGTTGTAAATTTCTGATAGTTTTCTTTGATTTCAAGTGCTTGATAAAGATTTTTCTTTAAAAAAAAATTCTTATTCCAGACAGAAAATCCAAGTATGGAGAGACCATATACATTTAAGGATTTTGTTCTTCATCCAAGAAGGTTGGTAAATACCACATGGAAATTCTAATTTTTATATCTAAACAATGCTCTTAGGTAATTAGTTGGAACTACATATGCATTTTCTAAGTTTTTCTGTTTTCATCAAAGAAATTTGAGTAGCCATTTCTAAGATATTGATGTTCTACTAAAAAGCCAGCATTACTTTAAATACTTACTCTATTCGGAAGTCTGAAGCCTCAATGCTTTTATAGAACTTTAATAATGTAAATTATAGAAAGTCAAGTTTGTGTTGGAACACTTAACAATAATCCTCTAGCTGTGCTTTTTCAGCTATTTTGTTTTACAAGTGCACAATGAGAATTTTATTTTCTCTTCTGCAGCCATAAATCAAGAGTTAAAGGCCACCTTAGATTAAAAATGACTTACTTACCTAAAAACAATGGGTCTGAAGAAGAAACCACAGAACAGGCTGAAGAATTAGAGGTGGGAAAAATGTGTTTATTGCTGAAAAATGAATTTTAGGAATCACTAAGCTATAAATAGTGTTTTAGAAACAAACCAGTTAAAAGTGATTGCTTGTATTGTGCATACAATTTCAAGTGTTGAAGTTTCTGTTGTAGGTACTGTTTAGTATTTTTTGACCCCAGACAGACACTAACATCTCTCTGGTTTTAGAATTGCAACTCTCTCCAATCCATAGGGACATTTTGATCTTACCCACCATATATATGTGATCTTTTTAAGCACATCCACTGTGTATTAATTGATTTCTTTTCCAGACTTAACTCTATTCAGCATTACCAGCTTTGCTGTAATTAAACTTTGTTACAGAAGGGTGTGTTCACCTGCCTCATTCATTTACAGCATATGTACTTAATGACAATATTTAAGTTTTTAATGTATTCTGTGAATGCTGTTTATTTTCCTGGAATTAGCAACTTCTGGTACTAATATATTTAAGGATCTTGAGTTAAAAATAAGATTTCTGCATGCCTAATATGCCCTGTGATTTTTTAGAAATAAACACACTAAAACCAGAGCCAAATTTACTGGCTTAAGATGAACTACAACTTAGAAGGGGGAGTGGCTTGAAAAATTAGAATGGGTTTTCAACTCCTGTAGGATTAAAGGTAGTTATATTATGTCTTTCAGCCTGGGTGGATTATATTGGACCAACCAGAGGCTGCTAGCCAGCCACAACAGCAGCAGCAGGAATCTCCTCCACTGCCTTCAGGCTGGGAAGAAAGACAAGACATCCTCGGCAGGACCTACTACGTCAATCATGAATTCAGAAGAACACAGTGGAAAAGACCAACTGCACAGTAAGTCTTTTAGCCAGCAAATTCAATTCTTATATTAGCTAGTGTAATTCACCCTAGTTACATTGAAAGCAAGGAAAAATAAAAAGTGAACAGCTTGAAAATTAGTGGAGAGCTTTCTCTCGCTTCACTTGGAAGCCCTCATGCAGTGGTCACTAGCTAGTGATCATTTTGACTGTCCTGTGCTCTGGAAGTGTGTGTTCAAATAGAAACTGGTTGCAGTTGGAGAAATAACAACTATAGGAATGGAAGTTAAATAATTTTTCAGTTTTCAGCATGTTGTCTTCCTTCCATCAGGGACTTTGTTAAATTGTTTGCCTTATTTTTTTTTGTCGTCCCCCCCCCCCACCCTGGAATGCTACCTGCTTCTTCAGCTTACATTTCACATTGACATAAATGCTTATTCATCTTAAACAGTTTACATTAATTTATGTAGTCCAGACTGTTGCTTTTTCTTCTGCCAAAATGACTGTGATGTATGTTTTTGCTGCTAGCCTGGCTTACTGTTGAAAGATAAACTCTGGCTGCTGTTAGCTGACTTCTCCCACCCTGCCCCCCCAGGGACAGTGTGGCTGTTGCAGACCTTGGCAGTGTGCAGCTGGAGGCCCAGCACGTGTTCACTCACCGGCGACAGATATCAGAGGATACAGAGAACACAGACAGCAGAGATTCCCCCGAGGTAAAACCATACATCTCAGCTGATGTGTTTCTGAAATGCAAGTGGTGTTTTTAATCCAGCCTACTCAAAAAGTCTTAAATAATTGTAACTTGGAACTACTTTTTAAAAATGTTTTCCCTTTGTTTTCCTTTTAAAGAGCTGGGAAATTATAACTGAAGACGAGGCAACAATGTACAGCAGTCAGAATGTTCAAATACCTCTCTCGCAGAGTAGCTGTGATATACAGAGTCATCTTGCAGAAGAATTGAGTAACAGGCTTACCACCTCTGGAAGTCCAGCTACTGGCCAGTCAACAGCCTACACTGTAAATTATTTTTCTACTTGTTCTGATAGAATTAGATCCATAAATACTTTATTTAGGAGTTGCATTTTTAATTTCGTCTCAAATGCACACACTTTTAGAATAGTCTTTTTGCTGTAGAATCCCATCTAAGCAAGCATTTTCTTCCTCTCTGCTTTGCTTATATGGAATTCTGCCTGAGGTTAAAACAGATTTGTGTGAACTATTTTTCAGTCTGTAAATCTACCTCTTAGTCTAGTGCCATAGAGTGCTGAAAACTATGAATGAAAAAATCTGCTTCTTGAAAGCTTATTTCTAAGGGAGTTGAGCTATGTGATTTACTTTTCCAATTAGAAAAAGTTCTAAGATTGACCATTTTTCATTCTGAATATTGGGATAAGCTTTTATTGATTGGGTTGTGTTAACCTGCTGCTTCCTTAGCAGCAAAACAGGGAGCTTCCTCTACAGCTCCACAGCCTTTGTGCCAGCTGTGGAACTTGCCAGACCTCTGCATGAGGCTGTTCAGCTTGCTAACCCAGCAGAAAACTACTCTCTTTTCCCTAACGCTGCTTTTTTGCAGTTTGAACAACTGAAACAGCATGCTAGGTTGTCTGACAAATACTACAGTAGCAGAGGGAAAACAGCAGGAGCATGTATTCAGGGTGAAACTCGACTTTTTGGTGGTGTGGTAGCAAGCAATTAAATAAGCTCAGCTGTCCTGTGAAACCCGAGCTCCACAAACAGCCTTGTAACCTGATATGTGACTTGAGAAATCCACTGTCCATTGAGGAAAGCCTTTAGAGGTGACCCAGGCCATCTAGTCTGTTAGATTTTGGTATTGAAATAATCATTAGTTTGTGTGATGTTAAGAATGCTTTTCCAGATGTAAATTTGGAATTGACAATGTTTATCTGAGTTTGTACAAATGTATCGCTGGTGTTGCTGGAAACAGTCAAGTGAGAGTAACAAGACTTCACTTGATCTCTGCTCTTCGGCATTCAGTGGGTAGCAAAGAAACTGTTATTTCAGCTTGCTTGGGTGGCCTGAGCAAAGAAAGCAGCAGATGTTCAAATTATTTGCAAGAGTCAGCTAGAATGGCAGTCTTGCCTTTTTTCACCTGCATTACACCCCCCCCCCCCAAAAAAAAAAAAAACCAACAAAACTTTAAAAGTTAATAATGTTTTTCCTTTGAAGTACTTCAGTAATATGTGGATAGGGAAAAATCCTTCAAATAATTGTGGAAATTTTAGAGGAAAATGAAATACAGGTGCCTAATTAAGTAGCAAGTGAGATCTAAATGTGGCTATGGGCAGGAAGATTGACACTTTGGCAAAGTCTAGGGATTTAATTGCTCTTCTCAAACTGATTATCTCAGACTCTCATACCTTTTCATTATTGGCCTAATTTCTTCCTGGCAAGTTGTGTTGGCTCTGCTCTGTCACAGACCTTACTGACAACACAAAAAGTTCTATATTGTAAACTCAGTTGTACTATAACTATTTGTAATTAATGTTTTACATGCCAAAACATTTACTCTAGAGTATTCTGAACTTTCACAAGCCTCTGTCATTCTAAGATTATAGTAGACTCTGTGAACTTGAGGTTTCTAGCTGTTAAAACAAGAATGATTTTAAATCATGTTTCTAAACAAATGCAACAGTTTGCTCAGGCTGGAAACTGTAATAGCTTGAGGTGTGATAACCATTGCTAGCTGTTTGCTGCCATCCTTAAAGGTGCAGTAAGAGCTAATGTGTCATTCCTCTCCCCTCCTTCAAGAACCATTCCAGCAGAAGAGGTAGTCTGCAGACATACAGACCTGAAGAGCAGCCTGCACATCCAGTGGTAAGTCATTTTTCAAAAAACACTGGCTTTTAGCTGTGTTAAGTGCTGACATTTCAAATGAGATTTGGCCTTCCTTGCCCAGCAGCTGTCCTGACAAAATGGCAATTATGGGTCTAGTTCAGCTGTAAAGCTTCCACGTTTCAGCTTTGTTTAGCATTATCTTGATGCATAGCCTGCAGAAGGAAGTAGTCTTGCCCTGATGATAATGAGTTTCATTTTTCAAATGGTTTGCCTTGTAATTGTTTACTTCTAATTAAAAGCTATACCACATTCCATTATGCTTTTATGGTAAACTGCAAACTGTGACCCCATAGCCAGAAGTACTAGGCTGGGTCAGCCTAAACCAGGTATATAAATGAATCCTTTATGATGAGGAGTTTGAATTTTGTATAAACAATCAAATAAAATTTTTTTACTTTATACTATTCAGAAAGGACTTAAATACTTCTTATCTATTTTATCCAGCTCATAAAAGTCATGAACCTTCTGGAATATAGTTTTGTTGTTTTAAATTGACAGAGGAAAACCTTTTCACAGTAAGTTTCATGGTTTCCTTAATTATTTTTTTTTCTGTTATCACTAACATTTAGTTACTGCCTACTTCATCTGGATTGCCCCCAGGCTGGGAAGAACGACAAGATGAAAAAGGAAGGTCATATTATATAGATCACAATTCTAGAACCACTACCTGGATAAAACCAGTTGTACAGGTACTGCCTGTCTTCAGTTTACTGATGTTTGTATTCACTGAACCTTTTAAACATCTCGTGTAATAGAAGTGAAGGTGGCTTTGAAATAGAACACATGAAAGGCATAAACTGTAAAGTACCACATAAAATAGCTGAGAGACTGCATGGAGAGTAAGCAACAGTAATGTTTATTGCAAGTCACTCTCCCTTGTGGAGTGTGGTAGCTGACTGAGGAGGCTGGAAAGCTTCTGTAAGCCCTCACCACAATCAGTGATTGTTAGTCAGTGTGGTTGATACCATGGAATCTGTCAGGGACTTGCTTTGTGAAACTGCTTTCATCAGTCAAAATACGCGTTAATGGAAAAAAGATATTGCTTTGCAGGGCTTTGATTTGATAGGATGTTTTTGATCATTTACCATAGATTGCTGCGGAAACAAGTCAGGCATCAGCTGCACAAAGTATTTCTATAGCAAGACAGCCACAAGCAACATCAAGTGATTCATCACAACAGTCTTCTCAGCAGCAGCCTGAAATGGAGCAAGGATTTCTCCCTAAAGGCTGGGAAGTCCGACACGCACCCAATGGGAGACCATTCTTTATTGACCACAATACCAAAACTACAACATGGGTAATGGAAAACTGTTCTCATGAACTGAAATTCTAGTTCCTCTTGAATCAGAACTTGGCTGCTTTCAGCAAGCTGCCATATGTTTCTTTAGTGCCAAGATAGCTGTGTCTGTCTGTTCAGGAGCATGGTCAGATCTTGGTGCTAATAAACCAAGGTGGGGCATTCAGTCACTGTACAGGCCATGGAGATGGACTCCACGATCCTTGTGGATCCCTTCCAACCCAAAATATTCTGTGTGAGTCTGAGTGATACGTAATAAAAATGCCAAGTTACAATACCTGCCAAGAGTAGAAGATTATCAATTTTACTAATTGTATTGGTACTTGAAAGTTTAGCTTGGAAGGAGGAAAACAGGAATCTGCTCCACAGATGTAAGGCCCTCCTAAATGACATTGCAGAACTGCAGTAGCTTATAGGAGCTGTTCACAGAAACGAGTTCTGTAAACATACCTTCAGCAGGAAATCCATGACCTTGAATTTATCCCAGGGCACAACACAAATTTCTGTGAATGCTTAGAAGAGCAGACCAGGTGCAAGTACCATATGGATGAGGGAGCTGTACAGCTGCAGTTCCACAGAGGGGCACTGCACACCACTTGGCAGTGCTGCTAGGTGGCCTTGAGCATTTACAGAGTATGTCAGTGGTACTGTCAGCTGAAAGGGAAAGAGAGATGCATTAAATTGATTTAAATTGGGTATTCTTTTCTTCAGGTAGATGAAAAGAACTCATATAACACAACCACCTTCATACTAGCTCCCACAAAAAACCCCAAACTATCAACCAAACAACAAAAAACCCCCCAAATCCAGAAAGTATAAGGTGTGTCAGAGATGATGTAGAAAGAGTAATTCTACTCAATTACACAAAAACTGAGTTGAATGAGGGATTTATATTTATATATATGTAAATAAAATCAAGTGAGAGGTTACTAGAAGATGATTGTAAATTACTGGAGGACTGAGAATCCACAAGGATTCCTCTGGCTGCAGAAAATGCAACCATTACTAATTAGTACTAGGCATATACTTGACCAAATCATTAATAAAAACAAACAAACAAACAAAAACCTTAAAGGCAAAACAAAACAGCAAAAGGATTTTAACATGCTACTTATTTTCTTTTCAAAGGAAGATCCAAGACTGAAAATTTCTGCTCCTCCAAGGAGAAAGACTTCCCTAGATCCAGTTGACCTGGGCCCATTACCAGTAAGTAAACCATTTTGTGCTTGTTTTGCAGATGAAGCAATTTAAGTTAGCATTATTGAAATTTGCACATGAGAAAATGCAGCCTGCTTTCTTCCTACAAAAATATTGTGTTGAATTTCACTGCTGACAGTAGATGGGAGAGGAATGCCCACAACTGCAGGTCATGTTGAGTTCTATGCACACTATGTGATCAGAAATTTATAATAAAAATGTAATAAAAAAGTGTAATAAAAATGTTGTCTTTTTACAGCCAGGGTGGGAAGAGAGAACTCACACGGATGGAAGAATATTCTTCATAAACCACAGTATGTACAGTGTAGTGTTCTTCCCTACTCATCCTTTCATTTGTGACCGGTATTTGAATTAATGGACCTATTTAAAATTTTTCTTGCAGATACGAAGAGAACACAATGGGAGGATCCTCGACTGCAGAATGTGGCAATAACTGGACCAGTAAGCTTTCCTAATGTAGATTTTCATTTTTTTCAGAAATATTGTTAATAGAATCCAAATAAACTCTTGTCATTGATCACTTAGTCTAGAAAGTGAAACTTTCAGGGTGTCTGAACAAAGCATTTTTTTTTTTTTTCTTTTTAAAAACTGTTTAGAGATCTTTCTAGGAAATGGTCTTTAAATGCCAGAAAGAAAAAGCAGTTGCCATGGTAGTAAGAAAGTTTCATTATAGGCTGGGGGGAGGGCTTTGAAGTGTGTAACTAAGTCTTATTTATTTTTTGTCTACACTAGCTCAATTCATGAAGTAAATTTGAGAAAAAAAGAAGAAAAAGGGGAAAAAAGGGCTTAAAGAGGAATTAAATTGATTTTCAACTTGAAAATAATTATCCAGCCTCAATACTTAATCAGAAGTGTGAAATTACCAGAACTAATTGCAAAGATGGTTTACATTATAATTATAGATAGGTTTTAGTGTTCAGCTGATATGTGTTTATTAATAGCCTGTATATGTAAACAACCTTCCCTGTCCATGGAAAATAGAGGTGTTTGTAGCCAGGTCTCTCATGATCCAGCAGGGAAATGGACGTCACCAAAGGCATTTTGGTCACTTTGATCTGGGCCACTCAGGGATCTCAGGCAGTTGCATCAGCTAATGGGGAAGTACAGCATGAATTGATCTGAACAGAGAAGTGCTTTTCATTCCTAGTGTTTATAAATTGGAACTTTCCCCTGGCACTCAGTAAAACATGAATTCCTGTTGTCTCAGAATTTAAATGGCTTGTCTGTGTTTCACGAGACTCGCAAGACTTTTTTTCTTTTTTCCCCCAAAGGCTGTGCCTTACTCCAGGGACTATAAGCGGAAGTATGAATTCTTCAGAAAGAAATTGAAGAAACAGGTTAGTAACCAGTAGGAATCCAACAGAAGGTTATGAAACTTGGGCCCCAAGGGAAAGCAAATTTACAGGGAAGGTAAATTTACTGTCTGATCACAAATACATTTGTGAAGCTCCAACTTCATAACAATTAGCGTATGCTCTAACAGCAGAGTTTGTGACTTTATGCACTGATGAAGACTGTGATCAATCTAATTTAAAAAGTAGAAATTCTCGAAGGTTAAAATGTCGTGAACCTGAAAGTAAGACTGGCAACAGAAAAGTTTGGAAATCACTGATCAAGCATAGAATAGTTTTTGAAAGTCTGAATATGGAAAGTTCTCAGAATAGATTTTAGTCTGTATAGAAATCTCTGCTGTCATCATGAACAGGCTGGATGACTGCAATAAGTTATTACAGCCTTAAAATCTGAAGTTTATGGATCTTGTTTCCAAACTCTAGTTTGAAGTGGCAGTGCCAGGTATATTTATAACACGTGGCATAAAAGGCTGTAAATAGCATCTGGACAGCCAGATAACAATGAGTCTGCACAAGTTCAATCAAATTTTACACCTTGGGAGATATTTTACATATATAATAGCCTTTGAGTTTAGATCCATGCTTCACCTACCTGCCAAGTCTGCCTGTGCATTTTGAGCTGCATGTAAATTGCACACAATTATATATACACCTTGGTTTTTGTGTTCCTAGTAAAACAAGATTGACATTCATTCAAATGTCATTATCTTAATCTGAGATAGAGAGCTCAGCCACACAATACAATTGTGGTAGTTTAAGAATTAAATACAAGTGTAGATTTTATCTTAAGTAAGAGAATAGGACACCTAGGCTCATAGAATATTGAACTAGAAGGTGGATAAGTGAGGTAAAATGGTTCCAGATAATTTTATGTGTCAACTGTGAGCTGTTTTTAATCAAGTGTGTAATATGATAAATGTTCAGTGTCAGAAGAGACTCCATGCCTTGCTGCATGCAGAGCAACTGCCCATATGCTGTTACTAGTAAGAACTTTACTGTATTTTCTTAGCATGAAATAGAAGGTAGTGTCTGAAATTCTCTGCTACTTGAATTGTAGGTAAACAGAGCCTCTTTTCAATCATACTGTTATGTTCCCAAGTTATGTAAGGAAACAGTTTCTGTGCTCTCTATTTTCAGAATTTGCATATTCTGCAAAACTCTGAGATGCTGGGTTTTGCTTTATTATTCTTTGTTTTCATGTTTCTCTTTTTTAGAGTGATATTCCAAATAGGTTTGAAATGAAAATTCATCGCACAACAATCCTTGAAGATTCTTACAGAAGAATCATAGCTGTAAAGAGAGCAGATTTCCTTAAAGCGAGACTTTGGATTGAATTTGATGGTGAAAAAGGTTTAGACTATGGAGGAGTTGCCAGGGAATGGTTCTTCCTTCTCTCTAAAGAAATGTTTAATCCTTATTATGGATTGTTTGAATATTCAGCTACGTAAGTAATACCACTCTGGAAGATGTGAAAACTTAGGAAAAGAAATTGTATTTCATACCTTATATAAAAATGGGGTTCCTGCTGCCCTTGCAAATGTACCAGAGGGTTTAGTTGATAATAACTGCAATAATCTGCATCAGTTGCTTGACAGAAGAGTAATGTGGAGACAATATTGTGGGTTTTTTTTACAGCAGTCTAACATAAGCCATGGCATTTTTGCATGGACAAGCATGTGCTTGCAACCATCTCCTGCATACAGAAGAGGCTGTATGTAACCAGTAATGCAGAGAATGTTATTCTGCTTTGAAATGAATGAGAGTTGATCCCTTCTCTTGGGTTTATCTCTAATTTACTGAGGTAGTTCCTGGTGGTTGTTTCTGATATACTGATAGTCTTCTATTGTGTATTGTTTAATATTAGATATGATCATGAAAAGCAATAATTGATTTAATAAGTGATGTCTTTCAGATCTTCAGATGTGAGATTGATCCAATAGTACAACATTTTTGTTCTTTCTCTTCCCTATTCCCTCTTTCAACTCTTCAGAGATAACTATACTCTGCAGATCAATCCCAACTCTGGACTTTGCAATGAAGATCATCTCTCTTATTTCAAGTTTATAGGTCGTGTGGCTGGAATGGCTGTTTACCATGGCAAACTTTTGGATGGTTGGTATTTATTTTATGTAATGTGATATTCAGATTAATATTGCATATCTTTTGAGTCCTAAGTTGCATCTGTTAAATTTATTTCTTCTTCTTTAAAGCCTTTTTTATTCGTCCTTTTTACAAGATGATGCTCCAAAAACCAATAACACTACATGATATGGAGTCTGTGGTATGTAATTTGCTTTATCACGTTGACAAATTTAATGTAATTTATAATTGTTTGCATATATCTATCTATAATATATATATATATATATATATAAAATCTACATTTTGAAGGTTGAAAATGCACAATTCAAAGATACTTAGGCTACATCTTTTATAAGTCTCTAAGTTGTATAGAAATTAAAGCTTCCAGTGAAAATCCAAGACGCAGTCTCAGTTTCAAGTCAGTTAAGCTGTATTGGAAACTGGAACCTAAACTTTCTGTGATGTTTTCTTAAAATGTTTAAGATACTGAGATTGTTAAAATGGAATATAAATACTTTCAGGATTCCTGTCTTAACCTGTTTTTTAAAATAGTATTTTCTTTTATTATAAAAATTAATAATTTTCAGGGACTGAAATATGAGTGATATGATGTAACATTTTTAGAGGAAAACCTGCCCCTGAGACTTTTCTTGTTTGGTTGGTTCCTGATAATGTCTCTTATCTAGAATGCTCATGGACAAAGTGATTTTTATTCTGTCTTTTTAATCTGTTACTGGTTTTGCTGCCCTTTAAGATTACAGTGTGTAGTTGCTATCTGTTTCTGAGTAATAGATTTATAGTAGATGTGTCCTGATTTTTTTGTTTTGATTTGGTTTTTGTTCAGTGCTCTAGAATGATGGAATGGTTTGGGCTGCAAGGCAGGGACACCTTCCACTAGAAAGGTGTGGCACCAGGCCCTGTCCAGCCTGGCCTTGGACACTTCTGGGGATGGGGCAGCCACAGCTTCTCTGGGCAGCCTGTGCCAGTGACTCCCCATACTCACAGGGAAGAATTTCTTAATGTCCAAGCTAAATCTGCCCTCCTCATCTTTTCACTACACTGCCTGATAGAATCTCTGACCATCTGTTCTGTGGCTCCGTATTGATGCTGGAAGGTGCTGGAAGGTCTGCTGGAGCCTTCTCTTCTCCAGGCTGAGCACCTCCAGCTCTCCCAGCCTGTCTCCAGAGCAGAGGTGCTCTAGCCCTCACAGCATCTTGGTGGCCACCTCTGGACTTGCTGCAGCTGCTCCATCTCCTTATGCTGGGGGCCCCAGAGCTGGGCACAGCTGAGTAGAGGGACAGAATCACCTCCCTTGACCTTCTGGTCACACTGCTTTGGATGGAGACAATGTGTGGTTGGCTTTATCTTAATGTTCATTTCCTAAGATTCTTTGTAGTAATGTCTGACAAGAAAAAGAAGATAAATGGAGGATGAGGGACAAGAGAAGAGTCCAAAATATATTGCTTCAGATAGTGCTATACCATCTTACCACCATTTTGCTATTGGAGACATTTACATAGATTGCTGAGCAATCAGGTTTTAAAGGTCTTCAGAGCTTTGTACAACTGCAGTGTCTCTGTATCCAGTATAGGATTACCCTAGGCAGAAGTGTTCACTGGGCTGTCATGGAACCTCTTGCAGTTTATAGGGTGGCTACTTTATTTAGCATTTACTCTTTTGTAATTTTCTCTTAGGATAGTGAATATTACAATTCTCTGAGATGGATTCTCGAAAATGATCCAACAGAACTGGACCTCAGATTCATAGTTGATGAAGAGCTTTTTGGTCAGGTTAGTATGTACTTGTAATGTGGAATAGAAAAAACATGGAAGAAAATACCTGTGAAATAAGGGGATTTTATGTGTATGGTATTAAGAAAAGCCCTTTGCTCACTCAGCTCTTTCCACTCATGCAGCGAGTGCGTTTCAGCCTGGTGTGATAAAGGACTTGGAAATAAGCAGAGCTTTAAAAAATTGCTTCTGCTTTTTTGTTGAATACAACTTGCATTGAAATGCAGCTGTTGCTGTGAAGGCAACCAAGCCTAAGATATCCACAGTCCATTATTTGATCTGGAGTAGAGGTTGGGTTTATGTGATTGGCTGGAAAGGATGAGTTCCTTTGGAAAATGCTGGAATTGCTAGGAGATAACATGTTTCCTTTCTCTTAAGTTGTACTAGAAACCTATAGAATAAACAAGTTTGTTATTGCATACAAAGCTATTTAAGTCATGTAGAAATACCACAGGTCTTGAATAAAACTTGCAAATTGCAGTTGCCAGCTAGATCTAAGGATAATAACCTTTACGGTCTTGTGTAACAACAGTGATCCTGAGAAGAAGCAATGAAAACGTACATCAGTGATAACTGAAAATGAGACATTTGTCTTCTGAGGTTCTAGTAGTATAAGTCACTTTGTAACAGAGATGTATATTGATTCACTTGCTGGGATGATTGCTGCAGTGGTTTCTGTAATTGTTTTTCCTTGAGATTTGGAATGAGGGCTGGGCCATAGAATGTGCAGTTAGAGAAGTGTGCCTTACTGTAAACCTGCCTGCAGTCTTGGGTAGTGTGCTATAGCGGGTCAGAAAAAATGGGGGTTTCCCATTGCACCCCTTAATAATTTTTTTTTTTTTAATGTACTACATTCTATTTATTAGGTGACCTGTATGACTGGATCTGTTTCTCGTAGTTTTCAAATTCTGCAGTCTTCAAGAGCTGCATGAATTATCTAATATTAACATAGGAATTCTGTTATATGTTCACCTTGTTTAAGACCTCTTCTGTGCATTGCATTTAGACCCATCAACATGAACTGAAAAGTGGTGGATCAGAAATAGTTGTCACCAACAAGAACAAGAGAGACTACATTCAGTGAGTAGTGGCTGCTGTGTGCAATGTACCTCACTGGATTGCCCTTTAGTACAGGGGCTCTGTGTTAGCTTTGTTTACAAAAGGAAGTTGTTGCTTTGTATATAAATCACTTTTATTTTAAATATGGTTTTGTTTGGGTTTCTATTTTTTTGCAGTCTTGTAATTCAATGGAGATTTGTGAGCCGAGTACAGAAACAAATGACAGCCTTTAAAGAGGTACAGTTCTAATTACAAAATAAATTCTTCTAAGAGTTTGTTGCATCTGATATCTTTTTGATGCCCTGAAGACTCACTAGTAATTTTGTTAAAAGTATTAGAAAAGGCAGTGATACTATTTGTAGTGTCAGCTTTGAATTATTTCAGAGTTGAAAATATTTTAGTATGTTTTTACTGAGGTGTTTAATTCATCTAGAAAAATGTGCTTATTTCTCAATCCTGACTGACAGCTTTAGCTGTGGAGCAAAATATTTAGTGACCTCTGCAGAAATTAAACTTATTTTTATTAGTTTGATTTAAACTAGGCAATTTACCCTTTTTTGTACCAATTGTATTACATAGATGATATTCAGACTTCCATGCTCATCACTCGGTGTTGCACAGTAAAGATGTAAGAAATCAATTTCAAGGACTATAATAAAACTGAGGACTACTGGTGTCCAAACATCTGTCTTTGATATATTGCTTTGGCTGTGTTTACCAAAGCCTCTCAATATCCTTCTTCTTGACTAAAAACTGAAATAATGTTGTCTTGATTTTTACAAACTTCCCTCATCTTTTTTAGGGCTTTTTTGAACTAATACCACAGGATCTGATTAAAATTTTTGATGAAAATGAGCTAGAGGTAGGTGTATCATGGAAAAGGGAACAAATGATGTTGAAACTTTAGTTTACTGACTTAAACTTTGGTGATGTTTGTTTGGTTTTTTTAATCTGTGTAGTTATTAATGTGTGGATTGGGAGATGTGGATGTGGCTGACTGGAAACTACACACAAAATACAAAAACGGCTACAACATAAACCATCAAGTAATACAGTGGTTCTGGAAGGTATTGTGAAGTTCTAATATTTTCTTATTGAAAATGTGTTCAAAAGCTGCTGCCTTTCTGCTAGTTTATAGTTTGATTCATTACAAGGTTAGGTAAATATTATCTGACCATTAAAATTCCTGACAAAGTAAGAAAACTCAAGGTGAGATGCATGGTAAGAATGTAAATGCAATACTGATGATTGCTTTTTCAAAAATATCCCTGTCTGACTGGAGTTAAAAATATTTGTGTAGGTTTTCCTGGCATGGTTACACTAAAGAGGTGTTAAACTCTTCTGTTTAATAAATTACAGGAATTTGGCTTCTACTTCATAACATAAGAAACTTCAAAGAAAGTAGGGGGCCAAATCTTCAAGGGAAGCATTTTAACAGCCTGCTAAGCCAGTAACCATACTCTTGTTACAGTGCCATTAAAAAATTGTTGACTTCATAGCTTTAAGTAATAGGCAATGAATTAGACTGTGTGTGTCAGTAAAAAAAAATCCATATGTATTTCATAGATGATGATTTAGAGGTAGATACAATTTTGCATAAGTCTACTAGCTTAAAACCTTAATTTAAAAATAAATTTTAATTGTAATCATTATCATACATAGGCAGTCTTAATGATGGACTCTGAAAAGAGAATAAGATTACTTCAGTTTGTTACTGGCACATCGCGTGTTCCCATGAATGGGTTTGCTGAGCTATATGGTGAGTACTTAAGATTATCTTCACAATTAAGTAACAAAGAACCCGATACCAACATTGTCCTGATGTTTGACTTCAGACATTGCCAATTTTTTTTTTCAAATTTTGTTTTAAAATTTAGTATGTACTGGCAGTTATAAGAAACCAAGTTAGAGAGGAGTCACATCACGTTTCCTGTGTTTTATATGGGAACATACTGTTTTAATTCTGGTTTTGGAAGTTTTTAGATGTATAGGAGTTCTCAAATGAATGTGGATTTTTAAAGTTCTCAGGAGCTGCAAAAATCCCTGTTTAACACATGATTGAGCTTGAAGAAAATTCTCAGTTATCCAAGATCTGATTACAAAGACATGCTGGCATCAGCAGTTAACTTCAGTTCCACAACTGCTTTTATCTGCTCACAAGCCATGGTTGTACAGATGCAGTTGTTTGTAAGGATATACTCCAAAGGGGACCACTGAAATGTCACGTGTTAAACATAAAGTCGGAAGAAAAGTACTGAATCTACAATGCTGAGACTGAGACAAGCAGAGGACAGTAGGGAGCAAATTTCAATAGCAAAGCCAGAAAAGCCACTGTGGGCAGACTGCAGGCAAGCAGATAGAGCAGCCCACAAAGGGTGGGGATGCTTGGCTTAGGGGAGGTCTGTTCTCAGCTGCCATCAGCTATTATGTTTTCTGCTAGATTACTTTATTAAGGCTAAAAGTGCTTGAAATGCTGTGCAAATGACTGAATAGTCTAACTTGCCTCTTTGATTAAACATTTCCTTTTTTATAAACAGGACATTAATTTGTTTATAAAATAAAAGGATTGTGAGCAAAACCACCCATCTTGTGTTCCCACTTCTCCATGTCTTCATTTTCATCATAAATACTTGGTTTGTTTTTCTGTTCCATCAGTGAATGAGTTGTGAGTTGCAGTGGAAAGAACAGTGTGCTCAGCAGGCTTAACCATGTGTCTGCTGCTGCACCTGAGCCTTGGCGTTGCTGGTGTTACAGCACGTGCTCATCACAGGGGATCCCAGTCAGAATTCTGCTGCCTCAGGAGCTCTGCTCATTTGTCTAAGAACACTACTAGAGATAGAAATAAGAACTGTTACAGGGGAAGAAGCTGCTGAAGTTTCTGGCTTCCTTCTGCCCAGGGATTAGAATATACTTGAGCAGTTTTCTTAAGTTGCATTCATTCACTTATTAATGAAAAATTCAGCTAGCAGTTGGCTTGCACAGTGCTTTGTTTGTTGCTCTTACAGTTATTTCTGCTTACTGTGGCCGGCATGCCGTCCTTACTAAACCCCAGTAACAATGTCATTTCCTGTACCTTGTGTTAAAAGAGCTGTACGTGGTTTCTCAGTGTTTTCTGCTGGCCCGTGGTGCTTTGCCGCTGCCCTTCCCTGCCCGCCCGACAGCGCTGGAGCCGCTCCCTGGCCGAGATCTCCCTCTCGTGGCGCCGCCGGGCGCTCCTCCCCTCAAATACCGGGGCTCCCAGCTCGGGGGAGAACCGGCACACTGAACAGACCTTCTCTGAGATAATGCAGCTTTTGTCTTTCTCTTTTTTTCACCGCAGTCTTTCTCTCAGCTTAAGGAAACAGTTATAAAATACTCCTTGCGTCTGCTTGGTGAGAATTGAGGATGCTGCAAGACAGTTGTTGAAAGCTAGAGGGAGCTGGGGCTGTTTTTGCCAGCCAAAAAATGTTCTCGCAGGTGCTTAAGAACATCCTGAGAGTACACATATGATTGCCATGTTACCAGAAGTTCTCAGTTCCTCTATTTTTGTTGCTGCATAGGTGCATTGACTACTTTCTACCAGCTTATAAAACTTGGCACATGGTGATAAATATGTAAAAGTTTTTACATGCAAATTTTATAAAAGTATAAAAACTTCAATGCCAGCTACTATGCATATACATTTAGGTCTTAGACTGCTGAGCTGAAGGTGTAAAAGTCTCTTGAAATGAAGGTATAGCAAGAAATAATTCAAATACAAGGGAATTGGGATTATTGACTATTACTTTCTGTAGTCTGTATTTTATTCATATAGATAGCTCCTTCAAATGTCAGATCTGGATTACAAAACCCCCAAATATGTCATCATTTGTATCTCTGATTATAGAAGGATTTCATAATAATTGATGTGTTCTTTTCTTCAGGTTCAAATGGACCACAGTTGTTCACAGTTGAACAGTGGGGTACCCCTGAAAAACTGCCAAGAGCTCATACCTGGTGAGTATTTAATTCAGATAAATTATGACCTCTAGTAAAAGTGATAAAATACTTAAGAGTTTTCATCTGTTTTTCAGCTTTAATCGCTTGGATTTGCCTCCATATGACTCATTTGAAGATTTATGGGATAAACTTCTTCTAGCGATTGAAAACACTCAGGGTTTTGATGGGGTTGATTAAGACACAGACATAAATTGTGTTGGTCCAGTGCTGCAATTTCATTTTAAGGGTTTACAAACAAATCTGAATTTTCCAGGGACTACCATTGTATTTAGTCACATGGCTATTGAATCTTCATAGTACCGTGTGTAAAATAACTAAGTATTAAAAATCACTAACTTTTGAAAATGGGTTTTGTCATTTCCATAGCTTTGTGTATTTGCTGATACAGGCAATATACACATTGGATCAGCCAGTGCCAAGTAAGTAAAAAACTAAAATGTTTTTAGAGCAGTTGCCTCTTGTACAATATTTGAGACTGTCCTGCAGTAAACTACTGAAGTAAAGCTGTGAAGAAAACTTTGCAGAGGATTTAAATTTGATTTGCTGCTTTAAGAGGAGCAACTGAAATTGTTAAACTGTTTTAAAAAAACCCAACAAACTTTGTGTATTATAATATCATAACTTGTGCTGCTTCAGGCTCTTTGCAACAGATCTGCCCAAAGCACCTTATAATTCAGCATATTATATAAAACATTGGGAAACATTTGTTTGCAGAACACTGACTTGCTACAGTTGTTAGACTTCTGTTTCTAACTTGCTTTTACTAAAACAGTGTAACAAACCCAAGATTTTTATACAAAACAGATAAGCAGCATATTTCTGACTTTTAATGAAAAATTATATCCAGTTTTTGTTTGAATTTGTATACTAATGTTGGTTTATTGAGTGTTCATCACTTTTTTGGATAAATTTGTAGTTGAGCGATAATATTTTCAATTCAGCCTTTTGCAACAAATCAATCTTAAAACGAAATTTGTATGGATATCACTCAGTATTTAGTTACTGATAGTTAGAGGCCTTTACTATCCATTCTTGCAGTATTGCACTACATAACAATAAAGAACATGTTTACAGGGTTTTCTGGGCCAAATTCAGCAGTCTGTTATGTGCAAGCTCCTGAACTGCATGGAAGTTATGCACATGTGAGCAGGTGCAGAATTTGGTTCTGTGATATGTTTACAGGTTGCTAGTTTCTACAGCTGCATTTTTATATTTTTTTCTCCAGTGTTAGTCTAGAAACCAAATTTGTTAATACAGTATAACCAAAGTCATAACCAACAATGTGCAATTTATTGTAGATCAACTTGTCATACATAAATATTAGTTTGATTTCTTTTGTAAATGTGGGTCCTTTTTGTATTAATATTAACTTTTTTTTTTTGAGCAAGTGCTGGTTAAAATGATTAAGAAAGTTGGTTCTGAAAGAAAACAAATTTGTTTGTATACATGCCTTGCTCAAATTTTAACATTTTATTACCAATATGATCTGAGGAAATGACAGTACCTGGCTTTGGCCGCCAATTTTCTGTTTAGTCACAGTCTTTATAAATATGCAAGAAGGAAGTGTAGCACATCTCTCTCTGAAGATATGTAAATTATGTAACAAATGTTAATGGGTCTTAAGGGATATTTAAAATCCCACTTTGTTTTATCCTTTGACTAGGTCATTAGGACTGAGAGTATTACATGTAAATAAAGGTAACTTATACAAATTTCCCAAATCTATATGCAGTTTTGTAAAACGTGAATGGAATATCAGTAAATCTGTATAGATTTGAATGTAGCAGGTTTTGTTGCATACTTTAAAGTATAAAATAAGGATCCTGAGAGCAGTAAATAAAAGTTTATTCTAATAAGTTGTGATTGAGTTCTTTTAAGTGCAAATCAGTAATCTTGAAATAGCAAGAACTGAGTAATTTTTGTACTCCTAGGTAGGCCATGGCAGTAGTTCCATCACAACATGCTGCTGCTTTTGCAGAGCAGTGAAGATGCAGCAGTGCTGGTGTTCTGCTCCTGAGATGTGCAGCCTTGGAAGAACACACATTGTGTTTTTCTAGAAGCTCTGGGGCACTGTCAGCCTTCAGTGCATGGCCAGCCTAGCGATGCTGAGGGGAGGCCACTGAGCAGGTGAGGCAGGGCCAGGCTCCTCCCTGCTCTGGGAACCTTCCTGGCAGGTACACAGCCAACACAGCTGGGTGGGGAGTTGGGAGAGGGCCCTGAAACCCTGCAGCAGCAGCAGGGAGTGCCCAGCAGCAGGTCCTTTCTGTGGGCTTTAAAATAAGTTTGTGGGGGAGTGGTGATAGCAGCTTGTGCTTAAGTAAAGGAGGGCTTTAGTGGTGCTGAGTATCATAGAACAGCCTGGGTGGGGAGGGGACCTTAAAGATGATCCAGTTCCAAACCCCTGCCATTGGCAGGGACACCTTCCACCAGACCAGGCTGCTCAAAGCTCCATCTAGCCTGGCCCTGAGCACCTCCAGGGATGGGGCAGCCACAGCTTCTCTGGGCAACCTGTGCCAGTGCTTCACCACCCTCACAATAAAGAAGTTTTTCCTGATATCTAATCAAAACCTATTCTCTTTCAATTTGAACTCATTCCCTCTTGTTCTGTCATGATATGCCTTGCCCCATCTATCCTGTAAGTTCCCTTTTGGTATTGGAAGGCCACAGTTAGGTCACCTTGAAGCCTTCTCTTTTCCAAAACAGTCCCAATTCTCTCAGCCTTTCCTTAGAGAGGTGCTCCAACCCTCTGGTCAGATGGGACAGGGTAATGGGAGTTGAGGCAGCCTTTGTGGAGGATGGCACAGGCTGAAGGGGACCTGCCTTTGAGTGCCTAAACACAGAGCAGCCAGGGAAAAGCCAGGGAGAGTAGAAGACATGGCTTGTATTGCTGGATGGAGCAAGGGCTGCACAAGAGACAGCAGGCTGCTGCAGACCCTTGTGGGAACATCCTGGTCAGGACTTGCCTGGGATTTGAACTCTTGGCTGAGCTGGGAGTGGCCACAGGCATCCCTGAGCACTGGAGAGGGCTGGGCCAGGCCCCCTGGGGTCAGTGGGTGATGGGGCACAGCAGGGATGGGAGCTGCTGGCACAGCAGGGATGGGAGCTGCTGGCACAGGGGTTAGATGTGTTACCATGGTGTGAAACCTCTGGGGAACTTTTCAGGGGCTGAACTTCCCTAGGAAGTTAAACTTTTCCTGTTTCATGTTTTAAAAGGCTGCTGGTGGTGTTTATTTGTGTGTTAGTTACTACAGTCATATAGTAAAGGGTGTTTCTGAAAAATTAGTTATGATGCTTTTGAAGGGAATTTATTTGGCCTATAAAAGGTAAGTATATAGATTACCTCAACAAAGACTTGCAGTGGAAACTTGAAAATTTCTCCTTTGCTCTGAAGGTAATGTCTGTGTAACTGCTCTGCAGTCTGGTGGTAGGGAAATGAGACTTTAGGCATGAACAAGACACATTGAACACTCACTTGGAGGTTTGGGGCAGTGGGTGTTGTCAGTTTTTCCCTTCAGAATTAATTTCTCTCAACAGGCTCAGTGTGACTTGATACAAGTCTCTCACTTCTCGAGGTGCTGCAGGTGATTCTTCAGCATTCTGGCTGCATCATGAGCTAGAGCTGTGGGTTAAGAGGAAGTGAAAAACAATTTCTATAGAAAGTGCCATTGAGTCTTCACTTACGCAGTTTGAAGAACACATGACTCAAATTCTTTTTAATTACTAATAAAAAATGACATCTGTAGCATATCTAACAAGTTTGGAGGTTTTTTTTGAAACTAGGACTAATGCATAAAACCTGGGCAAAATACATGAGTGTCAACTACTAATTTTCCTTCTTTATCCTGTTTCTCTCTCTAACCTCACTATTTCATACATACACTCACTTTGTAAGCTATCTAGTGTCCTGACATTTGATTTGTTCTGTAGATCCGTAGCACAGTTTGGTGCTATTTCACTAATTGATGACATCTTTACAAAAATCTGCACACGTGTCCTTGAAATCCACGGCAGCCTCTGGCATGCTGTCAATGTGGAACGTGTCCTGCATCAGCACACATTTCCTTTCTCTTTTTTCTTGTGTACTTTTTTCAGTGCAATTTCAACATTACTTATCAGATACATAATATTCATCAACTCCCTAGGGTGGGAATTGTATTGTGGCAATGGTAGCATGCTAAAACATGAAATACTTAAAACTGGATTTGTGTACTTCTAAATACTGTCTTTTACTAATTTCTTGTGGGGTCAAAAATAATGTCAGTTGTTAGGGGATGAGATTCTTCTGTCTGTTCATGTGTGGGTTCTGTTTCTCATTAATTAGTTTGTTGTGGTGCTTGATTTCTTCACGTAGGGTCCTATGATGTTATTTTTCTATGAGATTTTTCTTTTTGTCATGCAGTTTGTTTATTTTATCTCCCCTTCTTTATGAACTATTAAAAGACTCACTCTGCAGTTCTTTTAATGTGAACTGAGAGGAACTCATTTATCTGCAGTCTGAGCACCAGCAAGGAGCCATACCTCTGGTGGCCTAAAACTAGCATGTTTTTAAACTGTCTATTCATTTAAAAGACAATCCACATGTACCATCTTCCGTGGTTATAAATGGGAATTAAGCATTTAACAGCTGCTATTTTGCTCTGCACCATCACAGAATCAGTAGGAGATGCAAGCACAAGCTCTGGTGCTCTTATACTAAATCATTTTTCTTTGAAGTGGAGACTTAATTGCTTTTTCTCTGTGGAAGGTATATCACTAGCACGCTAATCAGAATACAAACAACTCACAAAGGGGATAATGAGGGAGAACTTCCATGTAATGCCTGGTTTATTGTCCACGTGATTCTGTAGAAAAATGTTTTGTTTTGCTGAGCTGTCCTTAATTTGAGGTTTCTTGCTTAATGAGACTTCAAACAAATTTTGCATTGTAGGTTTCAGGTTCTCATCCCAGAGAGAGGCTTGGGATTTTGGGGAGGGGGAGGCCAAGTGGCTTGGAAAACCTAAACAGACATTAAGTAAGTGAGCCTGCCTCCTGAGGAAAGACAGATAAGGCAGCTTTCCCAATTGTGACAGAATGTAAAACTTCCTGTTGAAATACACCAAAGCCCAAAAACATACATTACAATTTGTTTTTCTTAACCCATTTTGAGTTTAATTCAATAGCAAATGTCTTCATAATTGTTAGTTTTTCTGATATTTTCTGCAAGCTGAAATATTTCTGATTGGGGTTTTGTTTTGAGGGCTGGGAAGTATGACCTTTCAGAGGCTGTGAATACACCTCCTTCTATGCACTGCTGCTTGGGAGTATGCAAAATGCTAAAGGTTTAAATCAAATTGCCCTCAGGACTGCTTACTGACCTTTTGAATGCAAAGCTGTCAAAACCTTCAACTAGTCATCAGCTAGAGAAGAACATTTAAGGCAGATCAATGCAAATAGAAAACAATGTGGTTTTGACTTTTGGTAATTCCTAGTTAGTGAAAAACAGTTCCTGTGCTGCAAGAGCTGCTGGAAGCAAACCCACACTGTGAAGGAGTTGCTGTGAGGAACATGTAATAGTTATTTTTCAGGGAAAACCTTTGATAATCTACTTAAGAAATTAGAAGTTTTCATTAATTGCCAAATCCTGATATAGTTATCTGAGCAGGATGCTTCATTGACTTCAAAGGGATTTTTGTCTACTTAAGGAATGCAGGGTCAGGCCCTTAACTAGTGATAACTTTCTTCAGTGGGTTGTCAGATATGACAAACTATGCCACTTTAATAGAAGTTACCCAGGCCAGACCATGCCATGCCATCCCTTTGTCTGGAAAATCTGCTTTCTTCCTCTGCCCAAGTAAAGGAATTTCTCCATAGAAGATATTAGAAATTACTTTCTAGCTGGAGCTGTAGTTAACGAGAATATATTTTATTCATGATGAACAGCTAGAACACATTATTTTCTAGTTATGATAAGTATGTAATAAATTCAGTTTCAGAAAGTGTTTGATGGAGTTATGAGCCCTTGCATTCTATGTATTGCTGCCCAGCAATTAGTTGTCCATCCTTAATAGATTTATGCCTAATTAGTTGTTCATGCACTATTGCTTGCAGTAATGCAGAGTTTTAAATAAATGCCTGACTTTCTATGTAGAGCTACAGAAATGGGCCCAAAACCAGGGGACTGAGAAGCTGTTCATTCCTATTTTGGGTCTCAGTCCAGTAGTTAGAGACTTCCTGTGCTGAGGACTCACAGAATAATTATTTCACTGGCTAGTAAAAAGTAATTCTTTGTGCTTTAACAGATCGTTATAAGTGCTTTTCTTAATATAATTAAAGGTTAGCTATCAAAATGTGAGGTGCTGCTTCATCCAATATAATATAATTGAGCTCTAGTTATATGCAGCTAAAAATTATTATTTTGCAAATTAATTAATTTTGTTATTCCCCACATGAGAATTTGGGGTCTGGCTGTAAGTCTTTCTAAGAATAGATTTTCATTTATATAGATGTCCACAATTTTGTAAAAATAAGAGGTGAAGTTGAAATTTTGCATGGTTACATAGACCTGAATTTGAAAAACTAACAACATTTTGGTCACGTAAATGCTTTTTTGTGCTGGAAAAGGTCCAGCTATTTAATTGACTCTGAAGGTGCAAACAGGCTGGATCAGTTGATCTTTCACTGGAGAAAAAAATTAATCTTGATCAGGCTGTATGTAATTGAAGCAGCTCAATCAGTTGGTGTCGGGCTGCAGCTGCTGCGGGGCTGGGCCGTGGTGGGAGTGGGCTCCAGGATGTGACTGGGGATGTCCTGCATTGGAGCTGTTAACAGGGCAGGCTCCAACTGAAGCCAGCAGGAGTTTGAAAACCCAGCAGGACTTTGGAGGGCTGCTGTCTGTATGTTGAAGGTTTGCTCTGGTTAGGCATCGTGCTTTGGGTGCTGCAGCTTGCTGAGGCTGGGTGGGACGGCCCCAGCTGCTCCAGATGGGACTTACACTTTGTGACTTGCAGTGCCTGGTCCTCAGTGAGCACATCAGGCCAATTTAACTCCCTAACTTGTCATAACTGCCCCACACACATGGCACACATCCTTTTTTCCCCTAGTTACTTAGCATGAACATTTTGGTATGTATTCCATATGTGTATCATTTAAACAATACAAGTTCCATAATGTGCCACCATCTGGCCTCTGTGGTCTTACAGAGGTATCTGAACACAAATAACAGCAAAATGTTATTTAGCATTTAGCAAGCATAGTCCTGGACTAATGATTAGCAGCACAGCTGGATAGCAGCACAGTTACACTGTGAGCACCTTGAACTGCTGGTTGCTCTCCTGATACATTATGCAGCCATACCTGTGTATACCACATATTAAATTGAACTAGGGAATTAATCCCAGCAAAACAAAACAAAAAAAAGTTGTAATTTGCCTCCCAAGTTACTTCTATCAGGATTAGTTTCTTTGATTCCTCACTTGGCCACACAACCTCTTTGCAGCTGGCAGTGCCTATGCAGGAGTGGCAAGTGCTGAATTGCATTAAACTGAGGGCACCTGGGGATGTGCTTCCAGCAGAGCTTCTGATCTCAGACCAGCTGGAGACCTAAGCCAGGTTGGTAACAATGCAGGGCGGGGAGGAATTGGGGTGGGCTGCTTTGTTTCGTCCCTGGGCCACGCAGGGCGCTGTGATCCAGCTGTGTCTCCTGCCTTCACATCCTGTCCAGCACTGGGCAGACAGTTCTTCCAGAGTTTTTAAACAGAGAGATCCCCACAGGTTCCCAAGTGACTCCTGCGGCCCAGCTGAGATAAAATCCCAGCAACTGCAGCTGAGGGAGGCAGCAATTTGGGCATCAAAAGAAATCCCCCCTGCAATGCCCAGCTTTTGGCTCCCCTGGGTTCACCCCCCTCAGCTCTCTCCTTGCACCGGGGTGTTGCCTTTAGCGGGTCAGCCCGAATTCTTGGCAAAGCCGTTTTGGTGCAAGTCACAGCTTCGTGTGGCCCTTCAAAAACATCTTGGTCTGCATCCCCAAAGCCGCCTTGTGCACAGGGCATTTGCAGGCCGAGCCTCTGTGTGCTTGTGAGGGGGAGGAGGTGGTGGGAACATGCCTTGAAGGCTTCAAATCTGTTTATCTTCACACTCCTGAGAGGCGATCGCTCTCCCGTGACAGGGCCGCGCGCTGGAGGGAGCAGCGCTGGCAGCACCGAGATAAACCCATGGGGCACAGCCTGCTTTGGCCAAGTGGCCTCTCCCTGACCAGCAATTCCTTATGTCTCTGGGAGATGAAATGGGACAAGAGCAGCAGGAAGCCTCCCCCAATCCTTCTTTTTAATAGCTTCTTGGGATAAATTGTAGATAAGAGGAGAGACCACGTTGTTAACATGCTGAGAATGCAAAGACAAATGAAAGTCAATCTTTCACAGCAAAAGTAAATAGGTATCTGTAGTATGGTATATTCAGCAGTATGTCCAAGTGCTAACTAGCTTCTGACTTGCCTTGTTTTTCATTTATTTTATTTTTAATATTTGTTTCATCATTGTAAACATATAGAGGAAAAGAGGAAGAAATTATTTCCCTGTTTCCTGTTGTAACAGCAAAATGAAGGTAACATATAGGGATGAAAGGAGACCATATTTCATGCCTGTTGCTAAACAAATAGCTGTAGAACAGTGGGTTATCATGATAAGCATGACAGACTAACAAAAAGCTGCCTCTGAGAGATTCCTTTGTAGATTGAAACACAGAAAAGGGTAACCTAGGAGATATTTTCTTTCTGTTGAGTCTGATACTTGGTCTGATACTTATTGTATCGACCCAGTGCCTAAACACTGATTTATGGAAGATAACATCAGAGTACAGTACTGCAGCATTTCTGGGATTTTGTTTGTTTCCATTTTGGAGAAAGGGTTGAGAGGGGGGACTGTATTGAGCCAATTAAAAAATACATATATTGCAAATGTATTTTATGGGACAACCCCTATAAAATGGGAGTTTCCACTTGCTGCCTATTCCTGTGCCTCACGATCTCTACATATGCATAAGCCCTTTATGAAAATATTCTATGTGTTTCAGTGTGCAAATTCCAGCTGCTGCTGCTGCTAGTCTTCTGTCACTTTGGTCCCATGCCAGCCAAGTGGTGAGAACCTTCCTCCCAGGAGGGCTGAGCACCCCTGAGCTCAGAGAAAATAAATGATGCTTAGCTCCTTGTTTGGAAGCCCAAGGTGGCATGGCAGAAGTGTGCAGGCTCCCTGGTCTGGGTAAAGTTCATGGGGTTTGTCTGATCTGAGCTGCTGTCCCATGGTATTGCCATACCTTCTGCTCCATGTTGCAACCCTTGGTGTTTCTACACCTAAGAGCCAGGTTAGGGAGATTAACCAGGAAAAAACAAGCGCTACTGAAAAACAGAAAGGCTTTTCTGGCAGGTTATGTCTTCAGAGAAATTCACTGAAGCAGAGGAGCATCAGTGGTGGCATGAAGGCCAGAAGAGAGAGGTGCAATAAATCCAAACTCCACACTATAAAGTCTTTACACTGTCTGTGAAAAGTGCATCTGGGATCAGGTATGTCCCTTTCTCTGTAGCTGTATGATTTGTTAAAAGTACCAACAAGATCTGGAGGCTTGCATCTAGGAAACAGCAGGCTGACTGACTAAAAATATTTAAGTATTTTTCACACCATCCAGTAGCAGCAAATGGGCAGGGGAGAGCAAGGGAATGCACTTTGCCAGATCCCTGTGAGGTTGCTCCTCCAAACTGCCTGTGGTTACCTCTGGCAGAAGGGGAGAAGATGATGGGATGTCATCCATCTCCTGCTGAAATTCATGGCAAGGTTCCTCTTCAGTCTGGTGTGATGAGCCTTCAAGGGTGGGGGTAAACATCTGGAGGCTGCCTCTGGGGCACTGTGAAACAATCTGGCAAAGGCACGCCACTGATTTGGGCCAGTAAAACACTGGAAGGTGGCTGGAAGGGAAAAAAATGCTAATGTAGCAAATAATTTTATTGCTTTCTATTTGGAGTTGTTTTATGACAAGATGAGAACTGTGTTAAAACCCTTTGTCAAGGTGTGCTTTTCCTGTACACAAAGGCTGCCTGTAGAGAAAGTTCATTAGCATCCCAAGGGCTCAGCCCAAAGTGTTCTTGCCCATCTGCTCATAGAAGGAGTGAATCTCTGCTGAGAAGACAATGGAGATGGTAACTGTACACAGGTTTAGAATGAAACAAGAATCTACTAAGTGACCAAATGTGCCTAAAGTAAACATTTTAATGGTGGGTCTTAATAGAGTTAGTGTAACATACTTAAAATCTGGAAATACAGTTGTAATTGGGTCAGGAGTTTGGCAGGAGAAACAGCCAAGTGTCTAAACATGATTAGTGACACCAGATCAAAAACACTCAGAGCAAGAACTGTAAGGACAAAAGGACCTACCCTGAGAAGAAGAGTTAATGACACCCTGCCAGGAGTGCAGCATTGTGGCAGCCCCTTAGCTGGGCTTTGGGACTCTGTCTGAAGGCAGAGCTGACTGCTGCAAATGGCAGTAATTCCCCTGCAATAAATGGGTTTCTGGCAACTACCACTGCTCCCAGCCTGCCCTGGGCTGCAGCTCCTGTACTGCTACAGCCACACTCAGCTGCCTGTGCTGCAGGTACCCTGTGGTGCCTGCAGCTCCAGCTTCCTCCACACCAGCAGTGATACCAGCAGCTCCCACCAGCAGGGCTGGAGGATGAGCTGGGACCTGGCACTGGTAGCTGGGAAGGGCTGAGCCTGTGGGGGACCAGGATAATGATTATATGTCCATTTAAAAATGGATTTGGGCTCTGGGACCCCACTCCCACATCTTATGAGCAACAGCTAATTGAGGATAGTGATTGCCCATATTCCAGTGGGGACACTTTTAACTCTCCCCACCTCTCACTTCCCGCCCAGAGGTGCTCATTCCCCTCCTTTTCTGTTACATGGCATTGCAGTGTTAGAGCACAGCCATATGAAGCCAAAACAAGAGAAAAGATCATGTGGGCAAAACTACTTTCCCATTTCTGAGCTTGTTTAGATCAGGTGGGATGCAGCAGCGTGTGGGAACCCAGCTCCATCCATGCTGCTGTGACAGCTTTTTCCAGACCACAGGGATGAAAGAGCTAACATGATGCTATTCATTTTCTCAGATAGGGGTGAAATGCTCAGTACAAAACTGACCACAACTAAACAGGACTGTTTTTGGTTTAAGCTGAAGGAGGTGTAAAAGTTTTAACATCAGAAAAATCATATTCTAATGTGGAAAGAACTGCAATCTCCATCCTGGGTTTGGGGCTGCAGTGATCTCATAAATACAGAGTTCACATTGGGAAGGTCCAGTTAGTGAATTTCCAGCTTCTTTCCTTTTCCTGAGGCTGCTACATTACACTCCAGGGAAGACTCCTAGCTATCAGTTTGCTTTCTACACATGTTGGGAACACTTTAGACAAAGCATATAAGCACCACAATCATGAGATTTCATTCATGTTTGGAAAATCCCACTCTTTGGTTCATTATAGTACCAAAATTCTGCATTTCATAGCCCTAGCTCAGTTTAGCAGTCCTGGATGTATTGCCAGCTGCCCATGGAGCAAAACACAGAGTCAGTTCTGTTCAAGTCAGTCTGATTTTTAAAATCTTTCTTTTCAGGAAGCCTATAGATCAGTCTGGCCAGGGCTGAGGCTGAAATGCAGCATAAGGTAAATCAGGTTATTTACAGACAGCAACCTTGACAGCATGCTGTTGTTCCAGCTGTTGATAGCACTTCAAAGAGAGTTCTTACATTAAAAAGGTTTTCAAAAAGGGGGGAAGTTTGGATAACAAAAAATACAGCTCGAGTCAAACAAAAAAACCTGTGATGGTGACAGAAGAAAAATTGCTGACTTGCAGCAAGGTGGGCATGGCTTTGTTTATGTTGGCTGCAAGATCTTGTGCTCCTGGACTGCCTTTCTATCTTTCTCAAGATAGTGCTTCTGAAATGGTTGGCCAAGTAGATAATTGTGTTCATTGGCTGCATATTTATAAATACACTATATTTGACAAAGTTACAACTGGCAGTGCCTTTAAGCTGTGGTTCAGTGAGTTTATCAGTTCTGTGTGAATTTAGATACGTTATCACAAGTCTGCTCTGTCTTTTACCCAATTAATTACTGGGAAATGTGTTAAAATAATGAATCCTGACAAATTAAAGAGGGAGACTAGCTATTGGACTGCTTAGTTCTAGTAGGAATTGCATTACTTATTTTGTTAAACAGAAATGTGAAAATGAAAATATTGGTGTTTGTAGCTGCCCAGACACAGGCACAAGGAGCATTCTAGAGGGAAGCACTTGCTTTGTTAAGCCATTTAAGACAAATATTGCATTTGATGTCATAAGTCAAAATCTCCTGCTGGCACGGTGTTCAGGGAGATGGTAAAGCACTTTCCTCATCACAGCAGAACACAGCAGTGGGCACAGATGACACAGATAAGGCAAACCAGCCCACAAGTAGGACAGGACTACAACTTGCTGTCTCTCTGTTGGTTTTTCTTTTGTCCCCTAGTCAGCTCAGACCAACTCCTCCTTCAAAAAGGGCTAGTGAATTGTGCAAGGAGGTGTTCCCCTGGGACAGGTGGGATAGTGTCCAGTGCTGGGCAGTACAGCTCAGCCATGTACTCATGCCTGCAGGAAGCAGTGCCAAGGTCTGCAGGGAAATGACCTTCCATCTCCCAGGGACAGCTCCAGCCACTCCACCAACTGACTGAGGCATCTGGCATAGAAATGTTACTGGATATTGCATTCTCTATGTGGTTTTCTTGTAGGTGTGCTAAGCTCCTCTAGTAAATCTCAAATGCAGGTCACACTGATGAAGCAGAGTTTAGCATGAGCTGCAGATGAAAGTTGTGTGTTTACCACAAGAAAGAACGAATATTTAGTCCGTAATGCTCAAAAATAATATAAACAAAACTGCTTGTGATTCTTTTTTATAGTTCACACTTTTCTGGTTAGGTAAATTAAAACACTGAGGAAAATTGAAAAATATTTGGTCAAGTGGAACCTGTTGCTGTATTTGGTCCTATTTGGACACCAAAGCACTGCTTTGCAAAGTGAAGCTGTCTGGATGCTTCTGGGGTAAGTGATTTGCATGTAAAGCAAAAATATTTCCCAGTTATCTTCCCTGAAAACTTTCCTTATGTATTTTTGACAGGTGAGGAAGGTGATGTAGATCAGCCTATGGCTTACATCACATTTTAGTAGTTCTGACTTTCTCCTGAAGACTTTCAGAGGCGTCACTGACTCAAGCTGTAGCCAGTCCCGGTGATGATGCAGCAGAAGGGACTGGTTTGGCTGCCAGCTCTCAGCTCTGTGAGCTTTGCAGTGCTGGCAGGAACAAAAAGCAGTAAAAACTTGCCTGTCACTGAAGTCAGCAGCTCTCACAATGAATGCAAACGTAGGGCAAATCTGCTGAGTAAGAAGATGCCTTCCTACGCGGTAACTTTAGAAACTAGAAATCTGAACAGACAAAAAAAGAGACTAGAAATTGCTGGCTGCAAGCATGGAGTAAAAGCAGGGGTGAAACTGAAAGCTTAAATGATAGTGGCAGCACTTGATGGTATCTCCCATACACATTATCCAGAGGGTGCTGATAGCATAAATTCTGACGCCATCTGTTCTGTTTAGGTTGCATTTTTGCAAGCTAGTTTAAGGCAGATGTAAACTTAAGGCTGTTTTCTGAGGATGTAAGATAAAGAGCAGCTGATCCTCGACAGCACAGCACTGTCCCATGTGGTCTGCTGGAAGTGGTTTTATTGGTGCTGTAGGATGGGCTCAATGAGAACCACTAACAAAACTGGCTTTTCATTTATGATCAATGCCCGTCCTCATGTCATTTGTCTGCATGTGTGGGAGGCCAGTTTTATCTGGGTGTGAGGATGCTCTGGCCCACCTGAACAGTTCAGCACCTGTACGGGCAGTGCCGGGTCCAGTGCTCAGCCCGGGTGCTTTGCTGGCTCGGCACTGGTTCGGTGCTCTGGGCGGGAGCTCTGGCAAAGCCCTTCGGTAACGCCGCGCCAGGTCCAGCGCACGTGTTGCCGATGCTCTCCACGCCGGTGAGCCGTGCGGTGTCCCGGGGGAGCCCGGCGTGCCGGGGGAAGGCATGGCCAGCAGCTTTAGCCGCGGCTGGAAGGCTCAGCCCGCCCGCCGAGTACCACAGCCGGCAGCGCCTGCCCGCCTCGGGGGTCGGCGGAGCTGCCGTCGGGTCCCGGTGCCGCCCAGGCGCGGCCGAGTTTGCGGGGCCGAGCTCGGCCCAGATGGCGCCGAGCCCGCGGCCCCTCGTGCGCGCGGCCGGCCAGCCCCGCTGCATTGTCCGCCGCGACCCCCGCCCTGCGGCCCGCCCCGTCCAGCGGCGTCCCTCCCTCCCTCCTCCGGCCAGCCCTGCCCCTCGCCCCTCTTCTCCCCAAAGGCCAATGGAGACGAGATGCAGAGAGTAGGGCCGGGACGGGCGCGCCGGGGCTGCTCCGTCCGTCCCCAGTCTCCTCCCCTCGCCCGCTGACCGGTGTGTGGAGCGGCCGGCGGGGCATGCCAGCCGCGTCCCGCTGAATGGCGCCGCTCCGCCGCCGGCCGCTGCTGCGGGCGCTGCTGCTGCTGCTGCTGCTGCTCCCGCTGCCAGGTGAGTCCGACCAGCCCGAGCCCCATTGTCCGCCCGCGCCCCGGCCCCGCTGCGGCCGCCACACGTGGCTTTATTTATCCGGCATCGGCGGGACCGGCAGGGAGGGAGCGGGAACCGGCGGCGGCTCCGCGCTTTGTTCGCGCCGCGACGGGGCGGGGGGGCGTGAGGGGAGCGGGCTGTGCGGTGCGCGGCCCCTCCGCGTTCTGGTGAGAGGTTTTCGCTAACGATTCCTTGTAAAATCAGCCTTTTTACGACGCGCCCCGCTCCGGCTGCTTTGGCAGGCTTGTAAAATTAGCGAGCGGGCCGGGCGGAGCGGTCGCACCTGTGTGGCCGCCCCGGCGCTGCGCTGCCCGCGGCCCCCGGGGTCACCGCGCCCCCCGCCCGTGCCGTGGCCGTGGCCGGGTCGGTGTGGAAGGCGCCGGTTCTCCGGCTCCTTGGGTTTTTACAGCCTGAGGGCTTTGCGCCGCGTGGAGTCAGTACCAAGTTTCCCCAGAGTTGGGAGCGCTCGGAGCGTGTGTGGTAGCGATGGCTTCACCTCGTGCTGTGGGCTCCGCGGGATGACTCGCAGCTCACAGTGCGCTTGGTAACTTGCATGTCTCTGCTTACATGTCTGTCCTTACAGGCAAAAACTTTTTTTTTTTTTTTTCCTTCTCTCTCAGGAGTGTGGTGCTTTAGTGAACTGTTTTTTGTGAAAGAGCCTCAGGACGTTACTGTGTCAAGGAAGGATCCGGTGGTTTTAGACTGCCAAGCCCGTGGTGAAGCTCCTATAACTATTACATGGCTGAAAAATGGAGGCAAAGTGTCTGAAAATGAACGGATCTACACTTTATCCAATGGCTCGTTGTATATCAGTGAGGTAGAAGGAAAGAAGGGAGAACTGTCTGATGAAGGATTTTACCAGTGCTTAGCTCTGAACAAACATGGGGCCATTCTCAGTCAAAAAAGTCACCTCACACTAGCAAGTAAGTCCCAGCTCTTGTTTTTTAACCTGTTCCTGAGTTTGTGGCAGCAATTCTCTGAACAGCACACAACAACCTATCATTTTGATTGTGTACCTGGAAAGTTAAAATGCAAAATTATTGAGTAATTCTAGAGAACCTTTATTTCTTTTTAAATGTATAAAGATTATGGGAAAAACTTATGGCGGTCCCTTTTTCAGTCCTTGATGTGGCAGAAGTGGCAGAGGCACCTGTGAGACCTCTTGGGCAGTAGTCCCTTGTGTGGGTGGCTTGTGTTTCTCTAGTCTCTGGAGCAGGGGGTGATGCAGAGTCATGCTGGCCACAGAAGTCCTGGGTCTGGTTTCTCAAGTGCTGTTCTAGCAGCCTTACAAGGGTTATCTACAGATCTGATTAAAAGAAAAACCAAGAAGTTCCTTGTTCAGTAGCTTGACATTGTGTTGTGCCATCTTGGGGCAGGGTGGAATGATTAATGCAGATGTTTATCTCTGGGAGAGGAAAGAGGGGAAAAGTTTTCTGGGCAACTGTAAGGCCTTGCTTTTCTGACTTGTGTTCAGCCAAGCAGGTGTGGGTGCTGTCCCACCTGGTTCCTCTGGAACCTCCCATAAGGACCTTTTATGTGGTTCCACTGGGAAGGGAGAGTTGCATTTCTGGAGTGACTCCCTACTGCTGGGTGAATGGTGAAGGAAATAGTTGTGTCTAAGTGTCTTTATGGCTTTAACAGACTGACCCCGGGTGTTTGTTGCCCTCCATTTTCCTATCATCTTTAAACATTGAGCAAGAGATGTGTGTGAGGGATGGAATGCTGTGCCTTTTTCCATGGCAGAGCAGAGCTTTGCCACTAGACTACCTCTACAATGTGATCTCCCTTTGCTTCCCAAAAGGACATGGGAATGCACTTTTCAAAGAAAAGTAAATTTTGGCAAAGTAAAGAAAACTTTCATTTCAAAGAAAGTATAACACAGAGAGTACACAGTTTATGTAGTCTTCTCATGTTCCCTCTATAATGGGACTTAACTGATGAACTTAATCTAATAGGAAAAGACTTCCTATGACCTCTTCGACCCTGTTCTTAGTAGCAAGTTGAATAAAACTAGTGCTGGTACCTCTGTGAAAACCTGACATTAATTCTAAGTTGCAGTTTTTACTAAATTTAATCTGAAACTAATTAATGAAATTGGTATATTAGCTTACATTAAAAGATGTGTGAATGTTAACATTTGTTAGTTTCTTTCTGTGTGCTACTGACCTGATTCTAAATACTGTTCACGGGATGCCCCAGGAAGGTGTGAACAGCCTTGTTCAGTGGGCCAGAGCACTGGGTGCTTCAAAACCATCCTGGGAGCAGGTGGCTCCAAGTGAATGCTGAGTTTTCACATGCTGTAAGAGTGTGAAACTCTGAAGTCTCCATTTCAAAAACCTGCCTACATATTACTTTTCATCTTGCTCGTGTACAGGATTGAGAGACTAAGTAATTCATGGGTGCTTTTGGTAAAATGGCGAAAAACAAAGTATTACAATTTTTAACATTTAATCTCACTAAGTTTCAGAGTGTCAGCATGATTAAAAATTAGACAAGAAAGCCCTCCTAAGGAAGATAGGATTTTTTGTTGTTGTTAACCAACATAAAGCTAAGCAGTGGCTGGTGGATTCTGTGGGTAGAACTGGAAAATTCAGGGCTACTTTAAATTGAATACATTGCAGAATGAGCTCCATGCTTAATAACAGAGAACTTCTGGAATAGTACAGAGCACTGTAGTAGAATAGCTTGGTAATGCAATTGTATTTGATTTTATTCAGACAATGCTGGACTTGTGTAAGTATTTGTTTCTTACATGCACGTTATTTCATCAGAAAGGTGCCTTACTTATGCTGATTTTCACCAAGAAGGTCTTGTGAACCAATAGATTGTCTGCTGTGGAGTGAGATTCTTGTTTTGCAGCCCGTTTTTTTCTTCCCTTCCCTTCTCTGTAAGACTGTGACAAAAGGTTTCTTTTTCTTGTTTGAATACTTGAAAGGCTTTCTATGGCTGTTGGAGAAAACTGGAAGAGATAGCGGATCCATAATGATCACAGTAGGTGTTGTTGACTTAGTGATTAAGTGGTTAACTAGTGGCCAAACATGAAGTTATCCTCTGTAGCAGTCTCTTCTCTTTAGTCATGCACCAATCTGACCCGTTTCAGAATGTCATCTTTACTGTAAAGCTGTGAAATTGGGCAATAATTTGTATTGTGATAATTTGGAGCCCATAAAACACGTGCAGAATTAGTTTTTTCTCTCATTTTCACAGTGTTTCTGCCTGCTCTCATGAACTGATTGAACTTTGCAGACATTTTAAGTGAAATAAATGGAAGTCTTGTGGGGGATTTTGTAGCTTTACAATTTTTCTTTTTAGAAGAAGTTGTCGGTGGCTGCAAAGGCAAATTACCTTGTGGTCAGGGTACAGAAGGAACTATACATATTAAACAGGTGGAGAATAGGCATTAAATGGGCATTCTTTCTTTGGAGGAAAAAAGCAAATGCTCTCTTCAGTTACTGGTAGCAGCAGGGTGTGAGGATGTTCTTTTACTTTGCCTGGTCAGAGGTTTTTCCAATAAGCTTATCTTTTGCTTCAGAATTGTAATGTTTAGTGTTGCATTTGGAAATCAAAAACTTTAATCTGTCCAAGAGTTTAAGATCTGAACACACAAGGAGATCAGGTCTTGGTTTCTAAAGTTAGAAACTGGAAGCTGAAGGTTGCACTCTTGGCAAGAATTCCATTATTCATGTGCAAATTAAGAATTCACAGGGTTAAAAGGTTAGAAACTGGCCAGGATGAGGTTTACCCTTGTGATAAAGAGCAGATGACCCTCATTCATTGGCCAAAGCTTTCATGTAGCTCCTCTGCAAAGTTAGTGATTGCCATGAATTGTTCTTGAGGAATGCAGAAATTCAAATGTGAGCAGGCCTTTCCTTAAGTGTCACTATGGAGCCTTATCTCCCGAGCACATCAGAGTAGGTCTGCAGGGACAGGGTTCCTCCCCAGAGGCCCCAAGGCTTTGCTTTCCTGTTGTTCATCCATGCACAAAAGAATTTGACTAATTTAGGGCTTTTTTTTTTTTTTTTGGTGAGATCCCCCTACTTTTTTAAAAGGAAACTCTGGTGCTGAGGTAGTGCTTAGGTAAAACTAAATATTAGTTTCAGTGCATGCTTGTAGTTACTTCCAAAGCTGTCTGATTGATGTGGGGGCAGAGGAGGAGGTCCTGTCTGCTTCTTTGTGAGGGGAAAATGGTACTACTTAAGAGCATGACTTAGTCAAAATTCGACTTTTGCCACTGCTACTGAGAAAGATCTCTTTAAACAGAGTATAAAGGGAGTGTAGACTTCAGAGAAAGTCCTTTTGGTGCAACTTTGAATCAGTCAAAAGTAAACTAGCTGAGATTTTTGTTTTCCTGCATTTTAAAATTTTGATTATTCAACCACAGTTAACTAAGATTCTGTCTGAAAATAAAGCCTAGACTTCCAATAAAATATTATTCAGGAGAAATGGAGAAGGTAGATCATGTTCTGAAGCTGGTAACATGGGCATTGTGCAATGATTGGATAGGTCACTCGCTGTTTATGTCCTTTTCACAATTGATCTTGGTGTTTGTGAATTAGAAGAAGTGTAAGCCTAATTCTTCTTGTACAGGTTTCTGCATTTCACAAGAGTGAAAGGTGATGCAAGCAGAAGGTTTCTGGGAACATGCTCCTGGAGGGAAAGTGTGAGTGAGCCCACTGCACTGCAGCCTGAGCAATGCTGGGCCCTTTACACAGAGCAGCCTGTACTTGGTGGGAAGTTCATAACTTTGCTTGCCTGCTGAGGCAGTGATGTGACTTCAGGTCCCCTGTCTTGCCAATAATTTGCCATATTTGTATTTTAGAGCATAATCGCATCTTTGCTCTGCTTTTAAATATTTGCACTGAAGAGTGCATCCAGCCGAGTCTCTTTCTGTACTGTGGCAATCAGGTCTCCTCAGCAGTTCCAGCAGTTTGTTCCCACTTTGGCATTGTGCTGTTCCTGGTGTGGGCACAGCTGCATGTGTAGCTAACTGAACAGGGAGCTGGTCTGGGTTAAAATAATAGAATTAAAATAAAAGATGGTGTTTAACCCAGGTGAGTTCCCCAGTATGGTTTGTCGTGGAGCCACTCAGTGATTGCAGTGATGTAAATGAGAGGACTGAAGTGGAGCTGGAAAGGCTTAGTGGGGACAGAGGAAGGTTAATGAAACTTACACTCATCAAACTAGGCCTTTGTGAAAAGGCTAGGCAAAACCTTTGCCTCTCTGCTACTGATTTTTTAAAAATACTCTTCATCTTGCCTTAAAATAACAGGATTAATAGCTGTGGTCTATCAATATAGTTTTCTCTTTCCATGGAATCTGTCATTTCAGGTGTCTTCCAAATGCATTTAGAACTCAAAGTTATGTTTAATTATTTTAAATAGCAATGGAGAGAGGTACAAATTGTGAGAAAGGAAGGTGGTGTTGGGGGCAGAAGTGGTTTTGGGCTGAGGAGGAAGTGAAATGGCAGATGGCAGCTGTAGGCAATAGTACTGCATTGAAAGGGAGCAAAGTCTTAGTGCTGTAGAACTGGTGTGGTTACAGACAGCTCGAGGAACCTGGTGGTCTGGGATTTGACAAGTGCTGCCCTACTGCTGTTGCTTTGATTAGTTGATTGAATATCCTGAGAGGAAAATTTGTTTCTAAGCTGAGAGTGCACATGGCTGATTATTAGTGCATTTAAATTCCAGTGTTTTTAGGCAGGAATATGATGTTCCAATGTCTTAGTCAGCAATGTCAGTTGATAACAATGAAGAACAGTAAGATTTTTTGTTCTTTAACTGAGATATCTTGAAGAAATAAAATAACTGGGAAATACTATCTTGTTAACCCTTTTTATTGGAGTATTTTCCTCCACAACTCCCTTGGCATCTTTTGACCTGAAATCCTGCAGCACCTTGACAGAAGACAATTATCAGCATCCTTTTAAGACATAGCCATTAGTTACTTTTTTTTTTTGTTGTTGGTACCAGGGCATTCCCTCCTTTTTCAGCAATGATTGGCTCCACTTGTAAGAGCTCTTCCACAGAATGAGGAATGGGCTTTTATATTGTTACCAAGATAAAAAGATTGTGTAGAACTTTGCTTAGTGCACATGAAGAGTGTTTGTTTCCACTACCATGTCACTTGAGAGGTGAGCTTTTTATGGGTTTCCTCAACACCTCGGTTTCAAATTTGTGTCAAGCCTAATGCCAGTCTGAGGCCTTCTATGCCCTTGCTTTTGTTCCTAGCTAGTCAGACCAAAGCTGTTAGGGTTTATTTACTAGTTTTTATCAGAGTAACTTTACAATGTATAAAGTTTTTACTGGCTTCTTTGTTAAAAGAAGCTCAATCTCTTTGGCAGTGCACTCTGTAGCTAATAAAACCTTCACCTACATGAGAAAGGTTGAAGGAAAACACGATGCTGTGCTAGATGTTGTTCAGAGCTGTGGCCCGAAGCAGTCCCTCCTCACCTGGTGTGAGTTCTGTGTGTGCTGTGTGCACAAACCTGTGGAGATTCCTTTCCTGCTTGCAAAGCAATGTATGGCAGCAAAAGATGCTGTTCTGTTCCCGCAGTGTGCTGCTCCCTTTCTTTCCCCTCCCTTTTTCTCTGCATTTCTTGGTGTAGAAATTGTTGAAAGGGCATTCAGTAAGGCCCCCTTTTGTCAGCCAGCTCTGATTATCCTAAAGAAAAGGATCTCACTCTGAGCAGTTGTTTGCCTAGAGACTTGTTGTCACGTCTTCACAATTTAACAGCTGTGGCTATTGATGGTGTGCAGAACAATTTAAGACAATGACAAAAGAGAATCTTGAAGGAAGAATTTAAAAGTTACTAAGGGTTTTCCTACAGAAATATGGTCATGCCCATTGTTGGACAAACTTGTGCTTAATATTTGTTTGTTTTCCTCAGCATTTTGTATTTTTTCCACACTTTATCTCCAAAATTGTGAGCATAATCTTTATTTAGTTTTGCTTTTTTTGGTTTTGTTTCATCAATAGGCCCAGCTGTTAAATTGGGATTGATTACTTCCAGTCTTTATAACTGGTAATCACCACCTAAGTGAAAAAGTAATCAACAATGTCAAGACTCCACATTTTGTTGAGTAAGTGTGGGTTGTATGGTCAACATTAGTTACTAAGGTCAACCTCTAGGTAGCTTTTAAGCAGCAGCATTTTAAGCAGTGTCTACATTTTAAAGTTGATTGTCTCAGCAATTGAGTTAGGAGTGGAAAAAAAATTGCTCTAGATCATTTGTGTTGGGAGTTAGAAATCCATCTGGCAGCCTTCCAAAACCTGCATCTGTAGTGGAAACAATTTTTGGTTGTATGGATTAAATGGTTACTTTTTAAAGACACAAACAGCAGACTCAGGGAAGAGATGTCTGTGAAACCACCTGAGTATGGACAGTTTGCTTATTGCTTTAGTGTATGGAATTATTGTAAACTCCTCTTCTGTTTTTTCTGGATATAAAAGCTTTGGAGGGAGATGACCTTCCTAATTTATTAGAGGAAACTATAAATATGCATTACTAGACAGACTTTTTTTCTGCTGCTTTTACTTTGTTTCATAGTTCTCAATAATAATTCTATTGGTTTTGTTGTTTTTTTTTTTAACAAAATCTAATTTGATCTTAGATGAGTGGAAGTTTTTTTTTTTTGTTTGTTTTTAACAACATAAACCCCATCAAAGACAAAATAAACTAAGTTGCATATGGATGATGCAGTTAACATCTCAAGGCCCTGTTCCAAGTGCTTGTTTCTCAAGTGCCCATCCCTTGTGGTTCTGGTAAAGGTTTCTGACATATCAGAGCATCTGCAACATAGGGAAATAAAGTCTTGGTATCATTTTCCCAGAGGCAGACAGGTCTGCTCCAGAAATTCACTTAGATTCTTATTGTCAAAACCCGACAATGACAGAATGTGTAATCTTTGTATTTTATGGGGTAAAAATTTCAGAGTTCCTAAGTCTTTCTGTGCCAGTATTGCAGCAAACAACTTTTAAAACTCCCACTGTGGTCAGGGTCTCTTCTGATTTTGGCTGATGAGAAAACTGTACCTTGTTTGGTAGCTAAGCTTGAGCAAGTTTGGTTCTAGCCTGAACATTGTAGCAATAGCATTCAGTCAGTAGCTGCTTGTTTACTGGATGTCAGAGCAGTAGAATGTAATGTGAGAAATCAAATGTTGAAAATGAACTTTTACAAAAAGACATAGGAATGCTGACAACAAGCTTTATATCCAAAGCTTTTATCAGGATTTAATCATTTGAGGCAAAATTGCAATGTACCAAGACTCTACTTCACCATCTCTGGCAGGATTACTGGGGAGGAATGTCAGCAAAGAGTGCAGTTGTTTAACCTTCTGTAGTCATGATTCTGACATTTATACCTGTTTTAACTGACTTCCTCTTCTGATTAAAGTGGTGAGAATACACCCTTATTCTCATAAAATTATTGAAAGTGTTTTTATAACATTATTTCGGCATGTGGGCAAAGCTCTGAGGAAAGGAATGACTCCTGGAACACACAACAGAAAGCAGTGATCAACTCTCTTCCTCTCAAGACCTCACAGCTAGATTCTGACTTGTATTTTACCAATTTTTTCAATGTGGAATTCTGCTGAGCAAATGACACCTCCAGCCTTGGAGAAAATCTGTGTTGGAAAGCAGTGTCTGCCACCAGAGTCCTGGTACAATTCTCCTGGGCAGTGAGGAGTAAGATGGTTGTTGTTTAAGAATGGTGGCAGAAACGTGTTGTGAAAAGCATGAAGCCAGCTGCAGAGAGGGTCTTTGATCTATTTTCCCATCTACAGAATCTTGGGAAGAAAACTTCCTATGTCCTGACTGATACCAGGGGACTGGTGGTTGGATGGGTTTTATCTTAATACATAGCTGAGGGGAAAGTAAAAATAAGTCTTTACAGCTTGTGGTGTGCATCTTGTATATAGTGATGAATGAATGTTGGAAACTGGAGAGAATCCTGGGGACAGAAGCATCTTTATATTTTCTAATTTGATTTTTAGTGTCTTCAGATAATAATTCTGATCACACTGATTGATTACATTATTTATTCTCATTCCAGTAGACCAGAATGTCTTGTGTAAAACCTTCATCATTCCTGGGGTTTTCTTGGCTCTACTTTGAGCCATTTCAGATTAAAGTCCAAACAAGTTAAAATGAGTTTAGAAAACCAGGTTAAATCTCAGCCTTTGCAGCATGTGAAGTAGCAATGCTGTCTTCTCCCTCTAAAATCATAACAGTTATCTATCAGCATGTCCATATTTTACAAAGTGGGTTTATCTGCTCTTTTAAGCTGTATCAAGACACTTTCTGTACACCTTAAAATGGAGAGAAAAACATATCATATAGCAAAGCTTTTCAGACCAGATTTGCTGATCTGTTCTGCCATTGAAAATTTTTTCATCATTTGTGTTCTCTCCCATGTTCCCACTCTTTCTTCTTTCTCATGTCACATGTAGGCTGATTTTTCTGCATTTAGTTAGTTTTTGTTTTTTCCTTTTCTCTTACAAATTGTCATGTATGTGCTACATCATTGCTTTGGATCTGCAAAACTCTTTCTGCTGACCCTCCTTCCTTATTCCTGTCTGATGCCTGGAAGGAGGTGCTGTTTTCCAGAGGAGCTTATTTTCACAGCTGTGGCAGAGGGGGGAAGTGTCATAAGATACTTTGAGGTCAGTTTTGGCCCCAAATTTAGATGAGGTAAAAATGATTCTGCAGAAGTATAATATCTTGTCTCAGGTGGTCTGCCTGTCACTTCAAATGAGACAATAATTATGATTAAGAAAAAGCTGTTTTAATAGCCATTAATGTACAGTAAAGCCAGGTCAGTGTTACACAGTATTGTTTTTTGCTTTACAACTTGTTACAACTGGAAGTTTTCAAATAACCCGTTATCTTTTCAAAGAAACCTTCAAATTCAAGTCTTTGAACATGCAGAAGAATTTTAAATGCTTACTCCTGCTTGTACAATCTTGAACATATTAATAAGTTGCTTAGATGACTTATCAGCAAATTAACTAGGGTAAATTATTAAATTACCATTTCACCATCCACATCAAGATCTCTAGTAAACCTCTAATAACTGTAACATGTGCCTCAGGCAGAGCTGTGCATTATGTATGCCCTTTGTAATAAGAATTCGTTGACTTTATGAAGCCATTGACAGCCATTTATCATTTTGTTCATTAAACTTGTCTGTGACATCCGGTAAATTGATGTTAACTGCAAATATTCTCTGGGAGTTCTGGCACGACTCTGTCATTTTGCCTGAGGAGAAACTTTGTACCTAGCATGTCCCAAATTACAAGGGTGAAACTTCCTTCCCCCACCTCCTCTCCAAAAGCCCAAGTGAGCATATGACCAGCTCTTTTTTCCCCTCTTGCTTTTAATGCTTATTTATGCAGACACCCCTGTAGCCCACAGTTTGTAAGCAGATTTATCATTGATCTTCAATAGAGGTTGAAAGTGGATCCTGCTTTTATTAGTTCAGCCAGTCTGGGCCAGGAAGGCAGCTCAGTTTTATCCCACAGCATACAAGAAATTAACTGTGGAATTCTTGGTAGCATTTGTGGGAGTTTTGTGACATTCCCAGCACGTGGCAGTTACTACTTATTTTTAATGGTCATGATCTTTACCCAGTGCTGCTTACTGCTGATTCTTGGTAGGTGACCAAGTGCATTGCTGAAAGCCTTTATAACAGTGCTTTGTGTGGTCTTTTGAAATTCCTCGGTTTGGAATGATGAACAATATTAAATTTTTTTTTTTTTTTTTTTTTTTTTTTTTTTTTCTCTTGAGCATCCTGTGTGGAAAAAAATGCACATTTTTAGCACCTGCCAGTGTTTGATTCCTGTGGGATAGCCATCTCTGGTAATGGTAGAGGTAGTTAATAGGATATCTGCTCCCCTTCTAGTGCTCCTGTTGTGCTACCTGAATCCAGCTATGTCAGGGATCTTTCAAACAGAAATGAGTGGACTAACAAATTGTGCCATAACTGAACAAAACATTTATTAAAGGGTCCAATATACCATCAAAAAATTGAATATGCAAAAAATCCATTATATGAATTTTTTGTCTTTTTAGCAAAAGAGTAGAGCAGTTGGCTCTTGGAAATATATTGTGTCTCACTACATAATAGTTCACTGGATTAAATGAATTTATTGATTTCTGCTTCTTTACTGACACACATTTATGAGCAGTTTCTTTGGCACCATGGCCACATGTCAAAGGTCATAACTTTCCTTCACTGTGGAAGAATAAAAGCTTTCAGATGGTGAATCCCTGAAATCTAAACAGGGCTTTATCCTCCCTTCCCCCCTCAGTATAGTTACTGGTTTTGCATGGATTTATTTAAGATAAATATGGAATAATAATAAAAGACCTGTACATACTGAAGGAACACCTATATTATCTATCATAAAATAGCTGCAGGAAACTCTATACATGAAAGGAAACAAATCTCATCTGCAAATAGGTATCATTATGGAGCACATGGTAGTAGATTAGACTCCTTTGTGGTAAGAGATTTTATTGAAAATTGTCACTTTTTAGAACAGAAGAAATATTTTTCATGAAGAATTTTACTAGCTGTAGTTTAGAAGCAGTATTTCCTTCCTTTTAGAGTTGTGTATACTTTGTGCACCAGAAGTAGAAGTAGATCTCCTGGAAGTAGATCCTCCTGAGAGAATGAGCACGTTCAAAATCTGTGCTGTGTTTAGATGAATGTTGATCATATCTTTAATGACCTTCCTTAGTAGTAAGTAGCCAGTGGAGTTTTTGGTGTGTACTAGATATGAAAGTCCACTCATGACCTAAACATGAAGTTATTGAAAAAAAGAAACTGCAGTGAAACATAATGTGAAATTTAATCAGTCCACTAGTTTGTTAGAGGTGAGGAGGCAGGAGTGGTGGGTGGGCTTTGGGTCTATCTGGGAAGAATTTGGCTTCTCTTTTTGGCAGCTACTGGCTGGTAGATGAGCTCTGACCATCTCAAGAAATTGCATGTGAACGTAACCTCACCAAGGTGTCAGTGTAAAATAATTGAAGTATTTGTCCTAGGTAAGGTGACATGGGTTTGAGTTGTTAGCATGGTCTGGCTGTGGTCCTCTTAGCAAGGATGTTTCTGAAGGAACAGCAGATCCTAGAGTTCCATCAATGGGAGAAATACCCCATGGTTTTCTAAGAAGGCATAAAAAGTGACCCCACTGCCTGCCCTAAGAAGGAATTGCTTGCCAGACTTATTTTTACGTAGTAGAGATGAAACCTATTGATGCTTTTAATCATGATTCTTTAAAAAAAAAATTAGTGGTAGACTTTTCTTCTGCTCTAATATTTATGTGTGTGTGCAAATGGTGATCTTGTTCTAAGGGGGCTATTGGCACTCTGATCTTAAATTTACCAAATATTTACATTGTAGAACTGCAGCTGGTAATTTTCTGACATGTTAACTTTTTTGATAGAAATTTGTCATGTCAATATTAGTCTCTGTTTTTTAATTTTTCTAATACAGTATATTTCATCAGGACTGTTTATCCTGTTCCCTAGAGCAAATTGAACATGAAAGTGTTTTCTGGTTTTTGGGGCTTTTTCTCACTAGGTCAACATGGAAATGTCTACTTAGGGAGCAGAGACATGGAACTTTTTGGGGTCTTTGTGTCTGGAAGTAGCTGTTGTTGCTATGACTAGAATTGGTTGTTCTGTAAGTTCTGAGGAAAAATCTCAAACGTTTTTTTTTTTATTTTGGAGTATGTTCACACATCTTTACTCAGCTTGACTAGCTCAGGACAGGAGGTGCTGTTTGTGCTGAGCCTGTTGCTCATGAACACGAGCTGGGCTTTCCCTCTCAGCAGTCCTGGACAGATGTAGACCTGCTTTTTTTTCCTGTTCTGCATTAATGAGGAGCTAAGTGTGATCTAACACTGCCTGGAGAAACCAGCTGGCATGGAAAGCTGGAAACAATGCTCTAATTACCTGGAGAGGAAGTTTGGGAGGGGAAGGGGGTGAGGTGGAGGTTTGAGTGGTCTCATGTGTCTAGAGGTCAGGCAGGGGATTGGTGGGAAGAGGCGAGTGCTGAGGAGAATCTTGTGGAGTGAGGGCACCTGGGCTTGGCTCGTTTGCAGATTGCCCTGGGTACAAACAGACACAAGAGTGTGCCCAGCAGAGCAGCTGATCTTTCAGGACATTGAATGTGGCCCCAGGAGGCCTGGACTTCCCTTGGGAGCTTCAGAAAGACAAAGAATAATCTCCCAGTGATGCCTTGAGATGCCTGAGGCAGCACTGGTCTGAGGATCTTTAGAGTATTAGAATTGCATTTCTGCCAGAAGCTTCTGCAATATGTGACACAAGTCCACTTGTCCCAGATTTTCATGGGAAATCTTTGATGACATATTTCTTATGACCTCAGTATTTGCTACGAGGTTCTGAGTTCTGGTCAGTTGGAGCTGCGGCAAGGTGGGGGAGCTGTCCATGACTGCAACACATGGAGTGCTGTGAAGGATCAGTGTTATGTCTTGGGTGTTTAAATGTAGTGAATATTTCAGTCCCCCATCCAAATGTTTGTCCATACCCAAGAGTAAAATTCAGATAATAATAGAGCACAATCTCAAGGTGTTGTGGAAGTGGATGCAGTAACATTTGTGAAGAACCATAGTGCAGAGCCCTGCAGGGAGGGCCAGGAGGAAGCTGGTAACTGTTGAGGGCAGTGTTTAACACAGTGAAATAAACAAGGAATGAGGCCACACACTGAACAGAGAGGAGAAAACAAAATATTGAATAGATGCTCAGTATGTGAGCACCATTCATTTGGTGCTGTGAATAGTGGGGAAGTGGAATTGTGCACTTGTATTGTTTCCTGAAGCATGTATATAAACAGAGCAAATCAGTTACATAAACAGAGTATTTCCTTCAGTTTCCCAACCTCTGAGCATTTGGGAAATTTTCATCATGTGTGTATACGCACATGTAAGAGATATATTGGATGTGTGAGCGGGAAAGTTTAGGGATTAGCTTCATTTATCTAATGATGTATGTAATTTAAAAAAATGAAATAAATGTGCTTGAAAGTATTAGAGCTTTATATGAGCAGAGTGTAATGAAGAAAGGTTTGTAACAGACTGTCTTGTGACAACTTTTTAAACAAGCAAGTTTGTCAGAACTTTCTAATCCAGCCAAAACATGGGCTGGTATCTGAGTATGTATTCAGCAATAACTTAAACTTCATAATATTAGGTTATATACATATTTATTTATTTATTTATTTATTTATTTATTCATATGTATGCACATCTATGCAGTCTCTGGTGTGTGTCAGTACAAAATTTACTTTTTGTCATCTGACTGAGATGAAATCAGGTGTATTGCTGATGCAGAGGAGAGAAAGGCTTTTTTGAGGTGCCAGGCAGGACTGTGGGCTCCAGTGCTGTGGAGGAGTTGGCCTCTGTGGGTTTCATCTCCTCTTTCATCTGCTCTGTCTCTTCTTTCACATATTTACTCCCCCACATAGCCTAGCCTGCTTGCTAGGTTACAAGTCTTATGTTGAGCCATAGGGCAGTTTTTTGGAAATAAAGCCCTGCAGTCATGACTAGAGAAAAGCTGCAATACTTGTTTGCTTGTTTGTTTCCCCCCCCCCCTCATTTTGTTGCTTTTCCTGATACATTTATGTAAATGATCTCAAAGGCAGCAGAGTATTCAAGACCTCTTGCCTTTGATACAACTTGTATGTCTCGATCCTCTTTGGGACCTGTACCTTTGGGTGCTGGGACCTTCTTTCTCTGAGGATGTTTTTTGCAGGCCTGTACAGAAGCTGGAGTTATGTAGAAGTTTAAAGCATTATTTTTATTTATTTTAATTGTTCCTTTCCTCACTATTTAGTTGCTGCTGTGTTCACCATTGTCTTCCGTTTATCTAAATAATGGTTGCCTGGCCTTTGACAAACTTGCGATGGGGAAAGATGGTGACCACCTGAAACAATAATATCTGTGGCAGAATAGCCTGAGAACTTTAAATAACCAAAGGGGACCGTTTCCAAGGCAGCTAAGTGACCTTTGGATCCCAGGAGTAGACTATTCACAGAGGCAAAGCCTTTGTCCTGCTTTGACCAGTGGTCAGTGAACTCTGGCAGGCCCCTCGGCTCACCATCTTGGCCCTAGACTAGCAGCTGGTGATTGATTCATTTAACTGTCCAGATTCACATTCTTCTGTCAAGGACTTGTCAAGGAAGAAAAAGGTTCTATGGAGGGCTATTCATTTTGCTAAAAGGAAGGGGATGCATTATATGATTGAGTGGATTACTTTTGGGTCAGAAGAGTTCCTGCATTGCTCCGTTTTAATTCGGCCTTCAATCAAAGAGATTTAGTTTATCAGAGCAGTGTGGAGCTCATGTAGAGGGACAGATAATTTCAATTCCATCAGTGCAATAGGGTTGTTTTGTTTGGTTTGTTTGTTGTTGTTTCCCCCCATCCTTCCTGTGATTTGTCCACCCCGCTGTGTTTCTGACAAAAGAAACCATAGATTTTTGTTATTGGTTGATATGACAGAGTTAAGAATATTAATTACTATTAATCTCACTCTTAGATTTAATGTGTGTGTTACATGAGTGTTAATGTTCCTAACTATCTCTCATACATGGTTTTGAGCAATCCAGGAAAGTGTCAAGTAAGTAAAAGGTCAGTGTGTTACCTCTGTTTTGGATGAATAGAAAAGTGAGAACAAAATAAATTCAACAGGCTCAAACTAATAAATTACGTTCCTCTAGACAACACAGATGATGGTAAAGTTGAGGGTAGAACCTTGTATTTTCTATCTAATGCCTGTTTTCACCTGAAATAATAGTTTGTTGTAAAAACTCAGCATTTTCTAAATTCTCAGGAGAGCTGTTTCCCTCTGCTGGTTTAAATGCCATTTTTTGTAAAACTGGGAAGGTGTTTCCATGCATTATGAAACATGAATCATGTTTTCAGTTCTACAACTAATGAATCCAAAAAACCAACTTGGAGTTGTGCTAGGGAGGTGTGTTTCAGCTTCAGTGTGTTGCCAGCTCCTCTTTCCATTTGCCCTCCAGCTGGGTTGTGTTTCCTTAGCATTAGGATTTCCTTGCTGCTCCTCCTCATGAAGTACTGAGCAAAGCACGTTGTTGCTTGGCTCCTTCCACTGGAAATAACAGGCATTAGAGAGCAGATCCTGCCAGTTAACCTTCTGCCTCCCTTTGAATGAGCACCAAGAGCTGCAGCAGATGAAATACGACCTTCAAGTTTCTTTTCCCCACTCTCATAAGCTATGTATTGTTTTGATTTGGCTTATTGAACGTATTATGAGGGATTTCTGGTTGGCTCCAGGCCAAGGCATTTTACTTCTACTGATGGAAGTACAAGTGCATAATTTAGAAGAAAATACAGTGAAGCTTGATCTGTTGTTTCCCTTTGTATCCCTCTTTTGTGGGGGAAAAGAAAGAATTTTGTATTTGTATCAAGAGAAATGAACGGCTTAAGTACCTTAAGAGCAGAAGGAAGGTGGAAGTCTGAGATAATCTAACCTTGGTAACACTTCTCTGTTATACACCTCTAGATATGTGTCAGAAATCTGGGATGAGTAAAACACCTGTTGAATAGGCAGCCTTCTTTCATGGAGGCCTAGTGGTATTCCTCTTCTGCCAGCAGCTGCATTTCCCAGGGAGCTACCCCTTGCTTGGGACTGCTTGTTCCAGGCTGGAGTAGAATGTCTGAGATGGGGATACCAGCTTCTCTGGGCTCCTGAAAACACTTCCCTCAGTGCTGCCCTGGTGGCTTTGATTCACGGCCTTGAGTTGGAGACAAACAATGAGCTTTTAAAAATCATGGAAAGGAAAAATGGGTTGTCATAGTGTATTGGAAAGTATGAGTAATCTAATGACTAGATGAATTACCTACTTAGCAGAACATGGCTGTTTGGTTGTGCTATGAGTGGGCAAACTGGAAATCCAAGACTCCAACAATTGTGTGCCACCCAAGCAGTCAATAGCCATAGCAAGGTGACTTCCTCTAAAGTCACCTCACTGAAGGCAAAATAATTTTTTCTGGAAGCTGCACTTCTGATTTGTTTCTTGTGAAAATTGCAGGAGTTGTAAACACTTCCCCCTCCCGTACCTCTAGAATTTTTCAGGTAAACATCTAATTTGAAGATTTAAGTAGCTTCAATAAATATGTAGTACTGATAGCGTCTTTTGTTGCCTTTTTTTTTCCTTTGTGTGACCTTTGTTTCTGATTTTCTCCCTGATGCTCTCAAAGTTTAGGACATTGAGATTTTAACTGTTGGTTACTGCTCTCTGCTGAAAAAACTGTTCCTGGGTGAGATCTCTGGGCTGTGTAATGTGGTAGTGGGCATTTGGTGACAGGGAAATGAGCTGCAGGCATTTGGCCCTTGAGAGTGGAGGCATTTCTTCTTTCCTTTCCCCGTGGGAATGAGGAAATGTTGACATTTGGAGAGGGGGCTGAAGGGCTTGAATTCCCAACACCCCTGTTCAGTGTTTTGCATTGAAATGGTCTTTCATCCTGGGATGCTGATTCTGAGACGCTGTAAGCAAAAAATGGAGAGTGCTCCTATCTCTCAGGAATAGCATTTCTGACAGTCTGGAGACTTAACAGCACCACCATATCAACTTACACTCATTCATATGGGGATGGTGTCAGTTTGCCACTGTATGAAATGGAACCCCTTCCTCTGCCTTCCCCAGATGTGAGCGAAGGCGCAGGGTGGGTGGTGCAGCCCAGGAATGTGTGGGGCCCCACTCCTGGCCTGGGATGTGCTCTCTGGTGCTTCCTCTGATTGATGAGCTGGGCAGGGTGAGGTGAAGAGTGGCTTTGCATTCTGCTTAGGGTCTAGTTTTATTTTAGCCAGGAATAGCATTTATTTATTTATAGAGATACAAGACCGATAAATAGAGGTCTTACCCTTCTGCTGGCATCTGCAGTGAAATTCATTGGCTGGAGTGGGGCAGGTTTATGGTTCCAGTGCTGCAGACTTTTGTTGCAAAGTGCTGAAATTGTCTTTTCTGTGTTGCACTGAGCGATTATTAAATTTTCCCTGTTCTTTGAGGAACTTTAGAATCATAGCAGTCAATCTTTAAATCTTTCATGTTCTATTCTGATTTGTCTGGGTTTATTTTGGTTTTGTTGGTTTTGTTTGGTTTTGTGGAGTTTTTTTGGTTTTTCTCTTTGGATGCCAGATTAGATTAGTTGTGAAGGGACATGTCTTTTGTTGCAAAATCCTGCTTGTGTTCTGATCCTTGTCTTCATGTTGTAAAGTGCAAAACTGTGCTGGATGTTCCCCATGCAACAGTTGGGCTATTAAGCAGAACTAATTCTTCACAGAATGGCAGCAACTCCAAAGAAAGGCATCTGTGGGATTAAGCATAGATACTAGAAGGCAATCACTGGGCAAACTGCTGAAGGAAATCAGTCCTTGCAAGAGAGAAAGTGGTGTGTTCTTTCTCCTGAATGCATGCAGCCACACAAGTAGAACAGCTTTGAAGCTGGTTAATGTGGCTTACTGTGTGCCTTTTCTCTCCTATTTCCTATGCTTCTTGTCTGCAGAAGAGCAGAAGGGAATTCCTTGATAAGTGCATTAGCATTTATTGTGCCTTCTGGGGCCACACACTGTTTCCTGGATGATAGATAGACTGAGAAGGGAAAACCCCAGCTGGGATGCCTTCAGAAGTGAAAAGATCAAATCTCTCATGCTTGTTTACATGGTTTGGGAAGGAATGTCAGTCACACCATCAATAAACTGTTGAATATATAGAGCAACATTTTTCAAAGCCTCAAGCTTTTAATTCCTTTAAAACAGTGCTAGTGATAGCTCCTGAGGTGATGTGTTTGTCTGCTTTTGTTGGGAGGGGTGGTAGTGGTACATTTTTTGCCTCCTATTCAGTGATTCAGGTGTAGTAAGGCAATATGTATACTCATGTGAGGACTTGCATGTAGATGCAAGAGTGGTGGCATTTTTGCAATATTGGTAGCTGCTTCTACTGAGGTAAAATAGCAAGACCTGGGTGTATTACCCTGTACTTTCTTCCCTCACAGACTGAGAATTCTGATGCATGCCCTTGCATTGCAACATTGGATTCTCCTCTCAGTGTGGCTCTAAGAGCAGCTGATGGGCAGGAGAGCAAACTGTAAAATAAAGCATTCACAGGCTGGTACTGTGTCAGTGAGGATACTCCTGTTATTTTCTCTGGCACATTACTGCTGCCCAGGATCCCATTTATTGTCACAATTATGTTAATATGGCATGGCTAACCAGCTCTGTGGCTGTTCCAGTGGTTTGAAGAAGTGAGGAGGGAACAGTACATTCTAATAGTCACCTTGTCAAACTGTGCCTTTCTGTTCCTGCGTGTGGGTTTCTGCATTGAAGAGACCTTTTTGATGAGTGATTATGCACTTCAGAGGAGCTAGTTTTCTTCAATTGTTTTGAGATTTTTTTTCCATAACATACAGAGTGGACATAAGTGTTAACCTTAGCAACTCTTTCTGTTGCTAAGGTTAACACTTTCCAAAAGGTAGTGCTGCCTGTATAGCAAAAGAAAAGAGTATCTTTCTTAAAGTACAATATATCCTGAGAAGAAATGATTGCTTCAATCCTTGAAAAAATTGATCAGTATCAGAGAGATTCCTGATGTATTGTGATGTTGTTGAGGTATTTGTTCTTAACTTTTCAGGGTTTTCCTCCTTTCCTGTGAACTGTCTTCAAGATGCATCCACTTGAGACCTCTTCTCTTGACTTTCTGCTCTGGAGTTGATCAGAAACTTGCTCACAAAATTTCTTTTCTGTATGTGGATATCATGAAACCAGGACAGTGGAGAAGACAATATATTTTCCTACTTTTTGAGGATACTGTAAGAATGAAGGAAGAAGGATATAGTGTGGATCAAAGAAAGGATAAATGAGTACAATTTCCCTAAAAACCTGGTCCAGAATAGCCTAGCTGACTTCCAGGATTTCAGGAAGAGAAAATGCTGCATATGAAACTGGAGGCTGGTGCTAACTTTGAGAAGCTGGTGGTGAAAGCTGCCTGTGTGTGGCCATAAGCACTTTTATAGAATCTAGTCCCAGCCCAGACGATGGAGAGCTGAATGATCTTCAGTGGACAAATTCAGACTTGGTTATTCCTGTACAGGGATTTTTAAAATGATCATTTGTCAGCCACTGAATTAGGAGCTTTAAAGAAAGGAGCAGGGGGACCTGAAAGTGTTAGAGGAAACAAATGAGATTGCAGCTGACATCTCCAAGGGAACTTTTGTTCGAGGGTGCTCAGGCTGTTGACCTCTTTGCTTCTCCATTTCATTGCCTTTAGATTATAGCATTCTTCAGTACCAGAAGAGTAGTGGGTAGTTTGTGAATGGGCAATTTTACAATTTTGGTTTTTTAAGCAGAGACACTGGACATGGCTGTATAGAGACTTTAATCCACAAAGAAACAGTTTTGCTTTGTATTTTATAAGTGTGGGTTTTGTATATGAGGCTGATGATTTCTTTTCTCCCTTGTCAGAGATTGGAGAGTAGTTCCTGGTGATCTGCATCTTAGATTGGCAATCACTGACTCTCAACATTGCACTTCTTAGATATCTGCACAAGTTGGCCAGAATATGAGGGAGGAATGGAAAAATGAGAACACATCTTTGTTTCTTACCTTTTCCATTGCTTTCTTTGTTGCATTTCTCTCTCACTGTTTAGTTTAGTGTGGAAATAAGTATGTGGTAGGCTTGGAGTAATTGTTTTTACAAGAAGGTGACCATAAGTTTTAGAAGAGCAGTTTCCCAAATTGTCTGGCACTGTGTTGGAGGCAAACTGCAATCAGCTGTGCAAAGGAGTTCAGCCTTCAGCTGAGCAGTCAGGGCCTTGGAGAAGATTTGTCCAGAGCTGAAGTAATGAATGGAGAATAGCAGAAGGGGCAGATGGCCCAAATCCTCACTCATCACCTCATCCTGGGATCTTCTTGGTATTTATCAGTGAAAGTTTCCTTTAATTACCCCTATGTGCAGAGCATTTTCTGATCCCTCCAAAACTCAGAAACTCAGTGATTTTGAAAGGGTTTTGCAGGCTAATGCCTCAGAAAAATTTGCTTCTTAGATCCAGCAGTACTGTTCTGTGAACTGAAACGTGAGGAGCACATGGTGTGAAGGATCAGTTTTGTCTGAAGGGAATGTCAATTTTCAGAATGTCAATTTTCATGGCCAAACCTGGCTCATATTTCTGTGCTTGTGTCTTTCATGCTGTAGAAATAGGGTTTCTAATCTTGTTAGCTTTTTGCAATATTTGGGCCTTAAAAAAATCAAATTATTATTATTATTATTATTATTATTTTTATTTTTATTTTTATTTTTATTTTTATTTTTATTTTTTATTTTTATTATTTTTATTATTTTTATTTTTTATTTTTATTTTATTTTTATTTTCAGGAGCCCAAGTTGTAGTGGTAAGCTAGCAGCTCATAAAAATGCAGTTCTGTAATTTCCCACTCTGCAGGGTTTTCCAGAGCATCAGAATGTTTGCTGTACAATATCATTGTGTTCTGTGCAAGCTGTATTCTGAGCTACCTTCTCTGAAATGTTAAAATGCCTGCTAGGAAATTCTAAATGGCAAATGGTTAAAACAATTGTGGGATGGAGAGGTTATTAAGTTTCCCATATCAATTATTGATAGTGTCAAATCAATGTGGCAGTTTCAGTCTCACTTAACCTCCCTGTTATTTAATTGTGAGGTAATAGTTTGAGTCTGGACTCTTTTTTCAATGCAATTCTAAATCATCATCCTTAAAATTGCTGCTACAGTTTGCATAATAAAGGGAAGGATTTTCTTCCTCAGATTTGATATCAGTAATTCAAGGCTGCTTCTTAATTTGGTCTCTCTCCTATTTTTCTTTCTTCCTTCAAATATTTCTCTTCTGTTACATAATATCTGATTTGGGTGTCATTTCCCCCACACTCTTTATGTGCAACCTCTAGATTTCCCAGGAATGTTATTTTCTTTTTCATATTGAGAAATTATGTGTCATAGTAGTGGCAAACCGAAGTGTTTCTGTCATGTTGTCTTAGGTCTGTCTGTCCTGCTTTCTTTCTAAGAGTGAGCTTGTAGTAAGCAGCTTCAAAGAACAAAGGACAGACAGGAATTAAAGCTAAAATAGGAAGCTGGGAAACAAACCGGCAAGGTAAAATAAATGCCCTTTAGCAGGATGACCACATTTCCAGGCAATTTGTGTGCATACCGATTTTAAAGTCATGTCTAACCCTTTAGTGTTAGTACCTCATTAAAATCCAGGGATTAATAGCAGCAATCTCCTTGTTGCACATTAAAAGGATTTAGTTTAATTTGGGATTAGAGGGTACAAGGTGCCATTCTAGCAAAGCTTTTCCCAAGATATCAGTGAGGTGAAGTGAGATAGCTTGAAGACTCTGGTTTTTCTAACTATTGCAGTTATTCTGTACATACACACACACACGGATGGATTTTAAAACTGTGGTGAACTGGTTCACTAATCCTTTAAAATGTGTCCTACCTTTGGAAGTGAAATTGTCTGGAAAAGCATGTTTGAAGTGTAAGGAAAAGCAGTTGGAGTTGGAAAGGGACTGAAGGTGTGGTGGGGCCTGGGTTAATTCAAGGACATTAAAATCTGTAGGTCCTGGTGTTGGAGACTCAGTCTGTAATCAAGACTTCCCTGTGCATTGGATAAGGATAATGTGCAGTGTTCTGCTCTCCTCTCCTGCAGCTTCACAGGGCTTGGAACAAGATGGGTCATTATTCTCCTCCCCTTTTCCCCTCCTACAGGTGTTTCTCAGCAGTCAAGTGAGAGAACAACCATCCTGAGAGCTTTAAGTTATATCTGAGAAAAGGCCTATGAACACTACCATCCTCTCCCTGGTTTTAGATTTTTGGTTGGAGGAGGGAATAATTGTTTAGTTGTTTTATTACTATCAGTTGCTTTTTGTTAGGCTAGCACAACTTATTAACATAGCAATGTGTGATAGCATTTACTGCCAGGGATTATTAATGCAGAGAAAGAAAAATACAATTTGAAAATTCTCATCTAAAAAGTTAAGCACCTGATATAGCATTCTTCAGAAATTTCATTGAATTCTTAACATGTGGGCATGTGATGTCAGCAGGCTGTATGATTTGTCTAATTATTTATTTATTTAATGCCGCCTCTGATTATTTTTTTAAAAGCAAATAATTTTGTTCCATTTAAGTATTAGGCTTTCAGCATGGTTTGCTTATTAATTAAAACGAAGTATATTAAAATTTTAGCCAATAGTAGCACAAAAACATGCAATTTCAGACTGTCTCTTTAAAATGGGAGGTTATAGAAAAAGTGTGGTTTAGTTCAGCTTATTTTTCCAATCATTCTGGCAGAAATCAAAAGTAACAGCTGACTTTAGTGAAAAAGCCACACTTTGCATTTTAAACCTCTGGTAACTTATAAGAATGCCATTACCAGTATGTTGTTTGAATTACAGTGTTTTATAACAGTCAGAATGGACTGACACTTTTCCTTTGTGCCTGAAAGGGCCAAATGTGTTCTGGATGATATCACTTCCTCTTTCAGATGGAGCTCAGTTCCAGCTCAGCTCAGCTCAGTTGTTTGCCTTAAATAATGGCCATTAGAGGAGTGAGATGTGCAGACAATGAGTGAGATAAAGTCTCTGCAAATGCAGTTGCCTCCCTAGTTTGCCTGCTCCATGCCAATGCATTTCCATTCAGCAACCTCACCTGAACTTCCCATGCTGGAGCTAAAACCTCTTCTTGCTTTTTCTGGTCTTACAAATATACAAAGAAGTATTAGGGGAAACAGCGAGCAAAGACTCTCATTAATCAGTAACACTATCACTTCTCTTTTGAGATTCCAGAGCTAATCAGATCTCAGCTCTTTTAATCTTTCCTTACAGGTCAGGTTCTTTTTCTCCTGAAATCTCTTATTTTTATGCCTCACATTTTAAAAATAGTAATTCTAGGTCAAACAACACTTGATTAAAGTTTTAAAGGGTGAGTGTAAGTGATCACTCTACTTGTGGTAGCAAATACAGGATGCCCTTTCACAGTAGTCCCTTTTCACTTACAGTTATGAAAATCTTTACCCATATTGCTGTATTTGTGTGACATTCACTTCTGAACTGTATGTAATAAGCAGAACTTGGACTTCAAAAAACTAAAGTTTTGCTAGCATCTCTTGGGCAACTCAGGGAAGATTCACCCATTTTATCACTTGATGACAGCCCAGCTCTGTGTACTCCACATGCTTGTTCAAAAATAAGGAGAAGGGCTCTGTGTCTGCAGTCTTGCCAAGTGTCTGGATCTGTCAGTATATACTCATATAAAGTTCATTCCAAAACCAGATTCAGACCAAAGTGTGCCATTTCAGCAGCAAATCATTGGGAATATGTGCTTATATAGCCAAGAGGCATGGCAGAATGGCTTTCATAATCTCTTCTAAGCCTCATTCCTACAAGAACAGAGAAAACTCAAAAACTCCAAGAAAATATGTGCAAATTGGCTTTGGTGTTAAAATAAAATGGACATGTATATTTGTTGGATTTTTCAACACTGTTTCAGAGAGGGTGCATAACAAAAACTGGATCAAGAAGACAAGAGCTGTCATGGGCTTCCCTGAAATTTATTTCTTTGGGAAAAGCCATAGCTTCTCTTTAACATACCAGTTTATTTTTCTCAAATGAAATCTCTTCACCAGAGAGTTTTGAAAAAATGGGAAGATTCTTGGTTTCACTTGAAGGGTTAGGGCTATTGTGAAATTCTCAATAGCATTAACAGATGCCTTGTACAAATTGCATTATGCACTTTTGTCCTTTCCACCTGAGCAGTTCATCTCTGTGAGTGACCATTATCTCTTCAGAAACACTAAATTATCACCAGCAGGTGCTGCAGCTTCTCAATGTTTGGGGCATTCTGGTTAGTTGAAAACTGTGCTACTGTTTCAGTTCTGGGTTTATCTTTCATTCTTACAGGCTTTTTATTTCACAGTTCTAGTCCAGTCTTGGGCTAGAGTCAGCTGTGATGAAATAGTGATCAACATGTAGGTTGCTGGAATTTCTTTTGCCTCTTAGGAAAGCTCATTCAGGAAATGAGTTCATAATGGCAAGAAGTGTGGAAGTAGAAAGTGCAGTGTGTAATTGAGGCAGGTCACTGGATTGGTGTTGCAGCAAGCTTCAGGACTTCATTTCAGGAGGGAATGAAGTGGGTGTTGTGCTTCTTTTTTGCTGGCTTGTTTGGTCTTTTTCTTTCCATAATTAAAGTCAGTGAAGGGCTGCTGCTGCATACAGACAAACAAAAGGTCTGAGGCATGAGTTCCTTAAGTTTGACTTCTTCATACCTTAATAGTTAAATCTGTAGAATTGCTTAGGTACACAGAGACTTTTTACATGATGCAGGATGGCCCATCCAGGAGAGTCAATCCATGTGCATCAGCAGCAGTTCCCCATGACTTCATCAGCATGTCACAGAAAGCATCGTTTGGGTTTTGAACCTGTGGATATTTGCCACAATGGTAAATGAAGGAACTCATACCTGAACTGAAGTCTGATTTCTCTCTACATAGATAACATTGGTGGCATAAATCACACAGTTCTGCCCAGTAAACATCTTCATTCTCAGAAGTAACTGTACAAACACGCTCCTATCACATAAATTTCAGGAATTTATGCAAGTAAATACAGTTTCTAGTTATTGTCTTCTGCTTCTGTTTGATATCTTGCAAGTTAAAAAGGGTGAGAGCATCAGCTTCTCAGAGTAGCATTAATCATTTTCTTTTAGCTATAAATCTGGGAACAAAATGATTAAATAGACTGGAGAAGTGGGGGGGAAACTCAAATAAAAAGGCACTTACATTTATTGCATTGCAGGGTTGTTTTTGGGAGCAGGGTATGTCTCTTGAGACTTTGTTTCTTATCCATTTTATAGGGCTCTGGCCTCTTAACAGTGCTGCTTTAATGACTTGTTCTTGGGCTCTGAGCTGGAATCAGTGCTTGCCAGGAAAACAAGCCTGTTACAAAGAGGTCAGATTTCACGAGACAGCAATAGACTTGTAAAAACAGATTTTACTGGAACAAATAAAGTCAGAATTAAGAAGAAACCAGAGATGTATGTAAAGAAAGATACAGAGGGAGCAAGTATTGAGCTGAACTGATAAACAGTATATGAACTTAGATAAGAGGTAAGCGGGGATTTTTTGATTCTAAAAACTCCATTTAGTAGCATTAATAAGATTTTTTGAAGATTTTGTGCAGTTCTTCATAGTTGTGACACTTGCTGTCTTTAAAGATGAATTTTCAGGGGAAATACATTGTTCCTGCTCAGGTGGAAACATGTTCTTTGCATATCAGCTTCAATTAACAACTTGCACTGGACTTTCTCTACAGTGTAGAACCTGTTCTTGCCTGCTGTTGTGATGGCATTTTGTGGTCTGTGAAACACTAATTGCCCTCAAAATTTGCTTTGCAGTTCTCCAGAGTGTCACTTCTGTCTTTAATCTACAGCTGTAATGTACTGAGTGCATGGAAGTAAATAATTATTTTTATATACATAAATGAAAACCTATATTGTGTATCATTTGTCTCACTGCATCTCTTTAAGTTACTGTACCAATATAAGAAAATTCTAGGTAATTTATAGTTCCAATGGGAACTTTCAAAGCTGTGAAAGAGCTTTGCTTCAGTAAGCCTGTGTGATTCCCTTTCTGCTTTGTTGCCATGATCCTTTTTAATGCCGCTGGCTGAGATGCAGCTGTGCTACAGAATGGCTCTGAAACTCACATTGCATTGGTTTGGATTGTTCATATCATTTATGCCTTTATTACATTCCTAGAGATGCTATTTTGAAATGTGAGCAGACTTGTCTAATTTGCTGCATCATACTTTCAGTAAATAAATGAAGAACGGAAAGCATTTTCTGTTAGGAAAGAAAATCTGTTAGGAATGGCAATAGGGAATATAATTCTGAATCCAGGTGAACACACATTTGTGTAGGGAGAAGAAGGGAAGTAAGTAAGACAAGCTTGCATTCCTTTTATTCCCGTTTCTTCTTCTCTTCCCCCACCTCTCTATTTTGTGGTGGAAGTCTCTTTTTTACTTCTGATGATTCCTTTGCAATCAAAAGAAAACCTGTTAAGGCTAAAACTGCTTTAGTGTCTCCCCAACAGGCTTTAAATGTGAAAGTTCTGTTGTAACACCTTTATGCATGTTGTGGGGGTTTTTATGTGCTCTTGATCCTGGTACTGCTAAAAAGTGTAAGAGCAAAGAGTAGAGCTTGGTTCAGCTGGTGAGAGAGGACAGTGCTGTCTGCAGGGAAGGTGGGGAGGGAGCAGCCTCCAAGAGTGGCTGGGGCTGTGTAGGCCTGCTGCCAGAAGCACAGGGTTGGCCATGGCAGTGGGTACCAGGGGTGTCTCTGCTCCCTGTGTCTGGGGGGCTGAGCCACATTCCAGGTGCCAGACCTAGTTTACATTGGCCACAGTGTTTGCAGCATGTGCCTGCAGCTGCTTTTGGCTGGTTTTGCTGTACAAGGTGGATCTGTATACCCTTGTTATCCACAGGCTTTGGGAGGTCTGATCATGCAACACTTTGCTGGTGTGATTAGGAACACTCATTCCTGCAGTGCTGGTGCAGCTACAGGAATGCAGTGCCAGAAAAGAGCATTTATTCACACCTGGAAAGTGAAATATGCATGTGAGTAATAGGAATCTGTCAGCTCTGTAGTTAGGCCTGTGCTAGGAGTTAATTTGTGCATGGTGGGGGGAAGCAACCAGGTGAGTTCATGTTTCCTTCACACCCCAATATTAATGTCTCAATGCTCTGCTGTACCATTAAAATGATGGGAAGGGGGAGCACTTAGTGGAATGCCTGGTGTACATCAGTGCTGTCTGTATCCTCCATGGCATTTTTGAGGATGTCTTGGAGTCAATAGGATGAAAAACCTCCAGTAATAAACAAAATAGAGAAATTATTTAACCACAGAACTTGAATATTAAGAGACGGGTAACTTTTTAGTGTTGGTTTTTCTATTGCAACCATGTTTCTGTATAATTTATACAGGAGTAGAAATTTAATTGGAAACTGATTTTTTAAATACATTAAAGAAGTACCATTAGGTTTACAGAGGTTGTTCCCTCTGCAGTTACAGGGGGTGGAATCGTGTGAAATTATTTGAGTTTCCAAAAGGAGTTGCTTCTGAAGAATTGTTCTGTTAGTTCTTCTGTAAGTAGCAGTAAATAAGCAATTAATTATCAGGTTTTGTATTACTTTCCCTTGTTTTTGAGTGAGAAAATCCAACAACTGATCAATTTCTTAGCTATTAGCTGCAGAGTATCTATTGATCTGCAGCTTCAGTTGGCTCAATATTGTGAAATCCTCAAATTGTAGATGGTCAAAATGACATTGATGCTCTGCTCTTGATGACTGCTCAGACTGTTGGGATAAAACTGTTCTCACCTGCTTAAACTTTTGTGATCTTTTTTTGATTTTGATTTATTTTTCTTACCACACATGAACTTGTACAACTTTGCAAGCTTTGTTTTATTAAAATGAGTCAGAAACCAAAAGTTATTTTGGAAATCCCCTATTGCAGTCAAATTTTTTCAGGCTGTCCCAAACTAGCTGAATTGACTTGAACTTTGTTAGTCTAATAATTGATATGGTTTCCAGCTGCATGCCAGTCAATTAGTATGCTTAATTCTATTTGAGTGTGTCATATTTATTTTCATTGAAACAATTTTTTACTTCATTAGGTTAAAGCAAAGTTATTTTAAGTAAACCTTCAACCAGTGAAAACAGGCTATTGAGCTAAGTTGACAAGGCAGTTAGATCCATTTTTCTTTGCATACAGAAATAAAAGGGCTATGTGAAGTATTTCTGGATATTTTTACAAGCTGATCTATGAACTAGAGTTTGATTTAACCAGGAGTTTTTTCTCACTTTAGTCCCTTAAAATTGATGTTCTCTTGTTTTTAGCCATTTCTGCATTTGAAGTCCAGCCACTTTCAACTGAAGTCCAAGAAGGTGGAGTAGCTCGATTTTCCTGTAAAGTAACAGCAAACCCTCCTGCCACTGTGACATGGGAAGTGAATAGAACAACCTTACCCTTAGTCATGGACAGGTATGTAGGGTGGCACATTTTAGAGTGTATTTTACTCTTTGCTATCATTTGGATCTTGCTACAAGAAGAAAATCTGGATACTTGCAATGCCATTATGTTAAAAAGGTTTCATGTCAACTATTGAAATACCTGGTCATAGATATGTTGCTAATGAATTTTAAAATAGGTGTTATGAATGCAGACCAGAGTCACCCACTGTTATCTGCACAGCAGTCACTGATCTTTAAATTCTTATGGGTGAATTTTGTATGCAAGTCATCCTCAGGAGCATTTCACTGAAGAATTGATACTGAACTTGTTTTTCTTTAGAGGGACAGTAGAAAATTATATCTATAGAAAATTGAGTTAAAACACATGAAACCAAGGAAATTCTATGCAAGGGGGTTTTCTCATAAACTGATTAATTTGAAGAATGCAATTTGCTTTCTGCTAGATTCTTTTCCATGCCCAGTTTGTGTTCATTGAACAGACTCCTGTGCTTTTTGACTTGTAACTCCATTTGAAGGTGTCTAAGATACCCTGCATGAAAAGGAAGGAAAAAAAGAGCAACTAAAAACTGAAGCCCTAGGTGGGTTTCTGGGAACTGTACACCAGTTATGCCCATGTATCAGAAACTGCTGTAAAAAATCAGCCCACCTGAAGATGACTGCTTTAGCCTGCTACTATGAATGTAGTAGCAGGCTAAAGAAGGCTGGGGTGGTTGATTCTGAGGGTGAGAAAGATCTGCTTGCTGAAAGTAAATTCCTCTGTTCTCATTGTGGTGCTGAGGGGAATTTTGCCTGTAGTTCAGAAAGGCAGGAAGGTGAGTCATGTATTGGGAATGTTTTTGAGTCTCCAGCCTGCTGTTCCCGGGTCAGTGTAGCAATGGCTGTTTGTAAATCAAGGAGTTAATTCCACGACTCTGTTCACTGGCTGAATGTTTATCTACATTTCTTATTTTTGGTTTTGGTGACAGGATAACTGCCCTGCCTACAGGAGTGCTTCAGATCTATGGTGTTGAGCAGAAGGATGCTGGCAATTACCGATGCGTGGCCACAACCGCAGCCAATAGACGGAAGAGCACCGAGGCAGTGCTGAGTGTTATTCCAGGTATTTACCACCTGAGATTTCTTTTCAGTGGCACCATCTTCTTTTTATTACAGTGTAGCAAAAACTCTTAAAAGCCTTGAAAAGCTGGAGGTGAACCACTTGTCCAAATGATTTTGCTTGCTTTTATCTTGTGCTAAAATATTGTTCAATGTAAGTTTCCCCTGTTACTGAAATAAAGCTTTGGTGTAAATGTAAGTCTCTGCATCCCTGAAAAGAAAATGGTTTATTTAATATTTAATTGAGTTTTTGTTCAACTATGCTTTTTATCTTTTTTTTTTTTTTATCTCTACAAAGCCTCAGACTTGAAGCCATTTCACAAGCCATCTATAATAGCTGGTCCTCAAAACATTACAGCATCTCTTCATCAAACTGTCATCCTGGAGTGTGTAGCCACAGGGAATCCAAAGCCAATCATCTCATGGAGCCGGTTAGGTAGGTCTTAAAATTACAGCATGCCACCTTCAGCCTGTGCAGAGGAAGTAAAACTGGAAAGAAAGGATTTGAGCAATTAGATTTCTGTTCTGAGGCTTTGTGCAGTAGGTAGCCATTAGTAGGTTAAGGTAGGATGAGTGAAACACTTTCAGTTCAATGCTTCAGTAATGCTGTCAAAAAGCCCCGAGGTTTTCTGAAGCTTTGGACTCCCTGCTTATACTGTTAACCTGCACTGCCCTGGGCACAGGGTGGGCACAGGGACAGGCAGGGTGGTGACTGGAGTAGAACTGGTGGTGGGGGCAGGTTGGGATGGCTGCATCCGTGAAACAGACCTGTAGGAGTTCCTTTCACTCTTCTTTTTAGAAGCCCTATGAGAATGTGATTTGCACCTTATGCTAATGGGCCATTTGGACTATGAAAAGACAAACCCAGGACAGTCAGCCTGGAAGGGGAGAAGAGGGAATGCAGTAAGAATATTAACATTGAGCAGTGCATCACATTTTTTTCATGAAAACTACTTTCTGTTTTCATTCCAACATGTACCTAAATGTGGAAGTCAGGACTGTACGTGTAGAAGCAAACCATGAAAATTTTTCCTTCATTTCTATTTCTCAAAGTGTAAGAAATAAATGTATCTTTCCTGGTTGATTCAGTGGCTCTTACAGACAAACAAGTAGGAAGAGCATTCACATTATAGCCATAGAGCAGTTGGTGTGAAAATAGGAGGAAGTACATGGTACTCAAATGTGTTAGTTTTATCTGCAGCATAATTTAGGAGATGGTTGATCTCTGTAAAGATGATGTCGATGGTGGTAGGGATGAACTGAATCATAGTGCTAGGCAGATGGGAGGCTAACTTCAACTGAGATGGTGAATTCCACATATATACCACTTAAGAAGTGGTGAGGCCCAACCATCTGAATGGTCAGGTAGCTAGTGAAGAGGAAAGTAAATGCAAAGTGGAAACCTCAGAAAGTTCAGCCGTGATTTCCTTTGCATTTTTTGACTTTTATACTCTAATCTAAACCATCACTGCCTAGACAGCCCAGTTTAGTGAAGTTATTTAGATGAACAGCCTTGTAACCCACTTGTGCTCTCTCCCACAGACCACAGGTCCATCGATGTGTTCCACACGCGGGTGCTGGGGAACGGGAACCTGCTGATCTCGGACGTGCGGGTGCAGCACGCCGGGGTCTACGTCTGCCGCGCCACCATCCCCGGCACGCGCAACTTCACCGTGGCCATGGCCACCCTCACCGTGCTGGGTGAGCCCGCTTCCCTCTGCAGGGCTGGGGCACCCTGTGTCTGTCCTTCTGGGCTCTGCTGGGTGCTGGGCTGATGTTTTATCTCAAACATCGTGTGCCAAGGGCTGTAGGGAGGCTGCAGAGATTGAACAGATCACAGAGCTGTGCCTGCGTTCTTCTCTCTGTTGACTTAGATGAGAAGTGTCAGATACTCCAGATTTGAGTTGTGAATTAGCACTTGGAGATACCCAGGTGCAATGTTTGCTCTGGGAAGACAGGCTTTCCACACAGAAAAGGACCCTGTAACCCAGTAGAAATATGTAACATGTATGAGAGAACAGTATGTCATATTCTGGAGTTTGATTTGTTTGTATTCATAAATGGAGGAACAAGAATAATATCTGTGCAGATAGGGTATCTTTAAACAAATGTGCTTTGTTTACAAGGAATGTGCTTTCTGTTTGTGTATATGTGTGTTTGAGTGGCTTGAGGAGAGACATTTTTATTTGGAAAACTAATTGTTACTGTTATGACTGTCTTGGCATTTGTAGGGGCTTGATTTTTTAAACTATCTTTTCCTCTTGTAACTTATCTGTAGCTCCACCTTCATTTGTGGAATGGCCAGAAAGCTTAACAAGGCCTAGAGCTGGTACTGCTCGTTTTGCTTGTCAAGCAGAAGGAAATCCTACCCCCAAAATTTCGTGGTTGAAAAATGGAAGGAGAATACACTCCAATGGTAGAATAAAAATGTACAACAGGTAAGATTGCAATTGCTGTAGGAGAGCTGTGCTAGTGATGTGCTACCAAAAGATGACATTGCAGTAGCTAGCTGCAGACAATCAAGATAGAGCTCAAGTCAACCTCAAATGTGACATTAAATCTAGCGATGGATGCCCATTAACCAACATCTAAAATCAGTAAGGCTTGTGGTAAGTGCCTTACCTGGCAGGGAGGGAGGGCAGGACTGAACTGAAGAGTTCCACCACAGAGTTACTTTAGATTTACAGAGTAGCAGAATCTTGCTACTACTTCTGTTAAGGAGCAGTTTATATTTAAGAGTTGGTTAAAGAATTACAAGCTTTGGGGTCTGCTTTTTGCCGGGAGGGAATAGATGTGCCGTTTTGTTTTCCCTGTGCCTGGCTTTATCGGCGCAAACAGAAACATGGCAGGTTTTGCAGAACGCTTCAGGGGTCTAAATTTCACTGCTGAGCATCCTTTTCTAATGGAAGAATTTGTTACATGCAAGTCAGTTAGACTAAATGTAGGAAGCAGAGGCAAACATAACTTGTTTTGCTTATATGGAGCTAAGTTTATCCAAGATGTGAGCTTCTTTTCCATCTCTTTTTCTTCCTTTTGGATGCAGTAAATTGGTGATTAACCAGATCATTCCTGAAGATGATGCCATTTATCAGTGCATGGCTGAGAACAGCCAGGGCTCCATTCTCTCCAGGGCCAGGCTCACAGTGGTAATGTCAGAGGACAGGCCCAGTGCACCTTACAATGTCCACGCTGAAACCATGTCCAGCTCAGCAATCCTGCTGGCCTGGGAGAGGCCACTGTACAATTCAGACAAAGTGATTGCATACTCTGTGCATTACATGAAAGCTGAAGGTAAGCAGTTTGATTTTAACACCATCTAATGATTTGAATGTGACAAGAGCTTGAATGTCCTTGCAAAGACTGTCAGATGTGAATGGTTCATACTCAGGGCTGCATCAGAGCATTCCAGCATATAAATGTATACTGTCATCAACAGGGGGAAAAGTGCTTTGCCCACATCATCTCTTTTGTGGGACTGAGTGTTCTTCCAACCTACCTGTGTCTGATGGCTCCAGTGGGCAGATTGTGAAGTTAGGACAGGACCTTGGAACCTGGGCCCTCCATAGTGCCCTCTGCATTCTCTCTGTCCTCAGCTGCTTATCCTCTTCATTGTGTGCATGGCAGGGAAGAACAGAGCATGCTGCAGAGTCCTGGAGGCTTACAGAGCTGAACTTCTCACCACAGACTGCCCTTTTGTCTAGATCCCCAAATTCTTGTGACCTTACTGGCTTTCATATATTTTGGAGTAGAATAGTTGATACTTTGCCTTCACTACCTTCTCTTTAAAGGAATATTGGCCAAATGGTAAAATAGACTCTTCTCTCACCCTTTGGTCTCCTGTAATGACAAAAGTCTATTCAAATGCTGGATGGCCATGAGGGGCTTATCCAAGTCTCTGAAATAATATACAAGTTCCTGTATGGATAGAATGGGTAGTTGGAATAAAAATGAGTAATTTTAAAATCCCTTAGTATTATGCAATTGCTATGAGTTAAGGTAATTTAAGGTGGTAGGAAACAGCCATTTTTTCAAAAGCAGAAGGTGATGGCTTAATGACTTGAAAAATTGTTGGTGCATGGCTTAAGCAAGGTGCACTGCAGCCCTGTTTTCTCGGAGTGATTTCTGTCTCCATTGCTATTCAGTAAGTGGTTTAAGCAAGGACAGGGCTGCAGATGCTCAGCTCTGTGTGCAATACCAGCCTGCCATCTGCTAAGCAGAGGACAGGAAGGACAGCTTAATTACTCCAATGCTGATGCAGGAATAGCCACATTTGCTTTTGCAAGTGGGATATTTCAGGACACAGGAGAATTTTGTCTGAAGGAAGGAAGGAAGGGAAAGAGTTTTAAAAGATAATGAGAAGAGGTGTGGGAAATTACCCCCTACTCTTTCAGTCACTGAGGTATTGTGCTCCCAATCCCCTCTTAGAGCTAATATGAACCCAGTCACACTGGATAATTTATCTGGATAATTGTGGAGAGCAGGGACCAGATAACTTCAAAGAAAACTGGGAAAGTGTCCTTAGGGAAGTTTGTGCAGGAATAATCTTGCACAGATATCTTCTGGAGTATGTTTTTTGCAAAATAATTTTGCAGTCCCTGCCTTATTTGCTTGCTTACCCAAAGGTTATATTGTGTGAAATGAGATTATAGTTTGTTTTGGTGTAAAAACAAAACAACTTCAAACAAAAGCAAGCAGTCAAACAGAAACCTCTGATTTATTTGAACGTACTTTCCCAAATACCCATTTTTTTCATATTTCCTGACTGTCTTGCGGTATTTACTTTATTTAATGTGGTGTTGTTGTGCATCCTTTCACATTAGTGAAAAAATCCACACAAGGAGAGTGGAGAGGGCTGTGTAAAGAGGAGTAATTGCAGTGGTGGGATTCAAAATGTAGGTGATCTGCATGCATTTTTAATTTTGTAACGTGGTTGCACACTATCAGAAATTTGCATCAGAACTTAAACATTGCTTTTGTCTTATGTTATAGAAAAATGTTGAACTTCAAGGGCTAGTGGACTGCACTTCTGTAAAAATAATAATTTTCTGAGTGATAGAGTGGTAGTCTGTAAACCTTTCTGAGGATCTTGCTCTCATATTAGAGGCATTATTGAAAGTCTAGAAAATGCCTTTGTGAAAAATTATTACATCAACCATCTCTCTAATGTGAATTTAGAAATAACTACATTTAAAGAAATGAAAATTAAATATTAAGGAAAATATTTTTATGAGATTCACACTGTACCAGGTCAGTTCTAACATAGACTGTTGACATTGTCTATGTCTTATTTACTCTCTAAGAAGTCTAGATAATTATCTATTAATGTAAATATTATGTATTAGTGTATTGCTTTCATTATTCCTTTCAGCTTGTCTTTCACCCTGTTTCTGACCATAATGAAGGTTAAAAATTTTCACAGATACATCTGACCTGAAAAGGTTTTATCTTTCCTTGAAGCTTCTTATGAACATAAATGTATAAACAAAAAAGTTATGGATGTATTGCTCTCTTTTTTTAGTTAGGAACCTCCTTTGCAAGTGTGAGGAAAGAACATAGTATTGCCAAAGGCAAGCAGTGCTTGCCAAGTCTCCAAAGTTGTACTGATGTTTATGATTCCATAAACTTTAAACAGAAAGCAAAACTGGATAATGCATGAATTGTATGCAATTTAAAGAGTTTTAAAGAGGTTTTTATATAGACATCACAGTGTGGTAGGAGCTTTGAATAGAAAAGATGCCATCACTTATTGTTACATTTCACAACTCACATATTCTGATGTTTCACTGTAAAAACAAGTTCAGGTTCTCTTCCCTATATAAAAAAAAGTTAGTGTTTAATCAAGCTACTTGAAAAAACTAACAGGTGTGGGTTTTGTGTGTTTGTTTTTTGTTTCTTTTAGCAGAATATTTTACATTCAAATTGGGGTCATAGTAGCAAGAAGAATAAGGGTCTGATGAGCGTGCATGTTGGAGTGTGTTAATTCCTTGTTAGTGATTTAGAGAAGGCACAAAGGGGACACTGATTGTGGTGGAAGGCAAGCCTTGTTCTCTATTATGGCTGTTTCATTAGGGCCTCTGCATGAGGCCCAGCAATCCATTCAATGAGAGAACAAGTCCTTTTAATTTGAGCTCAAGGATCTTGTTTAGCAGGTCAGAAATCGTGTCTTGAAATTCCTAATTAACAAGTCATTAACTAGTCTGTTGTGAGATGCTCGTAATCTTGTCTAATTAAAATGCTATCAAGTTAATTCATAAATGTGGGAAAACTTAATGGTGGAATTTGCCTTTGGTTTTGTTTATAAATTCAGTTGTGAAGAGGAGGAGCTGGCTCTTACAGAGTTTTGATTAAGTTGACATGCACTTGGTGTGAATTGTTCCTTAACACAGCAGCTTTCACCACACTTGGTCCACTTTATAGCCTTCCTCTATAGGAATAAAGCCCAACAAAGACAAGGACTGCTGCATGCATTGCTGTGCATATTTTAGTGTGAATTGCTGACAATTTTTTTCTTTTTTCTTTTTTTTTTGTCTTTTTTAACAACTTGCTAAGGAGCCAAACATTTTTGAAGATTATTCTGGTCTGTTCTTATTGGCCTTTCTCCAAATTAAAATAAAAAATGTGTCAATCAAATGTAATAGCAGTTGCAGGGCTAAAATGAGATCCTTTTGCTGAATAAATTCTTTTTGTTAGTTTCTTCTGGGGGGCAGGAGGGTGTTTGTTTTGTTTTTGATGGAGTGGAGCCCTCACATTCCTCACAGTCTGCTATAGAAAGGCTCTGTAAATAGGTTTTGCAAAAAAACCCCTGACTCTAAACAAATAGATTTAGAAGCTGGGTATGAATGATAAGGCTATTAGAGCTTGTCTGTTGTGTTACTGTACAGTGAGCACAGTTTGTTGTGACTAATGCTAAATAGGGTTTAGAGTTGCATTCAGCATCCGTTATTGAGGAAAATCCTGAAACACCACAACCTATACTGCAGCAAGACACAGTTACTCCTGTGCATAAAAGAGCTTTTGCTGAACAGGGTTGAAAAAATAGAGGCAGGCTGGGGAAGAACATGAAATTAACTTCATAAGATCTTAAAGCCAAGAGACTGTGATGTTCCAGGATTTTCAGCAACCTTTGTTTGTCTAACCCTTGTTTTCTACCAGGTTTAAATAATGAAGAGTACCAAGTGGTGATTGGAAATGACACAACCCATTACATCATTGATGACTTGGAGCCAGCCAGCAACTACACCTTCTATATTGTAGCTTACATGCCTTTGGGAGCCAGTCAGATGTCAGATCATGTGACTCAGCACACCCTTGAAGATGGTAAGAGGTTATTTTGGTGAATGTTCTTATCTGCACTGAGTCAAGCTGTGCAGTCCCCTGGTAGCAGTTCTTGAGGGTCTTGAATTTCTGTTGGTACCAGTGAGACTTCAGGATACCACAGTGCAAGACAGCAGCTCATGAAAGGAATGAGAATAAAATAACATTCTGGCAGAGTAACAGTGTGTATTACACAGAGTCTCTTTCTGTGCTGAAAGACATTTCAAAAAGTCACTATAATAGTGACTAATAGTAACTATTCTAGATCTTTAAGATTTCATGATGAGAATTTGATAGTACCCTAGGATTTAGGCTACTGTCAATTTTTTTAGGATTTAAAAAAAAAAATTAACCTGTTGTTTTGGGTTTTTTTGTGTCTATGTGCCTTTTTTAGTAGAATCAGAATTTTGTTAAAGACCCTGCTGACTAATTTCTGCACAATGATTTAATTAATTTGAACATCATGGCAACAACTCACTGTTTAGTGTAGATCATTAGATCTGATTAATAAATTCTGACAGGGTTAAGCTTTGGCAGTATGGAACACTGCCATTTCTGGTTGTCTGCCAGTCTCTTTATCAGAGCCCTCATTACATGGTAAGTGGAGGAAAGCATGCACCAAGTGTTTGACTGCTACTCTGGGCCCTGGGTTGGAGCTGCTGCATCTAACCTTGGCAGGCTGTGTGTCAGACCAGTCAGGTGCTGATTGCCTTTGATTACTGCTGGCAGCAGTGAGAGAAGAAACTATGGAAGGCCTTACAGAAAAAAAGTTTGCTTAAGCTGTTCTGCATGCTGCAGGTGAGAAGTGTGAGAAGTGTCAAATTATCCTTAAATAAGAATCTACAGAACTTGTTGGATTATTTCGTTTTACATTACTGGCATCTCAATGTAGACTGAGGTATCAGACAAGAAATTTCTGTCTTTTCCCTGAGCTCAAAAGCTTTGTCTTTGCCTTTTTAGTTCCCTTGAGAGCTCCTGAAATCAGTTTGACGAGCAGGAGTCCTACAGATATTCTCATCTCCTGGCTGCCAATTCCTGCCAAGTACAGGAGGGGCCAGGTGGTGCTGTACCGTGTGTCCTTCCGGCTGAGCACGGAGAGCAAGGTGCAGGTGCTGGAGCTGCCGGGCACTGCCGACCAGCACCTGCTGGAGGGGCTGCGGCCCGACAGCCTCTACCTGGTGCGCATCACCGCGGCCACCAGGGTGGGCTGGGGAGAGGCGTCCTTGTGGACCTCGCACCGCACCCCCAAAGCTACCAGCGTCAGAGGTAAGCACGCAGGGCTTTGGCCTTGCTGGATTTCTAAGTTTTCTTCTTAATTCAGATTGCACAGAACCGAAGGAAATGAGGCTAGAAGGTAAAGCATCTGAGCAGCTCACAAACATGAGCTAGAGTTCCCTGTGCCGTTTTGTTCAGTGTAAAATGCATTTCTGCAAACTGCAACGCTGCACGTTAGGAGTGTAATGTTCTAATAAAGGATCTGAGTTGATTCATGTATGTCTGCATTATAAAAAAATGCATGCATCTTTTGTATATGCAAATTGACTTGATATGTGAAGTCTAATTTGTTATAACTGAGCTTTGGATTTTATTATAATTTAGTAATATCATGCAGAAGAACATTCAGCTTCGCACAAATAGCTTGAAACCTATGCAGATTTGAATTTTTAACTTTATTCCTTAGCTGTAGTTCACATCCTTCTGCTTTGGATTTAATTGAGTTTTGACTGCTATAGTGAATTATTAACACTTGATGAAGTGTGATGGTATTGTTAATCATATTTGCTCTGGCTTGCTTTAGAGCAGGAAGTAACTTTGTAATTATCTTTGGAATGTTTTAATTTTTGCTTAAAAAGAACTACCTCATAAATTTATTTATTTATTTATTATGATGCAGAATTAAAAGCTGTTTCTATTCTGTTGCATTCTAAATTAAGCGGTTAGATTTAGGTTATAGGGAGTCAGATACCACAAGAAAGAAATAATTACATGACTACACAGATGAGATAGAATCAAAGTCTGGAGTGAAGTTTGGACTGATGGACATTGCTATTTTTGCCTGAAAAGCAGCTTTTTCTAGAATGCAGGACTATTTTCTGTCTGTTTGTGTCCAACCCCAGCCCCGAAGTCTCCCGAGCTGCGTTTGGAGCCCATGAACTGCACGACCATCGCCGTGCAGTGGCAGCAGGACGCCCAGGACCCCGCAGCTGTCCAGGGCTACAAACTCTACTACAAGGAAGAGGGGCAGCAGGAGAATGGACCCATTCTGCTGGATGCCAGTGACCTGGAATATACTGTCAGTGGTTTGGGTGAGTGTACAAAATACTTCCCAACTCTTTTGGAAGACAGTGGCACCTCAGAGAGCTTATATCACTAGAGCTGTAAGGCAGCAGAGTTAGGTTTGGCCACCTCTTTCCCCAGCAATAAGCTTTGCAATCTTGTGGTAGGCTGCTGAGGGAATAATCCTCTCACACAATTTGTGTTGCACAGCACTTAGATAACCAGATCTTGTAAATCTTGTGTAAGCTGGAAGGATGCCCAATTACTTATCACAAGATACAGAACTTAGTTGGTAAATACTACTAGTAAATGACATGTCTTTTTAATGTTCACTTTAACATGCAGGTTTTTAATATTTTTGGTGTTTATGCCTGATCTAGGAACAGTGAAAGATTAATTCAAAACACCAAAGATTTTTCTCTGCTATTTTTAGCCTATTTCTGTCTTACTCATGGCCTTTGTCACAGGTATACTGCATGACAAGCACTGCTTGTTCAACATAGAAGCAAGTAGCTCTTGTGCATGTTATAATCCTGTTAATATTTTTAAGGAGTACTGGTAAATATTTGCAGGACTGAGCACAGAGCTTGCTGAGTACCACTGGAGTCCTTCCTCTGATCATCTGACTCCCTTTCCTCCTCTTGCAATGTGTATTAGTACAGATGTGTTGGGATCATCCCAAGGTAGAAGGTACTTTGTTTTCATGTAGAACTGAGAGTTTCTTTCATCAAAAGATGTAATCTATCCCATAATCAGCAAAAGTAATATAGGATGTGACACTTGCTCTTTGAAATGTGTTGAGATAGTTTACTTGGTGGTATTGTGGAGAATTAATCTTGACTAAGTTATCAAAGTTGACCTGCAGTCTTATCTAGGTCAAATGCCTTCCTGACAATGCTCAGATATTCTCATCTGCTGCATACAGCTGAGATACAATTTTAGGGGAGATTTGAGAGGAGTATTCTGGTCTGTTAACTGGACAACTGACCATCTGTGACCATTTCCAGCCAGAGCATCTGGCAGTGGCCGACTGTTTAACAGAGCTGTGAGACAAAAGAGCACCTCTGAGAGCACAGAAAGGATGTGGTGTCTGTGTGTCCTAGGACAGAAATGCATAAATCTTTTACTTATTATGCAATTAAAAGCTGTAATTTCAAACACATGCAAACTTATTAACAATGTGATCTACATGATATGGTTTCTCAGTAGACTAATAGTCTTCAGATGAAAATATTACTTTACAGAATTATATTAAAATGTATATTATCTGTGTGGTTTTGTTGGATTTTCTTTCTATTAGGCATGTAGACAGATGGGAAAATGAAAGAAATGTGAGTTTGGAAATTACAAATTTCACATGGTCACAGTTGACTGAATTGCAAAGGAAGAATTCATGTGCTTGAGTTAACCATTCAGTCATGATGCATGTGGTGTGTTCAGTGTTTATTCTTTATCATAATTCTCAGTATCTAAATATGGTGCCCAAAACATGATCCTTTCCATATACTCTGGTTACTGTAATTTATATTTTTCACATCTACATAATTTGTGCTGCTGCAAGCTGGTTTCACTGAAGAGTAGTTGTTTGTTTTGGTTTTTTTTAATGGGACGTATTGAGTTATTTGAAGTATATATCAAATATGAATTTTCCTAAGTTTCTTTGCTGGGTTTTTTTTTTTTTTTTTTTTTTGTTTGTTTGTTTGTTTTATAGCATTTACAGTAAAAGGCATTCATCACTACAGCTACAAAAGACTCAGCTCAGGAAAATTGATTAGGTCATGATTTTCCACTGCTAAGGTGATTCCTTACACTGCAGCTTGGAAAACTCACAGAGACTTCTCATAGTGATAGTGCCTGTCTGATTGCCCTTTGCCAAACTGCCTGCTTGAAATACTTGTGCATGCCAAATGATTTCTTAGAAAGCAGTATACAGCCAATCTTCTGCCCTGGCACACCTGGTGGTTATAGCAGGTAGAATCATATGCAGTACATAAATCCACAAAGACTGTAGCCACATCCAGACATTAAGCAGGTGATTTGTTCATCTTAATATTTCTTGTGAATAATTTAAGTAATTTGGACCAGTACATTTATTTATTTATGCATTTAAAAATTAAAATTATTAGTTATTAGGAAGTGGTCCTACCTGGTAGAATTTGAAGTGTAACAAGGCAAGCCACCACACTGGGGTTTGTGTCTATGGTAAACTGATTTTTCATGAACTGGACAGAGACTTTGAGGACTGATGTTCTGTCATCCATTTGCCTCTCCTGAGGACCCTAAACTACTGATTTATTGACAGAGTCTTTAAAATAAATGTCTTCATTATGAGCTACAGGAATTAGAATACTGCAAGTGTGAAACTTGAAGGGGAAAGGTGTGTGTTAAGACTTTTGGTGTAATATATGTTGGATAATATGGTCAAAAGGAAGGGTTGTTCATAATTTGAAAAAATATGTTCACAGTCCTAGGTGCTTCCCAGTGGCAAAGAAGAAGCAGTTTCTCATGCATTATCTGTTGCCACTGAATCTAAATGGCTTCCAAACATTCCCCCTTCATGTCTTTGTCATGACCTACAGCTGTCCTACATTCCCTGTTCTTTTGCATAGTTAATAAACTGCAGATAGACTTCCAGTGACATTTGGAGCATGTCAATACATCTGTCCATGGAACTTTCTGCAGATGTTGGTACAAATGCCAGTTGTGCCAGATATGTGTATTGAAGACATTTCAGTTACCCTGTGGCAGTCAGAGTGCATCACAAAATGGTAGTCTCTAACCAGAGAGAACATTAGCATTGTTATTGCAAGCACTGCTGATTGCTTGGTTGTGGGTAGCTTTGATATAACTGCTGTAAATGATTGCAAATGTCTACAGGAGGCCTCTTGATGGAAGTATAATTATGATAGATGAAGCAGAATCAGCCATGTTAGTGTGAAATAGATGACAATGATTAAACATGGAGTGTAGCAATATGAATATTGTGCTGCATATTTTTAGTCTCTTGTTGGTTCCTACCTTGTGTTCTGAGACGTGGCCTCTCTTTCTCCAGTGTAGGTCTACCAGTTATTTCTGTGTGGTTTTAAACTGGATTATTTACATGATAGCCACCATGTAAATAGAATTAAATGATCTGATCATTTATTCTCAAAATAAATATCCACAGTTTCACACAGACATTTGTTTATGTTAAAGGTCTTTGCATTTATTTTTCAATAGCAGGCCATTTCCTAGTCCAGTGTAAAATTCCATTATTACTTGGATGTGCCACAGGAGCAGACCCTTGGGTGCATACCATGCATTTTTGCCTCTATTTTTAATTCCTCCATTGCTTCCTCCTGGTCTAGAAATTTTTCCCTCACAGAGAGTCTTTCATTGTGAGGCTTGGTAAGTCTGCTGGTACCAGGTAATGGTTCAGGATGTGAGTTCAGAAGCTGAAGTGAGTTTTGCTGGTGGAAGAGTTTGTTGGAGAACCTTCTGGAGAGGGGTTTGCAAAACTTGAAAGTTAAAACAAAGACAGTGTCCAGAGAAGCTCAGCTCCCACATTAAGTGTGTTCAGATTATTATTTTTAGAGAGTATTTAAATCATGTGCATGTGCATCTGTGACTCCATGAAGTTGGTATCCCTGCTGGACTGAGTGGGTGTTTGCCTGTCAGAGCTCACTGGGTCTGCAGCTGGATCACTGGTAGGGAAGTGGAGCCTGTGCAAGGATGGCAGTGACTCAGAAGAACCCATCTGAAGCTGGGAGGATATCTTAATGTATATTTATCTGGGAGGATAAAATCAAAATCAACTTCTTGGTTAGCAAATTCAAGAAAGTGTGATCAATTCTGATGCTGTGACACAAGAACTGTTTTTCAAGCTGCCTGGAAATCTTAATTACTGAACTTCATTGTTCAGTCCTTATCATGCTGTAATTAATTAAATGGATGCCACTGGTGATGTTGGTGTGCCTTTAGCCTCCAAGCCTTCTACAGTTGGAGGGAGGGAGGAAAGCAAGAATTCACTCTGCTAATTGATTCTTCCCTGGCTGCTGTGTGGGATCTGTGCCACCCTGGTGCTGGCAGTTCCATGAGGGTGTCAGGAAGTTGCACTTGGGTGACAAGGCAGATGTAGGGTCCCAGTAAATGCACCCAAAACCCTGAGGCCAGGAGGTCCTGGCAGAGATGTGCACATGTTCTGTAGGTGCTCTTTTGCTTTTTGCTGGATGATGATATCGGAGTAACACCTCTCACACAGAGTCTGTTTGCTTTGGTGAAAATGCCTTGTGCTGGGAGCCCAGAGCTCCTTGGCCTTTCCCTGAGAGGGCCCCTCCCTCCCCAGGACAGCCTGTGGGTGCATGTCCTGTGCTGGGAGCATTGCTGCTCTCCTGGGCCTGGGGCTGCAGGGACACTTGGCAGCAGCTGCCAAGTCTTGGATGGCCATGAAATGGAGTGTATGGAGTGTGTTATAAAATAAACCATCAAATTAATATGTTGGTTTATGATTCCTGAGAGGCTTGGAGGCTATGCAATGCAAGCTTTCTCTCTGGGAAAGCTTCTCCTGTGCTGATGGGGTCATCAGAACTGTTTAACATGAGGTGCATAATAGCCCTGGCACTTCTCCTGTTACCCTGGTTTTACATTACCCATTGGCATTTTCCCGTGCCCCAGTCTAGTACTTTTGGAAAAAAAACTCTAGATTCTGTCAGACTCATGTGTGTGATGCACTCCAAAAAGTTTGGTCTTAATCAGAAAAGCTTCCCTGTCTGAAAGCTCTTCTGTGTTCTGCCGGAGCGGAGAAATAAAGCAAAGAGCATTTCCCAGTGTTCCTTGACTTGGACAATGTTTCCAAGTGAAGAATTTGTCAAAGTCTGAATGACACAAAGGCACATTTTGTGACCCTGCATGGCACTCCCCTTTGGAGAGGGAGCTTCTGCTGAAGAATTAGCCAGCTACCTACTACACTTAGGATTCCCCCAGAGACTTGGCCTTCAGTTGTTTAATTTCCCTGGGATCTATTTATATTGTGTTACAGCAATGACTGTAGCTAAGCTTTAGTCCAGGGCAGCAAAGATGACAAGGTCATTGAACAGTCTATAGAAATTGAATAAGGGTGTGTAAGAAGAGTCACTGCAAAGAATTCCTCCAATTAAGCTGCCTGCTGCACATCACCCAAGCTTCTCTTGTAATGATCCTGTTAAAGTGCTTTAAAGTTTCATAAAGCAGCTGATAGGGTGGTGAGATAGCACACAGCAGTTTCATTTGCACCATGTTGCAAATGAATGTGCTGGAAAATGTAAGTTTTAAGAACTTAATGGCATCTCTGACAGTGTTGATGCTATCTTTCTTAAGAATTGCAAATGCTGAAGTATTGAGAAGGAGTACTAAGTGCATTTCATGTGTTAATGCAGTCATTTCTGAAAGCTGGGCTATAATTTCAGTTTTATCCCGTGTTTTGTTGGAGTCAAAATGTAGTCTCACATGCTTGTATCTATCTGACAGTTCTGGAATACTGAAAAATGTGTATATGGCAGTTACTGTGGAAATTTAGTTTGGAATTCCCATACAAATTCCAGGCATTTCTACAGTATCATGAAGTGATGTGAAAGAAACACAGGTTTTTCTTGAGAAATACTCTTTTTCCCCATTCCCTCATTGTTAACTGTTCTCAAATGGCATAAAGAAAATATAATTTAGTATAGCAGATGTACTTTTTTTGCTTGAGGTATTTTACATCAGATCAGACATCCACAGTTAGTGAACTGCTGATTTGAGCAAAAAGACAGCTCTGTTTAAAAAATAATCAGAAATTGCTTTAGGTCTTAAAAAAGATCAACTAAAAGCTCAGTTTTCTTGCTTGGAAAACCAGATGATTGCACTGCCTGCTGTATATACTGTGGTCATTATATTTACATTGTTACATAGTAGAAAGTGTGTAATAGCTCAGTAGGTGACCAGGACAAATATTATCATTTATTTCCACTGTTTACAGCTGGGTCAGTCTAGTGTTTACTCCTGCTGATTACATCCTTAAACTAAACCTCTTATCTGTCAATTCTCCTGATTGTGTGTAACAGCCTTGCTACTACTACTTATCAGCTAAAACATAAGGGATTTGCTGAGAGGGGAGGAGGAATTGGTCAAATTGCACAGGAATAAAACCAAAAGCCCTGGAAGTAAACTGGGTATGTTTAAAATCAGCTAACTGTGACCCCTTTCTTTTCCCCAGCCATGGCAGATAATGTATATTTGTACTTAGCAAACCCAAGCTCTTGCCTAGTCCTGCTATGATAGTGCTTCTGTGGCACCTCAATAAACAAGAGACACACATTCCTTGCTCCAGTCATGAAAGACAGACCTGTCACCACTCTAAATGAGTCTGTCTTCCAAATGCAGACATGGCATATCTGCATATCATTTTTTCCTGTTCTTTTTTCCTTTCAGGTTTTGAAAGTTAGATTATAGATTAGAAGAGAGAATGGAGGGAGCTTTATTACCCTGTGACTTTTTTACCTGTAAGATATCAAAGCAAATGCTCCTTTGATAAGCTTTTACCTCTTTTATATAAGAACCATACTGCATTTTACAGGCTGTAAATGCATGCAGAGATCAAACTGGGTTTGTGTTTTGTTGTGATTTACAAACTGCTGCATCATGTTTTGTTTCCTGCAGTGCTAGCAATTTCTCCAGATCTGTTTGTAGCAGAGAGATCCCTTTAGGCTCAGATTTACCATCCATGCTTGTGGAAGACCAGACTGAGTGCCAGAGGCAGGGAAGGCATCAAATCTGTCCTGTGTGGCATTTCTGCTGGTGTCCTGTTGGTCTGTGTGCAGCTGGGCTGTACTGGGGGAGTAGAGGAGGCTGCACAGTGCAAACACACTGGCAGGAGGTGAGCAGACCCTGGTCCCAGACTCACCCACTGGGTTCATGCCTTCCTTAGGGAAGGAAAATACTACACTGCTCTGCTTAGGTGAAATTGATTCATCAGGGCTGTAAATTGAATACTTACTGGGCAAAACTGAAGCTGGTGTTGAAGTCTGTGGCCCTTTGTTGGAGCTTGTCAGCCTGGCTTCCATTGCATCGACTGTGTCTTGGGCAAAGCTTTATTTAAGCTCTGAGTGGGAATCCCAGATAAATATCAGCTTGTTCTGAGCAGATTTGCTGGGGAGTAGCCAGTTAACTGTCAGCTGCTAATGCCTCATACCTTCTGTGCAGTTCAAGTGACACATCTGTAAAAAGCTGTAATGCCTTCCTTCCTGTGCAGTTCTGCCATTATTTGTTTTGCATTGTGCAATATTGCAGATTTGTATCATTATTGCACATTTTCACTTTAATTTTTGTTCTTAAGAAGATTTGTCCTCTACATTTTCTGTCAGAATTTAAATTTACCTCTATTAAAGAAATTGGATTTATATGTTTTTCTAAACCACATCACAGTTACTTCTGCCCATGTTTTTTGGTTTTTTTGAAAATAAACATTCTTTTCATACAGTTCATTTCTAGTGGAAAGCTTTAATTAATTTTTAATGTCTTTGCCAATTTTTAATTACATCATCTATCCTCTCTAGGTTACCAATTTAGAAAGTAATCAACTGCAGTAGGCACTGGAATACTGACATTTGTAACACCTGCATCAGTGGCATAACTTGTTTTGGTGTTGATTAAAATGTTATGTATGACAGACCCTTATGAAGAGGAATCCCTGGGCTTGCTTTTACTCACCAACAGAGCCATGGAATGGCTCTAAAACTCGTGGAAATGTATTAACTTGTTAGCATGATAAGCTCTTAATCTTGGGTCAGAAAGATGCATTCTTGCTCTCTTATTTAAGATCTTTCATGAGCAGGTAGACTGTGGATAGATTTTGGAAGGATTTTATGTCTAACATATTTTTATGTAACCTTCTGGAACATGCTCTGGTCCAGTTTGAACTTGGTTATAGCCACAATATCCTCATTTAAACATGCCTGGACTTTCAGCTTCCCAAGCTAGTGGCTCTTCAAAGGGAAAGGACATGGCAAGGGAGTAGATCCTCAGTGCAGAATAAGCATTGAGTGTACTGTACTTAAAAAATCAAAATGAAGAGTGCTAAGACAAGTTAAGCCCTGCTCTAGAGAGATACTGTGAGCTGTCAGGATGAGGGAAGTGTCATTGTTTGGGACAATGTTAAAGGTAATAATGTAAAGATATGGGCTTTGCTAAGGCTGCAGGAGAAATTATGTTCCATGGGCCAGCAGCATGGAGGGCTTTTACCTATTTTTGAGACTTTTGCCTCTTTATCTGTCCCCATAACTGAGTTGGACATGTTTTTCTCAGGGGATCAGATTAATTGTGTCACAACTCAAAGAACTGGAATCATGGGTGCTTCAAAGTAGGAGGAGAAAATTTTTTGCACTCTGGCAAAAAAAACTTGCCAGCCTGTAGTGAAGCAAAATGTGATGTCCTCAGGGTATTTAAAGGTAAACTTTTCCACGGTGGGAAAGTGATTAGAATCTTGCAGGAAATGCTCTCTGCTGCTCTGTGGTCCTGGGGTAGGAATTCCACCATTTAGAGGTAAACCTGTGTGGGAATTCAGCTGGGAGATTGTGTCATGTTGATTGAGTAACAGTTAGGATGCATGAAAATAGTGTTGCATTGTTCATTTGCTGGAGCTGAAGGTTAAAATTTGCTTCATGAAAGGACATATTGATCACTCCTTACAATAAGAGAGTAGTAAATAACTTTAAATTAAGAACCACCAAAATGTTTTTTAAGTATTACAATGAATATGTAATAAGTACATTTTGATAGCTGTAAAGTAAAAGTGACCACTAAATAAAGGCTTAATTTCTTGAAACTGGAAATTAAGTTAAATGTATAACCCCCATTTAAAGCTAAAAATGAGCAAGCAGGAATGATGGCAGGAATGGCCAGATAAGTGATAAGTTTCTTAAACAAAACAACAAAATAAACCAAACAAAAGAACCCCAGAAGTCTGAACTGCTATGTACATTCCTGCTGTACAATCCTTTTTAGATTTAAACAGAACTCTAAATATGGTGGGTGGTTTTTTTCCCCTCCTTTTTTTTTCCTGGAATGAGAGGATTTGTCTCTGGGAGACAGCATTATTTAATTTGCTATTTATTGGACTTCATTAGTAAAATACTTAAGTGCTGGATTGCAAAGAAACTGCTCCTTGGAGAAAGCTTAGAGAAAACTCCTGTTATAGGAAATTAAATCAACATTGTCCATTAATCATGCTGCATGTCAACCCCCAGACCTCTCTTGATTGTTCTTGGTGAATGTGAGGAACCATTAGATGTGTGAGGTCCTTAAAGGTCTGAGTAAGTCAAAGGGGAAGAGTTTAAAAAAATGCCACCATTAGCACATGAAAGAGACTTCAGAGTGGACAGAAGAAAACATTTGCTGTACAGGGCTAGGTACATTTCTTAATTTTTTTTCCTTTTTTGTTTATTATTTTCTTCCGTTGTTAAACAACAATCCAGATGTTGTGATCCAAATGTTAATTTAATTCATCCTGAAGCTTTTTTTCATTAACTTTTTTTTGGGTCATGTTACTAGTTGTAGTTGTATGGGAAAGGTAAGAGTAGGGGATCTTTGTAATTTCTGTGTTAGTGATAAATAAACACACTTCTAAAGCTGAGCTAATATGTCTTCTGGTAGCCTCTCCTGAGTAACACCTTGGTTTTATATTTGCCATGAAGGCATTATTGCTAACAGAAGCATTTTTTCAATTTTGGGAAAAGATGCAATTGTGAAAAAGTGCATGTTTGTTTTTTGCAGGCTTCCTGCAGTCACACTTCTGTGGCAAACGAAGGGGGGATGCAGGAAGCAGGGAAAAAAGCCCCTCTTGCTGTAAAACATCTCTTCCAAACCTGGGTTTTTAAGGTTTCTTTATTTCTTTGTTTTTGGGGTTTTGGGTTTTTTTGGTTGGTTGGTGGGGGGGGGGGGTTGTTTGGTTTTTTGTTTTATTTTGGGGTTTTTTGTGGGTGCAGGTTTTTTTGTTTTGTTTTTTGGGGTTTTTTTGTTAGTTATTTTGGGGGGAGGTTTGTTTTGGTTTTTTGTTTCTAATCTAGGAAAAAAGGTTTAGTATAAGTAGGATTTGCATAAAAAGTGTATTTCAACATTTATACTCACTTTCAGTGGGTTTTTTTACCTTTATCATAGCTGAATATTGTACCCCTGTTCAAGCTGGTTATCATTACAGAACAAAACCACTTGTCGCTGCATGTGCTTGTAGAAATCAGGACAGGGAAATCATTCTGATCCTCTTTGGTAGATCTGTGAAAGACTTGAGTTTTCTGCCTCTGGTGGCATCCACTTGTGCATGCTGGGGGTGTTGTACAACTGGCAGTTCTGTATCCTCATACAAAGGAGGAGTATACAGAACCCTGAGTATGCAAATACACCTTGAAAATGTGGATTTTTAAAAGGCAGTTGAGCTGGAGATGGTTTGGGGTAGTAGGTGGGATGGTGTATGTGGGAGAAGAGAGAGACAGATGTTGTACTACTGTGCCTTTAGTCAATTTACCAACTTTGTCCCTTGTATATTCAAGGTGCAGGGAGGGCTGTGCTCACAGCCTGCTGCCCAGCCCAGCGTGTGTGTGTGTCTGTATTTGCATGGGTATATGGAGACTGTTGGGAGAAAAATAGGATATCTTTTTGATCCTCTTTGTTTTAGTCTAGCCCAGCAGTTCTCCATTCCAAGTGCCTCTCACTGTGTTAGTACTTTGTATTTATTGTTGTTTCCATGATAATTTCTAATGGCCTAATTTGGCCTTTTTACTCTCTTCATGTCTTGGCTGCCCTCTTACAGCTTCTCACCTGCCTTTATTTAATCTCTCACAGTTTCCCATCAGCCCTCGTTGCCTTGGTGACAATCACTTGCCTTAGAAATCTCCATCTGTAGCACTCCCTACCAGTTGTTCATGCTGGAAAACTTTTCTCAGAGGCGGCTTGGATGGATGCAGTCTGTGTGCTGTCCAGGCAGGGCAGGCAGGCACACATGGGCTGTGTTTGGTATCACTGGCAGATAGGCAGGGATGCTCATCCTTGTCCTTCGGAACTGACAGCCAGATCTGAAGGAGAAGCCTTCCAAGCCAATCAAATACCTGAAGAAAAGCACCAAGCACAGGACAGCAGAGTGAGCTGCTGGGTGTGATTCAGAGTGCAGGCACAGGAGCAGGGCTCTCCAGCTGACCCAGCAGTGCCTGCACCTCCCTCTTTCCCTGGAGCCTCCCTGCTGGAAGATCTGTCTCTCAAGGGTCAGCTTCCCCCTTGCTGGAGGAGCCTGCCAGTGGGAGCTCAGAGCCTGTGCTGTCTCTTGTGCCCCTGTGCAGGGCAGCTCTGCCTGGAGCATCCACCTTAGGCAGTTCTATTCCCACTTTGCTAATAGCAGTGCTCATCTGTCTGTGCTGAGAACACATGCTGTGCTCTTCCAGCAGTCTGTCAGCATTCCCATGAGTTTCACAGGTGAGTCAGTGTCCACTGTCCCATGGTACACACTGGGTACCCTGAACACAAGGAAGAGAAGAATCCTTTTCATGGACTGCTCAGGTACTGATGGTTTAAGCTGAGTGAGACAGTGATATCCATGCAGTCAGTGGCAGAACTGAGCTGTGAGTATCCTGCTTTCCTGCTTTTCATTCAGTCTATTAGATAACAGCTCCCCCTTGAGGGAAATGTCTTTTATTAATAAACTCATGGCTCTGGGATCAGTGGAGTTTTTTGGGTAGGTTTGAGGGTCACAGTTTCACCAGGCTGATAAAACAAAGCAGACTCGTGGTGGCTGTGCTGAGTCCTGAGCAGCTGCCAGGGCTCCCTCTGCTGCCTTGGGATGTTGTTCAGCTCTCAGAATTGGTCCAAGTGCAGCTCAGAGCACAATAAAGTAGCAAAAGGTGGCACTTTTGGAAGAGAACACCAACATTTCTTGTGTACTCTGTGAATTCGTGCTGCTGCTCTCTGTGCCTGCACACTTGTGTTGGGGCACAGGGATGGGTGGGAAGTGGCAGAGGAAGGCAGCAGGAGCAGGGAGTGCTGAAGGGTGAGGGGAGCAGGCTGGCTTCTTTCAGCAGCAGCACTGCTAATCCTGCTTTAAAATGCTCATCAAACTGCAGGCTCAAGAGAGCATTTGTAAAACTGAACTGATGTTGGGAAAGCATTTCAGCTGTACAGAGGGAGATAGCTAGCTAAGAGTTAAGTAGCTGTGTGTTTATTTTACTTAAGCAATCAATCAGTCAGACTGCTTTCCACTTCCTAAGTGTTGTATAAACTTCATATGCAGAGAGGGATTACATCAAGATAATTTTCTTCTCCTTTTTTCAATCAAGATATTGATATGGGTTGAATTTAAATCTTGAATGCATTAGAGAAGTTAACAAAAATAACTTCCATTATTAATTGTATCCTACTTGCTCTTTACCTTTCAGTTTCTTAATACAATGTTTGACAGGTATTAAATGCTTGTTCTTCACAAAGCTATTAAATAATACAGTAGGTAAGGCAGAAGATTTACATTGTAACTTGTCTGTGGTCAAATATCTGGACAACAGTAGCATTGCTTCCTACAAAAACCGATTTTGTGTACTAAAAATAAAAAAGTTAAACATTTTAAAGGAAAAATTTAAACCAGAACAAATTCCCATGTACATAATAATGGAAAATACTTTACAGATATAAGAAACGTTTGTGAAGAAAAGGACACAATCATTAAAATTCTGCAGAGTTTCTGCAGAGGTATACTTTCTTTCCTATTTTGTTATTGTTATCCTTTAAAGTACAATAGTTTTTACCTGTAGTAAATGCTATCTATATTAAAAACATATAATGTTGTACCCGATTTCCATGTGGGGAAAGATAAACTTTTGTCTTTATGAAATACCACAAAATGTAAAATAAATAGTAGAAGTTGTGTTGTCAGCCAGAAGAGCAAAAGATTTTCAAAAGTTTGAGGAAGCCTGAAATCTTTTAGGCTACTCTTGTTTGATGCTTCTTTGTGTAGACGTTCAGCATCTTTGTAGAAGGGTACTCAGGCCACAGTTCACTGAGTAAAGGATTTGAGCACCTGAGAGTATTAGATCTAAATTCAGGTTGCACATGTTGACCGCTTTTACATCACCTGCCAGATTTGTCTGTGGTACTTTCAAGAGTTGGTGTTTCAGAAACTTGGTCTTAATTAAATCATCTTCAAATAAACCATTAACATCTATTTAACTAAAGGCAACAACATCATTAACTTGCACAGCTGCTGCCACTAGTATGGACTGAGTAATCCTCCTGATAAATTATCTTAGAAAGCACAGGCTTGGCCTGGAAAGAGAGAACACAAGATGTCATTGAAATACTGTTTTGGGAGGAGTCAGTATGGAGGTGAAAAGTTATTATAATTTTTACAGAGAAGCAGGTTGTCCTGGCCTTCTAGATGGGTATTTTCAGCATACTGAGAGCACTCAAACTGAGTGTAAGTATGTAGTATATCAGGCTTCATTGCCTGGTGACAAGCTGTCACTTACTGTGTTCTTTTAATAAATGTTTCTGTGCAAATTCATAGCACAAAGCTCATTATGAACAGCTTCTGCCAGTGTGCCACTGGATGTAACCGTGGTGAATATTAGAGCCAAGGATGTTGTAGGGTCCTGGATATTTCTGTTGTCATTACACCTGGAAATTTTCTTTAGGGCATGTTTTAGAAGTTTGGGATGTGCTGTATGAAAATGTGAAGGGTAAAAATAACACTGCTGTGCCAAGGCATTAGGGAGGTGGCTCAGCATAATCTAAATGGAATTAAAATGAATACCCTTCTTAAATGTCAAAGATGGGCAGCCACTCAGAGACACTGAAGGGAATGAGGCCTCTAAGAAGCTAGGGAGGGAAAAGTAACAGACATGTTCATGTATGGGAGGGATCCTGCAGTGCATTTCACAGCTGAGGAAGCAGAGCCCTGTGTCCTCAGGCCATCACACTTCAGGTGGAATTACATGCTGAGCTAAGGCATTAGAGATGAACTCTTTACAAGTGCTGTTAGCTGTCTTCCCTGCTTCCTGCTTTAATAACATGTGTAATTGGAAAATATTTAGTATTATATGATGGATTCTCAATGGATAATTTCTATTAAAAGTAGTGTAATAGAGAAAGCTCAATGCCACCCCTTTTGTAGTTGTGGGGTTTTTTTTATGCACCTGGATTTTACTTCAGCAAATTAAGTATGAGAGTTGTAATATTAGCAGTAAAAGTATCAGTCTAGCTGGCAGCTCATGACAAATGGGCCAGTTCAGCAATCTCACTATAAAATTTGTCAGCTGTCTGGGTTAGTTTGTCCCCCTTCTCCTGTATTCAACCAATGAGTGCCAAATTTTGAGCTTCCCTAAGAGGCTGCTGTATTTACACCTGCAGACAGTCTGTATGATAACAGCTCAGTGCCCACCCAACTGGGCATGCCCCCAGGCCCATGGGCACAGTGCAGGTGGGTGTCTGTGTGTCCTGCAGTGCCCCTTGGCTGCCTGGTGTCCCTGCAGTGGGAGAGAGCAGAGCAGGGCCTGTGACACCTGCAATAACAACATCCTGCTGAAGGTTGGGCCCTAATTGTAGATGCAGCTGGACAGAGCCCATGCAGCCAAAATTTGCCTTAAGAAAAACACAGTGGTGGTTTCCCCTGGCATGTAACTTGTTTGTTTTACTGTCACAATGGACTTGTTTGACACCTAACAAGTGGAATGTGTTTTAGTGCAGTTCCTTGTTATCCTCTGGAGGAGGAAAGAGCCAGACTGATTTTTAGTTGCCCTGCCTGAGACTTTTGCATCTTGCAGTCATGCTTGCAACAGCACAGACCTTAAAGCCTGAGATCTGAGTCACCAGACCACAGATGTTTTTGCAATGAAACCGTGCACCTCCTACCAAGTCACTGTGGTGCAAGTAATGATAGATAGTGTTTTCATTTTGCTGCACAAAAGGGTCAAAATGGCACGGGGAGTCCATGACAGAGCAGCAGAAAATGTTGGTTCTGAAAGGAAATTTATATCATAGCTCCAGGGGGAAGTTTGGGCGCTGTGAACAGATTGCCTTTGTCATTGTGTGCAAATGTGTTGTTTGTAAGGTGATGCTGGATGTCAGGCAGTCAGTGCATGTGTGTGATAGATCTTGGTACCTAAACAAATGTTAAACCAAATTTGGTAAATGCTTATTGAAGTGTGTTTAGGTGTATCTTCTGGAAGCATTCCTCTTAGCATGAAGGCCAGGCAAATTGTCTAAACATTCTTCCTATCTGCAGCCCAGAAGTGTCCCTCTCTACTAGGGAGATCATCTTTTCAGCCTCTTGCATCTTACAGAAAAGACCTTTTATAGCATGCTCCTGTTTTGTAGCAGCATTTCTGTGTGGGCTGTTCCTTTCCCCTTTTCCTGAGCCACTGTAGAAATGTTTGATTCACTGGCAGTGTTCTGTCACTTGTGCAGGGCTCACTGCTGTGTGTAAGGGAACCTGTTGTGTGGGGTGGCACATCCTGTTTGGATCACTGCATGAATTCTCAGTGGACATGTGTGTGTTAGTAACTGGGGTAATTACAGCTCTGCTGGCTCCTTCGGACACTCTCCCTTCCCCCTGGCCCTCCCTTTCTTCTTGCAGAGATGGCCTCTCTACATAATTCCATTAAAGTGATTGTGCTCCGAGGGGTGGACTCAGGGGCAGTGCTCTCATCTTTCAAAGCAGGACCAATGAGCTATGTGCTTTCCACTGGGCAGCAACAAAAGAAAAGGTCTCTTAGAAGAAAAGAAGAGCACAAAAGATCAAAATTAGGTGTTTGTCCAGGCCTCTGGTATTGCTTTCAAGTTAGCTTTTGAGGGCTCACTTTGAAAAGGGTGAGCCAGGCTAGTTAACATAAGGGTGTCTGCTGGTTTAGAGAGCATTGTTGGAATAATATTGGAAGAGAGCTTTTTGCTTGTGCAGTGGAATAGCTCTCTGAAATGCAGGAGAAACACAGGGACTGATGGCAGCCCTTACAGGCATGGTGGGAATGTCCTACACCCGTGAGGAAATCGAGAAAACTTAAAATCCTTGAGCTTTGCTTCACTTACTTTAAACAGATTAGAGAGCTTTAGATAGTTGTTATTTCTGCGGGCCCAAAGGCTGCAATGCTGTGTGCTGGGAGCTCATCCTGCCCTCCCCCAGCAGCTGCTGTGTGAGCCTGCTGGTGGGCAGTAGGAGAGGGGATGTTTTTACTGCAAGGGGGTGTGAGGTGTTGTTTGTCCTGGGGCCCTCGGAGGGGATAGCACAAAGCTACAAAAGGGATACAGACCCCTTTCAGATTTAGACAAATAAGCCAGAGCCATCCAAAGCCCTGGAAAGACAGACTGTTTAGCTGGATCAACTCTCATGTGTCATATGTTCCAGTTTCTACCAAAATAAACTTTTACAATGTTGTACAAAGAACAAATTGCTTCGTTTCTGCTTCAGTTATTTGGTTTGCAAAGGAAAACATGAGTACCACAGGCAGTCTTTGTTCTATCTAAATGTTTAAAGTTACCTTTAAATTGAAAAAGAAGTCATGACATATAAAATATTGGTAATTTGTAACTATCAAATTACCTATTTGATAGTTACAAATTACCAATATTTTATATGTCATTTACCTATAGTACCTATACTATTACAAATTATCAAATTTGTAACTATCAAACTATTTTAATGTGATATTAAAGGTGGTTATTTAAAATTTGATCAATTCAGTAGTGCAACCAGTTGCAATTCCAACTCATTTAAAACAAAAGAAATTAAATATTATTATTTGAAGCCAGTAATAATGCTTAGAAATTGAATATCCAGAGCTTCAGCAAGTCTTAAAAAACTGTAGTAGGGCGTGGTTTCTTAACTGTGTTTAATTGTTTAATGATATGCACAAATAAGGTAAAAGGGCATTTTTTTAGCAAAGTGCAATAAAATCCAGCACTGAAAATCAGAGAGGGAATACCTGCTTTAGAGAAGAACAGACCTGAGTCTGTCTCATCCTCCTGCCTCCCAGCTCTGGGTTTGTGTTTGGCTTGACGAGCTTCTCCCTGTCCTTTTCCTCTGCTACGTTTGAAATGTATTTGCTTATTTTCCTAATAAGTTTCTGCTGTATTTACATTACTTTGCTTCAAAAGTACATTTTTAAGGATAGTATTTCTCAGTGCTCTTCCTTTCCCACCCTTCCCCCTTAATAATTCCCCTGGACCTCTGTTGCTTGGAGCAGACTTTGGCTAGCCCCAGATTCGGTGTCAGAGGCCGTGACCCCGTGTCAGAGCAGCCCATGCTGCTGGCCTCTTCTCTGAATAATTATCTGGACTTTATTGTCTTGGAGGGATGGGCTTGGGGGCAGCACAGTCACCCTGGCAAACCAGACCAACGAGCTCTCCAGCCAGACCACTGCCCAACAAAGGACCTGTAGGTTACACAAAAAAATCCAGCAGCACAAAAGATTAAATTAAAAATGGACATTTGGACACAGAAGTTTTTTCCTTAGAACAACTATTTTTTCAGTCCACTATGGGTTTGATGCTTTTAACTGAAAGGAAAAAGTATTATTTTAAATTTTGTATCAAGCTAGAATAAAGTTGGAATATTTTCTCATCTCCTTCCTCACTATTAGAATTGTCACACTGGCTGTAGCTTAAGAAGTTGTTTCTAGGTTTTTAGTCACTGAAACCAAACCTTTTTTTTCCCCTCTAGAAATTTAGTGCTGTACCAATTATTTTATAAATAAGAGCCCTCAGTAATTTAATTTCTATCAATATTTTCCTTTGAAATTGTTGGGAACAGGGATGTCCAAAACAGGCATGAAAGTGTGTTTCAACAGTACATGATAGTAAAATGTCCATTTTCTTTCATCTTCCCTATCTTTTCCTCCCTGCAAAGAGGACTTAAAATGTCTGAAATCCAGATTGTGGGGTGCTGTCTCTTCTTATCAGGACTGAATGAAAGGCTGCTGGAGGTGGACTCACTGTTCTGGAGGGGTGGAAAAAAAAAAAAGTTCTTTCATGGTCTGACCTCGGATTCTTTCTTAATTTTATCTAGCCCTGACCTGTTGGCTCTGCTCTGGCTCCTTTCAAGGCCTTCAGAGCTTCACAAACACGCAGCAGCTGAAAGAAACAATGACAGGGCTTTTAGGGGCTGCAATATTACACTCTCTTGTAACCTTGGCTAAATAGCCTGCAAACAGATGCTTTCTCTGAAGCATTTGTCAAAAAGCCAAAATTTTGGCTGTGTTGATATCAGCAAAGACTTTTTAACACTCTTGGTTTAGGACTCCTGATTTTGTATTCAATCTAAGCTTCAGCTGAATGAGCAGTTACCCAGAGTGTGCCTGATGTGTACAATACATAAAAACCTGCTGTCACAGGTTTTATACTTATCTTTAATGCTGTAAATTTACCTAGGACAGAAGAATCGTATAAAAACAAATTATCAAAATCTGAATGGGATAAACTGATTTGAAGATAGTGTTAATGTGCAATCAGGACATTTGTATTTCTCTGTGTTCTTTTGAAAGGGAGGATGGAACTATACATTGATTAGGATTTTTCATTGGCTGTGTTGTTAGTGTCATGCTGCTTTAGTCTTAGAGAGTGTTAATGATGTAATATAATATTGAAAATAGAATTTTTGTTCCTGTGAATGTGGAAGTGACTTTATTTTTCTTAGTAAATTTTTCTAAAACTTTGGTTTAGAAAAACCAAATTGCAAGTTTCTGTGAAATCTTGGTAATTTAAGAATGAGGAAGCTGCATTGTAAAGTGCTTCACCAGCTGCAAAGTGATTAGAAGCACGTTTCTGTTTTTAGTGGTTTAAGTGCAAATACAGGCATTTAATCCTTGGTGCCTCCCGTTTTTCCAGCTGTGTCCATTGGAGGTGCATGAGGACACCACCTGGCTGCCGTGAGCTATAACCCTGCCAGATGGAATGAGCCTTCCCCTCCCCATGCCACCTTTATCACTTGGGAATGGCTTCAAAGCAGAGAACCTCAAATTTCTTCTGCCTACCACTGTGTATAAATTCACTAGACCATTTATACCATCCCAGGCTTTCAAAATAGCCTCTAAATCTTGAATCTGTACTAAAATCTTAAGTGTTGGAAAAGAAAATGGGAGTATCTGAATGTGAATATTTCTGACTGGCAGCTGGTTTGTAGTTGCAAGTTTTCCCCTTCCTGAAAGAGAAAAAGAAGATTTACATGGAAGCAAGGCTGATGGCAGGAGTAAAAATTACTGAGTAATTTCAAGGAGGTGCAATTAAATGTAGTTGTTCCAATGAAGTGCAGAGCAACAGAACTGCTAATAAGTCAAGTCTCAGTTCTTTGGGATGTTTTGCAGTTTCTCTGTTTCTCACATCCAGACAGATAAACAGCTGTGGTTCTCCCTCTATGCTGGGAAATGAAATGAGTTGTCACCAACCAGGTTGAACATCTGAGTGCACTGTAGAATTTTTCTTGAAGAATCTGTATCTGCTGTGACCTTCCTGTCTGCTTTCTGACAAGCTAAATATAATCTCTAAGATTATATATCAGGGATGGAGTAGGACAGGGAAATACACCAATAAATCATTGTCATCTGAATTCGTACTGAAATTCAGCTACTGCAATGTTTTAAGTTTTTCCAAGTTGCAATCCTTGTTTTAAATTATAGTTCAGCTTAATTTGTTTGCTCAAACTTGCAGTATTTACCTTTACTCTAGTTTTACTCTGAGGTGTAGAACCCATTGTCAGGCTCACAAAGTGAAGGCAAGGCTCCCCCCTGTGTCTCTCTGCTGAAACACCCAGCAGGGTGGATCTGCAGGGCTCACTGCAAGTGTCCATGGGAGAGTGAATGACAGGATTTGGGGTTCCAGAGGAATGTCACCAGGGAGCACTGACCCACCTACTACAACTGCCATAGGAAGATGAGGCTGAGCCAACATCAGTTGCAAACCGGTGATTTTTGGGACAGTGTCTGTTTTGATATTTGAAGTTAATCAAAATAAGGCATAAACAGTAGACATAAGGTACTTTTTCCTACTCTTATTTTATAGGAATATTGTTACCAGAAGCAAAATTTGTGCCTCTGATGGAAGTGTTATTCACGTGTTCTTAATGCTGATAGGTTTTGGTTACACAAAAAAGGTGTGTGCAGCAGATCCCTTGAACTGTGGAAAGCTACTCCAACTTATCACATCCACTCTGTGATGTCTTTTAAGTCAATCTCTGTGTGTTCCAGAGGCACTCTTGTAATAAAATTTATGAATTAGCTTTAGTGTGTTAGCATCAGCATCACTGCCAACCCCCTGAGTTGTACAGTGTAGATTTGTTGTCCTTTCCACCAGCTGATTTAAGTAATAACAATAAAAATGCCTATTAAAGACCTCTAGGTGCTGTGACAAATTTAATACAATCTAATACCAGCAGCACAACACCCCCCAAATGATATTTAACAGAAACAAATTAACTATAAAAAATTCTGCCAGTTGGTAAACAGGCTACAAAATTGTTCCTGTTCACCTTAGGACTGGGAACAAGCCTTCAACCTCCACACAAATGCTGGCAACTGCAAGAGAATTAATTGCAACAATTCATTGTTACCTGTTATTTACAGAAGTTCTGAAAATGCAGAGATGAAATCTTGATGTGTGTTTTTTTTTACTCAAGCTGAATTTATGTTGAGCAGGCTGAGTAAATCCCTGCACCTGCTTTGTTCCTGAAGAGCTGTGATTTTCTGGGGAGGGATGTGTTCCTCCTGGGTCTGCTGTGAGCAGGACTGTTCCCTCCAAGCCTTCTGTGCATGGATCTCAGGCTGTCAGTCCCCAGGTGGCCGTGCTATCCCCAGTCTCTTATCAATGATTTATGTGTAAACTACTCAAGATACCTGTGCTGGTTCAAGATAAAGCTCCTGAAGTTTGTTTTCTCTCTACGGATGTGTCTGGCTTGGAGTGTTTGATCCAGCTGGTGAGCTGTGAGATGAAAGTGTGTCTGCCAGGTGTGGGTTGGGATTGCCACTGAGCAGTAAATCATATCATCAGCCTGAAAAGGAAATGTAAAATTGTTACAAATGTTCTAAACAAAGGCTACTTCAGACAAAAAAATATTTCTCACCACCTCATGAAATAAATAGTGAGCAAAAAAGTGTTGTAACTGAGGCAGGGCTTTGGCAGAGCTTTGGTTACTGTGTTTGGCATGTGGTGAAAAGAACTGCCAATGTGGATCTGCATCTTGGTGGTGCTTTGATCTGGTCCTTCCTTACCTTATGTGTGCTCTGTGAAGCGAGTTTCACATCAGTTTCTATTGCTGCTCAGACTTTTGATTCTTTTCTATTCTCCTTTTTAGGTGACTGTAGCATTTAGGCTTTCCTAGGCCAGTACATAAGTACTCCTCCCTCCTCAGTTGCTATTTCAGTTCTAGAAACCAGCAGATGGGTTTAACCATAGATGCCCTAACGTGTGACAGCTTAAAAATTCTGACATTGCTTTTGGCTTGAAATGGTCCTGCTACCAATTAAACCATGATATCATGAAGTGGATATAACCCTGTTTTTCAGATGGTAGAGACTAGTTTACTTTGAAAATGGTTTTTTATATAAAGATAATTCTGCTTGAAACTTCTTGTGTTATACAGGAGTAAGAAGAATAGCGTTCGGCATTGTGCTTCTTCTACATGTAAAAAGTGTTAAGGATAGTTAAAGTAAGATTTTAAAAACATGTTTTTCTCAAAGACATTTGATTTTTTTTTTGGTGGGAGTTAGATTTTTTTTTGCCTTTCTTCCACATCCCATTATTCTTCCTTTTCTCCTCAATCAAGTGTTAATGAAGAATTCAGTTTAAAAAAATGAGGTGAGGATAAACAGACCTCACAGGCTCCTCATTCTGCTCAGCAGGGCACTAGAGCTCGGCTACCCCTCATTTCACCGTGAAGATGATCAGTTCTGGGCGAGCACTTTCAAAGGGCAGGGAGTTTTTGAAGGTGCTGGGCAGGATGATGGATGCATGGCCGCGCCTGTCATGCTGCGTCCTGCGGAAATGCAGCGGGGGCTGCGGGTGGAGGGGCAGGAGCCCCAGCCAGCCCTGGGCTCTGCCCCAGCCCCTCCTGGGGGGCTCTGCCCCAGCCCCTCCTGGGGGGCTCTGCCCCAGCCCCTCCTGGGGGGCTCTGCCCCAGCCCCTCCTGGGGGGCTCTGCCCCATCTCGGGCTCTGCCGAGCCTGGCTGGCACAGAGCTCTCGTTAACAGCAGCCTCTCTCCTCTGCTCCCAGAGAGGCATTGAAGGTGTCCCTCTGACCTCTGATCTAAACTCTGGCTTTGTTTTTGAATCCTTGGTTGTGTGTGTTCCTACCGCAGGCTGAGAGCCCAGGAAGGCGTTTCTGCTGTGCTGAGATGCATGCTGTAATATTCCTCAGCAAGGCACCCTTGATTTTGGTCTATTCAAATCATTTGGAACTTTGAAAGATTTTTATCATTTATTCTTTTGGTTGGGCCAAGTGTTCTTAAATTCACCTTGCATTTTTACAAATCTTAAAAAATATTACAATTTTTTACATATAACATCTTTATATTTTTCTGAATTTTCAGTGTTAGAATTCCATATTTTCTTTTATCACATGCTTAAGAGTATTCTGTGTGTTTGTATCCATCTCCTTTTTTTCTGATTTGTAAGTTGTTGCCTAGGAACAGCTGATGTCATCTGTTGTAAAAGTGCTATTGTAAAGTGAAAAAAAAAAAACCTCCAAAGCAAATGAGAATTTTACTCTTGTTTAAAAAATCATGTTTTTTTCTTTTTCTACATTTTGTAATTTGTTACATTGCCTTCTAGTGATGTTAAAGTCTAAAAAAAATGGGAATGCCCTCCTCTGGCCTGTTCTACCATTAAGGTCAAACACATCAAAGAAATGCTTCAAATATAATAATCCAAATACAAGAGCCCTTTTGCTTTTGCACCTACCTATATTTGGATTTTGGTAAAATAACCTTTCAAAAAAACCCATAAAATACATAGAGATGTTAACTCTACCTAGTGATATCTCATTTACAGCTGATATGGGTAACTACAGAGCAAAAAGTGCCTATTTCAAAATAAATACCAAAAGATTTTATAAAGGGCACTATTAGGAATTTACTCTGCCCCGTTTCCAGAAGCATCCAATCATTTCCTTCAGATGGTGTTGCTGGTGCAGTGACTGCAGAGGGAGCCAACGATCTGATGGAAACAACAGGCCCATTCCTGCTCAAGGAATGTCAGGACTTGGTGTTCCTGTTTATTTCATGAGAGGCCACATCAAATCTCAGCTAAAAGGAGAAAGGGAAGAGCTTATTTTGAGAAGGGACAGTATCTTAGGGCAAAGAAAGAAGACATGAGCAAGATCAGCACAGTTATATAACATCTGAAACTCCCAAAATCCTAAGTAAAAGCAATAGGTTCATGTCATCAGAAGAGGAGAATATCCCAGTGCCTGCATTAGTCCTGGGGTGAAGTTTAGCTCCTTTGAGTTGGTAGCAAATGCTGCCACCCTGCAAGTCACTGTTGTGTGCAAGGGGTTGGTTGCTAATGCAGTTGCAAGGGAGTAGCTGCAGGAAGCAGAGCAGCCACCCTGGAGCCTGCACTTGGCCTCCTGTGGGTGCCCCACACCACCACCACTTGGAGAGCTCCAGGGCCCTTCCTAACTCATTTCTCTGTAGCAATTTTTCACTTGCATCAAGGCCAGCATGTCATCAACAGAACAGAGAAGCAGCAAACTGAAATGTGGCCAAAGGTGTGGGCAGAGAAATGGAATGGGGAGATCCTTCCAGCTTGGAATGGTGACCCTCGAGGACTGCCAGAGCCAGCTTTCAAGAAGACATATGGAGGCAGAATTTCCTAGTCAAAGCATTATTAACAATCCCTCTTGTTTCACAGTTTATCTCCTTCACAGCCTGGAAATAAAACATTTCCCAGTTCTTTGCTGGGGCTGTCCTGCCCTTGCTTTGACTGCCCTGCTTCCTTGCAGCTTGTGTATGCAGAAACAAATGTTGGTCTCCGTGGACCTCCTGCTGTTTGTTTTAACAAATCTTTATTAAAGGTCTGAAAACAGTATGGTGAATCCTACTGTTAAATCTAGCTCTGCAGCTGTGACAGATAGAAATGTGGTATTTGTCCTACTCCCAGTGATTCTGTTACAAACCTTTGCTTTAGGCTGTTGCAAGTGAGATTGGGAGTTAACTGTTTCTGAGCAAAGAATTGGGGGAATTCGAAGGGCAGGAGAAAAATACAGGCTGCCAGGCATCCAACCTGTCCATCAGTTCACTGCTCGTAGCAAAAAGTTTTGAAACAAACTTTCAGGAGCATCAATTTGTCTCACTATCTGTAGAAGTCCAAATAGATATATTTTTTTTCTTTCTTTTTTTCTTTTTTTTTTTTGCTTGAGCTGAATTATTCCTCTGCTTTTTCTGCAGATCCTAGAAGAAAGTATCATGTAAGGCTGCTGGCATACAACAGTATGGAAGAAGGTTATCAGGCTGACCAAACAGTCAGCACTCCAGGATGTGTCTGTAAGTCTTGTAGATGCATGAAGAATTTATGGAGAGTTGAGGTGTTTCAGTGTCCCAGCAGCTCTGTGTTTCTAACTTTTAAATAAACATTTAATTCTGTGCAAAAGAGAGAACAAGAAAGATCATATCAGTGACAAATACTGCCTTAGTCATCCTGCAACTGAGACACTACTGTGTTCCTGGAGCACAGCTGAAGAAAGAAGACAGCCCAAGCACATTTCCTTCCCTTGCTGAACTATCTGCATCATCTAACATGATGTAGCTGTATCTTATGAGAGATTTATCACTTTTTCTTGTCTCTGCTGATAGTTTTGATTTCATTTTTGAGTAAATGAGTGGGATTTTGAGTAAACAAGTGCAGAAATTATATGGACATGTATTGGGTTAGGAGGGATCTCTAACAGCTTTAACCAGATTCCTGGGTCTGAATCCCAGGTAGTGCTGGGTTAGGGAAGATTTCTATCTAAACTGTGGGCTCAGACCTGTCCCTGTAACCAGCACCTGTGCACAGTGCAGGTATTAACTCCCGCTCCTGCTTTGTTTCACCAGCTGTCCGTGACCGCATGGTGCCGCCGCCGCCGCCTCCTCACCACCTGTATGCCAAAGCCAACACCTCCTCATCCATCTACCTGCACTGGGGCAAGCCTGCCTTCACCTCTGCCCAGCTCATCAACTACACCGTGCGCTGCAACCCCGTAGGGCTGCAGAATGCTTCCCTGGTCCTCTACCTGCAGACGTGAGTGCAGCTGCTGCACTCCTGCATTGCCAGCTCCACATCCTTCCCACTCACTTCCTTCTCTTCCTGCTCTCTTCTCATTTTCTTTTACTAGCAACAGCTTTTATTTCCCTCAGAGGACTCTGTGTTTTGCCCATTGGCTGCTAGGGGTTTTTTAAGATCTATTCATAGTACAGCTTCATTCTCTGCCAGTGATCCTTGGTAGTGTTGGGTTGTTGGGCTAGCTCTTTGACTGTTTAATGTCTCTTTAGCTGTCTAGGTTGAATTTAATTCTAAGGTCGTTTTCAACTATAAAAAAGACCATACCTGTTTTATAGGTACCTTGTCTGGGCACAGATGGGACTTAGTCCAGTGTCTGATTGTAAGACCAAAAATGAGAATTTTTGAGGGGTTGAGGATTTCATTGTGGGAATGCCATGTTCCTGGGTGTGTGGCACCCTGCCAGAGGAAAGCTGAGCAGGATTGCTTGCTCTGCAGAGAAGCAATGTGTGAGGCACCGCATGGCTGGACAGGGAAGGGAGCCTGCCTTGGGTTGCTGTTCAGCCTCTGCCCAGGTGGTGTGGGAGCAGAACACTTCACTCCATGCTCAGGGCTGTGGGGCTGGTGAGGGAATCCATGTGTGTAGCTCCCTCAGAACTTCAGTTTACTCAAGCCTCTAAATAAGAAAAATGCTGTCTTGAAGGATAAATAGTTTCCATCCTTATATTCATGGTTTTCTCTTCCAAGAACACATCTGCTGCTGTATAACTCCTGGCTTAATGATTAGACACAGTATAATCACCATGTAAAGTTCTTAGTGTGCCATGTGGAGCATAGCTATGAGTGCTGCTTTTTGTGATTGGATGAGGCTATTGCAATTGCTGGGTACTGCCTCTGCAGTACAGAAGATGAAAATACTAAATGAGATTTAATAAAGCAATATCTGTAGAGTAAGACCATTTTAAATTGAGATTTAATCTTGATGGAGTATTATCATCCAGAATTAACCCTGGCAAATATGAAAGATTTCCCTCTGCCCCAGAATCAAAGCAAAGTGAAATGTCCACAACTGACTTTGTGATCAAATTGTAAACTGCAGTATTATAATTAATAGAATCAATTCTGCAATCGATATATTACTAAATATTGCTACCAGATCAGTAAGGAGCATTTATACTCATCCCCTAAACATGAGCTGTGGAGGCCATAAGTGGAAAGGATGTTGCCTCTGTGTGTGAACTGGGAAGCAGATCCACGTGCCTCTCAGCTGTGACTGGATGCAGTTTGTAACTCCAGCTTGAAGCACAGTGTCCTGTGGGCAAGTGGGGAAAGAGCTGAGTTTGGGGATACCTGCTGGTGATTCAGCCAATAATACTCTCTGTGCATCAGCTGTTCAGACAACACTTATAAAAGGCTGAGCTCACATCAATTGACAGAGATACAACATCCTCCTGAGAGCTCCAGGGCTGGTGCAGTTGCAGGTCCAGGAAGGCAGCACAGATGTGCCACCTGTCTGGACTGGGACTGGTTTGTCGTGTGTGGAACTGACATGGGAATCTACTCATGTGACTGAGACATCTGATTTGGGAATCTTCAAGTCAACTGCTGCTGTTTAATACATTTTATTCCTTCATCTGTCCAGGTCAGAGACTCACATGTTAGTTCAAGGTCTTGAGCCCAAAACCATGTATGAATTTGCAGTTCGACTGCACGTGGACCAGCTCTCCAGTCCTTGGAGTCCTGTAGTCTACCACACTACCCTCCCTGAAGGTAAGGAACCAGGAGAGGGACCCTGTGGTTCTAAGAACGTTTGGTAAACAAAACAGCCTGAAAAAGTGCTTATTAATTTTAGGCTGTGTGTAGGAGAGGGAAATCCTTTCCTCTGAGACACAGATAGAGCTCTTCTTGGTGAGAGATAGAAAAATGCTAGCAGGTAAACCCTCGCTTTGGAACTGTGAAATTATTTTTCAAAATCTACCCTAAACCAGCATTGATTTTTGTATAAAGTGTGATGCTTTCACTACCAGCAGCAACTGACTAGAAATAACTTGAATAAAAACCTTAAAATATGTATATATTGAAGAGGTGTGGCTGATTTATAGGGATTTATGAAAACATGTTTTAAACCCCAGAATTTTGGAAACTGTAAGAATATTAAACATCTACTGCCTTAGCTGCTGCTTTGATTTACTGTCAGCTTGGTAGGCGAAAATCCACACCTGCAGTTCCACACCAAAGCAGTGTTTGGGAGGTACTTGTTCACAGGATAATGAAGTGGGAGGTTGTCAGTAACTGTTTCTTTCTGGTGATGAGGGAAAAATACAAAACTTGCTTTTACAGAAGCTATTGTCTGGCTCAGAGGTAACAGGAGAGTGTCTCTGAGGAGCAGTATGTGCTTGTTTCACTGTGGTGTCTGGGATGTAGCAGTAGCCATTAGGACTGCACATCAGTTCCTTTCTGAGCAATTTAATTGCATGTAAATTGGGTTAGCCTAATAGCATTGTGTTACTGTTCTCACAGCACCATCTGGCCCTCCAGTAGGAGTGAAGGTGACTTTGATAGAGGATAATACTGCTTTGGTTTCCTGGAAGCCACCTGATGGTCCTGAAGCAGTTGTCACTCGGTACACTATCCTCTATGCATCCAGGAAGGCTTGGATTGCTGGGGAATGGCAAGTGTTGCACAGAGAAGGTAAACTCAAATCATCAACCTATGAACTGCATAAACACTGATGCTACTTATAAGGTGCTTTGTTACTTTCAGCAACCTTGGACAACACAACTGCTGTGAATTATGAAATAAATTCATGTAAATGTTCACATGAAAGTTCCAAATAGTTTAGAATTATTGCCATGGGAAGATGTACTAAAAAACAAGTTCATATTCAGAAGGCGAGGGGAGAGGGGGCTCTCTGTGTTGCTTTGGAGCTCAGTGTGTGCATGTAAACCAAAATGTCTTGTAAATCCAATTACATCCATCTAAGTTTCGTTGTAACCATGATTGTGATGGTTTCATTTTGTAAATGCACTCCTTCAAATCTGAAGTCTCTGAGATGTTTAAATGTGTGTGGGTTTATAGTTTCTGTCGATCACTGCCAATCCAGTTAGCTCAGTTTGCTTAATGAACTTTCTCCTACTCCCAGTAAATCACTCTGCAAATTCAATTTAACTCTCTGGCTCTATTTTACTGCTGAGCCCCAGCTAATCTCACAGTACCCTGGGTATGCTGATGTGAACTGCAGTCACATCTCTGTGATTAAATGTAGACATAGTATAAATTTCTGTAGGTACTTTTCCGAATAATACTGGGATTTGAAGAGCTGAATCAAGAACAGATTTCTACTGTAGCTAGAAAAAAAGTGAAAGGCATTTATTATTCTGTCGATAGTCAAAATAGACAGAGGTAGTTCAGAATAGATAATGTTCTAATAATGTCTTAAACCTGAGAGGAAAGCTCGGTGTAACACAGTAAAGTCATGTGCTTGGGTAGCCTATTTTAGAGCATGGCCCTGGAAGAGTTACTGTTTTGTTTTCTGTTTTGTTACCTGGCTGAAAACTTAGCTGTCAGCAGACTGAGGCTGTAAATCCTCTGTGGAGATAATTCTAAAAACTTAATGAGTATGGTCTCACAGAGGATAATTCATGTCACCATCATGGAGAGTGAGCTGTTCTAGTTCAGAGCTGTTGTTCTTCATGCTGCTCCTGAAGAGAGGGCAAAGGACCAACAGCCCCTCTGAAAGGTGGCAGTGCCACTTTGTCTGCTGCAGCACAGTGGTGTTTGTCAGGCTGGCCTCAAAGAGAATGGGCAGCTGTGAAGAGTAGCAGGAAAAGGACTATTAAACTAAATTTGTGAAAAATGACTACTCTGAAATATCAATCAAGTCTAACTACAAGTGAAGATTGAGCCCATGGGTTTTCACTTTTTGTTCAGTGAAACAGTAATTTTAATAACGTTGTCCAGCTAAATTCTTGGAAGAAACAGTGATATTGTTATATTAAAGGACAAATTTACTGTTATTTTTACTCAGTAAAAACCCCAGCAGATTTAAATTCACAGAGAGCTTATAGTTGAAGACTAAATCTTGTCATTCTGTTGATGATACACTGTATTTGCTGCATGCAGCAAAGTGGCTGAATTGCTTTCAGATGCATTGTTCAGCTCAGTCATGCCTGTGAAAGTGAACAGCATCTCTGATAGTATTTCACCAGAGATTTCAGATGGCAGCATGGCAATAACAGTAAACATTTTCATGTGTTCCCATACTGAAAGTGTTGGAGGGAATGAGCAAATGGAGAGCTATAAATCTCAGTGTATTACTGTGTCCATCAATGTTAGAGCCACAAATTTTGCATTTTGACAGATATATTGGGGTTTGAGGCATGGTGTGGAATTCAGGCATCTTGTCACACTAGGACAATCTGTTATGCTCTTAGTTAAAGTATAGATGAAAAGTCTGTGAAAGGAAATTAGTATGTAGAGATAAAATTGGGCACATACCCTGATCAGTCCTGTGACAGTCCTTTCATAGGTAATTGGAGGTAGAAGCAGGGTTTGGGTTTCTTAATGCATTTATTCTGATTAGATCAGTTAACCCTATGCAATAAATAGCATTGTTTTGTCTTGATGCTAAACTTGTTCTGCAGAAGATTTGTGAAGTCTTGACTCCATTCCATTCTCATACCTCCAGAAATCCCCTCAAATAAAAAAACAATTTAAAAAATCACCAAACCAAACATCCCCAAACCAACCCTGCCACTTATAAAAGTCCTAGCATGGGCTTTAGTTTATGCAGGAAATTTTCTCCCAGTCCAGCCCCTAATTTGACTGAGCTTGTGTTAGGCCTGGCAAAACCAGAAAATATAACTGCATTTTGGTGCTGATTGATGGTGTGAGTTATGTTCCAGCCACCTCCCCCTTCTTCCCTAGCTCTCTTCAAGTGGATCAGAAGTTACAGCCCTTGCACACTTGGTGTGCAGTAAATCAGTTCCAAGTGCTCCCTTGCTTTAGCAGTGCAGCAGATTGGAAAGGAGCTGGTGGCAAGGAGCCTGTGATATTGAAATGTGACCTTTCACCCCTGCTGGTGCTAAATATTACAGCTCCTTTGGTTACAGATACCTCACATTTACTTCAAATGCTTTCAGCTAATGGGTTTTTTTTTATGGAAGATCTGAATCAGCTTTTGAAGTAGCTTCCTTTTTGCCAAATGTATAATCTTTTCTGTCAACAAAACAACCTTTTATTTTATAGGCTCCCGTGATACTATAAATTTTGACTTCTGAAACTGGTTAAAAAAGTTATAATTTTGACTTCAGTCTGAGAAAGTAAATGGAATATGTGAAAGCAGAGAGATAGATTTAGTGCTGTAACTGCCACTGTAGGGAAATAAAAGCAGCATATTTCTGTGGTAGCAAGAAACACAAGCATTTTAGGAATGAATTGGAATTCTAAGCAGTAGTTGCAGTCCCTGGGCAGGCAAAGCTCTCACTGACTTTGATAGGAGTTTTGCCTGTCTAAGGACAATGCTAGTGAATCCTATTTATGTTCTTAATCTTTTTTCCTGCCTTCAGGGACTTTAAGAAATGAATCCCTAGCATACGAAAAAGACATTTTCTGTAATATTCTTAGTAGCACAGCTTAGATGCACAGGAATCAAGGAAGCCTACACAGGTCTAAATAGGGTTTAATTTTATTTTAAAGTCATGGTATAAAATACTCTTGCAGAGCTTCCTCTTCATTTAACTAGACCTGAAAATTGATAAACTGAACCTGGATTCTTTAATTATGTCAATTTTTATTCACATTCATGGTACAGTAGGTTGAGGAGAGGCACATGTGCTCTGTATGAGAGAGGTTTGATGTTCTGGTTTCTCTGCCTGAGAGTCTGGTTAATGCTGGGTGCATCTCCTTGCAGATGGGATCACAACATAGGGACTGTCACACTGAAATGCAGCTGTGCTAGATTTAGGGTTGGTGTGCTGTGTGCCACAGCCAATACTTGAGTCTTGGTTTTAAACTATACTGGCACTTCACAGTGTCCTATGTTCAAACAGAATGGGGAGAAGGGAAACCAGGGATGAGAAGTCAAGTCCAGTGTTCATTCTGTAGCTTGTATATGCAGGGTAGAAGGTATCAAAGTGATCACAATCCTCAAGCAAGATTTAGAGGTGCTATTGGGAAAAAAGTGTGGGTCCCAATGTCTAAATCTGAGTCTTTCCCCAAAACTTTGTCAAACTGGAACTGTTTATTGTATCTTTTCCTAGGAGCAATGACCATGGCTTTGCTGGAAAACCTTGTAGCAGGAAACATCTACTTGGTTAAAATAGCAGCCTCCAATGAAGTGGGAGAGGGACCCTTCTCAAATGCAGTGGAATTTGCTGTCCTGCCAAAGGAGACATCAGAGTCTAACCAGAGACCTAAACGCCTGGATTCTGGAGATTCCACAGGTCAGGAGCAGTGTTTTGATTACTCTGTCACAAGTACTGGGGAGAAAAGATCCCTGATTGTTTTAGCTGTGACCACTTTCTGGTAAACCATTCTGTTTTATGTGAGGCACTCCTAACAGTGTAGCAATTTCTTCTTCTAAATGAAACAATTTTGGAATTTTTCTCTCAGTTCAACTCAGAACTGGTCTAATTCTCTTGCTCAGAAATGGAAAGTTTGCCTTTCAAGTGAGAATACGTAACTGGATTAAATTTTACATCAGTAACTTTGCAGCCAGTCTTCTAAGGCACTTCCTTTTTGTCCTTTACCTGTACCAGTAGCACTGGGTCTGTCCTCTTCCTCCCCTCCCAGGACTGCACTGACAAGACACTCCTCTGGTCTACAAGTTTTATTTTCAAAGGTATAAAAATGTATGTCAGAGAAGGCCTGGAAATCTCATTAGAAGGAAGCGTTTGTCTCTGTGGTTGTAACTGTAACCCTGTTAATTTCCTGACAGGGAGCAGGGGTTAACTCTTCTTATTTACTGAGCCTTTCTGTGTTCCTTTTTGATACAGCTTATTCTGACTATTACCATCTAGACCAGAAATCAATGACTGGCATTGTTGTTGGGGTTTGCATAGCCTTGACCTGCATCCTTATCTGCATCCTGATCTTAATTTATCGCAGTAAAGCCAGGTATGTTTTTGTTCTCAAAGATTGAGCTCTTTTTCATTGCTCTCACTCTTGGACATGCCTTCTCCTCCAGGAGTGCTAAGTTCTCTGAAGTACTCTGTCTGTTCACCTGTTTCTACCAATGTTGGAAACAAAGCACTTTGTTTGCTCTTCCTACTCTACCTGAGCCCTCTCTCAGGGGAAGGAGGAAGAGCCCACAGAGTGAGTCAGTGCTGGGGCTTTGACAACTCACTATGAGGCATGTTTGCAGCTGAGCCCCTGTTTTGGGTCAGATGAGCATGCTGCTGTTCATCATCTGCTCCTCCTGCTGAGCCCTCCAGCCTGCCCACACCTGGCTGGCAAGGCTTTAAGCCCCCTGCTGCTGCTGGACAAGAGGAACTCTGACATAAAGGAGTTCCATGATGCAGATTTTAAAGCAGATCCATGATGCAGTTTCTTTGCAGTGGTGCAAGCCGCCATCTATGTCTGTCAGCAGCTGCTAAAGGGTATAAACTGGCCCAGTGACTCTGCCCAAAACTTTGGGATCAGAACAAATAAAAGTAACTTGAAACAATAAATTAAAAAACTCACTGAAAGTGTTTTCCAGTAACAAGGGCTTTTTAGCTTACATGCATGAAAAAATATGGACTGGGAGACAGTCTCTGTGTAGTACGGTAGAAAGGTCTTAATGTCATTAGTAGTTACTTCCTCCAAGTAATATTACTAATCATGACAATTCCTGTCTGCACATTAGCTTGTAGCCTACTGTGTATGATTAACTGGAAGCAGATGTTATTTTTATCACAAGCAATAACATTTAAATTCCATGTGAGTTAGGAGTATCATATAACAAAATGTAAATACCAAGAATACACCAGGATTACTTGATTAATAAGAGCTTTGAAGTTTATCCTTGATTTTTTTTATATTGTATTCCTGTGGGTCAATTTTATTCCTCCTTAACATTGTGTAGGAAAGCATCTGCTCCTAAGGCTGTGCAGCAAAGCACTGACCAGCTTACACATACCAGCATCTCATTAGCCAGTCCTAATGAGGTGGAGAAGGATATTGAAGGAATTGCAGAGAATGAAGAATCCTTATTGCCAATGATAGTGGGAAACAGCTTCATTGATGCTAAGGTACTGTGAGTTTCCCTAACTCCCAGGTCAGAAATCTTTCTTTGGAATTCATTGTTATAATATCAGAGTCCTTATCAAAAGTAAAATATATATCCTGTGAACCTCCAGGAGGCTGTTTTATTAATGGGACAAGCACAAAGTCGGCAATCCAGGCTGAAATTTTCAAGACTTGTCTGCAAGTTCAGCTGGAGATCTGGTTGAGTACACTTGTCTTCAGCTGTACTCTGCAGATTGTGGAGTTTGGCCCTGGCACAGCATCAAAGGATAAAGGCTCCACAGACTCAGGGCTGCTCTGTGGCCTCTGCTGGTCCCAGGAGAAAAGTGAGGGTTCCTGTCAGCTCCTGGCTCAGTCACTGCCTGTGCACAGTCTAGTCAACTATGGCACTAAGCAGGTGTTCAGAAAAGTATTATTTTTCCCTATATTAATTGGTAAGACAATGGTGCAGTTTATAAACTCATACTCAGTCACATTATAAATTAGCCTGGATGGCAGAAAGTACCAGTGGATGTGCAGAACCTTCAGTCCAGCAGTCCAGAGTGACACCACCACAGTGGCCTTCCTTCCACATGCTGTGCTCAGGCTTGTTCTGTTCACACTGCAAACTTGAGTGCAGCTGCTCCCTGAGGAGCTGTGTGAGAGCTGAGACATGGAAATGGACCCAGCAGGGCACAGACACTGCCTAGGAATGGCCTCATTCTGAGTACTAGAGCTGGAGCTGGAGTATTTTGCTGTGTGCCTGCAGTAGTGCAGCTTTGGGTCTTGCCAGATTTAGTGGGTCTGCTCTTGACTTGTCTTGAGCAGAGGTGTACCAGACCATGAAAATGTGACTCACTGCTGAGGCTTCATTTGTCTTCATTTTCAGTATGGAACCCATAGGTAGGAATAGAAAAATATTTTCAAGTCTCTTAGAAATTTACTTTATTAAAATAAATGTCTGCATTTTCTTTTGTTGTAGGGAGGATCTGATCTGATTATTAACAGCTATGGGCCTGTCACAAAGACTAATGGCAAGAAAAGGTGGTTGTTCTTCCAAGATGCTAAGAAGGCAAAGACTGAAGAGGTAATTGCTTTAATGGGAAGAGATGCACAATCTTTACTGTAATATCCTCTTTGCAAAGGAAGAGACATAGTTTTCTGTTCATGGAAAAACATATTTAGTGGTCTTAGTATTAATTGGTTCGTTTCAGTTGTGTAAGGTTGATATGTTCTATCTCACCATACTAAAGTCTGACAGAAATTCCATTTTCTGACAGATGTTGTTGTCAGGACACTGTGACTCTTTACAGTTGTACCTCTACTGTTAAATGATTGCTTACTTGCCTTTTCCTTTGTATCTGTGAGCAGAAGGATTTCTGTGTACTTTGCACTGCATGAACTACTTCTGTAGAGACTGTATAAATATAAACACAAATTAAATATGTATTTACAGACAAAAATAATATTAAAATAGAAAAAATCCTTTCCTACTCTGGCAGCTAAATTTTTTTTTTGGCTGAAGAGAAACAAAGAAGGGAAACTAGATGATATACCCAGTACTGAGAAAATTGGTATATACAGTACTGAGAAAATTGAGAACCTTAATAGAACAGTTTGGCTTCTGAAATTGTTGGTCTGGACATATTTGTTATTTGGCTGAGAAAAAAGAGCAGTTTAAAACTGAAGTGTTAAACCAAATCTAGAACATTACTATGGAAATTCATACCTATGGAGCATATAACAATTCTTCATTGCATTTTAACTTGTATTGTGCTCCTGTGTGTTTAAGAATTAGAAAGTCTTGATATCCATGTTGTAAAATCGTATTGAAAAATATTTCTATAAACAGCTGTTTATTTCTGATGCCTCTGTATGGAAAATTTTCTCTATTGCCTAAGGAGTAATGCTTGAAGAATATGCATGAGGGGATGGGAGGGAGCTCTACCAAGTGTGTTTTTAAAATACTCTTCACATCTCTCCAGTGAAGTATTTTTTTATTAGCCATGCTTATCTAGAAGGATTATTTCATCTACTGTGGAAGGGAAAAGTATGAGCAAGACTTGAGATTGCTTCTCTCAGGGCTTTCCTAGAGGAGTTTAAAAATAATCATTCTGGTGGAAGAGGAGCCAGGAATCGCAGTAAAAAATTGCAGTTCTGGCTCAGCATTTCTGAGGCTGTTTTCTCTGTGCTCTTGTGCAGCCGCAGCGGAGGTTCGTGTGCCTGTACCAGCCGGGCCCCGCCGTGCTGCTCGGCCGGGCCGGTTCCCCCGGTTCGCAGCCCAGCTTCGCGCTGCCCTTCGGCGCCGCGGCCGACACGGAGCATTCGGCCAACAGCGAGGGCAGCCACGAGACCGGCGACTCCGGCCGCTTTTCGCACGAGTCCAACGACGAGATTCACCTCTCCTCCGTGCCCGGTGCCACCCCTCCGGGCAGCAGCCCTCTGGCCAGCCGGGGCTCGGCCGCGGGGAGCCCTCGGGGCTGCCGGGAGGCGCCCGGGCTGCCGCCGGCCGCTGCCCCCCGGGCGCTGCAGAGCCTCCCCGCCGCGCCCAACTGAGCCCCGCGTTCGCAGCGTGTGTCTGTTCGAAGGACAATGAACAGGGAGCCAAAGTTGCATTGTGGAAAGCCTGGCTGACCTAGCAGGTGATCCATAGCTATGTTGAATGTTGGGGTTGTTTTTTTTTTTTTTTTTCCTACGTTTTGGTTTGGTTTTTTTTAAAGCTCGCTCATTTTGAATGTTCGGTGGTCAAAAAATGTGAAAGGAGTGAAGATTTCTGCCGAAGGTTAAAAATTTGTCACTGGAGCAAAGGGAAGGCTGTTGGCCCTTTTGCTGACTATCTACCTCAGTTTGCCGAGAGGTGAACTCTGAATGACGACTGCTTTACCTCATTTGTGTTCTAGTTGGTCTCAGCTATGGAACTGATGATACTTCCTAGTAGTGTTTTTTTATTTTGGGGGTTTTTGTTTTCATTTCCCCGCCCCAAGTGGTGTGGAGAGAGAGAGAGTGTGTGTGTATGTGTGTGTGTATGTACTCAGTGATCAGGGAGTTGTATAGGTTGGTGGACAAGATTGTTTAGCTGAAGCTCTGTCTTTAAAAAGAAGGAAACCTCAGAGTATAAAATGTTATGATTTCATGTGGCTGACACAGAGTATGTTAAAAACTGGGAGAACTGGGACTTCCACATATACAGCCACATGAAATCTTGTGTACCTCTTGATTTCTTAGACCCTCATTAAGCCTAGGACAGTGCCTTTCCTCAGAACCCTGTGCCAGCAGCTGCTGGCAGCATATATGCTGTACCCCTGGGGCTCTGGGACATGCTGGACTCCCCACAGTGTGACAGATATTGCCCCTGTATTCACAGTTAAGGCTAAAAATCATAGTAAAATGAAGAAGTACTCAGCATTTTCAAACGGCTTGGCTTTGCCTGAGAGTTATGGAATAGGTAACAACACTGAGTACTCCAGTATCACAGTACTTCTTAGCAGTGGTGCCTTGCATTATATATTATGAAATTACTGATTTGCCTTATTCCTTTTTAGCATTCATAAAGTTCCTTTGGAGTACAGAAAGATGCCTTAAATGCTTAGATATTTTAAATAAGCTGTAACATGAGTTTGTAGTTAATTTTTACCCATCTTTGAGTGCTGATAAGCAGTGCTAGCATTGTAGTATGTCTCAGAACTGTTGTTAGCATGCAAATCTGCTCCTTGCCTTCACCTAGTGTGCTATTAGCCAGGAATTTTAGCTCAGGGAGTGACTTTACCTACATGCCAATCTAAAACTCTGATTAGGCCACCATGAGAAATAAAAAAGCCAGAGCTTTAGTTGAAGAGTCTGTTGAAAGAGGTGAGTACTGCTACTGCCTCGAACCCATGCAATTCCTGTTTTATACTACCTCCTTTAAAAATTATTCTAGTGGTTTTTTGGATTTTGTTGTTGTTGTTTTTTCCTGTACTCAGGGAACAGTCTGTTACTTTTAAGCTGCCTCACGGAAACGTGGAGCAAACTGACAGGGTATCATTTTGTGTTTTAATAGGAGAGAGCGAGAGACAGTGAGGAGGCTGGAATCATCCAATGTTGTAAACTTACCTGTATCTATATCCAGTCCTCTTCTCACTCCTCCTCTTTCCCTGTTCTACTTTAAAAAAAAGTAAGAAAGAAAGGAAAAGAAAAAAAAAATTAGGCATATGTTTTTACTTTAAAAAATTGTTTAAAATATAATGTTGTGAGAAATCAACCATAGGAACTCCTGGCTCTATTTAAGTCTGTCAGAACTCCCACTGATGTTATTGGGGCTGAGATGTCACCTCCAGGTGTGCCAGGCTGATGTCACCTCCTGTGTTACTCCTCAGTAGCAGTAGGTGGTCAGAAGTTGTGGGTAAGCCCTACTCTCATGGTTGGATTGTGCTGAGGAATTGGGCTCTGGTTCCTGGAGTTCTTTCCCCTGGAGCTGTTGCCAGTCCTGAAGCACACAGTACACACTCACCAGTGGCCATTCAAATGCTTGAAGAATGATCTTGTACCAAAGACTTTTCTGTGGAGGAGAAGGAAGCCACATATTATCCAAAAGGAATTGAACTAGTTAAAAAGCTATAGGTTTGAAGAGCTGAATACATTTTATTGAATAAGTAGTTACTAACAAAACCCAATAGGACTTCTTGATTGTAGTAGCCAATTGCATAGGTGAGTTGTATTCAACAGTTTTAACTACCTTGTTGTTACAAGAGCCTTTAAAAAAAGTTAAATGCCAGCAGATATCTCCAAAGAATCCCAAGTGTAATTTTTTTCTCCAGCTTGTAGTTGATGAACAGTACAGTATTAAGAAAAGTATTTTTAAACAGTTTTTTTACTACTTGCTGAAGAAAAAGAAAACTTTTCACCAAAGATTTATTTTCAGTCTTGTCAGGCAGAACGTGTAGTGTACAGCAGAGTACTGTTTTTAGTTAGGTAGAGTGTGAATTAATCAAAACTAGAGTAAGAATGTGTAACTGTAGCATGAAGTTTCACACTTCATCTTTCAGAGTAGCCTCTTGTGTTAGTTGCATTCAGAAAGAGCTGATATGCAGATGGTAACTGCTTCTCCAAAGACTTGTTTGCTGTAAGTACTGGCAATGGGGTATAATTTAATGATCCTCCTTACAGGTAAATACTATAAATCCTAAACTCTTCCTTCCAAAGACTCATTCTGTAGTTTAACCGAGGGATAATCTGAGAGAAACAGGCTTCAAATAAAATCTGCCAATCTGATAGAGATGCTTGAAGTTCAGTAGCCAAAGAGTTGAAAATACTCAGTGTATTAGAGAGCAGCATGTCCAGAGCTGGATTCATCACTTAACGTTTTATGAAGGTACTTCTTATCAGCAAATAAAGAAAACCAAAGATATTTAAGGTTACCTCAGCATATAGGAAAGCTTAGTTAGGCATTAATTATTCTGTCTTTTTCTTTATTTTTATGTTAACCAAATATAAAACATTTCTCCAGAACCCAGTCTACATTCACGTGCTTCCCTTTGGCACAGTCATGATTTCTACAGAACAAAAATCCTCTCCTCAGAATTCATGGCCTATTACTAATATATCACAAGATTTTGGGAGAGAAAATTTGTCTTATGATTGAAAACACCAATATGGTAAGCAAAGGAATATCCAGAAAAATTGTAGAAATTGATAATGTCTCTATTGAATTTAATAGCAGAATCAATCCTTCATAATTGTAACAGTGCAAAATTTAAAAGTTTAAATGCTTCACAGCCTTGAAGGCAATGCATGTAGTTATAAATATGATCTTACAGATGATAATTTTTTTCAAAGTCTATACCCATGGCTGTCTAAGGGAATGAGTTTTTTCCCTTTGTTCATTCCATTTGCTTGGAAAGAGTTGGCAGAACACAGTAGGCAGGCTGGTTTCAGGTTTTCCAGGTTTTTCTTCTAGGTTATGTCTGTAGAAACTGGGTCCTGGAGAAAAAAAATATAATTTCTTAATTATGAATTTTGCTAAATATGTTCTGGAAGATGAACATAAATGTGGAATTTAGTGTTACACTATGAGAATTGATTTTGTTTAAGTGTTGTAAGAACTAAGGGGCCATGGCAGGTGCAATGAGTGTATGTGCAACCCTTGAGTTTATAAAAAAAAGAGCAAAAAAGTTACTGTTGATGTGACTTAAAAAGCATCAGAACTGACTTACCATGGTGACAGTGTAAGAGAGGATCTGCCCTTCAGAGCCACAGCAAGGCCTGGAGTCAAAACTAAATGCTCAATCTGCCCACAGCTGCACTTGTGTGCTTCCTTCATGTTTAACAGATACAAAGCACTGCCCTCCTTCAGGGGCTAGCCAGGACTGGGAATGTGTGTGCTGTGCAGGACAGGGCACAGCACTTGGGTACTTTTTAATAGCTCTGCTGTGGTAAGAGAAACCTGACAAATCTACATATCACTTTCAGTAATTTCCTATATGAGCCCTCCATTGTTTGGATAACTGATGAGATTTTTAACAGAAAGTATCAAGAGATTGCTTTGCCTGTTTTTAATGATTCTTATGGTTCATTCCTTCTCTGGGTTTAATCCCAAGCTTTTGGTATGAGCTTCATCTTGTTTGTCTTATTCAAATCAGGGTCCTCATCCTGTTTCTTTGAAAGCCAATGGGAGAATTTGTATTTCAGTTTGCATAGTCTGGACAAACAAAATAAGCTTCTGTTTGTTTTTTAAATTTTCACAGTGCTATTATTTTAAAAGGACAGAAGTCTTAGAACTCTCCATGAATCTGGTATTAGCCTGTAGTAAACACTGAGTATTTCAAGTCAGTTTATCTCTTTTTCATTGCAAATCAAGTCAACTTGAATGACTTCTCATTTGCTGCAGCCTGGGTGTACACAAGCATAGCTACTGCAGGCTCTCAGTAAAATGATACTCTGAGCAAACTCTGAGATTTTGTTCATTTTATGAATTTTTGCTCATTTAATGAAGTTCATGCAGGGAAAATTCCATCTCCTAACATGGGGAACATTGGTAGGTTTTGCAGGGCACTCCATGTTTAGCCCAAAATCCCATCCATGGCAACCAGAGAGAGCTGCCCAGGTATAATGCTGGTGGTATTTCACAGAAATCAATTAACTGACATCATTCTCATAAAATTGAAAGCAGAATTACACTTAGTAATTGGCTAAAGTGGTCGTTCTTAGCTTGAGCAATCGTTGCACGCTTGCCAGTAGCTGCAGCTCTGCTAATGGCAGGCAACCTCTAAAGCAGAGAGATTCCTGCCTGCAGGAAACACTGAGCACCTTTCTCCAATAACACTATGTAGCATTTTGGAACATGTGTTTCAGAAACCACAGCTCTTCAATACAAGTCCAAATCACTTTCTGTTAACAGAGAAAAGAACAAATTGTTTGGCTCAAATGTAAGGTCATTTCTTTGAAATTCCTCTAGATTAATGCTGAGCTCACTCCTGACTGACTCAAAAGGGATATAAAAACATGCTGAAGGCTTTGCTGTGTTGGGCCCTCTGGTTCCATAAGGCTCCTTCAAAAAAAAGAAGTTTTCAGCTTTTGATGGTTGCATATACTCACATTGCATCTGCATGGTGTGTTTTCAGTGAAGACTAACTGTATATGAAAAACTGATTTATACAAATGTTGCTTTTTGATTGTTTGGATTTTTTTTCTTTTTTTTTTTTTTTTAAGTTGTGAATGACTTGCCAGTGTGGGAGCCAGGTGTGTATCTGACATTGTGGTGGTCTGGATCCTTTCACTCTGTGTGCCATTTTCTTCTAAGGGTAGCAATGGCTTACTGGCTAATGGAGGATGGAGCTGAATTGTATTAATTTTATATTTGTCTCAGGGGATCAGCTCCATGAATTCCATTGCATGAGGGAAGCTAATGTTTGCCCTGATTTGAATGTAACTTTTTAATGTCTTTTAAAAACTATTTTGTTTAATAATGTGGATTTGTTTTTCTTTTTCTAGCATTCTAGTAAATGTTACCTAGTGTGTTGGTTCATTTCTCCCCTCCAGGGTTGTTTATATACTACCCCAAGATCATGCCAAAAAATAATAGAAGTTTAAATGCCAAATGTTTATGAAACTGCTGTCTAAATACTGATTGATTGCACAGTTGAAATAAAAGTTTTCCTTAGTAAAGGTGTTGATATTTTATTTTCAGTGTCTTCAAGGAGTGGCTCAAAACAAGGAAGATAAAAACTGCAGCACCTCATTTCAGGCTGAGCAGATAGGGTATTGTTGGCACTTGAAGTCATAAAAAGAGGTAGACAGTAAACTGAACTTATAATTGAATTTCATAGAACTTGCCCAACCATGTATTAATTTGTCACTTATGTACCTGGAATTATTTCCCACCTAAATCTCTGTGTCCCACTGCTGAACACCCATGCAAGGTCTCTGTTCTGCTTTATTTTCATGGGGTGTGAAACATGGTTCTCAGTGCAGTTGCTCTCCAAAGCCTGCAAAGCTGCTGACAAAGCTGCACTGCTGAATTTCCCCAGTTTCCTCATTTACACCTGTTGAACCCCATGTTCAATGTATGACAAGATTGAAAATGCAGCTGCTGTTGGTCAGGAGACAAACTGCTCCTCTTTACAAAGGACTGCATGCTAGATGGAAGTCAATCAAGTTCAGTTAGTTGTGTTCTGGAGGGATTAAATGTTTCTGTTCTGGCAGTTTGATCACTGATTGCCACCTGAGAGCAACGAGAACTTGGTGGGCAGTTCAGAGAGATAGGTTCAGAGCTGGATTTAGAGTAATGGTGCCCATGCAAACTACTGGAAATGAAACCACAGAAATTACTGCTGTCATTTACAGGGGCTCTAGGTAGACTAAAATCAAGACATCAGTGAAAGTGGAATCTTGCAATACTTGGTAGGTTTGACTTCAGTTTTTGTCCATGTTGTTCCCTAAAAGATATGAATTCTTTACTGGCACTGGATATACTTAATGGATAAGGAAACACATTCACAGGTATTGCAAAGCTTTGAAATCGCAGTATTGGGAATTGAAGATTTGAAATAAATGTCTGCTAGCTTTTTTCCATGTCCAGGAAATGACTCTGTTTGAATATGTTTACTTCTTATTCTGATCATCTGTAAGAGCATGGCCCTGTCACTTCTGGGTGCCCCTAAGAGAGGGCACACTGTGAACACCCCTTGGAGTCAGAGCTGCTCTGCTTTGTCAGTGTCTCCTGCTGATCACTTGCAATGCTTGAATTCTGCACTAGAACCATGAGGTCTCTTTCCTTTTGAATTCTCAGAAGACAAAGGAAATCCCAAAAGCCTCATCATGCTTCTTTATGAATCACAGCTGTTCCTACCTGCAGAATCTGCTTATAGACCAGTTCTTCCTAGCTTATATGACATTTATCCCTGGGAGTTTTAGAGCACCAGCTGTGGAGATTATTTATAAAACCAACTCTAATCCAAAAGTCTTTACTCCTTATGTTCAAATATAGGAGCACTGAAATATAGTTATTGAGAGATAATTGAGAAAATCAGACCAATGCCGAAAATATGCTCAAGTATTTTAAGAGAGTATTTGTAAAAAAATGAATAAATCCTAAATAGAGTAAATAAGTTACATTTTAAAAGATAACAATTTCAAATAACTAGGGAACAGTCAGTCTTGGACTGTGCAGTGATACAAATGCTCTACCACTGCAACCCACCAGTGATGTTGCCCTTTCTGTGGGTAGGAACAGGAACCAACTGCAGTTTCCAGTTATGTTACTGCTGGTTAGTAGAGGCTCATTTACAGTCCAGAATCCTTGTTCTCAGTAACAATAACTAAACAGTAAAGCTCCATCTTTCCATTGCAAAGAAAAGCTTAGAAGCAGCCCTGGTTTGGGGTCTGATGCTGTGCTACCTGCCTGGAGTCTGCCACCAACCTGAATGTCTGAGCTACAGACAGGTGAGTGCTCTGGGCCACTTGCACTGAATGGCCACATTCATTGAGGGGACAGCGTGGGTATTGCTTTGTTTAGTTTATCAGTGACAACAAGCTACAGTCTTAACTTGTCTGGATTTTTTGATTAAGGGATAAATACCTTGGAATATGAAAGTCTGGGCTAAGAATCTCCTTTGCACCTGAAGCCAGACTTCACATTTTGTTATATATGAAAAGAGACCTCTGCTTTCCTTTCACTTATTAAAGTTACTTCTCTGAATATATACAAATAAATGCAGTTGGGTTTTCTGTTTGGGGATGCATAAACATTTGGTACCTGTAGGCTTAAACTATGCCTTCCCTTATTTCTGATACATTTTGGCACTGTGCAGCTCAGCCTGTTTTCCCTTCTTCCTTCCCCTGCAGTCATGGCTCAGCATTGCTTGCTGGACAGTAGAGCATATCCTGTCAGTGAGAGAAGCTGCAGGTGCTGATGATGCTGCTGTCCATGTTGCAGGGTCCTACTCTTTCTGTAACTGATGTATTAAGCCTTGGCTTCACCTTTTCCTCCCCACACAGCAAAGAAGATGGGATTTGAACCCCTTTCTCCTCACAAACTTGCATGTTAGAGCCCCAGGTAAACATATTCAGATTTGACAAAGAGAGATCAAGTTGTTTCTGCCTGAAAGAGGAGTGTAAGCTTTATTTAAATCCTGTAATTTAAATCGTATTTACACAGGAAAGCACCTTTAAAACATACAGAAAATATAAATAATTCAGGATCTAGCTGTGCTCAGTGACAGATGTTGTTCATGGATATCCCTGGTCCATAGGATCCCCCTTGGCTGCCAAGAGAGGCCAGGGCTCTGACCTCTGAGAGACTCCTGTCTGTTCTGGTGGCTCTGAGTCCCCTGCAAGAACCAGCTGAGATGGTTTTCTGGCAGTGCTGCTAAGTGGCCCAAGTTCCTCAGGTTTCTCTGGAGAGATGACTCAAGCATCACTGGAAGCTGACCAAAATTCCAGGTGGGTTCAGGGGGTGCTGGATACTGTAATTATCCACGATTTTGAAGGGTGAAAGTAAATTTTTATGGGCATTGGAAGATAATGTTTCCTATTATACTCTGTGGGACATTTTAAATCACTGCCTAAAACACTGGATTCTACTTTAGCTGGAAATAAAATGGGGACTCCCCAGAGCTCCTGTTAATAGAATGGTTTTGAATTTCCTTTTATCTGCATAGCAATACACTGGGAAAAAAAGATTTTCATGAGTAAAGCCTCAGATTTCTGGCTAGGCTGCCAGGCTATTGCACCACATGAAAGCAGGAAAAGTGTTGCATACACTGCAGCTCACTGCAGCCTTTTAACAATTTGGAGTTTGGTGTGCTGGTCTAGGAGATTAACCTAGTTTATTAACCCTGGTTTGCTGAAAACTATCACCAGGGGGTGGGTGACAGACCTCAATCTATGCTGCCTCCTCACTTTTTGCAGTTTACAGACACAATAGCATCAAACAATCCCACTGAACTACTTGCTCATAGCCTTCCTTATGATAGGTTATACAACTGAAGTTGGAAGTAAGATAGTTTACAGCACAGACTGTAAAATAATAACAATTAAAAAAATTCCATTAAAACTATTCATGTTAGCAACCATCCTGCTTTGGAATACATCCTGAATATTTAAAAGTCAGTAACAGCTTGCTTGGCCTCTACCAAATAAAACAATCTGGCTTTGCTTTACACAAAACCCACAGTCAAGGCAGAATGAATCCCTTGAGATTGAGATTTCCAGCTTCAAAGGATAAGCAAACCCCAGGCTTGAGTTTCTAAGTATTTCAATTAAAATTCTTCTGATAAATCAAAAGCAAGACAACCTCTAGTTCATCATAGGAAGAATTCTAGCTTTTAAAACACTTTACAGAAAAATGGCTATATTATAAAGAGGAAAGCAGTCTCATTTTTTATAAGCTGCTTCTCCATCTCTGTGGTGTAGGCAGGATAGAGTAAAATCAGTGGGGAGGGTCTGTGTGTCAGAAGCCATTGTAGCACAGCTGACAATCCCAGGAATTCACCTGAGCTGGGAAAGGCTCAGAGGCCATCTCCATGCTGGGCTGTTGGGCACTGGCCAGGGCTGGGACCCTGGCACCCAGCAGTGCTGGCTGCTGCCACAGCCTGGGGTTCAGAGGTCTCAGCCCAAGGGAGGAGGTTGCCATTTATAGTGGGGATGACTGGAAACAGCCTTTTAATAGGAGCATTTTGCATCTTGGTTTAGCATTCAACAAGGTTTTAAGAGTTTATGATGTTTCTTTTCTGTAGCTCAAGTGGACCAAAATGTAGAGCCCAGCCCTGCAGTTGCAGATAAGAAAATGACAGGATCCCCAGAGGAACAGCTGTATAGCATCCTAAAACCTCTGCCTCTAAATTTCTGATTTGGAATTGTCCCTACTAAACATAATACATGCCAAGTAATTTAATCCAGTTTGGTGTTTGCAGACAGATAGTGCATATCTTTTAAATAATTCTACATTCTTTTCTTGAAATCCTGGATTTCATGTGAATTTTAGCCTGGGGATTAGGGAGGCTCCTCTCAGATGCAATGGGTGAGTGCAGCATCTATGTAACTAGGTCATGGTGTACTTAGGCATATTTAGTTATCTGTTCTTGTGTTCTTCCCTACTTCAGTGGCGCAATAAACAAAAGAGGGAATAAAAATGGATTTGTTATCTCCTCTCCTAGGATGGCAGAAGAGATTTCATAGTGGAGTTTTTTTGCAACATTTGCTAACAATGTTTGTGATTTTTCTTTTTTTTTTTTTTCATTTTTCATTTTGTAAGCAATGAAGTGCAGGAATTAAATGCTCCCCTTCTTTTCATCAGACCACGAAACAGGAAAATGCAAAGGGTTCAAGATGATGATCCAGAAAGAGTGGGAAATTGCATTTCTTTCCTTTCCCCACAGAGTGTCCCCATTTCACTGTTCGTTGCTCAACAGGCGACCACCTCTGGGTAGGCAGAAGTCCATTTCGCAGAGAAGCCTATCAAGGTTACTCAAGCATGTATTTGTCCCTTTCCAAAAGGTATTATATTGCAGTTAACAAGGCAAACTGAAAGTTCCCTTTTACTTATCAGAGAGGTTATATCTGTCTTGGTGACTTGAAGATCAATGAGGTTTTTTAATGCATATACACACATGCTGGATTGCTTGTCAAAACTTTTGTTATCGGTGTATATATAGCTGTAAATACAATAATTAAACTTAAGTTCCTAGATAATCAATATCATCTTTATATTTTAATTCTTTAGGTACTAATTAATTTTGATGTATTGAATATAAAATATTATCGTTTAAAACTAATGGAAAATTGTAGGTTTTAACTTTATAAGTCTTGCATTGTTGGCAAGAGTATCTGAGTGCATTAAAGCTGCTTTTTCTGAGATACTTCAGCTTATACATGTTTCAGATGTAAGCTGAAAAAATAAATATGCACCCAAAAAAAATCAATTAGTCTCGCTAGGTTTCATAACTAAGATCTTGCTTTGAACTTTAACAATTTTTTTCCAGTATAGATATGATACTAGAGTGGCCTTTGTACAGCTGAGACATTTTTTGATCAGTTCACTAATAACTTGTCTTGCAAAGCTTAGCAAAATGTGTTTCATCAACCAATGATTTGCAATGTGACTAGACAAAGGCATATCATTCTCAGACTTGTGTCACATGAAGAAAACTAATGTAATGGGCTACAGATAAAAACTTACATTCTTTCATGGATCAATTCATAAGCCAATATATTTTGCCCTGTTTTCCTACAGTTTTATATTCATTTCAGACTGAAGTTAAAACATGAATAAACAATTAATTAGATCCTGTCTTGTATTTTGTACTTTATATTATGTGGCTAAGTGGCTAGTGCAGAAGTTTAGACAGTCCTAATTTTTGCTGATTAAAAGCAGAAATGAAACAGACGTGTGCTGTTGAGGCCTGGTTTGCATCACCAGAACAGATGCAGCATTCACCAGCAGGCAGAGCAGTTTGCACTGAAATGGCTTCAATGACTCATGCTAGAAGTGTTTCAGTTACAGCTACAGCCCAGTCAGGTCAGCAGAGATGCTCTGCTTCTGACAGACCCAGAAGGGACCTGCTTAACACATTTTCCCAGAGTAGTATCAGCTGCTTAGCCAGCCAGGCTAAGAAAGCATAAAAAGCACATCTCGTTGTAACTTATAAACATGCATGTGTTCAGTTGTACTACCAACTAAGGGAGGTGTGGAGGAGGAGAACAAATGAGACTGGAGCAGGGGTGTAACTCCAGCAGAGTAACAAACCCAGATTTTTGGTATTGTCTCAGGCCTGACAGAAACTCCCTCCAGCCTTGATAGACAGTCCTATTTATCACAGTGGTGCTGTGAAACATGTACAAGGTTGTAGAATTAGCACTTATATTTGTTTAACATGAAAAGAGGCCTTTTAGAAAAAGGAGTTATTGTATTTCTTCCCTCATAGCAAGTGGGGGAATCGAATCTACTGATGATGGAATACTGTTACAAGCTAAAGACTATTAGAATCCAAATTTCCTTAAACGTCTCCCTTTTTTTCCAGAAGAAAATTATTTCAGAATGACAGCATCATTACAGTTCAAAAGGACTTTGGAGGTCTTGCCTTTGAGTCCAGCCTCTTGTATAAATCAAGTCTAATGCTGAACTTGGACCAGGCAATTCTGGGGTTTGCCCCGTTGGAAGCTCATTTAAAATTATGGATCTAATTTTTTTGTCACATTTCTGTGAAGAGCTTTGTCTCTCTTTTCCTGGTAACTTCCACTTAGGTGTTTCCAACAGGGGTTTCCACTTAGGGGTTGCTAACTAGCTACCCCTAAGTCTTCTTAATTAATGCCAGCTTTTGAGAGGAAGAAATGTTGGAGTAATTCTAAGGACAACCAATGAGCAGTGAGGCTTATCAGGTAGTGAATTGTGTGTCATAATGAGAACTTCTGTAGATTTTGGGGAAATATTTGGGATGCTGGTGTAGCAGGCACATGAACCAGTGAATTAGTTCCTTTCAGACACCACATCAGCTATTTCCGATGAGAGTTTAAAAGTGAGTCCAACAGGATTCCCACAGATTGCTCACAAAAGACCTGAGCCATTAAAAGCTGAATTTGGATGAACAACAAACAGACATAATTTTTTTGCAAGTAGAGCACTGGGTTAAATCTGAATTCCCAGCTCCCATTTCTGATGCAGACAATGTCCCCGTAGGAATCTTCATAGACTTGGTGACATCAATCTGCGCATCCATAATTACAGTCTACATGCCACTACACGGCAGCCGTGCACAAAGCTCCTGCAGCCCTGGGAGAATCAGCTGGGCCTGCAGCAAGCTCTGTCACAGAAAATGCAAATCTCTTCACAGATAAGGCACATCTTCCTCCAAATATAGACAAGCTCACACCCACCTTGCTAATATTCTCTTCAGTAAGATTACACAGTATCAAGCAGCACATCCCATGAGAATACTGGTGGTGTGCTGTACTTTGAGGTACGCGCATCTGGGATTGCTGCAAAGTAAGAGACTGTGGACAAATAAAAATGATGTCTAGGGAAGGACAGAAATCAACATAAATTGAATTACTCTCTCCACTTTACTTTTGCATTTTGCATAACTAAGTAATAGCCTTTCCAATATTTTAACCTTTACATGAATGTAACCTTTTCCCCTCAGAAAAAGTGTTTCAAGTACCGGAAAAGTATCGACTATCCATCTAAGAAGGTACATAAAGAAATAGCACTGACAAGTATTTCGAAGTCAGGCACGTGAGCAAACCCCTTATTGCACAGCTGGGCATTTTTTATCCTTATAGGAAGAATAACTCTTTATTCAAATGGTACTTTTAATGCAGCTGATTAACAATTTTCATCTAGATCAAGAACTGCATACCTAACACCTCTAAAACGCAGCCACTTCAGAAGATGGGAAGCTGAGGCAGAATGTGTTTGCACAAAATTACACCGACACCGGCGGCGATTAATCTGTCCCGTGTGTTTTTAAGGGTTCGGCAGGGTTAACCGACGCCGTGAGGGCACTGGCTGAGCCCAGTGGTTTGCGCGGTACCCCCAGGCCAGAGACCCGGCCGGCGGGTGACACCCGGTGTGGGGAGCCCCTTTCTGCAGAAGGTCCCCCCGCCTGCCCGGGAGCCGCCGGAACGCGATGCTCAACGCTTCAGACACCCACCCGCGTGGGCAGGAGAACGGGAGCCGCGGCCCGGAGTCGGGAAGCAGGCGTGAGGCACGTGCCGCACCGGAGCCGCGCCGTGGAACCCCTGACGGCCCCGGACGCCGTCCCGGCCAGCGACTCCCCCCGCACGGCGGCTGAGGCGGCCCCTGCCCCCTCCTGCCGCGGTCCCCACGCTCACGGGCACTGCCGGCCCCGGCCCGCCCCGCGGCTGTCCCGCGGCAGGACCGAGTCCCAGCGGTGGCCGAGGGGAGGGTGGAGGCGCCGGCGGAGCCGCCCCAGCGCGGCGCCTTTGTTCCGAGCGGCGGCGCGGCCGGGGCCGAGAGTCCCGCCGCGCTCATGGCGGGAGCAGGGGGAGCCCCGCGGAGCGCCCCGCGGGCGCTGTCGCCCCTGCGCGCCCGGGAGCCGGCGGGCAGCGGGGGCTCGGCGCGCTGAGCGGCGCCGTGTCCGGCGGGGGCGCTGCGCGGGGCCCGGCAGCCCCGGCGGCGGGGGCCGGGCAAGGCGGGCGCCTGCAGCCTGCGGGGGCCCTGGCCGGCGCAGCTCGGCGCTCCGCGGACCCCCGGGCGGCCTCCGGGCAGCGGCGCTCCGCTCGCCGGACCCCGCCTGGCCTGGCCCCCGCCGCGGGCTGTAGCGGAGCCCTCCCGCGCCCAAACTTTGCAAAGTCTCGTAGCTCCGCTGCTGGGGCGGCGGCGGCGAGGGCAGCAGCGGGCGGGGGCGGCGGCGGAGGAGGCGGGGGCGGAGGGGGCGGGGTGCGGGCCGGCGGCGGCGACGGCAGCAGCATCAAAGAGCCCCGATTCTTGCCGCCCTGGGAGCCATGCGCTGCTGTCTGTAATGTCAGCGGAACAGGAGAAGGACCCCATCGCGCTGAAGAGATCCCGAGGTACGGCGAGGGCTGGGCCGGGCCCGGGGGCGGCCGCCGCTGGGGCCTGGCTCCCGTGCGGAGGGCCAGCGGAGCCGCGGGATGCGCGCACCGCCCGCGCCGCCACTGCCCGCCGGGCTCCCCTCGCCGCGCAGCGCGGGCCGGGCCGCCCCCGCCGCGGTCCCTCCCTGCGGCTGCGGCGGGGCCGGCGGTGCGGGGGACGCTCGAAGTTTGGTCGGTGGGGCCCGGCCGGGCCCCGCGGGCTCCCGCAGATTGCGGGCCCTGAAAAGCAGCCCCGGGGCTCGCTGTGCGCGCAGGTGTGCCCCGCGGGGGAGGGCGGCGTGCGGTCCTGTCTCTTGTGTGTCTGGGGATGTGCAGCGCATTAGTATGCAGCGAGCATACTGCTGGTGCAAGGGAATACGGCGGCAGTGCCACATGTCCGAGTTCGTGCTGATGCAGAGCCCATAAATTACACTTGAGTGTTCGCTCTTCTGCCCCCAGTCCTGGCTTCTGTGCTTCAGTCTAGTTGGGGTTTTGTTTTTCCGTTTTCGGGAAATGAAAAAAGAAAAAAATCGAAATATTATTCTTTACTTATAGCACTGGTGTATGGCTCTGGTGAGGTTTGAGGTGTGCGTTTCTTTCAGAGGAGTAGGGAGAAGGGCAGAAATGCAGGGTCTCCTCCGACTTCGGCAGTGCAGCTGACTTTAATGGCAGTGGCACATCAGCCTGCATAGTGATTGTTGTGTCCTTATAGTCCTTCGACACAGAAATGCCCCTCTGAATGAAATAATCAAAGACAGCAGGATGGGTGACTGAGTTGGGTGAAAATCATGGCAAAATTATAAAATTTGCAATTTAGTGCTTCTTGTTTTCTTGCCTCCTGTTTTGTCCCTGGAATTCTATTGTTCTTGATGTTTTAAGCTTTTTTTCTCTGGTTGGATAAGTGGGAAAAGGTGTGGATTCCACGGTGCATACTGTCATTGATTTACTGTTTGCTTTTCTAAAACTGCTATAGTAACAGCTGGATTGCAAGCTTGAAAATGAGAGAATGAAGACACACAACAGTGTTACAAAGGAGGCTGGGATTCATTAGACTCCTCCACACTCAAGCCCTGATTCTGCAAATATTTAAGCATATGTGGTTTCACATGCCGGAGTTACCCACCAAGTTCCACCTGATTATAGCTTCTTATCAAAAGTGTTTACAGTCTCAGGGCCATGGAACAGGCTCACCAAATTTGGTTGAAATTAGACTATTTTTAGTTTTCTGTCTATAATGAAAAGTTTATTCAGCCATTTATATTTCTTGGAAAAATGTTCTTACTGAGATAAAGTACTGTTTAAAAATACTCTGGCATCCATCCTCTAAAAAGCTAGACTGATATTTGTCAGTGAATATGAAAATATTCCATACTGTATTTGCAGTATGTTAAGTATGGCATAAATTACATGCAAAGTAAAAATCCCTTAATGTGTAAACCAAACTACAACTTGCACTTCTCCTAACTAACACTGAAAATGTCCATCTTAGGTATGTACAAAGTAAAAGAGAATATGAGCCTTATCTCTCCTCCTTTGCCCAAGTGTGAATGGCTGAAATTAATTTTATCTGGAGTTTAAATGGGGAATAGTTATCAGATATGTATTTATATCTTTAGATCCATGAGATAGGTGATGTCCCAGTAAAAAGGATTGTATTTTTGCCTAAACAATTAGTCTTGGACAACGAATAAGTTTTCATTAATTCAGTGTTCCCAAATGCTTGGTACTCCTTTAATGAAAGTCTGTGTGGTAGGTACCAAAAGTCACTTTGTGGAAAGTTTATTTTGGCTTCATGAAAATGGGCCTTATTCACTCTTTTTTGGAGGTATGCTAGGACTAACATTCTGTTTCCTTTCATGTATAAATTAAATCATTATAGAACCCACAGGGAAAATATAAATTCTTAGGGCTGAATTAAATCATTGGCCTCACACAGTGAGAAGCAGAAATACAAAAGCTTTGTGCTTTTCCAGACACAGGACTCCCTTCTGTAAATCGAGGCATGTGAATGGCTTTGCTGATGAAAGTAACTCAGGTAGAAATTGATGGAACTTGTCACTGGAATTCTAATGTTCATATGCTTATGCTTTTGAAGAATGATGTCCCAGAGAGGGGATTTATATGTAGTTTTATAAAGTTTTAACTTCAGCTATTGTAAACCAGCACTTGTGTATGACCCTAAGTATTCTACTTGATCACAAATTTACTGATGTCTGTGCTGCTACTTGTTGAATTTATTAAAAGAAATCTGGATATTTGGAATATTTTGCTATCAGTGGTTAACACAAATTATTTTTTAAGAGTACAGGGACATGAACAGGAGTGTAATTTATGCAGTTGTGAGGATTAGTGTTCACAGTGCAATCTTACACCAAATTTAGTATAAACTTATAGGAATCCTGGAGAAGAAGCCAACAGAAAGTACAGGAATGGTTTTGAGAAAATAGATTATAAAGAAGATGATTTATAGAGTTGAAATTTAGGGGAAATTTGCCATCATTCTTTATGTAAAACCTTATGCTGTAGTCATTTAGTATCTACAGGTAATGTAGTGGCAATGCTTCATAGCACACTAAGAATATGCAGGATTTTATATTGTAAATCAAGGCAAAAAGGTCTCTTTTTAAAAAGTATTCCCTAGTTTCTCTGACTGTATCTTAGACCACAATATGCTATATGCAATCCTGAGTTTATTTTGAGACCTTGATTGTGAAATCATGCCCTTGTCTTTGAAATTCTGACTTAAAATTTGATAGGTGTTGACCTGGGATGTCCATGTATCTTCCTTACATGTAATGAAAAATAAAATCAAATTTTAACAGTGACAGCTAAAGCCAAAAGGAACTTATTAAAGCAGAGGCAGAACTGGATTCTTACTTGAAGTAGGACTGGTAAATTCCCTGAAACCTCAAAAAAAAAAAAAAGGTGGCCTGGAGGAAATGCTAGGAGTGAAAATTTGTCAGGCCTCCTTGGATCAGGAGTATTTCGAATAACTTGGATACTTTGGTCTGCGTCCAATAGGACTTCAGCTTCCCTGTGAGGAGAGATTTTGTGTTACCTTGCTGAATGTTCCTGAAGCTGGTTTACCTGTCTGCTGGGAACACTCGTCTAACAGAGCAGTGTAATGTCATACATTGTGCTGCTTTGAATAATACTGCTGATAATTCACAGTTATCTCCAGGTTGTCTTTGGTCATGAAGTGTGTTCAGCTGGATGCTTGCATCTTGATCAAGTTTGACTTGTATTCTGAATATCAATTTTGAACAAAGAACAGTAAAATTTTTAAGGTTGGATTGCCTGCTTACTGTTCTGTGCTGTTGTTATATATTTATATAAAAGAGCAAATAAGCTATTATCCTAATGGGCCTGGGGAAAAAAAAATTAATATAGTTTCTTCATGTAATGATGTTAGTACTTTAACATGTGTTGCTCTGGTATCACCTGAAAATGCTTCTCATACTTCATCTCAGGGTTTTCTTTGCATTCCCATACTGTGGCAATTTCACTTGAGCCTGTGAAGACAGACTGACTGGGATAATAATGAGATTGCTAGATTTATTTTGCACTTATGGTCTAACTAGTGTTTTAAAATGAAAGCCGCAATTTATGCAAATTTGAGAGCTTGTCCCACTGTTGTGAAAGGTGGAGAATCCCAGGGGAAGTACAGATATCTCTTTGTATTGCTCAGGGTGAAGTCTGATTGAGCAACCAGTGAAATGAACACTCCTTACTTTTTTTTGTGCCAGGATCGTCTTGCTCAGTTATTTTATAAGGTTTCTGCAGAGGTGGGCTGGTTCACTTAGTATTGGCAGGTGTCTTTTTGTTTGATCAGGTCTTGCATTTAGTGAAATTTAGATTTGATGCACAGGAGATTAGTCTAAACAGCATGACAAGTTCTCAATGGTTTTTGTTCATGGATCTACAGCCGTTTGCTTTTCTTTTCCTTCATGGTGGATTGTAACAATATGTTGTATATTGCTACACTGTTGCTGTGTCTACCTGAGTTAAGAGGTGAGTCTTAGACATGGCTTTTTGCAGTTTTTTTGAAAGTTTTATGATTTATGCAAACAAGAAATACTTCCAACTGGTGATGTGGAGATGTTAAGAATCAAGGGACAGATAAAAATAAAATAAATGGAAATGTCTATTTCAATAAGAATGAACATGAATGGGACATGAAAGTGGTAGCAGACAGAGGTATAGGAGGAATGTTAGCTAACCTCCAGATGTGTGCTCCTTTAGCACTTGCAACTCAAGGCACCAGAGTCAATGCAAATTCAGTATTTGTAACAGATATCTGAGGCCATGGTAGTTAAAGGCAAACTTACAATACAGTCTGCAATAAAATTAATGTACTATTGCACTGATTGATATCTTGTAGGTGGTGACAGTGGATTGGATGGGTTAGGAGGACCAGGAGTTCAGCTTGGAAGCCCTGATAAGAAAAAACGCAAAGCAAATACACAGGTAAATTCCCTTTGCTTCTTTTGAATTCTTAATAAACAGTGCATTCAAATGTTGTTTGCTGGTATGAGTATCTCTCATTGTTCAGAATATCAATTTCTTGTCACAAATAGCAGCTACATACCAAGTACTTCAGTTTTACTTTGCAGTTGAAATCTTCCTGAATACTAGTATTTGCACTGAAGTTATTTTAATCCCTGTAAGTTGCCAAAAACATATAAAGAGAGGAGCACAGTGAGACTGCAACCACTTGGATTTTACCATAGGGATTTGATTCTGAGGCAGACTTTTTTTTAATGACTTTGTAGCCATTGGCAGAAGTCTGTACATCATGAGTAGTGGCCATGAGACTACTTCTTGCCTTACATTAATTTCTATATGTGTAGGTTTCTGGGCTAATGAATCAGTACAGTTTGTTAATGTGTTGACCAAGATCTTGGCATACTCCTCAGGTGATTTCCAAGCAAAAGCTAAGTCAGGTAGAGCTCTTTTCCAATGAATCCTTGCAATGTGACATTTCTATGCAGTTGTTCTTTTCAGAAAAGAAAGCCTCAATATCTTAAGCAAGTATCTATAGTGCCAAGATTTCTTTTGTGTGTTCATTCAGCTTTGAGTGAGAGTATCTGTTAATTTGGTACTGTGCAGTGGTAATACCTTTATTTTATGTAAGTAAAACACTTTGTTAGGACTATGCAGAGTCCATTGAGATGTGGATCTGTTTTCTTCATTTTTGTTTTGTTTTAAAGTAGTCATCCTGAAACTTGCTCTGAGAAATATTCAGTTACTTTACAAGGCTTCACACCTCTTTTTTGGTGGAGTTTCCTTGTGTTCTGGAATAGTAATAACTCTAGAGGAGATGCTGATTAGCTTGTGTTCCTTCTGACCAGGTTAAAATTTGCACTGCAGCAGTTTGGGTTTTTTTTAATACATTTTCAGTCTTAACATTTCCTCCTAAGTACTAATAAACTTTCTGTGAGCATAGTTAGTGTGAGGGTGAACCCAGCAGGTGTTCCCTACAGGCTAGTCTAGAATGAATTTCAATTGTGACTGCACTGGTGACATTTAAACAGACTCTGGGCTCCATTAAACACTTGATTATGCTCTGTAACCAGAGCATAATCCTCGTGGTTTATACCTACTGACTATGCCTTGCAGACTGTCCACAATCACTGAATGCTCTGTTTGGTATAGAAACATACAGCATAGAATATTCCACAGACTATAGAAAATACCAGTCTGCTGACTCCTATATTCTAAATGCCTTTTTAGGGTTATAGTACCATTAGGTTTGTATATCCTCATGGAAGTGGGGTGTCTCATGAGATGTATATTCAGTAACATGAACCCAAAAGGAAGTTAGGGAAATGCTTCAAATCTGCTCTTCAACATTTGGAAATACTTTGTGTATGTGTTTGTGACAGTTGGATTTCTGTATTGTTGCTTGTCTTTTGCAAAATATTATGAAATAGAAGTCACATATCAAGTAGTATTTTCAACTGCAAACTTTTTAAAACTCTGAAGCGACTATAAATCACCACATTATCTGGAGCTCAAGCTCCTCTCCTGCCTCTGAAATTTCAGACAGCCTGGCAGGGTACAGCGGGTGAATTTTACACAACAGCTGAACAGTTCTTTCAGCAGTTGTGTTGCTTATCCAGAACCTTTGTGGTTGGTCTGTCTTGCAGGGAAATACTAAAACTAATTCAAGTGTTGTATTTAAAATATTTGTAGGGGTCATCATTTCCTCCTCCATCTGAATATGCTCCACCACCGAACCCAAGCTCTGACCACCTTGTAGCTGCAAATCCATTTGATGACAACTATAATACTGTGTCTTATAAACCACTTCCTTCAGGAAATCCATATTTTAGTAATCCTGGTTATCCTGGCTTTGGAGGCTATAACACTTTCAGAATGCCACCTCACATGCTGCCCAGAGTATCTTCACCATATGGGGGTTCTTACTCCCTCAGAAACCAACCACATCCTCTTCCTCAGAACCCTGTTGGCATGGGTTTTAGTCGACCCCACTCTTTCAGCTTTGGTCCTCATGATAATCCAGGTTTTGGGAATCAACCACCTTATGGCAGTGGTCAGATAAATCAAAATGTCAATATGTCCGCTCAGCATTTCAGACCAAATCCTGGGGAGAACTTTGGCCATTCTGGTCAGATACCTCACCCCGATGTGCCAGCTAACTTTGGTCCTGGAAACAATCCAAATTTTCCAAATTCTCAGCTAGAGTCAAACCATTCTTTTGTTCCTCCACCAAACACATACAACCAGACAAAATCATCAGCACAAAAGCAAGACTTTAGTCAAGGTGCAAGCAAAGCATCCAGCCAGAACACTGCTGCTCATCAGCATCATCACAGGACAGAGGACGTTGTGAGTCAAGGTAACAGTGACCTGAAAAATGTTACTCGAAATAATGTGGTAAATCAGGATAACAGCCATTCTAACAGTGCTGAGAACACCAGTGCTGGCCACTCAAATGGGACTCAGAGCAAGTCCCGCCAGCCTCGAGGTACTGCTGAAGGATGCAACTCTGAAAAGAGCAGCAAAACACCCCTCCATCCCAGTCGTCATGGACACTCGTCCTCTGAACCCGTCTACCCGTGTGGCATTTGTACACATGAAGTCAACGATGACCAGGATGCCATCCTGTGTGAAGCCTCTTGTCAGAAATGGTTCCACCGGATCTGTACGGGCATGACAGAGTCAGCCTATGGCCTCCTCACGGCCGAGGCATCGGCAGTGTGGGGCTGTGACACTTGCATGGCCGACAAGGATGTGCAGTTAATGCGCACTAGGGAGACTGCAGGACCACCTGCACTGAACACAGAGGGCTGACAGCCTGAATGGGTGCTAGTGGAGCAAATACTTGCTATGAAAATTCGGTTACAAATTGGGTACTTCACTTTCTGCAGACAATCAGTTGTGTTTGATTGCTGTCATCTTTTTTCCCCTAATATGTATTCATTCAAAAACTTCCATCTCAGCTTTTGTACTCTTAGTTTTATGTGTGCAAATGTTTAACAGGATGGAATATTTTTTGTTTCTGATTAAATTGTAACTGACAATTGATCGGAAGTAGGATGAGCATTGACAATATTATTGAAGGAAAAAATGTGCCTGTATGATTAGCCCTAATTTGCTAGTGTATGTAAATGTGTTAACTAACACTAGCATTTAGTGCTTGGTTTTAATGGTACTATATTTGCAATTACTCATTACTTGGTTTTTTTCTTTTGGCGTGAATGTCTGTTATTGATGTTCTTGCTAGCCTTTCTTTGAATATAGTAGAGATGACATGGAGGAATGTGCAGTATTAATAGTTGTTATTTTAGGGTAAATACAGAGAATTTTGTATGTGCTTTTTCCTATTTTTGAAGTAAAGCATTAATGTGCTATTCAAAAATCATGAATTCATGCTTAGTAACACAATGAAACCCGCTAACTGCTACGCATTTCTGTTTCCTCAAAAAGGCAATAATCTCTTGACTTCTCAGAGAGAAGGCTCTTGCTAGGCCTTGCATTATTTGGAAATTGTTGTGAAATAAGATTAAATTGGAAAAAGAACACATCGAGTTTATGAAGTCCACTGCTTTAAATCTAGAGAATGCCAGAAGTAGGGTTGCACATGTAACCTTAATTCATTTATCTTGAGGACATACCTTGGGATACAGTCTTTGCTCTGTCACGGTTGTGCAGTCATGCACCTCTCTCTCATTTTTTCTCACTGATGGTTCCAGTCTCCTGCCTCAGTGCTGCCTGAGAATTGGAGATGAAGTAGTGCACGGAAAATCCTGCCCAGCTTCTAGGGCTGTCAGCTCCAGCCTGCTCAGTCACCCTGAGCTTACACAGTTCACTTGGCATGAAGGAGGGGGCAAGGCAATGGAGTGTGCTCTCTGAATTGCTTGATAATTTGGCAGCCAAGACTTAAAACTAAATTCCCACCCCTGCCTCAGCCAGTCTTGCAGTGAGGGGGTAGGAAATCTAAGGTGAAGAATGAAAATACAGCTGTCATATCAGGTGAGTTCAGCTCACATCAGAACTAAGTAATCCGAAGTTTAGCTCCTTTGCTAAACCTGATATCATACTGACAAGTATGAATGGCACTAGAGCTTCATGTGTATGCTAAGAAATTCTATTTTAATAAGGGTAATTTGATCTTATTCTTCATCTCAAAAATAACTCCCCTTCTTTTCTGAATGTCAGGAAGCATCTAGCCTTGATCAGTTCAGCCTTAGCAGTGTGATGAAGTTGCACATGCAACTGAAAAAGTTTCTTCTGAGAGAAATACTGTTTTGAATTAATAAAAGGAGGCACTGTGATAACAGATTCTGCTTGGAATATGTACCACTGCTGGAAACAGTCTTTAAACAGCAATTAAATCATGTGTCAAGCTTACAGGTACTAGTCATGTTCCTTAATGTGATAAATTTTTCAGGTCTGTGGTGATGAGTGATATAGGAGTTTAGAGAGAATTCTGTCATCTAATAAAGAGGTAGTTTTCATGGTAAGCCATGCTAATGAGTGAAAGTAAGGCCTGTTTCATAGTTCACCTTTGTGTTTGATTTTTGGGCTCTACTGTGTACATTCCTGGAAGATCCTGTGCAGATCTACATAACCCGTTTTATTTTAAAAGTGAAAAGTTTTGCTGTATAAGGGCAGTATAACCCACCCCCACCCTGGGTTTTTTGGTTGTTTTTGTTTGGTTGGTTGGTTAGTTTTTGGGGTTTTATTTGTTTGTTTTGGTTGGGTTTTTTTGTTTTGTTTGCTGGTTTGGTTTTTTGGGGTGTTTTTTTTTGTTCCTCTCATCAGGAAAAAGAAAATAATATCTACAGTGTAAGTGACATATTTCATATCTTGAGAATTTTCCTGTATGGAGATGTAAAGTGTAAGATAGATCCAGAGCTGCTGTTTTCATCAGTAGTTGCTTTAATTTAGTATATTAACTAGACTTAAACTTGTTTTGTTAGAGGTGTGATTTTAAAACCACCAAGAAAAAATCAAACAAGCAACAACCTCTGTTAAAGAGATTTATCTTCAGTAGTTCTCCTAATGACTGACATACTGTTTGAATTTGCTTTTGCTACCTGAAGTAGCAATTAAACCAAACCTTGTTTAGATAGAGTTGTTCCTCTAGGAATCAGTTTAATCTCTGTGACAATTAGCACTGTGAACATAATGGAGCTGGTTCACACCTCCAGTAATGTAAGTGAAATCAGAATTTTGCTCAGTGAAAATGCAACCAAAGCTCCAGTGATGATATTCTTACCTTTCCCACTCCCACACCCCATGCCTCTTGTGAGAAGATTTTGGGGCATTTGTTCTCAGAAGTCTAATTCACATTTTAATATTTGGAGCAGACATTGTATTTAAATAGCCATGTATTTCTCAACTTTTTCCTCAACCCGACATGAAGTTAGGCAACTGTTTTACAGATTAGCTGTCAGGACATTAGTATTTAAACACAGTGTTCTTAAATACTTAAAATCATCTGGAATATCATTTTATAAGGCCTTAAATTGTATATTTATGAAACTTATCCTAACAATTTATTTCAGATTGTTTCTAAACTGGTATTACATGGGTTTGCAACCCAGTAAATCTTCCTCATTTATTAACTTGTAAGTTCAAGGCATTAGCAAATGTCCATGATATGAAATAAAAACAAATGAACAACCAACTCCACACTTGTTAGCACACTGATCTTAGAGAAAGGACTGACAAGGATCTCCAGAAGTCATCCAGCAAATATGCTTGCCCTACTGATATGCTCTTGGCATACTTGAACTCTTTATCTAGAGAGCAGTTATATTTTGGTTTTCTCTGCATGCGTTGACTGAGTAGTAGTTCAAGTATGCACAGGAGAAATAGCAATCATGTTTAATTAGTGAGGTACTAGGAAAATGTCAGCTGATTAGCATTAGAAGTTAGTTCTAGAATGATAGGTGGGAGGGAGGGAGGGTTGGCTAGAATAGGTGAGGCTTTTTGTAATACATGAAACAATTTGTATTGAATTCTCATGTGCTTCTTTCATTACTGGTGATTTAGATTGTACTGGTGCTGCACACCAAAAATATTGCAAGGATTTTGTAAATCTTGCAAACCTTAACATTTTTGTGGGAAATGCCTGAGTCCTTTTACGTGGTTTCTGGTCATGATCAGAAATGCAGCCTTATATTGCTCCCAAATTTTTCCCCCCTCAGGCTGAAATAGACAGGTATAAATTGGATTGTGCTGTCTTTAATATTTTTTTGCTAGTGACCAATTTTAAATGAGAAAACATGTAAGTGACAGTGCTGGATACAGACTAGAGGGCAGGTAGCAAAAATCCTGTTTCTTCCTGTTTTACTCATTCCTTCTACAACTTGAAACTAGCAGGTTTGTGCTTGTCTCTTCTGAAAGAAGATGGGACTGATGCTTACTTCCAAAGGTTGTTTAGAGGCCTAGTTTTTATTGAGATCTTCAGATGAAAGAAGCTAGAGAAAAGTAATGAAGTTTGCTCTACTTAAAAGAAAACTATAATTTTGGGGGCTGCTCAAAGAAGATTATACTTTGTGACCTCTGAAGTTTTTAATCTAAGAACCAATTTTGTAATCACATTTTTCAGGCTTAATTTCAAGCATGTGACAATTAATGAAGTCAGTGAAACTGCATGCACACAGTCAAGAATGTTTTAGAGTGTTTGCAGTTTGGGGCCTGTGATATTCGCAAGTGAAATGCTTATATGGTTTGAGATTTTTACAAAATCAGTGGTGTTAAAATGTAGCACCTTTTTAACATTTGTCTTTATTCCAACTTAATACAGTAACACATCTGCGTTAAATATATCCCTCTCATTTTATAAATAAACATTGCCTGTCAGTAAAAGTATTGGTGTAACATTTTTTAAAAAAGGAAGTCATGCTTCTTATCATGTTGTATGTGACTTAAATGACTGTTTCATATTAAAACTAATCTTTCCTTATGTACTGCTTAAATATACCTGTTTTGGGATATCAGTTCAGTACTTTTTATACAATTTTGAATGTGTTCCACATTGGTGACATGTATTTTTGCAACAACTTTTTGTTTTGATTTTAAATTAGAGCATGTCTGATGTAATACATGCATTAGTGCTGTGGTGTGTGACAAAGTTAATGTATGTAATTCAAATTGGAAAAGTTTCCAGACTTTGTCCAGCATTAGCCCTGTGGCCAGGGATTAAATTACTATGTAATACAAATTATTTCATACCATGATGTGTTTTAAGCTACTCTATGAAGTATGTGAAACATTATTGTTTATGGATTGGTAGCTGGTGAGGTATCTTGCATAGAATGATAGATGGTAGCAATTCATAATTAAAACTGACTACCTTTCAGAACACACAGCACTGATATGCATTATCATCTTGTTACCATTAAGTAATATGAAGTTCTTAATATTATCCACTGATAAATGGGTGAACATTTGGTAATCAGCTCTTGTGTGTGAAAATTCTATTCTAACACTCTTTACTTGTTTCACAAAACATAATGTTTTTGTTTGTTTAGAAAGTATATAATTTTTTTGTCTATTGGATATGATTAGATATACACAGGAGGATGTAGAACTGGATGTATTTTAAAGTTATTCTGCAGTTGCTAAGTTTTGGCAGAAGCTTTCTATATTAGAATAGACTCTTCCCTAAAATTGGAAACTAAGTGTACTTAGCAGAACTCTTTAAGGCAATATAACTATCCTACACTACATCTTGAGTTATGCACATTCACTTCTTTATGAAGAAGTGATAACTTCTGCTTTATATAGAAGAAAAGAAAGGTCCCTTTAGTGGCCTAGTGCTGTGTGTCATCAGTTCTGGGGTAATTAGTTCTGAGTGGTGTTCAGGCCCTCAGAGGTGCTGCCTCTAGCATAAAGTTTTCAGTGTCACCCTCTGTCTCCTGGTTTAGAAATGGCTTATCCCAGCACCATGGAATAACTATTTCTGCATTGTTTACCATACATAATTTTCCTTTTCATGTTCATAGAAACTGTTTCAAAATAATTTTTGTATCCAACCCCACCTTTTTCCTTGGAGATTTGTGCACTGTATTTCAGGAATTGCTGTACTGGAGACATTTTGGGATTGGAGTTATGAGAGCTGTCTGTTCCTAGACACTCATCTTTTCCTCTACAGAATGGTCTAAATCTGAGCTTCCTTATAACTTACAGAGGGCAAGCTCTTAATATATTATTTTTCCTTTTTGTTTTTCTTTCTTGATAGTTTTTTTTTTTTCTGAAATGTGAAATAATACAAAGTTGTTAGGGATTTTTATTCAAAACTTGGTCTTTCCTCCAAGCTTGTGTTTGTGGCCTTTAGAGCAGGCATTGTGGTCTTTAGGGCCTTCTGACTTGGAATTTTTTGTCCTCCTTCATCTTTTAGAGTTAAAAGTGAGTAGAAAAAGGCAAGTTACCAGTCTACTGCCATCCAAGCAATGCAAAATATAAGCTGATTAAGATTGTTGACATTTAATTTTTTTTTTTGTTAATAATGATGTGATATTTTTACCTTTTAGAAGAACATATATCAGAATCTGATTCAAGTGTTCTTGGAAAATGTATATGGTAGGCTTTGTCCAGCACTGTATGTAACTTTGTTGCTTTCTGTTGTCTAGTTTCAATTTCTTTTAAAATAAAGATAATTTTTGTGGGGAAGTTGCATGTGGACTTTCTGAAGATGATGTAATGCCTAGGTGGATGCTTCTCATATTCTGCCCATGAGAAGGATTAGGTGTAATCCTGCAAGAAGCAGCATGAGGTCATATGGATCAGAAAATACAGTTCCTGCCTCTCTTGGAGAGCTCCACTGTTCTGTAAAGGTGTTCATCTGCAGTCACTTCAAAGCAGATGGGAAAAGATCTTGTGCCTTCAGCCCTATTTCTTCACAGGATGGGAAGGAAGGCTTAAGCACCACTTGTCCAAATAGATTTTTTTTAAATAACTTTCTGCACTTGGAAAGTGATTATACAAAGAATTATTCATTCCAGTTTATAAAATTATTACTAAGCTCTTCCTGTTAGTTAAAATGCCAGAACTAACACATACTAAATCACCACTTTACCAATAATTTTTAAAAGTAACTGATATAGGTCCCAAGCTACATATGCAAAACAGTTTGTTGGAATAAAGTGTCATAAAATGTTTCTGCTTTTTGTTAAAAATATGGAGGGATGGGAGAAATTAGAGAGAATTTAGAAAGGATGTGAGAAAAAAAGGTTAATAATTAAAGGTAGGAAAATGTAAACTATCTAAATGATTTTTTCCCCTATATTAAAACTTCTGAAGCCATTCGAAGTGAAATAACCCCAGAAAATATATATGTATGTATGTATAGGCAGCTGAAGGTGCAGAATATTAATAATATTATTAAGGTTTGTCTGGAACATAAATCTGCATCCTTCATAGCACAAGAGATGGGAATTGAGGAATCAGCTTTTCAATGGAAAAATTTATCTTTCACTGCAAGCTTTCCACTGCAGACTTTAGACTGAGAAAGTTAGTGCCAGCAGAAGAACCACACTGCATGGGCATCTCGTTTATTTTTCAAGTGTATGCCACAGTGAGAGCACAGCAACTTGTCCAGGTAAGGCTGGGGAGTGGGTGGGACAGGGGTGGTGGTTCTGCCCATACGCTCAAAACCTTTAAGGTTGATCCAAGACCTTGCTGAATCCCTTTTATGTCCTTTAGCAGCTAAATCTGCTACTTGGACATAAAAACATGTTAGTGATATTCACTGTCTCTCCTACCAGCTTTGCATTGCAGATCTAGGTTTTAAGTAAATAGACATTTTGGTTGATGTATGGGAGAGAAGACTGAATACTGGTAACCATAACTGTGTCTTGTTAAGCCTGTATGCATAATATAGTTCTTCTAACAGGAATAAATAATAAGCTGTTTCATTTCAGTATATTCTCTGTGATTAAACTAAAAATGACACCTGGGTGACGAAGGCAGAAGACCTGCACTCAAAACCTCTGACTTTCTGGATGACTACAGCTGGAATGGTAGGAGATTTTGAGTTACTGCATTATAATCATTCTAGGTGCTGCTGCTATGTACTTTGAATGTTCTTGGAAAGAGGTTTAATTCAATTATCGGATTCCAGTCCATGCAAGGATTCTTCCAGATGATATTGATGTGGGTGAGTGAGGGTGGAGAATAACCCAGAAGTCATATAAGTTGTGATGGATTTCTTGCTCTAAAAAAGTTATAAATTTCTGCAATACTAACTTTTATATATAAACAGTACTTAAAAGTAACTTCTACAATTTGAATATTGCTGTGTATGATATGTAATAGAACATAAAAATTAAATCTTAACATTAAAATTAAATCTTCAGTGATACACATTAGAAATGCTAGCTAATGTGAGCCATGTTAAACTCCGTTACTCTTGGTCTCATTTTAAAAGAAAGAGGGAAAACGAGACTTTTTATTTCTGGATTTCTCCTAATATTTCTAGGTAATTGTATACTTTTGAGGAACTTAAACATACCTGGATTTTTATCCAGCTGTGTTTGGCTCATCTTTCAGGCCGCATTCTCCAGAAGCAGTTGCTTTCAATATACTAGACTTTGTTTTGGCAGACACAGTATTACAGTTTGTTTGAGAAATGCGGAGTCATAATGTGCAAATTACCTCCCGAGTTGTTGGCAGAGACAATTCAGCGGACAATATTGCTCAGCCACAGCGCGGGGCTGCCTGTATGACCCTGTTATTTTTAGGGGACATGTGGAAGTTTCAGTGCCAGCATTGCCAGAGCAGGTCAAGGAAGGTGACCCTGCCCTCTGCTGAGCCGTGGGGAGGCCGCTCTTGGAATGTTGTGCAGTTCTGGGCTCCTCACTATTGGAGATGTGGAGATGCTGGAGCAAGTCCAACACAGAGCTACCAAGTTCTTTCAAGGGTCTGGAGAATCTCTCTTACAAGGACAGGCTGAGGGAGCTGGGCTTGCTCAGCCTCAGGGAGAGGTGGCTGGGAGGGGACCTCAGCAATGTGTGTAAATGTCTGAAGGGAGGTGCCAGGGCCTGGAGCCAGGCTCTTCTCGGTGGTTCTGAGCAATACAACAAGAGGCAACAGGCAGGAACTGATGCTCAGGAAGTTCTGTCTGAGCTGAGGGAGAACTTCTCTCCCTCAGGCTTCCCAGAGAGGCTGTGGAGTCTTCCTCACTGGAGATATTCCAGAACTATCTGGACACGATCCTGTGCTATGTGCTCTGGGGTGACCCTACTTGAACAGGGAGGCTGTACCAGATAGTTTTTTATTAAAAACTAACGTTTGATAGTTTTTGTCAGCAGTTTGTCTCTTTTTAGAAATGTACGTGGACGACACGGGCTGCTTTCCTTCCCGCTTGGCGGAGCGGTGAGCGCCGGCAGCCGGAGCCGTGCCGGCGGCCCGCAGGCCCCTGGGGACTACAGCTCCCGGCGTGCGCCGCGGGGCCGAGGCCGGGAGCGCCCCGGAGCTGCTCCGGCCGCGGCGATGCCGCTGTGGCTGCGGGAGCACAGCTGGCGCCAGACCCTCACTGCCGTGTACCTCTCGCTGCCCTTGCGCGGCGCCCGGGCCACCGCCGCCAACATCTTCTGCAGCGAGCAGTACCTGAAGGTGGGGGCCGGCCCCGCTCGCCTCACGGGCCTCCTGCCGCGCCCGGCCGCGGGGTGACTCCGGAGCCCTGCTGGGCAGCAGGCGTGCGTGCACCATGGCAACTCTTCAAACTCAGGACCCTCTGTCTTTTATCATCTCCCTCTGTCTGCTGCAGGCTGTTAAATGCCCGTCCTGCGGCAGATCATGGCTTTAGCACTGTTCATTCCTTACGAATGCTCTTGCCACTCAACAGGTGCCAGCTGCCTTTACTCTCATAAATGGTCTGAATTTCTACATTTGCTTATACCGTCAATAGTCCTAAATTTGAAATCCACGGTTTCTGTTGCAGTGCTGCAGAACCGACTTGTTCAATCTCATTAATGAAATATACAACCTCGTGATGACCCACCCTTAACGGGAAGGAAGCACCTTCACTGGGCTTCTACAGACCTCCACAATGCATACAAAGCAAATTAGTTCTGTCAATAGCATCTGTTTCTTCAGGTTTACTGTATGCTTGTGCTCTGCTTTGAATACGTGAGAGTTAATTTAAAACATTAGCACAAATTATATTTTTGTAGGTAAGCGTCCCTCCCTTTTTGTTTGAAGCCGTTTTATATGCTCCTATTGATGACACAAACAGCACAGCAAAGATTGGAAATGGAAACATTTTCTTCACTTTGTATAAAAAGGAACCGGCCATGTGGGATTCCCTAACTCTAGCAAATGGTAAGTGTTCTACTCTGAAAGTTAGATTGCGTGTAAGAAAACCATACTGTGAAACTTCTGCTGGTAGATATCTGCTCAGTTCTACCTTGTCCATTGTTAAAAATAGAAAGAGAACATGTGAGAACAAAGAATACTAGTTCTAGCATGTGTGAAATAAAACGATATTTCTTGTACAACTTACATTTTGTGTTTAAGCAAATCTTAATTTTTCTCTTTTAGAGATGGGCTTGGTAGACCCTGGTTTGTTGAATTGTAATTGTGTTATATTTTGCCAAAGTAGCAGAAGAAATAATGTTTTCATTAACATGTTTATACCAATAGAACACCAGTCGTAAACGACTAAATTTATTTTTTTAAGCTGACAAGGAGAAACTACAACATCTAAGAGAGAATGCTGTTCTAAAAGCCCAAGAAAAGGCAAAAGAGGAGACAAAAGCAAAAAAAATTACAAAACAGGAACACAAAAAATATGCTTTGGAGGCCACAATGAAGGTAGGTTTAGAAGAAGCTCTGCCAGACTTTCATGTAAACAGCTACCAACTAATCCCGGAGATGCTTTGTTAAATGTATGTTAAAAAATATGAAAAGTTCCAATTTTTATTGTAGTGGTGGTGAACCTTATTAGGATTTCTTTGCATTTAAACCTATTTATTACCAAATATGAAAATGTTACTGACAAAGTGCTTACAAGTTGCCACTTTCTGTGAGTAAGATTAATGAAAGTTTTTGGTGACAAGCTCAGGTTTATGTCTGTTCAAAGGAGACTACAGTCATGTGGCAAAACTGTAGTCTTTTGTGGCCTTTGCAGGTGTTTAGTCCTTTAGCACTGTGAAAAAATACTGATTTTAAAAATTCTTACTCATTCTTTGTTGTGTTTTATATCAGCTTGCATTTTTTTTTGTCTTTTGTGTGTTTGTGTCTTTGTTATTCTGCTTTTTATGTGTATTTTAATATATGTTCTTAAAATTTTTATGAATATAAAAAGTCTGGCCCCTTCACTTGTGTTCCAAGGATTGTTTTATTTTTTTGGAGCATGCAATGAAATTGTAAGAGTGCATATGCAATATTGACCAAAAAGAACTACAGTTATGACTTAGTAGCAATGTTGTACCTCTTCTAGATATGTAATAATCTCAAAGAGATTAATCTCAAAGAGGAGAAATAAGAAACAGTGTATTCAGATCATCACATATCTTTTACATTTCTGCATTTTCCAGAGATCATTGGAACATGGCTAGGATTTTCACTGTTTAAAACTTATTTCTGAATGCTTCTGGATTGTACCTTAGGGTTATTAGTAAAATAGTTTAAAGATGAGACCTCTAAAAGTTGATCAGAAATCTTTACTCTCACAGGCATTTTCAAGCATCCTAATTAACTCTACTTGTATGGTCACATTATTGGTTACACTGTTCTTGGGATATGGAACTGGGAAAATAATGGTGACTTTAACTTAGTCAAGTCAGTATTATCAGATGTTCTGTATCTCATAGGGGTTTTTTGTTCAAATAGCTAGAGGAAGCAGAAAGAAAAAGAATTGAAGATCTAAAAGAAAAGGAGCGGGAGAAGGTCACTAAAGAGTTGGAGTTATGGAAAAACCAACAAAAAGATGGTGATAAATACAATAACATCCAGACAAAAGAGGAATTACATCAAGAAATAGAGTCATTAAAAGAGAGAAAAAGTGAAAAAATGAACAAAACTCAGATTCCTGATGAAGGAAGTTCTAAGACAAGACTCAAATCCACAAGAGGTTGTATAATTGAACTGTACTTTTTAATTCTTTAGAGTGTGGGTATAACTTTATTCCCAGATGTTTGTAATTCATCACTTATCTTTGTCTCCACCATACTGAACCAGTTCTTGTAGCTTGCAGTTATTTTTAAATTGTTTTCAGGCAATTTATTGAGCTAAAGCTCATGAGTTCTTAGCTCTTGTTGAAGTCTTTGGAAATACAAGGGTGGGTTTTGTTCTAAGCTTTAGAAAAGTAAATCAGAAAGCCTTTCTGGCAGTGAAATGCAGACTTCCTGGAGGTGGGGTTTCTGTTACCCAAAGTTACCTAACTTTGGATTTCATGGAAATATTCAATCTCCTTCTGTGCTCTCTTCTTGTGTCTTGGATCCATGGAGAGCCAATTCAGGGAGCCAAACCAGCAGAAGACATTTAATTGTTTGTTTGATTTGATAGGTTAGTTTTAGCTCTTATTTTTGCCCTGTCACAGCATCATACAAACAACAAAGAGAGAGGTGTAAGAGGAGTTTAAATTCATTTATGACAGATGCTGTATAATTCCATTTATTTACTTGCCACATTAGGAAGAAAAATTGTTTGAACCTTCCCTTCAGAAGACCAAGTCTAAGCTTTTCTCAAGCAATTAGAGGTTTAATTCTAGTGTGACACATTTCTAAGGCAGGTGTACTTTGGACTTTAGTAGAAAACCAGAAAAATATCTTGCTTCATTTTTCATGTCCTGTGCTCTAACTCTTTCCATAGGTCATGGTTCCTGTAGTATATTTTCACAGGATTTAAAGGAAGAACAGTTACCAGCTCCCCGAGCTGCTGCTACAATTAAAGTCAACTTTACACCACGAGTTTTTCCCACAGCTCTGCGAGAATCTCGTGTTGCAGAAGAGGAGGAGGTAAGGTGGGGAATTAATTATTGTGTATTCAGTCAATACAAAAATAGTGTCTGCGCCAAGGAATGTTACCTGTGCAATATCCTCATCTTCCAAGGAAGGCAGTCTTATTTAAATTAAGATACAAGGAAACAATTTTATACAAAAATTCCTTTCACCGTGTCATGCAGATTAATAAATAACACATTCCTTTTCTGGGAGGGGGAGAAAAGGCAGCAATATTAATTTAATTCCTTGAAATACTAATTTGAAGTGTCCTAACTCTTCTAGTGAAGATTCTTTCAGTTCTGTCTTAAAAGAAGCTCACAGCTCTTTTGAGCTCAATTCAATGAACACAAAGTAATTTTGAAAGATCAAAACAGACAAGTAAACAAAAATGTATTAGAGATGTGGTAACCTGACTTCTCATGGTAATAAAATATTTGGGGAAACTTTGAAGTTTTTCATAATAGACACTATCAAATATTTTCCTGCGTCTGAAATACACGGTCAATAGAATTCTTTTGATAAGTATGAGTGAAGAGATGAAAATAAAATCCTTTTCTGGATTTGAATTTTTGCTTCAGAAATAATACTAGCACATTTTTTATTTACAGTGGCTACATAAACAAGCAGAAGCTCGAAGAATAATAAATTCTGATTTATCTGAGCTGGAAGATTTAAAGGAAGAGGAGAAGAATCCAGACTGGTTAAAGGACAAAGGAAAGTGAGTTACATTCCACTTGAAGACCTATTAAAAATGAATTAGTTTTATGTGTTTGTCTACTGTTCAGTTTTGGTATATTCTATTTATTCTAGACAGGGTTGGTGAATGTCTGAGTAGTAATGGTAGTCATACTAGAGATTTTATTGACAGTTTACAGGGTCAGAATCTGATAGAATGAGATGCAATTGTTGAAGCTCATGATGAACAAAATGATTGTAAACACATTATGTATAGTCTTTGAAGAAAGTTGAGCCAGTGCACTATTATACCTAAGTGGATTTAATTTCATTTGTACTTTTTTAGTGAGACATTAAATATCTGTGTAAAATAAACTTTAGGGACTTTGTACAAATATTGGTTTATTTATATAGCTATGTTATACAGAAAGCTTTGATTAGGCAATCATAATCAGATATACAAAGCCTTCAAAATGAGTCCTGTGTCTACATAAATGTGTCCACTCTTACAATCCTTCATTACTTAAAGCAGTGACTATTTTTGTCATGTGTCTCTAAGCTATATTGTCAGCAGCAAGGTGCACTGAACCTCAGCTATGTTGTTCTCAGAAAAGGCTATAAAGGGGCATTTCAAAGGAGAAGATATTAAAATCTCAAATTTTTGAAAATGAGTTAACAATAAGTACGTGTTTATTTTGTATTTATACTCTTCTTTAAAGTGCATGTTTCACTTTTTTGTTGAATACTTAGCAAAATGTTTGCAATGGGAGACTACCTTGGGGCTGTAAACGCCTACAACCTTGCAGTGAGGCTGAACAATAAACTCCCCATGCTGTACCTGAACCGTGCTGCTTGCCACCTTAAACTGAGAAATTTGCACAAAGCTATTGAAGATTCCTCCAAGGTATAAAAATCCAGGAGCTTAGGCTGTCATCTTTTGCATTAATGTGATTTTTTTACTGTGATGGTTCTGGTTTAAGCAGATCTTAATACCTATTAGTGCAATTCAGAGTTTTAAAATTCAAAATTGATATAATGAAACCATGGTGAAATATTAAAATTTGATAGTGATGAATGAACTTTCAGAAGTTTAAAACAAAACAACAATAAAATACACCCTAAACCAGGCTTCCACACATTTGTGACAAATGTGGCCAGTATGTTTCTTTACAGATAACAATATTGTAGCAATATGTACCCTTGAAAAAGCCCACGACTTGGAGCAGAGACAAACAAAACCAAGTATACTCACACATTTTCTATTATGTTGTGGTGTGCTTCATTTGGTTGGAAGGAAAAAAAGTGGTGGTGATGAGCAGGATACCTAAAAAATTTCCAAGAAGCCAAACATTTTCAGAGAAGGGCTGTATTGTCCTGATGTTTTAGCAGCTGTTATTTGTGCAACAAGGGGAATGACCTCAAATGGCACCTGAATAATGTGGGAACAGTTTTCCAGGAATTATTATTTTTTGAACTAATACATACTTAGGTCTTCAAACTTGTGGGTTTTTGGTCTTGGTTTTTCCTACTAGCTGCTACTAAAACACATGTGCTTTTTTTAGTGCTACCTTTTATTTTTTTCTTTTGATAGCATGACAGGTCATATGATGTATGAAAACAGAACACATTATTTGACCTCAATAAACATTTAACATGGCATTTTTCAGTTTTTAGCCATGGCAATATAACTGTAGTTGGCAAACTGGGGTGATGGATACAAATCTTAATGACTAGACTCATAAGTCATTTATAGTTAAATTTGAATAGCTATTTTCTATTTCTGCTTGAATAGTTATGTTATTGTATAATAATAGTAATTAGGTGAGAGAAGTGTTTGTAAATGAGAAAAAAAACCCAAATTATGGAAAGCCTACTTATAAATACTTTGGGTGTTGTCATTTGTAAAGGCTCTGGAACTGTTGACACCACCTGTTCCTGATAATGAGAATGCTCGAGTGAAAGCCCATGTGAGACGTGGAACAGCATTTTGTCAGCTGGAATTGTACACTGAAGGTGAGGCCTTGGTTTTATGAAAACATGCGCAGGAATTCATAGTGACATGCAAGTAAGTCTGTTTAGCTCAGTGAGGCTGCTCACACCTTTATGTTTTGAGAAGTAACTTGAAGGAGGTCTGTATAATCTACGTCTATTTGTTATGAACCTTTATACCACATTCTTTAATTTTTTAAAAATTTCCTGGAAAGTTGAAAAATCTTTACAAGTTTGAGAAAATGGATTGCGTTCTTAATTTAAGGAGTTTTTCCACTGAAGATATTAAAATAACCTGAAATATTTCTAAAGTACTTGTGAAGTGCTTAGTAACATCTTTGTAAAATGAGGTAGGAAGCCCATATTAAGGAGTTAAATGATTCATCAAGTACATGTGATATGTGTGAAAATAACTGAATTTACAGTGTCCCTATTCAGTTCCTAAGAGTATCAGATCAGTTTCGTAAAGCAAATTTACAAATGGAAACTGGTAATAGAAATTGAAGAGTATTCAAAATGTCAGTGTTGAAGTACTAAGCTTTGGCCATTGTTTACCTTTTTCTGCAGGTCTCACTTGGTTATTCCCTTACAGCTTCATTTGCATGCTGAAACCTTATAAAAAAGACTAATGTGGGCAGGATTTTACCTCCTGTAGTCAGGATTTGGTTTTTTCCCCACAAGCTCTGATTTCCACAGTTCATAGTGTTTTTATTTATATTTTCACACAGGATCATTTCCGTTCTTCTGCAGAACACTAGAACAATCTCCTCATACACACACACATGTATAGGTGTATATGTACATGAAGGAAGAGGCTCTATTTTCATGCTTCAAAACCTGAAAATATTTATGTGGTAGAGTGTTTCCACTACAATGTTTTGCAAAATAAGATAAACAAAATATAAGTTTATTTACTGATGGAAGCTAAATTAATGTCATTCTGATTCCATCTTAGTTAAGGACAAACCTCAAGATCAATACTTTATGCATTTGACTGGGGAGTAGTTATTTCCAGTTAGTTGCTAAAGAGGATGCTCTTGCATTATTGATTGATATTCTTATTAATGTGTCTATATTAGGCCTCCAGGATTATGAAGCAGCTCTCAAGATTGATCCTAAAAATAAAATTATAGAAAAAGATGCTGAGAAGATTCGACAACTAATTCAAGGAGCAATGCAAAGTTCTTAATTAAAAAAAGTATAAAAAAGAAACTTTGATACCTTTGAGGACATCAGACGGAATCTTAGTGTGTGTTACCTAGACATTGTTCTGCTTCACTTGGAGCACTTACAAAACTGGTAAAAGATTGGATATATTATTGGAAAGTATAGTATTATAAACATGATTAGATATATTTTATATAATTTTGATATAAAGTTGTTGTATTTTTGCTTTTTGTTAGCATTCTGTATTGCTCTGACAATCTGAAACCCTGGACTTTAGGTGGTTCCTTTTTGTTAAGTGTTCTTTCCAAACTGGGGCCATTTCAACTATACTTCTTTCAGTAGCAGTTTAAGCAGACTTCTGAATTTTCTGCATCAGCCTCTTTCCAGAATACCATTTATGACTGATTTCTGTCTTTATAATAAAGGATTATATTATTATGCAGATATATATATTATTGTGTGCAAATTTTACAGCGTTCTATTGGGGAGAAGGTGGCAGACATTGTTTCTAGCTGTTTTACTTAGAGCCTTGAGAGGAGTGCTAAGGTGAGTCAGAAATATTTGGTAGGAAAGCTGCTGCCTCTCCTTTCCTACAGAAAACTACTGCATTGCACTGGAAGGGGCTAAAACACTTTTTCATAACAGCTGGAAGGAGGGCAGTGCAGCAGTTTGAGTGCCTCTATTGACTGTAATGCTATACTTACAGATATTGCTGTTTGAGCTATACTTACAGATATTGCTGTTTTCTTTTTGTAATTACTGAGAGGAAGTAAGGGCTAAGGAGGAGAGACACTGGCAACAGGAGAAAGATCATCTTAGTCAGCCCTTCAGCTAACCAGGCAAAGCATTTCAAATTTGTCAACTGTTTTTGGTCAGAGCAAACATTGCTCAAGATGTGTATTGAAATACATGCATGGTGGAGAGCGAGGAACTTAACATTTTGACCTTATTTAGTAAACTGTGGACAGTGATAATTTGACTCATAATGAAGATGGAAGACAGTAAAATTTGAGACTGATGTAAATTTCTGCATTAGTGGTAATCTTGAGCCTAGAAAATATCTTAATATGTGTGGCAGAAATAGTTAGCTTGGATAATAAAAATATGAATGAGAGTAAGATACAGGAATATGAAAAATATAGCCCTAGAGAAATTTACATGTGACTGTGCTTCCTCAGTCATGTTCACATGCATGTATTTTTATTTTTATGTTTATTTTTATTTTGATTTTTTTCCCCTGTAGGGAGTGAGTTATCATATGACAAATACCTTTTGGTCTGTTTATGGAAAGTGCTGTAGTGCAGTATTGATGAGCCTGCCACAAAACTTTTCTGAGTGAGGTACCTCCCTTAGTGCTGCTGAGCAAGCCAGTTACAACCTGCTGCTCTTGAGAGGTGCAGTGAAAGCTTTTTTCTTTGTTTCTCAGTCATGTAGGACATGAAGCTGACACTGAAGTTGCTGTCTTAGATAAAATTTGACTAAGACATTGCCTTTATTAATGAAGCCTGTTGTTGTCAATCTCCCATTTTTTTTATTTTGTTCCAGCATCAGAGCAATGTTGGGGTATAAACCTCTGGGATTTTGGATCTGCTCTGTTTGTAGAGTGCCTGTTGGTGAGATGTACTCTAGGAACGTGGGTGGGAGTTAAGAGCTGCCTTATCCCCAGTCTGAGTGGCTCTTGGGACAGTTTCTCCTGAAGCAGCAGGGCCTGTGCTTTGAGGAGACTTCCCAAATTAGTTAATTCCCTGTCACCAGTGTTATTCCACCTGAGGCTGGAAGAATCAAAGATTTGCTGTCCATATACAGCACCTTTGGGATTTTTTTTTTTTTTTTTTTGGGGGGGGAGGTGGTGGCACGTTCTGGGTTGTTCGTTTGGTTGGTTTTTTGGGGGGCGAGGGTGTGGGTGACGGTACTTTGTTTATCCTTTCCCTTAGTACAAGCGTTCCTGGCATGTAACGGAGCACGTCTCCTCAGAGCGGGCTGTCCCTGAGCGCGGCTCTCCCGTGATTACCCCGGCACAACGCTGCCCGCGCTGAAGGGGCCTCCGAGCAGCCCCCGCCCGGCACAAACGGGGCCGGGGCCGCGGGGCCCGCGCTCGGCGGCGCGGCGTTGCCATGGCGGTGCCCGGGGCGGGCCGCGGGGCGGGCCGGGCGCTGCGGTGCCGCTCTGGGCGCTGCGGTGCCCGGGCCGCTCTGGGCGCTGCGGCCGCCGGGCCGCGGCGGGGCGCGGACTACGCTCGCCAGGGTGCTGCGGGCGCCGCCCCGCGCGCAGGCGCCGGCCCGGGCGGGCCGGGTTGTTTGTGACGGCGTCACCGGCGGCTGCGGCCGCGGCCCCTCGTCCGTGCCGGGCCCCGCGAGGGCCGCGCTCAGGTAGGCGGCGGGACCGGCCCGCGGGGGCGGCCGCCCTGCACCGGCCCGGCCGCGGGGAGCTCCGGGGGGCGCAGCGGCTGCCGCGGGGAGGGGCCGCCCGGAGCGGGGCTGAGCCCGGGGCGTCGGGGCCGGGGCCGGGCGGCCGTTCCTGGTGCGGGGAGCGGGTGAGCGGGGCCGCGCGGGGCGGCGGCGCTGCTCGGGGGGCGCGCGGGCTACGGGGGGCGGTCACCGCTGTCCGGCCCCGGCCCCGGGCGCTGGCGTTTGCCAACTTCCTTCTCTGTCATCGTCTGCCGCTGCCTCGCCGGCTGATGCAAGGTGCTCTGTTTCATAAACAGTGTGCTGGCGCTTTAACTGCGCTCTGGTTCAGGTGCGCTACAGGAGCACCTGCGCGGTATAGGGGGTAGGGACTGACAGGGAATGGCCAGCCTTGCGCGAGTCTGGCTTTCCTTCATAACAAGGAAATATTCTGTATTTAATATGAGTTGCTAAATATATTCCAAGAGAAGAATGTTACTTAGGGGAAGAAATTACTACTTAGTAGAAATAATAAACTTCCATGAGAACCCTGAAGTTTAATAGCACTGAACCTGTTTTTATTTTTGTTTTGCAACAAAGAATCGACTGTAGAAGAGAACCGAGAGGTTTTACTTGGAATGACAGCGCAGCAAACTCTGTAGAACATATTCATGTTCTTCTTGGTGCTCATTACTCATCTTTGTCCATGCTTATTGAAGATTATTTTTATAGTCTAGGAAATCCTTTTTTTAGATGATTGACCTTAAGGGTTTATTTAAACTGGAATGGTCCTTCTCTTTAAGACTGGTATTTATTTTCCTTCACAGTAGATAAATAGGATGTGGTATCTCAGATTTATTTTTATGTATATATCTGGGATAACTTGGTATTGTGTTATCAACAGTACATATGGTTGTAAGCTTTTCCACCTTACGCTTCTGGTTTACATTTCACTAAGGATAGGAAAATAGTTAATGCTTTGGAGTTTCTGCCCCCTTTCCCCAAATACATCCAAATTGCACTCTGAGCATAACAGATATTTAATTTATCCAGACAGAAATTAAGAAGGTGATGCCAAAAGTGGCAGTGAAAATACATAGTGAGCATACAAAACCAGGGCACCATGGGATCGGCTTTGGTTGGGTTTTTCCCCAGACTTTCCTTCTGGCTTGGCCTGACATACAGGAGACCTGTAACACCCTAGCGTATCCTCCAGTTATCCCTGCTGTTCCTGGCCTAGAACCCATTAGTGTCATTTGATTCATTAGGAAGTTTGAAGGCTTTATGTCTTTTTAATTCCTGCTAAAAGCTACCTTTTTGAAAAAGTTACATTCAGGAAGACAGTGGCAGCATTTCCAGCCCCTTTAGGCTGGTTGGAGAAGCATATTGGTTCTTAGTGGGTATTTGTCATTTGCTGGAGAATCAAACTGGAGGAGATTTTGTGAGTGAGTCAGTTTAGCCATTGGGTTCAAATTAGTCTTCTGGTTTTCAGGGTACTTAAGGGATTGAATTTGACCTCGGATTTAGTTATGATTATTGCATTTTATTAATCTGGAGAGGGAGAGCAGGATGGTGTCTCTGTTGTGTTCACCAGGCCCAAGGTGAAATGCTGAGTTAGCTGGAGGAAGAGAGATGTTGAAATGTCCAGCACAGAGTCTGCTGGGACAATTTGGGATTTTAAAAACTGTAGATGCACGGGTATCAAACTGTACTGGTGCCCTGAGGTTGTCTTTTAGGAATTCACTTCAGATTTTGCAAGGCAGGCAGTGATATTTCTGCCAGGTGATGGGTCAGGTGCTGGGAGTTCCCTTCCTGTGAAAGGAATGCTGCTGCTGGATGCCCAGTCAAATTTAGAGTAATTAATGACAGCAAGCAGATGTCGTTGTCACATGTCAGCTCCAGAACTTCGTCTTTGCCATTTGGGCATTTGTTATTTTGATGACTGAAGAAGTATGATTTAAAAATAAATCACGATTTAAAAAAAAAAAGGATCCTTTTATGCAGTGTGATTTAAAAACACCCAAACAACTCAAACCAAAATAGATTTATTCCCACCCCCTCCCAACCTGACATACCCTGGTTGAGATTCCAGGAAAAGCATAATGAAGGAAGAAAAATATCTACTGGAAAATGACAACTATATTCAAAATAGGGCTTTATAAAAAAACAGATATTCAGTTTCTCTCTTAGTTTCATACCTAAGTTGATTTTTAGTGAATATTTGTGCTTAAACTATTGTTTTGATTGTCAGCATTGCCGTTTTTTACAGAGGAACTGTAAATATATTAGTAGAAGTTGATGAGAAAACAGTTTTATCTTAGAAAAACATTCAGTAACTACCATAATGCAGAGATATGAGACACGTTTACTGTGTTTTGAGAGAAACCTAAATGGAATTGGAGGTTTTTTATTTTGTTGTGCCAATTTCTAGCCACACTGATGTACTTAGATGTTCTCATTCAAAGTTTTATGTATAATTTCTGTGTTGAGAAACCAGGAGTGAAGGCAGGATTGATAATAAAGTAGAGAGCAAATAAATTTAAACACAGATGCTTTCCTCTGTGTTCTTACTGGAATTAACTCAGAGTGGGAAATAAAGCAGGTGTCTGAAATTCTGTGATAAAAGCTTTATTGAGCCATGATTTCATTGGCTGTTTTATTATGTTGATGCATAATGTAACAGACAATTGATTAGAAATTGTTCAATTTTGGGAATATTTTTCCCACCAAGATGAATCCATAGTAAATTTTATATAACAACTCAATATGGTTTTTTTTGTCAAGGAACAAAAAATGTCTTAAACTTCTTTATAAAGTCTTTTGCTAGCTAAGGACTTGCAAAATTGATCTGAATATGGTGTTAATGAATACTCTATATTCCTGGTAAATTCCTGTACAAAGGAGGAAAGATATACAGGCAGCTGCAGCTGGACAATTCTCTTCTGAAAGTGGCTGCCAGTCATCTGGTAATATTATTTTAAAAAATTACACTTTGGGTTATTTTCATTCTGTTTTTGCAGTTGCCAGGTACTGTCAATTTTCCTCAGAATGGGTGTATTTGAGAGTACTTAAAAGGAGTGAAAGAAACAGGAAACATTGATTTTGCCCAGTAGTTGAAGAAAATTAGTTCCAAAAGATCCTAATCTGTTTCTTCTCAAAAAAAACCCAAAAAAACCTCACAGTGTTTTCCTTGAATAAACTGTAGTTTCCGTGCATGTAACAAAGCAGAAATTATTTCATGTTTTAAAATTTGTCTATAGCATCATTATTTAACTTGAATTATTAATTTATTGACTAGCTTTGTGTGTGTATGTCTAGTCTAAGAGCTTTTTGGCTGGCTGAAATAAGTATGTGCCTAGCAAAGCTATATTTACTCCAAGTATAAAGAAGATAGTAGGAAATAAGCACAAAAGAATATATTTTCTTTCTCAACTTTTATTTTGGTTTTTTTTCTCGATTCCAGCATAACAATTTGTGTGTTAGTATATTCTTCTGTAACATGATGATTTCCATTCTTATGTTTATTTATTTTTCAATAGAGCAGTAAAATTGTGTGTCTTGCATATTAAAAGAGTCTACTTTTATCTGCAGTGTGCTTTGAAAATGTCTGAAAATTCCAGTGACAGTGATTCGTCTTGCGGCTGGACTGTCATCAATCACGAGGTACCCAGTTTCACAGTGGTGCAGTTCTGCCATTTAAAGCTATCTATAAGCAGTAAATACTATTTCAGCTTAGTAATTCTTGTTTTGTGTGGATCTTGCATACCAGAGAATATAGAAGAGCAATTTAGAAATAAATAATGAAACTACTATTTAAAAAAATGTATACTTTTACTATAGTTGATACAAATTTTCATATTTAAAATAACCTCTTTTTCTGCAAAAGTTTTACTTTGAAGAATTTTAGTGGCATGCATTCTTCTGTTCCACCCTGCCTGAAAACATTAGCATTCTATGTAACTTGTCTGGTTTTGCTAATATATTTCTTCTCCTCCTGATAAATCTGTACCCTCACCAGAACAAGAACTGGGCAGGAAAAATATCTTGTGCAGAAGGGCATGATTCCATGATTTCCCCAAGTTTTTTCTACCACTAAGGTATCTGATCCTAATTTCAGTAGTGGCTGTTCAGGAACAGCCCTCTGTCCTTACATAGTCTCCTTACAGAAAATGAGGATAGGGACAAGTGTATATTCCACCACTGTCATGGGAAAGGGGTCTGGATCTGCTGTTGGTTTCAAAGTTTGCATTGTGTGGATGAAATCAGTGCTGTCAGTGGAGTCTGGGGAGAGCAGGAGTCTTATGGCAAGGTCAGCCCTTAGGTTTGATCAAATGGCTGCACTGGCTGCGCTGGCTGACACGGTTCCTTCAACACCTGCTCAGGTGCACACACATGAATGTAGATAAGAAGAGTGTTTTATCTTCCCTTCCCACAGTGAACAAGGCAGGCCTGGCTTGCTCAGAATCCCTTAGAAGCCCTTCCTGGTAGTGTGGGTATCCAGTATCATTTCCTCCTTTAGTCCTGAGGATTTCTGTATCTCTGCAGATCGTGGCTGATGTGTGAGTATAGGATGGGTGGGTTGGTTTGCTTGTTTGGTTTGATTCTTATGTATTTAGCATTGTCTTGTAAACTGAGGAGGCCATTGAGCCAGAATCCTCAGGACAGATGGGTTGACAGTTTTCCTGGAATGACACTTAGTTGTTGCCTGTCCCAGAAAAGAATTCAAGGACCAGTGCTTGGGCTGTTTCATTCAGAGGAGGAAAGTTGGGAAAAATGGCTGAAGATCATGCATGGTGTTCATCTATTCTTCATTGCACACTCCTGTTTTGCAGATTATAATGAAAATTAGTTACTTGGAACCAAGCTATTACAAACTTGTGATTGCACTCATGTTTTGACAGTTCTGTGTCACAAGTGATACAGTTTGAAGTTTATAAATATTGGGCCATGCTTTCATTTCTGTTGGTAGCAAAGTGGTATTTAAGAGATGGCTAAAAATTCTTTTCCTTGTTTTGGACTGGATGACAGGTTGGGAATCTTGTCACCAAAAGAAACAGAAAACTCATGCACTCCATTCCTCAAGGCCAAGTGGGCTACAAGAGTGTAACAGGCTGCTGGACTCACAGAGCTCAGATAAAAGTGAAAAGATTTAGAGGTTGAGTTCAGCAGTTGAGTTATTCAGCTGTGAAGTGCAGACTTTATTTTCATTCTTGGGATGGTTATTTTATACTATAACTGGAAATGAATTATGCTGTCTAAATAAGTTAACATAACACAAGATTGTAGGATGGCTGGGATTTGTCTAGTCAAAGCAGAACAGATTTCTGTGACATGGAGATTTTGAGTTCCCAGTTATTCATCTCTGATTCAGTGAAATAAAAATGGGCCAGCAATGGTGTTTGAGAGCTGCCATTATTAGCTTTCTTCTGGTAGGACAGCTTTGAATCTGAGCATAAAGAAAGCAGAATGGATGGGATGGCCAGGTACCCTTCACACAGCTCCTTCCCATGGAGGGGGGATGTGGACTTCTGTATACTGCAGTGAATTGATTTGGATATTTAGGGCAGGGGCAGAACTGTGGGTTAGACAAATCTGGAGTACTGAGGCATGATTTTCTCCCATGCTGTTGTGACCTGTATTGATGATGACACGGTGGAATCTGTTTGTGGACACGTTTTGCAGTGACTCGAGGGGCAGGAAGTGGCTCTTGTCCAGGCTGTGGCTGCAGGGAGCTGGCAGCTGTGTGTGCTGCACTGAGTTTGGGCTTTGGACAGAGTGGCATTGCTCTGCATTGCTGGACTGCTCCTAAGACAGGGCTTGCTAATTTTGTGTAGGAGGGTAGGGAGGTGACACTATCTTTTCTTGACCTCTTTGCTATTGCTGAGATGGAAGAGTGATGAAGGTCCAGCATCAGATGAAGTGGATCAGAGTTCATGCATTCCCACCTGTGTGTTTTACCATGTGCTCAGCTAGCCCATTATCTTGGGTTTTTAGCTAAAATTGTAATCTGTCTTAAGTCATATTCCTGACGTTTTTCTTCTTGGCAAGCCTGGGCAAACTGAAATGTTGTTGTTCTTCTTCTTATCCACAATTTAAGAAATGAAAGTAGTGGTTCTATCACACCAGAGAAAATTGTCACATAATAAACCTGTGTATCTATCTATAAAACCCAGCCAACCCAAAACCCCCAAATATCTTCGTATTTTCTTTCCTGAGATTTCACTCAGATTATAGTAAATTACTTGTAAATGAGAGGTGAATTTCTGCAAAGCACATCAAATGAATATTGTGATACTTACCTAGCCAAAAGGAAAAAAGATACAAAGTGTTTAAAAAAGAGAAAAGATACACAGTGTTTAACAGTTTACCAAAGCAGTTAATTCTTGCAGCCTTTTAAAAAGAAGCAAACTTTGTAACATGATTATAGAATGTATCTTATGCAATTCTTTTTGAGGTATCTAATCTTCCTGAAGTACAGTCTCCCTAAAAACAAAAGCATACATGTTTGCTTGAGTCCTGAAATGAGACATCCAGGGAAACTGATCTGGAAGTATTGCTGCTACTGTAATTTCACACCTGCTGTTGCAAAAATAACTATCTCTGTTTACAAAAACAGCTCAACTTATTTATGGATCAGAGTGACTTAGTGTTTTTTCAGTTATGTTTTGCATGTTTGTAGTTTGCTAATAGCCTTACTGGTGTCTCATCAGTATTTTTAACCCAAAATTACATTATAAAGATTAAATATTTGGAATTGTCAAGCATTTTGCTTGACTTTAGTACCCTGCAGTCTTCTGATGTTGTTTATTTGCAGTTCCTGTTGTGCTCTGGTATTGTTGCTTCCTGACAGCTGACTAGTAATGAAGGCTCCTTTCTGGATGAAAGACAGAAATCCAATCTAGAGTTTGTATAAATATTTGTTTTTGAGGTGTCAGAGATGTACTATATAAGCAGCCTTTCAAAATTTCTCACAGGAGTTGAGATGAAGTTATACATAGTTTTTCCTAGTAGTAGTATTTATTGGAGCTCATGTTGATATGCTTGAAAGTTCTGTTTTTGGGAGGGTGTGTGTATTTGCATACAATAGATGGACCTGGGAGCAAGAATTAGATCCTGTATTCAAAACCTCCTCTGTTTCTCTAAATTCCATTTACTAGATGGAATTTAAACAGATCTAATAAAGACAATAAAAATAGTTATTTAAAATACTCAGTGGAGTTGTTAATTAATGCCTCAATTGCTGTCATTTTTCCCCTTTAGCATTGTCCTTGTCTAACTTTTTTTAACCTTGCTCATGAGTATAACACCCTAACACTTGTTTCACTCTAGTTAATTAGTTGGTATTTCACTTGCTTTTCTTTGCTCAAAGTTTTGCTTCAGTTTTAAAGGCTCAGTTTTTCTGTTCCTGTTTTTATTACTAATATTCTGTTTTATTTGTAGTCTTTTCTTCCTACTTTACTATTTGAAACCCCAGTAACTGTAATGTCCATGTAAACTTTTCACCTTCAGGGTTCTGACATAGAGACAGTGATCTCGGAAAATGGAAGCACAAATGACAACCATGAGTTTGTTTCAGAAGAATATGTTTCCTTGCAGGAAGAGGAACAGGCAATTGATGTGCAAGGTAACATATCAAAAGAGGAGCAGTTTCATGAAATAAGTCAATATTTGTTGCATTGGCACAAAATTAGTATTTTCAATCGATTTTTATGAGCTTTGTGGACCTCTGTCAGGGTATTTGCTTCACCAGTGGTTTGGAAAATATTCAATCATTGACTTTATAAAAGTATTTTTTCCGGAGATTTGAAGTTTCCTGAAATGTGAAATTAGTAGAATGTTTCATTTTGTCCATACTTTAGATGTGTTATAGAATAGTGTGCCCTGGTATTGCTGGAAGATAATTTTAAGAAGTGTTATTGATAAAAGAAGTATTCCCTAGTAATGTCATAGATCAAATAAGAATACTTTGGAAGGAGCCATCAATGCTTGTACTCCTAAAAAAATGGCATTATGACACAGAATTTTAGCATTATATGAGTGTGGGCATAATTTGTGATTGCTGCTTTTAATCCCATGTTTGTTTGCTTGTTCATTTCCTGTTTTTATTCATATAGCTCAGTGCAGCAATGATGAAGAGATCCCAGCAGTAGATAATACTCTATCTGAATTTGAGGAAACTCAGACAGTTCCAGAGGTAAATTACATTAACAGACTACATTATTCAGAAGCCTCTCTAAGCCCCATCTGTCAATGGCAAGAAATATTTTGAAGGCATTAAAATAAAGACACAAATTTTTCCTTTCCTGAAGTTCCAACACTTTTTGGTTATTTGTTTCTTTTAATTACTTCATGTTTTTTGTATCGGAATAATTCTCACACTGTCTCTTTCCCTAGGGAAATAAAGAAAAAGTTCCTGATGATGGGTCCTGTGTTGGAACTATTAGTGATGATTCTGACATTGTTACACTTGAAGCTCCAAAACCAGAAGAAACTCAGAGTCAGGAGGAAGCTCCAGCTGATGGTGAAGAAGCTCAGAGTTCAGAGGATTTTAACATGGGATCCTCCTCTAGCAGTCAATATGCATTTTCCCATGTAGAAACTGGTAAGAGCAATACAATCCTAAGCAACTGTGTGCAAAAATGTCACCAGGGAAAAAACCCAAACCAATCTTTGATTAGGGAGCTCTCTTTTTATGGAGAGAGGAGAAAAAATAATGGCTTTGTTGAGTACATATCTAAGTATTAGAGTTTTTCTAAACTCTAGTACCCTCTACAATTTTGTCTAAATGTATGTCTGCAATTTTTTTAATGGAAAACAATCTCTTTCATTAAGTGTTCACTGTTTTAAATGGAAAATTGATTTGTAGCATATGTTGGAGAGTTAAAATTACTTTTAGCTTACAGAATAATTGTAGGTTTTCTCTTGGCATTATTTTGGGCTTTATATAGAGTTGGCATAAAGGACTAACAAGTGGGAAAGGATTTTTGGTGCCATGAGGGCTAAGCAGTATGACTACCAAAACTTTGTACCACCCTCATAGCTATGTACTGTATTTATATATTATAAGATACTCCCAGTGCTTGACTAAAATAAGCAGTGCTTTATAATCAGGAGGAAGGGGATGAATATTTGTCCAATAAAGAACCACAAAAAAACCCCCAACAAATCCAAACCAAAAAGTTCTTGTTTTGTTGCTGTTCCCTAGTTCTTTAGTCTTCCTCTATAATTCTTTTTGGCTGCTTGTTTGTAATCTCTTCTGTTCTCTTTTTTTTCTCTGACACCTTTGTATTGCTGATTTTTATCTTTCAAATTAAGTTTATTATACAAGCAGGATTTTACCTAAAATACTGTTTTATCTTAGAGTAGGATACAGCATCATTAAACGCTCATGTATCTGCATAGTATTCACTGGAAACAGAAAGTGACAGCTTAGCATCTAATTATAATCAGTGAAGATTTGTAACTGTCACCTTCTTTAAGTCTTCTAGGGAATCTGACCTAATTTTAAAATTAAGATTTAGTTTACTTTTTTCTTCTAGGGATGAGTTCTAAAAGTGTCTTTTTTTTCCCCCCTGTGTTTTTGTACACAAAAGTCAGTTGGCTGGAGAAGCTGTGGAAGATTCCTGATTGTGTAAGGGGATGGGGAAATGAGGTGAAAGAGCATGTATCTCGCAGTCTTCCTTTTCAAGGTGGTGTGATTACATTTGATCAGCTTGTGCAAAGCTGATTGCTTAAGGCTTGCATGGAGTGTTCTTACAATTTTTGATAGCAACCTGACTTGAGCTTGTCATAGTCATATTCTAGACAGATGCTGAAAGCCAATCCTCACTGAAGAACTTGGCTTATGTGCTTATGTGTCTTATGTGCTTCTTTAAAAAGATGTTAACCTTGCATGTAGGTTTGGAGCAGACATCAGTAAGGTTTGTAATACATTTGACTGTGTGTGCTTGATTGTTTCAATGGATAGTTCTTGTTGGATTCCAAGCCTTCCTTCTAACAGAAGCTGATTTCAGCATGACCTTTAGTGCTGGGCATTCAACTGATCAAGTATTGCAGAAATGTCAGGAGTACTTTTGCAAGTATTTTAAATGCTGAAGTTTTAGAGGTGAAAAAAAGTGGCAAGAGAAATCTTTGCCATCCACTTCCTGAGTGTTCTTTTGTGTTGGAAAAGAATGACCCTCAGCTTCTTCCTAATGTAGATACTAAAGCATTCTACAAGGATTTTCTGCCACTTCTTTCTGCAAACTGTTTAGGTTGTCTTCATCATGCAAACTGAAATGTTTTAATATTGCTTTATGAATGAAGTTCAGCCAGCAGAAGTACCCATACGCTACAGGGAACTGTAGCTGAGCTGTATCTATGCAGAAATATCAACTGACTTAGTCTGATTGCTTGTATAGATCTGACAAAATCTGACTTCAAAATTACAGTAGAAACTAGGATTTTGGACTGCTATTGTGGTCACACTTGGTTGCATTTGTAGTCCTTTCCATCTTGGTACTGTTAGAGCACAGCTTTGTACTGAATTCTTACAGCAGCTGTAAGACAGTGTCATTCTTGCCTGAAAGTATAATTGCTGTTGACAACTTGACTGTAAGTGCTTATGAATGGCTTTAAGTATCTTACAGCATTTTTCTTTCTGATTGTCTTTTTTTTTTCCTCCTTTCCTATTCTTTGCTGTCCAGTGTATATCAAAGAATTTTCCCATTTGGCTAGAAGCAGCTCTTGTTTCTTAACCACTTTTGTATTCCACGTGTGTAAGATTCTATAGTTGTTGAAAAACCCTAAAAAACCCCACAGATGAGCAAGAAAAACACCTCTTACTAAGTTTGTCCTGTATGTTTCTCTATAATATCTGACCTCTGCATTCTAGGAATGCATTCTGAATGTTTGCCTTTGTTTTCCAGGATTGGGAAGTATGCATCTGCTTAAATGACTGGGTCTAAAATGGTGTCCTTCTCTACTAAGCAACAGAAATTCATTTGAGTGTCTGCATGTTAAAGTCACTGTTTAAGTCTGGTTTGACTGATTTACTAAAATGGAGTTTTTTATTGAGGGAGGAAGTTGTCTTTCACAATCTGTCATGTTGCTTGTCCATGAACTTAGAAATTAGAAGTGTTCCAGATACTAATTGATAATCTTTTCTGGAATTGGTGCAATCACCTCTATCAAGTTGTAATTTATTTAAAGTGAAAATCTTAAGTGGTAGTGCATTTTATAGATAATAGCTAGCCCTGCTTGGCATTCTTGTCTGTTCAGTAATGTGTGCATGGCTTTGCTCAAACAAATGATTTTTCAGTTGTGAACTGTTCAAGGACAGCCTTTCTATATTTGTATTTTTACATTCTGAGTAATGATGTCTGATAAGAGAATGAACATCCATATTTTAGGAGGGGCATTAGCAGTGTGTGACTGTGAGCAGCAAAATTAGTGTCCAAACAGGAAAACTTTGTCATGTCTAGAGGCTTCACTGATCCCATTGAAATTTTTCCAGATGTGAATTAGGTACAGAATGTAGATACTTGAAAGCTAGTTTTCCACCCTACCACTTCTTCCTCTTCAGATTTACCTTGCACTTGAAAGTTACACTTTAAAGGAGGGAGATTAAATAATAATTACTTATATACTGGATTATATAAATCTATTTACAGTATATGCAGCAAACATTTGTACAAATGGGAGCAAGCAGTTACAGCTCTGTTGTTATTTTCCTGGTTAGAATATATGGCTTTTGGGCCATTAGAACATGAACATACAAATGGTATAATAAATACAATTTTGCAAAAAAAATCTATAAAAGGTATTTTTTTAAGGTTAGAATTTGTTCTTATTGCAAATCTTGTCCAATTTACCAAAACTTCAGTCAGGTAATAGAAGAGTGTTGGGAAAGAACAAACAGAAAAGCACTAGAGTGGATTTTTTCCTGTGCAGTAATGGTTGAAAATGGCTTTTTTGAAAGGTGGGTAAAGATGTTAACAGGTAGTATATGGTAGATATTAAAAGTAAACAAAATTGCATATTTAAATAAATTTCTATCTTGATTTTGAATATTTTTAATAGCTATGTTAATGGAACTGTAATGGAATTTTTTCTGCAGTTGCATGCAGATCACTGAATGAAATTTTTTGGGGGTATGTAACAAAACCATGTCTGTCTTCTAGGAGACTTTCTTTTAGCAAGCCTTTATAATTGCTCTTTCATTGTTAAGTATTTCAGTTTTAATAGCTGCAAGAGAAGGAAAACAGAATTCTTTGTCTTTTTTTTTTACTTCGCAAGAATTTGCAGGGGCAGTACATGTAGATGCTTTAGGAGGCAGGGTTGGCTGAAACACTTTGTATTGAGTGAATGATAAGGTATGGGGAAGTGTCATGCAGCTTTTTAGTGATGATTTCTTGATTTGTCTATCATTTAGTTTTAAAAAAATAATTTTTAACTTCGAAGAGCACACATTCCTTGCATAATTTCCAGCACAAACCATATCATTAGAATTTTAATTTTGTTTCGTTAATGTTTCCAAACACCAAATCTATTTTACGTAAATATTGCGGATCCTGATAGTCAGTTTGCTGTTTACAGACCTCAATGCATTTTAACCACCGCTGTATGTTGCTTTCCAGTTTTCCCATCCCAGGCCAGCCCCGAGGAGTCCAGCAGCGATGAAACCAGCAGCCAGAGCAGCCCGGCCGTGCGCAAGCGGCGCCCGCGGAAGCGCGGGGTGTCGGGCTCCGAGCCCGAGGAGGCGGCCCCGGCGGAGCCCCAGGCGGAGCCGCCCCGGGACGGGCAGCACCAGCGCCACTTCGGCAGCGGCCTCAACAGGTGCATCATCCTGGCGCTGGTGATCGCCATCAGCATGGGCTTCGGACACTTCTACGGTGAGTTCAGGGAGAGCAGAGCACACAGAGTCCACATCTCGTGTATCAAATGCTGTTTTACTGTGACTCCGATGTTTTTTCTTGTTCTCTGCTAACAACCTAAACCTTAAGTTGAAGAAAGCAACTGCAGCTGTAGTGGTAATACAGGGAGGTTCTTCAGCAGTGCAACTGTATGTAATATACACTACTTTGTACAGTAATGGGGTAAATAGGGATTTTTCCTGAGTAGCTCTAGTTTTATATGCCTTTCTAAAAAGACGTGATTCAGTTGGAGATGGGGTTATCATTCTCTTTGGATTTGATGTTGACTAATTGTTAGGGATTTCAATCTTGGCACTTCTTTTGAGATTTATATTTATTTTCACTTGATCCCAATTTTTTTTATTTTTAGGTAAACCTGAAGGTAAGAGCCTTGAGTGATGTACTGTGGATGCTGTGCTTGCACTCAGATTTACTTTTTAAACCATGTGTGTGTATCTGTACACACACATCCATATATGTATGCATACTTACATTGTGAAAATAAAAGAATGAATCAAGTCTCAGGAATTGCTGATGTATGTGGGATCATAGGAACAACTAATCCAATAATGCAAACAAAATTTATGTAGTAGTAACTGCTGTGAAAACTGTTGGATGAGCTTTGGCATGCTAGAGGCATAGAGGAGCACAGTGACCACACCAGTCTGTGATAGTGCTTGTGGGGGAACATGAGATTTCAGTTGGTAATCACTTCACTGTGTTAAGTTTGGTGTTAATGATAAATACTATCTTTTTAAAGAACTTGGAGATATGTGGATAAAAAATACCCTTTGAATGTGGGGTAATGCATTTTTTAAGGAATTCACTTGTTCATTCATTGAATCTGTACTTCTAAATAAGATTGTCATCATTGATGACCGTGATGGCAGCATTTTTCAGCAGAAGGAAAACAACTCTGTGTGGCTTCAGTTTTTGCTTCTTCAGGTGAAAGTTCTTCATGGTTATGTGATAACTTATCTTTCTACCACTAGAAAGGAAGTGAAGTTCTGCTTCCATCTTCCTGTTTTTAGGTTTGGTTTGTTTTTTTTTCCAACACAAACTTGCTGGGAGAATCTATTTCCCCAAAGGATTACTTTGTAATTTTGTGTTTCAGCTTGGAATGAATGTTTCCCACAGCACTCTTCTCATGTTAGGCTAATTGTCATGTAAAAGGATTGGAAAGTGTAACTTTTTATAAAATTACTTTCCTTTTTTTGGGTCAATATCAGGATAGTGTTTTCCTTTGAGCTAGAGCTCTAGGACCCCCTTAAGACTTTCAGAGATGTAGAAAGCAACTAGATTAGATTATTTAGATTAAGTAACAGATTTTAATCAACAAGTGTATCCTAATCAATATTAAACTGAGTTAACTGGTTTTATGATGCTCTAGAAAGGAGAACTGAAAGAAGGCAAACATTTCTGGTAACGGGTGAAGCTTAAATCAGGTAGAAGGTCCTTTCCAGAAAAATGTCTCCTTGTGGACATTCAGATAATTAATTTTTTTCTTTAACCAGAAACTGCAAGGGGGACTATAGCTCTAATGTTAGGGATTTGGATTGCTTACCTAAAGAATCTGAAGGATACTGTGACTTAGAATACCAACTGGAAACTCAAACCAATTACTGAGGAATGGCACCTCAATATGTTAATTTTTAGTGTTGCTAAATGTCATTTTTGCTTACTGTACTTAAATTAGGATTTTTGATAAGGAGAGAAAGAGAGCTTTAAGTGTTTTTCTGTAATTCAGGTTCTACCCAACATAAACCCTTCATGCTCAATGATGATTTTTTCAGATGCAGGCTTTAGATTGTTAGGATTGATGGACTTCCTCAAAAGTATCTATAAAAGATAAATATTAAAATGAAATTTGCTGTCAATGTACTTGAATTCATTTATGAAAGGTTCTGTGCTCTCCGGAAGTGTTTACCAGGACTCTGCAGGCTTAAAATCATTGCAGTAAAAATGATTTGCTTAGCTGAATTGAGCTATTATAGTTCAACTTGGTTTAATATAACAGCCTTTTTTAAAGGTCACACTTGACAATAGATAAAGATAAGAGAGCACAGAATATTCATCAGTGTAAGTGTACTTAGAGTACTTCTTCTGTTTAACAATACATCTCTCCCTGCCTTCAGATACAGAAATAAAGCTCTGAGTATGGTGCAATGGTTTTGAAAGAAACACCTAAAAATTGCCGTTGCCTTCTTCTCTAGAGTAAATTCAAGAGAATCTTAAAAGCAAATATATAAAAATACATCACTGTTAGGATTTAGAGAACATGTGTTAGGTGAGGAAGTACCAGTCAAGAAGCTGTTCTTGACAAAAAAATTTTGGTGGCTAGTACAGCAAAGATACTTTTTCTGAAAACCAGGGTGTCTCAGCCTTTGTCTGACAATTGAAAAACAGGACACATGCTTACTCTGCAGCCTTTGCTTATGGATAAGGACAAGACAGGGCCTGCAATACTTGCTGCTTTGTGAGCAGTGTGTAATAATTGTATTTCTGCATGAAAATTTAAACACTGTGCTAATACCCTCTAATTCATGTAATTCAATTAACAGTCAAGGTCGTAGTTCTGAAGTGGATAATGCATGGACCAATAGTCTCCCTTTTATCCTGGTTTACTTGCATGTTACTAAAAAACTTACAGAGAAGTCACAAGTATTCTTTCCTGCATAACTTGTTGGTTTGGATCTAACTTATTTCTATCTAGTGTTCCAAAATTCCTTTATTTGTTATTAATGAAAAAACAGTGTAGAAGCAAATTTTTGGATTTGAGAAATTGTTTATCATTGAAAGAAACAGTTTTGCTACAGCTGAACAGTTAGTGGTAAGGACAGGGCTGAAATGGCAAGGTAAGAATGCTGTTCAATTTGCAGAGAGAATTGAAGATGTGTTTAGGTTCCTCTGTTCCTCTAACTGCTTACTCTAAGTCAGTCTATCAAAAGAAACTTTTTTATCTTTGTAGGTACAGTGCAGGTCCAGAAACGGCAGCAGCTGGTGACAAAGACACGTGAATTAAAAGATCTGAAAGATGACCTTTACCAGTGCCAACAAGAGCAAGGAGATCAAGTGCACCACAAAGTGGGGGTAGGTGTGAGCTTAGCTGGAAATCATTGCATAATTCTGTTGTTATGTGTGTATTTTGCCCAAAATGAAATGAATTTCTCACACAAGTCCATTACATTTTTGTCTTTAGTAAGTTCTTTCAGAGAACTTTCCTCTGAATTCTTGATAAATGTTTATGTTGATTGAATTTGCTCTTGGAATGTGTTTAAACATACTGGGGTTAATGTTTGTAGTTTTATGTCTCCTAGTCTGTAGTGTAGGAGTTATCTGGACACAGAGACTGTTTCCCTGTGATACAGTGCTAGGTTGTTATTAATGAGGACAGCTGAAGTAGAAAATGCTTGTAAAAACTTGTTGAACCTACAGGTTTTGTAATTTGCTTTCTAAATTATCAATAGTTATTAATTTTTTGATTACTTAAGCCATACTTCTGGTTTTTTACTGTTGCATTATCCAGAGAAAAGATTAGGGAGTGGGATTTTTTTTTTTTTACGTTTTCTTTTATGTGTCTGTTAGCAGCATTTGTACATAATTCAGTATGTTCTAGAGCTTGCCAATGATGCTAACAGACTGGGGAGCTCCTTTTGTGTTAGTATATAGTTACACAAACAGGTATTTTCAGATTTGGTTCAAAATCAGTTTGTGAATTTCTGCCCCAACAGCTAAATGCCTTTGCTTCTGCAATTTTTTTTTTTTTTTTTTTTTTTTTTTGTAATCTGTAAATCCAGTTTGCTGAACATAAATCAACAGCAAAGATGCACACTTTTATTTCCTTTTAAGATGTTAGAGTTCATGTACCCAACTGACTATTCTTTAGCTAGTTAAACCAGTACAAGTGAGGGGTGATGACCTCTGGCTTGCTGGGAGAGTTTCTCACATGGTCTTTGTTGCCAAGAAAGTGTGTGATAAACAAACCCAACTGAGATAAACAAACCAGCTCTATTTTTGCATCTTGTTGCGCGTGTTTTATTGCATCCAAAATGACAAGTAAGCTCTGTTTGGGCTACCTTGGTTTTTCATCTTTCTAGCTAAAATTGTAACAATTCTCATTGTAGTATTTCTGCTTGTTTTCTTTTTGTTTCTTTTAGTCACTCAAGGGAGATCTTGCCACATGTTTGACCTTTACTGATGTGGAAAAGAAATCCTTTGATTCTCAAAAAAAGAGTCTTGCTGCAGAAAATCAGCACCTAAGAGAATCTCTAGAGAAAGAAGAAAAAGCTTTGGCCTCACTTCAGGAAGAATTAAGGAAGTTAAGACAACAAATTAGAAACTTAGAAGATAAAGGTAGTAGCACTGAATCTATTGTAATAGAAAATCAGAAACTAAGGGAGCATTTGGAAGAGGAAAAGCAAAGGAACAGCAATTTTCTCAGGCAAAAGGAAACACTCTTTGCAGAGGCACAGATGCTAAGGCGAGAACTGGACAAAGAACGTCATGTTACAGAAGCTCTGAAAAAAGAACTAGAACAGTTAAGTTCTCGTCAAACACCTGACAGTGCTGCTGCTGATGATGATGAGACATTGAGAGAAAATCAAGAAATAGAAACTCTGCGAGGAAGACTGGCAGAACTAGAAAAAAAGCTGAACTTTGAGCAACAACGCTCTGACTTATGGGAGAAGCTGTATGTTGAAGCAAAAGACCAATCTGAAAAACAAGAAATTAATGAAAGTGGACAAAAGAAAGGTGCTAAAGGGCAAAGTAAGAGTAGAAAGAAATCAAAGGAGACATTTTTTGGTTCAGTTAAAGAAACTTTTGATGCTATGAAAAATTCCACAAAAGAGTTTGTAAGACACCATAAAGAAAAGATTAAACAGGCTAAAGAAGCAGTGAAAGAAAACTTGAAAAAATTCTCTGATTCTGTAAAGTCTACATTCAGACACTTCAAAGATACCACAAAAAACATCTTTGATGAAAAAGAGAAGTCATCAAGCGATAGAAGATACGAGGCAAACAAGAAAGCTCGAACTTTTTACCGAGACCATAACTCCTACGAGAATCTGAAGCACATGCATTACAGGGGACCTCACATGCCCAAAGAATCCAGAAATGGAAGGAAACATCATTTTACAGCATTTGAAAAAGATTCAGATTCCCAGAAATGTCTCAATGATCATTTGTGTAATAGAAAACATCAGTTTGCCCTAAAGGGCTGCTCTGGTATTTTTGAATGTGCTCATGAAGAATTCCTTAGTCTCTTTAACAGAGTTTCAGATCCCATCAGGGTGGATGAATTTAATCGGCTAATGAGAAAGTATTTGCAGCAAGTTGTACATAACTTTCATCACTGGAGAGAACTAGAAAATTTCATCAATAAGTTTTTTCATAATGGATTGTTTATACACGACCAGATGCTGTTCACTGATTTTGTTAATGATGTCAAGGATTACCTGGAAGATATGAAGGAATACCAAAGTAATAATGAGAAGGTTTTTGAGGATTTGGACAAATACGTCTACAGATACTACTTCCATTATGATAATTCACCCCAGTATGGACCCAGGTTTGTTTCCATGTTACCTGTACTTGATAACACATAGTCTTTGTAAAGACAAGCAATGTCCTTGTTGTAATGGATGGTCTTTGAGCAGCTGTGTGTATATATATGTGTGTATACATATATACACACACACATATGCTAGAAGACTTTTTGAAGGACCTAGTGGAAATATTAGATTATGTTATATAAGGTGGATCTGTAGAACCTTTATATAAATTTTGTGTGTGTGCATAGCACAATCTGATGTTTCTGCTGGGTTCTTTAGAAAACTGTAACTGCCAGTAGGATTTCTTTAGACCAAACAGCTCTGATTGCCCATCTGATGGAATGAGGAACTGTCTTGGAGCATTAACTGGGGCTTCCTTTTTGTCCTTTGCTGAGTGAGGTTTCTGAGTGTATTTAAGGTGTGTCTAAGTCCTGTTCTGGCAGATACATTTCACTATTGTCCTGTAGATTAGTGTAATACCAGGTTAGTCTGTATGCCCAGAGCAGAGCTCATCACACAGCAGGCTTTAGTTCAGATCCTGACTCCAAGTTTTGTTCAGACTTGCTCACAATGGCCCTTGGTGTCAATTTCCTACATTCCTTTCCTGGATCTAAAGGTGTTCTCAGGGCTTTACAAATTTACACTTGTATTATTTATCATTTCCTGTACTTTACTGCAGCTGGAAGTCTGAACTATTAACTACTTTGGGGTTACTAAGTATTATGCAATATAGCATTTTCTCCTATTGAAAGGTGAACCATGAGGGTGATAGTCCTATTATCAGCTACCCAGTTAATGTGGTTTTGGCAAACACATAAGTTTGATTTTATTTATAGTTCCATCTTCCCAATTTATTATCAAATGAATTTTATTTTTAAATTAAATACCTAATTGGTGAGAATTTCAGTTTGCAGGAAAACAATTCCAAATTCTTTTACTGATACTGCTATACAGAAGCTTGTGATACCAGCTGCATTTTTATTTTTAGAAAGCAGTTCTTTTAGATATACCATCTTATTGATGATTTAAACAAAGAAATTCCTCTCCCATTTTTCTTACAAGCTAAAGGACTACTTACTAATTTTGTTTTCAATGAACCTCAGCATGTTAAAAGCTGTACTTGAAAATGTAATTGTGTTACAAAATGCTTTTAGTAGTAATAAGCTTTTGTTTACTCCTTGCAGTCGACCTAAAAGACCTTTTACACAAACTGAAAATTCCAGATATGAAAAACAAGCTCAGAAGTACCAACACCGTAATAAAAGAGAAGGTAAATGGCATAAACATGGTCGCACTAATGGAAGACACATGGCAAATCTTGAAATAGAATTGGGGCAACTACCCTTTGATCCAAAATATTGAGTAATTTATTGTAAAAATTAAGATTAAAATTCACATGCTCTCTGGAAACTAAATGTTTTTCAACAAAGCAGCAAAATGCAAGGTTTTTTTCTGAATAATTTGATTTTTACACATTTTTGTTAACAGGCAGAAGTCAGGCTTTCTGATTTGCATATTCTGTACCGTTGCTTTAACTGTTCTTTGGAAGTAAAGATAGTTTGGGTGCCAGCAGTATTGTTGCAGAAACTAGGCATGCCATGACCTGTGTATGAAAAAAAGCTTAATTGCATTCCATTAGTGTAGTTAAAGCTTGAGCCATGCATAATGTACCAACTACTAACTCCAATGTTTGATATACTAACTTCATCTCATCCTTCAGAAAATAGATCAACATTGTGGTAATGTATTTGTTAGTGTTTTGTAACCTTATATTTGCTTCCTGTCTTTGGGGGGGTTCAAGAGCCTGTTGAATTGTGAAGAATTTGCTGTGCTGCATTCTAATCAGCGTGCTGATTTAAACACTTGAAATGTCTTGCATATCTGCATATTGTAGAAGAAAAATAAAAGAGACATTGTGGGTAAAAGTCTTTTATTATAAAAGAAACTCAGCATAGCTGTACAGTTCTATAAAAACGGTCCAGTCTTGTCTCTACTTTATTGCTTAAGTATTCATATGGTAATTTTGGTCTTCCCAATGATTTCTAGTGTTGTAAGGTAGGTCAGCAGCCCCACCCTGCCCCACTGCTACCGAAGCTGCCTTCAGGAGGAGGTTTATGTGTTTGCAGGCAGCCACTGGCTGCCTCATGGGACTTCCCATTGGCTTCCCCAGTTTCAGAGTCAGTGCTTTCTCCTTTCTGCAGCATAAGGTGTAAGCATAGCTACTGCTGTGCAAAACTGATCTCCTTAGGTCTGAGCTCTAGCCTGATCTTCAGGGGTAATTCACTTCAGTTTTTCTCCTGTAGATGGAGATGTGGCTTCCAACTCGTCCTTGAGGTACATGAGTATGAAAGACAGTGGCTGTTTTCTCATAGCCCCTTAAAGCTAGAAATGAGGATATTTCCTGCAAATGAACATACATTAATTTCCACAGTAACAAAACACAGCTGGGAGCATAGAATAGTGTTGCAAAGTCTCTTGACAACCATCAGTTCAACTGTCCCTGGGAAGCTTTATCCTTTATTTTAGGAAAGCCTGCTAGAAAAAGAAGCACTTATCCTGTTTGATCCTGTCTGGAGCAGATATTCACCAGCCACCATTGTTTGAGTTCATGGACTTCATTAAAGATTTGAGGGGTTAAAAGGTACTGTGACTGCAGGTGTTTTTAGTTTTCATTGTTGCTTACTTACAAGTGCAGTTTCTGAGAACAGATGGCACATTTGTTTTAACATTACTTTGTGGCCTGTAGAATTTGCACAGAGGAGAGGGCATACATGAACACTAAATATATAGCAGTGGAATGATATCAATAATCTTATTATGGGCTAGAGGGGTCAATTTTAATATAAGCTATGTTTTAAAAAGTTGTGAACAACAAATTTTAAAAATTTTAACTATAACTCTTCCCTAATTTATTTTGTAACTTATGCTCAGAAGTAGTTTGTTTCATCTTGCAGTTACCTTACCTGTTCTAGCACATTGAAGAGGATCAAGTGACTGGGCAATAATGTGTCATTGTAAAATTCCTTATTCAGCCAGCCAAGTGGGTTAGAGTAAAACATATCTGCTTCATCGACGTAGCTCGCATTGCCAATTAGGTCTGGGGGACACTGAAGGAATCTCATTTTTAGAGGACAGTGAACATGACTAGGGAGAAAAACAAAAACACATTTCATGATCAACTGAGCAGAATCAGAGATTTGAAATGACTCATCATTTCAAAACAAAAATCAATCACATTTTTTTCCTCAGAGTAGTATTTTCTTCCCTTCAATACTTCATATGAAAGCAAAGTAGAGCAAGCAGACTCAGCTCCAAACTGCTGGGACTGTGTTGTTAGCAGTTAACAGAAAATACATTTATCTTAATAAAAATACCATTTGCACAACATCAGTTTCTTAAAAAGGTATTTTTCCATATCAGCTTCACTATTTATATCTGCTTTAACATTTTGTTTACTTGCCAGGATCTACTGAAAACCTTTAGCAGTGACCTGAGTCACTGTTGTAATGACATTTCTTTACTGCCTAGCAGAAGAAGTAAAATTAATGCATTTTGATTGTAACAATTAGTGTTTAATTTTGCTAAAAATGTTATCATAATGAAGAAGTGTGACATGCTTAGTGAAGTCATTAGACTTACTGCTAAGTAAGTCATTTACTTACTGCATATCCTCATACAAAGCTATTTCACAAAAACGAGTAAAGCTTAGATGCTCAATTTTATTCTGTGGTATAAGCATTTGGCTTATGTTCCCGATTCACTCTGTATTAACTCTATGAAAAATCAAAACTCTTCCTGTATACATTTATATATCTCAATTTATTAAGCCTTGGAAAAAAGAAATCTTGATTTCTGATTAAGAGTTTGGATTTTAAGGTAGTGCACTGTTGACACTTTTAATACCTGTAAAATGGGGTAGAGTGGCATGGCATCAGGATGAAAACAAAAGCTTGTGACTGCTGAGAGTGATGGCAGAGCTGCTGGATGTGACTCATAACATCCAGAGTGCCTCGCTGGTGAACCAAGCCTGTATACAGGGCTGGGACTAAATTGGATAACAGCAGGAAACTTGCTGCAGTTTTCTTCCATGCTTTCAGGTATCTCAAAGAATATCCTACAGAAACATTTGAGAAAGTTTGGGAAATAAACAATTGATACATTTTTGAAAGTACCCTAATACAGTGGCAAAACATTACTCAGTCAATAACAATACTTTGCTTTGAGATACTTCACTACAGTGTTCTTTGAGTCTTTACTCTTTGAATGGAAATTCAAATGCTTTGAATTTCAAATGCTTTGCTCTATTAATTCTTGGATTCAACAGAGTAAATCTGAAGCCCAGACCTGTCTCCTGAAATACAGAAATACAATTTCAAAACCAGTGCTTTGTCTTTTTCAATTTAATTTCTTGTAGTGAAAAACAATCCATTCAATAGTTTGGATGAATGATATATGGCAACTTACTGATGTGTTCTGATTCATGCAAGTCCATGTAGAGCCAGAATAAATGGTAACTATATCTGCATGGCTGTGGTATTCTTTTTCTCCAAACTGCTGAAAACCTAGAGCATTCCTTTATTGTTATTAAATTTTGAGCTTCTGGCCTTGAAAAAGCATACTCCATTTTTTTCCCCATCTCCAATCACTGCCCCTTTTCCCCACTTTGCTTGAAGGAGCTAACAATGGGAAAAGGCACACAATTGTCATGTTTTTGCAGGAATACTTTTATCCGTGCTAAGGATTCTTTATCTGTGCTACAGTCACTTGCTCTCCCTCATCTTTTTTCTTTTTCTTTTTAACTAGCTAGAACAGGCTAGGCTAATTCTAACACTCCTTTATCAAATGCCTACATTGACCATTAACAGTCTCTCTTGGGGTAAAAATATATCCAGGTAAGGTTGCAAGACATTTGATACCAATGCTTACCACAAAAAATCATGCAGAATGGCAGTACTGGATAGATGAACCTGAATTCCTTATGGCTCAGTGTGCTATAATAAAACATACAGTAGTACAGCAAGAAAGTTAAATGCTTCAGTTCTGTTGACAAAATGTGTTTTAGAGCACAGAGGACTGGAAGAACACGTGCATGTATTAAGAAACTTCTGGTATTAAGGCATTTAAGAGTAAAAATCCAGATTGTCACTTTGGAAGAACGTAAGTACATTCAAATTAAGACTATTTGGTCAGTTTAAACCAAGCACTGTTAAAAATTCCTACTATGGCTACTACAATTAAGTGGTTTGATTCTTTGACAACTAGATGTAATTTAGCCAGTACTTCACCAATCTGTTTTCTGTAATAAGACACAATAAATAGTGTGGATGAAAAGCTAAGATTCAAGTGCCCATTTGTATCCAGCAAATTAACAGTCACCCCTGCTAATACAAAAATACACAATTTCTCATTACAACTTTTTGGGCTTTTTTGGGGATTACTGCAACTCTCATGTCTTGGGAATCAAAGGGGTTCTTGCAAAACCAAGGGAGGTAAAAAAGTCCTAAAGCCAATAAAGCTACTTCCAGTTTTGAGTTGGAAAGAAGAAATTGCATTTGTGATCTTGCTACTGTTTTGCTGTAGTCTATTACTATGATAGTATAAAAGTATTTATTGCTTAGTATTTATTTACTTGCTATATTTTTTCATGTCTGAAAGTGTCTCTCCTGTTTAATCTACAGTTAATTCTGATGCTTTAGAAAAAACTTACCTTTTCTTATACTTCTGAGCTTACAGTGAGAAATACAGCCTTATGGTAGTTAAGAGCTGTGTATAAATTTGTGAATGGACTAAGTTTTAGAGGTCTAAGAATCTCTCATCTTGCTGGGGATGTATTAAAGAACCAGATGAAATGGTGTTTTCATTAACAGGCAATCTAGAGAACTCAGTTTTCTAACTAGTTCTATTTTTGTTTAAACACCTGCTAGGTGATTGAGTGTTAGCTTTGGGATTTTTTAAATTTTATTTCATGATGAATTATTTTATTCTTTAAAGGTCTAATCAATTCTAAAGATACATGTTGGTGACAACACAAGAAGCAGTCTTACACAAAATTCTAGAAGCAGTTTTATAACTGATTACATTTCTTGGTGTGTTTGAACAGTTTCTGTAAGTTTTCTTTCGCTTAACCTGAATACTACGCTGCTTTGTTCTGGAGAGGACAGGAGCTTTGCAGAGAACACAAGCAGTGAGAAGCAGCAGCTCCCCTCAGGAGAGGTTACCTGTACACCAGCAGTGTCCAGATCAGTGCCAGCAGAAGGATGCGGAACCTCCTTGGTGCCAGCACACAGCCGTGAATAAAGAACGGCAGATGGGGACCCAGGACAACTGGCAGTCCCTGAGTGAAGTACCAGTGCCAAGGGTGAGAGCCATAAAATGTTCCCAAATTCTGCAGCACGTTGAATTTCAAGAAGTTCAGCTGAACCAGTACCCACTGGGAGATAGGGAGGAGTTAAAGACAAATCCAAAGTCAAACCCAACAGCTACATTAAATTACACAGTCATCACTGGCCCTGTAGAATACATTTTCACTCCTATTTCAGTTTTTTTTTTAATAAGACTCAGCATGGACTTCCTATATGTAGCAATTAATCACAGAAGTGTGTAAATCTGTTGATAACTATTGAGGACTGAGCATACTGATATTATGTAGTAGTCCATCATTTGAAATACCTGAGAAGTCAGTGTTCAAGGGTTTGACTTAGGATATATTTAGACATCATAGGCCAGACACTGTCACAGAAACAGAAGAAGTCAGAGAAATTTGAAATATCCATCAAGGCTAAAATACTAAACCCCAACCTTCTTCTTATAAGTCAAGTTTAAAACAGCTTACCTCACCAAAAAACACACGGTCAATTATTAAAGAGGTTCCTACTGTGACCAATCTGCAAAAATGGAAAGTTTGTTGCACTGATATTGCCTGAATTGCTTGTGTATCTTCTCCAGCTGTCAAAACTCTGATTCTTAGTATTTTTGAGATTATCCATAGTCATGGCCATTTTACAGTGGCCACTTGCCATCAACTGGTATCCTTGGCACAATCTCAGATTAAGCTGGAATGCTGCTCATGTCTCACCATCATAAAATCTTTCCTGGTGCTTTTTGCAGCATATACAACAGTTTAAAGGAAACGTGCCCCTTCCTTAAACTTTTCCGAAAGGACTCTATTTGTTCTCTTTTTTATTTATATGATATCAGGTTTTTTGGCTTATCTGCCTTTGCAGTGGTAAAACCAATCTTAAGATGTAGCTGTGCATAGTCCCAGTTTAAATTGAGAAAGAACTTACCCAACTGGAATGCAGTTGTGTAGGATAAGGTCTGCTTTCCTCTGTTCTTGCAGAAAATGGCTGAAGACCAAAGGCATCCATGGGATAACAGCAGTGGGACGAATAACAATTGCAAGTGCAACCAAAGCTAAATACTTAGAACTAAAAGGAAGAAACATAAAAAACCAAGCAGCTTATCAAAAGGTCTGGCAATTCTTTTGCAGACAGTGACATTTCAACAACTGTCATGTCTCTGGCCAAAAGTTTTTCATACTGCAGGTAACTGTGACTCTGAGTGCAGATACTCTCTTGCTTAGAAGGCTACCACTCTAGAATTGCTTTGTTACAATGGAGTTGCTAACTAGAGGTTCTTACTTTAAAATAGCAAGTGATAAAGAAAATTGTGACCATCAATTCACCTGTATCTGACCCCCAAAAAGCTTTTGTTCTTTTCCTAAGTTACTGTATATTCCAGTGTTTTAAAGTTTACAATAAAAGCTTCCCATAAAGTCACACTTTGCAAAAGGAAAGAGGGGAATAGCTAATTTTATATCCAGCTATAACATAATCTTAAGAAAATATTTAGAGGAAATACTAGAGTGTTCCTTCCATGAGACAGAACTCTTGCTGCCTGGATGAGGGGGCTTTGGTTACTTTAGATGTTAAGAAAAAAGTTAGCATTTTAAACAATATCAGTAGATTGGTGTCATCCCAACCAAAAATTATCAGCACTGTTAGGAGAAAGTTTCTCACCTGTTCCCCATCTTGGAGCCTTTTATTGGATAGTAGGAAAGAGCAAAAATGGTAAGAATAGTCTCCATGGTGTTGGTTAGAGTTCTGGTACAGGAATACCATGTAAACCAGGAACAGAGTTGGCAGAAGAACTGAAAATAATTTTGAACACATTAAAAAAAGTTCACCTAAATTAGGGTGGTAATTCTTCAAGGTGATGTATCATTTTTCACTTAATTTACACTCACTTATTTTACGATGCAAAACCAGTATTTATTAACATGCATAATTATTTAAAGGCTGTGACTCACCACGAACTTTGCTGTTTCTGAATTTTCAAGGTGTTGCACTAATGAGTAGAGCTTCACATCAGCAAAAGCAGCCAGCACTGCCTGTGCAAGCCTAGGGACCCAGATCTGTGTAATCAGAGAGAAAACTGTACTTGCAACAAACCAAGTTAAATTTCAAGTTTTAAGAGAGGACTGAATTAGTGAATAACTGTTCAAATATGAAAATAGTGAATTGGTGAGTATTCTCTAGAGCTTTTTAATTATTTCAAAAATGAAGTAGTAAGGGCCTTGGGTAAGGATAGAATTTCTGCCAAAACAGAGAATGTCTGAAGTTCAACTGAAAGTGTTCAGAGATGGAAAGTAGAATTATCTGCTTTACATCTCCAATAGAAATCAAAAGGGGCTGTTGTTAGTTCTTGTGGGTTGAGTGCAAATACACATTGCTAAACACTTTGGAAAACTGAACTACTGTGCAATTATGATGTAGTGGCAAACACAATCAATATGAAAATGCAAGAGATTGACAGAGATCTCTGCACTTGCAGGCATCAGTGTTGTGACTGGAACTCTATTAATGAGTTCTGCCCCCATGGGAAGTCAGTGGGATCTCTGTGCTCACACATCTCTAATTGCCAGACTCAGGGCTTTGCATTTTACTTGGACAATGATAAAAATACGCTGTGTTTAAATACAATACTTTAAAATTGAATTTTAGTAGCAGATGCACATTTTTTGATTATACTCACCAGCAGCTGAACATTATCCTTAGCCAGCAGCTGTAATGCTTTGTACATGCTTGCAAAGATCAATGGGTACGAGTAGCCCCTTAAGTTACTTGTCCATTCCCAAGTCAGGTAACCATAATTATGAATATTAAGGACAGATAATGACCAACTGCAAGGAAAAGCTTCACCCGAGCTATCCGGGTTTGAGACCTTTTGTCCCTTGGGCCAGAGCGGTGGGGTGTAGGTTGCTGGTCAAACCAACACTTTATTGCCAGGGAAAGCCGTGCCCGAGTGGGGAGAGCCATGCCCGAGCGCTCACCCGCCCAGGGCACCGCGGGGCCGCGTCACCCGCGGGCAGCGATGAGAGGGCGGGGAGGGGGGGACGCGGCAGGAGAAGGATATTTGAAGACCATGCGATGGGCCACCTCCAGCGACTGCCAGTACTCGTCCGGCACGAAGCTGGTCTGGACGAGGAAGCAATTGAGCGTCCGCAGCGCCAGGGTGAGCGCCAGCAGCGACGCGGGCGCGGCCGCACCTGCGGGGGCGAGGCTCGTCCGTCACGGGCCCCTCGGGGGCCGCCCCCCAGCCCTGCCCCTCCCCGCCCGGCCCGGCCCCGCTTACCGGCGCCTCGCTGCGTGGCTGCCCCCCCGGCCGAGCTGTACAGCACCGACCGCCGCTTGCGGAGCCGCACAGCCTCCGGCATCAGCGCCCGCACCTCCCCGGCTGCTTCCCCCGCCGGGGCATGCGCGACCGCGGGAGGCGGGACAGCGCCGGTACTTCCGTCCGGTGCCTGCAGCCAGCGGGAAGCCGGGGTTCTGCCGTGTCCCGCGTTCAGGTGAGGGCGCCGGGGCTGCGGGCCGAAGCCGAGCCGGGGCTGCGCCGCAGTGCGCGCCCTCCCGCCCCACGCGTGTCCGTGAGCGCGGCAGCACCGCCTGCCGGCATGAGGGGGCGGCTGCCGCTGCAGCACGTGGCCGTGGCCGTGGCGCTCGGCGTGGCCAGCGGGCTCTACATCTACGGGCCGCTCTTCCAGCCGCCCGCGGCCCCACACGGCCCCGCCGCGCCGCCGCCGGACGCCGCGCCCGACAAGAGGCCCTGAGGGCGGCGTGCGGGGCCGTTCCCGGGCCCGCCTCGCAGCCCGGCTCTCGCACGCCCCGTCCGTCGGGGGCAATGGAGCCGGCGCGACCGTCACCTGCCGGGGCCTCCCGCCCGAGCCGCCTCTGCAGCCCGGCCCCGCGCTGGAGCCGCCCGCCTGCTGCAGCTGCGTGCCTGCGTGTTTGGTACCAGACTCCGGGACGTGAATGTTGAATCATGGATGACATGCTGAATGGCTGAAGGGCTGTTTCACCTCTAAATTTAAATAACATCAGGAAACTCGAAAAAGAAAGCTGCTGCTCTGTGGTTATGCTTCATGGGTTTTGTTGGATCGCCTCTGATCTGAATCTCCAAGTGATAAATACCATTTTTCTCTGTTTCTCATGGTGTCAGTTCTTAATACGTCAGCTCAGTTGGGAAACCAGTTGTGCAAATGGCTGAGAAGGGAGCTGTGCCCAACTTTGGTTTAGTTAGCTTATAAACAGACCTGGCCATATGTCCATAAACACACATACCACATGTGCTTATACACAGATTTCATTCCTGACAGAGTAAGGCTACAGTAGATATTGAATACATAAATCTGCCTGGAAAATGGGTTATACTTGAGAAGAGCCTCAATGTAGCTCAGGAAGGAAGCATGGCTCTTGGAGTAGGTTTGGATTAGTCTGACAGAACAGAATCTGAGACTTGGGGAAACCAAATCGGTAGATACTTCAAGACTTCAGTAAATCTAAAAAGAAACCAAACCCAGGAGATCTTGGGACAAGCTTATGCCAGGTTTTGGTTTTAACACATTCTTGTTTGGACAGAATGAGGGAAAAACCAATTGTTTGTGTGTGTATATTTTAAACCAGGAACAATGTTGTAGGTGGAGGCAGTGGTGTAGAAGCTGAGATGGGAGGATAACAGTAGAAGGTGGGCTGGGAGGTGCAGTTGAATGCAGTAAATGCAGTTTGGACATGGCAGTGGCTTTAAACTGAAAGAGGGCAGGTTTAGATTAGATGCTGGGAAGAAATTTTTTACAGTGAGAGTGGTGAGTCACTGGCACAGGTTGCCCAGAGAAGCTGTGGCTGCCCCATCCCTGGAAGTGTCCAAGGCTAGGCTGGAAGGGGCTTTGAGCAGCCTGGTCTGGTTGTGGAAGTGGAAGGTTGTCCCTGCCAATGGCAGGGGGTTGGAACTAGATGGTCTTTAAGGCCCCTTCCAACCCAAACTATTCCCTGATTCAGTAAGGAAATGCTACATATTGCCACAAAAGTTCAGTGCGATCGCTGAATTACTGCACTGACTCTGGCAGCTTCCTTTACAGTACCTCTAAGTATTGAAAAGGTTATTTTGAAGAGGTGTAGCTCAGGTTACAAGGCACTTCCTTTGTAGATATAATGACTGGAATTGTCCAAAAAGATGGTAGTTGAATTTGAAAAGCCTCAAGAAACAGGGAGTCTGAACGAATGCAGGTGGAAAGGGTTATTGATGCAACTGCTGCTGAATTCTTGAGACTGCTGGATTTAAAGCGTTTACTGGGAATGTGCTGAGAGTGAAGAGCACTCTTCCCTTGCGGGGGAAGGCAGGCAGCCAGCAGGCGGCAGGAAGAGCTCATTAAACCTCAGTGGTCTGCATTAACTAGGCACCGCGGATTTTCGCTGCAAAACCTGTTTTGCCTCTCATGAATTCTTACTAACCGCACGAGATCTTTCAGAGAGGTGAGGAGGGAAGGGCTGAGGAGCCGGCCCGGCTAACGCCGCCAAGCGCCGCGCGGTGCTGCCCTCGGGCCGCGCTCAGCCCGCCCAGGTGGCCGCGGCGGGGCCGGGACACGCCGGGGCGGTGCCGCCCGGCCCGCCCCCACCTCGGGCTGCACGGGAAGTGATGTTGCCTTGACGGAAAAGACACGGTCGGAGCCCAAAAAAAGGCAGGTGCGGCGTGACGCGGCTGCGGGAGCTCCGGCGGCCGGGAGGCGAGCAGGTAGGGCGGCAGGGAAGGCGAACAGGGCAGCGAGCAGGGACGGCTCGGCTTGGTTGGCAGAGGGCTTGGTCAGAGCCCCGGAACCGTGTTACGGGCGGGGAACTCTGCGTGTCGGCGCCCCGCGGCTCCGGTACAGCGACCCGGGCTTTGACAAAGGGGCCTCGCCCCTTTGATGAGAGCGAGACGTCCTTAGCCTCGGTCTTGGGCCGCCGCTCAGGTGCTTCCCCTCACGGCTGCTGCCGGAACGCCGGCAAACAGCCCCGCTCGGGCCTTCCCGCGCTGCTGCTGCTGCTGCAGGAGCTGCCACCAGCTCCCGCCTCTCTACACCTGCGTTTCTTCCACAGAGGAGAAGGAGACTGTATATCTGGTTAAAATTTTTAAAAAGGCTTTAAAAATGGTCAGTCGTTGTGAGAGCACTATAATAATGTTACATCTGCCTAGCCGGGACTCAGGTCTTATATGTGACTATCAACAGACCTGTTGCTCCTTGCTGAGCACTGCGTGTTTGTGTAAGGGAGGCTTCGTGCTGGGAGGGCCCTTCAGCCTGATTTGTAATGCTTGGGCTGAATTTACACTTTGATGATCTTGGATCTAAAGAAAGTCCATTAGAAACACCTATTGATTTTCCTAACTCTGTAAGTAACCAGAGTATATTAATATATAAGTGGTATTTTTGATGGTGCTAGCAAAGTATAAAGGACATGCTTAGAACTGTTGAAACCACTCAATTTTTATGTCTTAGACTTGTATCAGGAATATTTTGAGCTTTCTGACTGTCTGACTCTTCTAACACTTCCCTCGTAGATGGTGCTTAGGTTTTCATCAGGATAACAAATACATGTTTGGAGTTAGTTCTGCAAGGCAGTGTGTTGCTGCACTTACAGGTTTTTCTTTGAAACTCTACAAAATCTTTATTGCCCTTTCTTGGAAACTTAATCTGACGTAGACTTCTTTTCTCAGCCCTTCTTTCTTGTCACAGACTTCTGCTAATTTTTTGAGTGTTCCAAGTATTTTCTAGCCAGGGAAAAGTATATACTGCAATATGCCTTTCAAATGTTGATAGGTAAATGTAGGAATGGTATTTGTAATGCTAAATGAATGTCTCAAAAGCATGGTTGAAAAGATGGAAAAAAGAACAGCATGTTCCTGTGTTTCTCGTTCAGGGTTCTGATTTTACATCTACTTAATCTCTTGCACAAAGGAGTTTGGGAGAGAGGGTGTGCTACAACTTACGCTGGTTTATTTTCACAGTTAACAAAATTTCTCATGAGCAACCAGATGTCTAAAACCAGACTGTAAGTTTGTTTTATCACTATCATTAAACACAGTATTTTATCACTGGATGACACATTTCCTTTTCTTTCAAAGAGAAGATAAGGTGAGATAAAAGAATTCTTAAGTAACATTTGACATTTACAGAAACAAGTTATTACGTGCAGTAACGCCAGTGTGCCTTTGAATTCTTGGTCGTGCTGTTCCTGCCAGGGATCTCCCATGCTGGTAAATGACCAGAGATAGGTCTGTCAGTTTCCAGCATAACCCTGCACTTGCAGATCAACACCATTACTAAGATCAGTCTGTCACAGTCAACAGAGGTGGTTAGAACTTAAATTGATCTGAAGAAACAGGCAAAATTGGCACTAGAGGTGGAATATAAAGAATGAGAACTCCTTTCCCCCTGTTGATGCCTCAGCAAATAATTAAGTTGCATTTATAAATAATTAATCATCAAATATTTCCATCTGTATTAAAGCTGCATTATTGTACTCTGCACCTGTGGTTGGTCCTGCAGAGAGTTATTTAGCTGCTCATAGGTGAACTTTTCCTGGGCTGGGCATACAGTGCTCTGGAACTTGCTTTTGCTCCCCTTGCTTTGTAGACACCACTCAGTGCTGCAGATACAATCTTTGAGTTTACAGCACTGGCTTCAAACATGCCTAAAAATGTTGTTTAAGTACAGCATGGATAGATAAATTCTAACCTATAAGGCAGTTTTTTTAGCAGAAACATTTTTTTTTCTATTTATACAAATATGTTCCAAACCAGTCTTTCTCTGGATATAACATCTGGTTATGAGGTTTCTTTTCCTCCTTTCTTTTTTTCTCTTCTTAGTCAGAACTGCACCCCTATTAGGAGGCAGGACTAACTTGAGCCATGTTAAATCAGCTGAGATCACTTAATGATTTAATGATCCTTTAATCTCCAGTGCAGCTTTGTGCATAAGTCCTAGCCCTGACTTTCTTTTCTGGAACACCCTTACATTGTTGTATTTTCATACATAAACCAGCAGAATTTACTTTTGATTTCTAGTAATAAGTAGTCTCAGTGCCTGTGATTTATTTTCCAATCTAATAAGCCTTATGGCATGTAGATTAAAATATGACCTATAACCAGCACACTTTTTTCCTGTGGTGTTGGTGTGGCTTCAAAGGGCTGGGGATGCTTTGGGGGGTGTGTGACAGTTTTGCATATCCTGGGTGGTGGAATTCTTTTCACATACGAGCACATTTCAGCACTCTGGAGCTGACCTAACAAGTTCTTCAGTATTTTAGTCTACAGGAGGAGAAAAAACAGGCAAATGTCCTTGCTTCTATGGCTCTGAGGATAATATCAAAGTGTAAACCAGTGCAGTGATATTTTCCTGAGTTTGCAAACCAATTTCTCATAGCTGTTTTCTTTCTCTATGTCTGATACTTTTACTGATGAGAAACGGGTAAGAATCAAGCCAAAATTCTGGCAAGTGTCAGAAAAAGGCACTTGTGGAAAACAATGTGAAGACTGGTAGTAAGGTAGCAAAGGGGCAGGAAGCAGCAGTGAAGATACAAACTCAGCAGGAGTACATCTTTTCTAGTAATCTGTGATTTGCAACAGATGAAAGAAGTTGGTTAATATTTAATCAGTGTTTTTAAATGAAAAGTCAAATTTGTGGACACTTGCAAAAAAATTTTGACAATAACTGTACAGTTCTGCAGTAATTCTTTGTGTACAGGTGATATGTGAATGGAAGGACTGTAAAGAGTACACCTTGCTGAAATATTTTATGTGCAAATGGAACACTGGATGGGTATAAGGACACTGCTACACAAATCAAGTAGCTGAGTCCAAATTAAGTTTGGAGATTGTGACTGCAGTTTTGCAGCTGTGTACTGCTATTGGTTTAAAAGGCGATAACAGGATAAAGGAATAAATAGCAAATAGATAAAAACTGACTCTTCAGTAATACTTTCAGGTAAGGAGAGCTCCATGGGTAGAAGCAATGCCTTTTATTAGGGCAGTTTATTTAGTTGGAAAGGATAGGCTTTCAGGTATGTAAGCTCCTTTCAGGTTTGAATTAGAAACAGCAGAATGTAAAGCAAAATTGAAAACAATGGATGCACAATTTTTATAATACTTTTATTAAGCTTATGTCATTAGAAGGTGATGAAGGTTCTCTGGAGAAGTGCTGATGCCCAAAGTCAGCCCAGTCTCACTCTTAAAGCCTGGCTCATTATTTTCATAACTGTGGGATATTTCATTTGGTTCCCTTATCACCCAGAGGCTGTAAGGAAAATGGTTGCTCTGTGAACTGAAAGGAGGAAAACAATTCATTCCAGTAACATCCTTGGGGAAAGGGAATATTTGAACTAGACTGAAGGCTGCTAGTGGTGATAAGGACCAATAAAGCATGTATGGTGTGTAGGGGGGAATAATTTTTTTTTATTAATAAAAATGCAAGTTTTCTGTTTTTCTCCTGTTTCCACCAGTCTTGCTACTATGGTATTTTATATTGGTAGTTGCTGAGGGAAATGACCTTTCTCCTGGAGATCCCTGCTGATAATTGTGTGACTGTTTCACGGAGTGTGGTGCATTTTGAGAATTTCAGGGTATCGCTCAAGGCTCACAGTTGTGAGACTGCTTGTGCTGTGAAATGGTTTTGTGCAAGGTTTGCATAAGATGATTTGCTGCTGCAGTTCTTGCCAGGGGCTGGTGCTTTCCATGTATGCTTGAAAACCCAGATTACATTCAGAATGCAAATTACAGCAAAAAAACCTGGATAATTTGGGTCTTTTTATGGTGGCTTTTTTTTTTTTTCGGTTGCAAAGGGTAATCATAATTCCTCATTCCCACCCCCACTTGTTTTGTTTTAACCAAACTTTATGCATGACTGAATGTGACCCAAAATACAGGTATCAGGGCAGTTCTAGTCTTGCTGGTATTATCCATTTCCAACAGATTTTCTCATGCAGCATTTTCAGATCCTGTGCACGTAACTGCACATGCTCCACTGACTTTCTCCTCTAACACTGATTCAGCTTGACAGATCTTTTCTGTCAGGGCATGAACTGTCTGACTAATACTTAATTTTTCCATATTTTTTCTTGGAATGGTGTCAGGATAGACATCTCTGTACAGAGATGGTGTTAACCAAGTTTGAAGATAGTACTGCCTGATTTGATTGTATTTCTTCTAAATATCATAGCAAAAGTCTTGTAATTTTAGATTGGATAATATAAGTTAGAGTTATTAATTAAGTTAGAGTTGTTAAAGTAGTAGTTTTTAAAATGTTCTTTATCTATGAAATGGAAGAGGTAAATATGAATCTTAATTTGATAGTTTTCTAGAATTGTCAGTTTGGATGTAGCCCACAGGTCTGGAGATGCTGCTGTGTGTCAGGAGGAGCTGCAGACCAGGCTTTGAAAGGCCTGTGAAAAGAGCATGCTGCAAAAGTGGAATCATGCTTTTAAATAGATTTTGAAACAGAAGACAACTCCTCCTCCCCCAAATCTGAACTGCTGATATGGCAAAACTCCACTGGCTTAATTCCATTCACTTTTTAATAATAGATGTGCTTAAATTTAATTTGGTTTTAAAATAGGTAGTGTCTTTTAAATCCAAGTTGAAAGTAAATGTAAAATTGAATGACTGTCACAGCATGTGCTGCAGCAGGTACAACCTGGGCAGCTGGTGGGTTTTCCTTGCAGAACTGGAAACTCTAAACTGCCAGCTTTCAGGGAAGGCACACATCCCACTCTTCCCTTTATCCAATGTGCCATTTTTTCACAAAGTGTTCAGGAAGTTCACATCTTTGTGGTTTCTTCCCCTCTGTAAAGGAGTGTTAAAGCTGATCAGCAGATTCAAATGTTGGGGGGGAAGGCAGAAATAATAGAAATTCAGTGTCTCTGCCCCTCTCTAATGAGCTTTGTTTCTTTAGGAAACCAGGCTAAGAGGCATGTCCTCATTTCAGCTTTGTTTTTTGCATTGCAAATTTGGAGCTTTGTTCCAAGAAGTCCTTATTGCATTCATAATCTCCAGTGTGGTGTGTCGAGCCTTAGGGAATTTTTCTTCAGCCTAGCATCCTGTGGGAGCATGAAGAGTGGGAGCAGTAACGTTTTTAGTAATTGGGAGTCACACAAGGAGTGGAATGGGGCCAATGGAACTGAAAGACCTACTTTGGTAAGGTACTGCAGAATCACCACCTCTCCAAGCCCACCCATTCCTCCTGCACACCCTGAAGGAAGGCAGATCAACCAGTCAGGTTAGTTAACCTGAGGAGTCACTGAATAAATGGAAATATGAAGGAGCTCTCATGTTAATGGTGTTCATGGTTTAAGAAATGGTAGAAAAAAATAGGCATCACAGGTGTTTAATTTGGTTTCATGTGCTTTATTGCATGGAAGATCAAACAATGCACTGCAGAAGCAATACTTTGCTGTAGCTCAGAAGCAGCAGACTTCTCTGTCTGCCACATAGTTCACATAATTAACCTTTCCATTTTTCCTCCTGAGAGCAGAGTTAAAGTGCAAAAAGCACTGTTGACAGCTTGTGAGAAGAATGATGAACCACTTGCCCTATTAAGTAGATTCAAAAAAGATGTGAACAGGATATTCTTGTGCTGGAAAGAAAACCCAGATCTGCTGAGATTGGTTTTCAAATAACATGCTGGATCAGGTAGTGCCAAGAATAAACACATATCAATTAAGCTGAAGTGTAGATAAAAATATGACAGAAACTTTCAAAGCTGTATTAATACAGGATTGTAAAACATTGAAAATCCTTTCTTAGGTAGCTGTAGTGCACATGTTCCTTTAAATGGGCACAGTAGCTTCCTGTAAAGATACTGTTTTTTAATTAAAAAAGTTCACTTAGTCATCAACCCTTTAAAGTAGATAAAGATCATTGATCTAAAATGAGATTTGTAGCTCTTCAGGCTGAAGATAGAGACATCAGATTATTGGTGTGCTTTTACAGCTTCTCACCCAATGCAGGGCCACTGGTGTCTCATGCAGTGCTGCTCCAGGGGCTCTCTTCATGCAGTCAGGCCTGCACTTCGTAGGTCTTAAAAATGTCAGCCAGCACAGACTCACAGAAGAACTGTAGCATGTCAAATAATTCATCCAACTTTAGGTTAAATGTTCTTTTGAGTACAGAATATGTAATTTGAGTAGTGTGAATGTTGCCAAAATACCATTTCCTGCCTACAAAATGATCACATTTACTCATTTCACTCAAAACAAATAATTGTGTTTATTCATACACTTTTTGTTGCTATTTTAAATAAACCTGGTTTGACCATTTCTTGGTGTTGTACCATCTTATACAAGGACATGTACAATAGTATTTTTTAATACTGTTTTCTTTCTGATATTTCAGAACTATAATAAGAGAGAGAGAGAGAACCCGGTTCAAATATTAAAGGGTTCTTTCCCTCCCCTTTTGATTCAGATCTGGAATAGGCATTTCCACTTGGCTTTGCCTTGGGACAGACTGCATAATACAAAGTGGTGTGGAGGCAGAGGCTTGCAGTTTTGACAGAATTAACAGATCAATTAGAATTGTTTGTTTGGGATCATTTTACTAATCTTTTCTGAGGTCAAATATAACCATATATAAATCCTATTTGGGAAGCAGTCTTTTGATGTTTTTTCTGATGACAGAGTTTGGTCTAAAGTATTTTGAAGTGCTGATGTTGAGTACCCAGCTGCTGCAAAGGATTCCTGCCTTTAGGCGGTATGATGTTCTATGAAAGCAAAACCGATGCCTTTAATTTGTTGATTATTTTACTGTTAACTTTTTATTGTTGAAGAGACTCTGGTAATTCTTGGAAGTTAGTTATCTGGAGTCTCTCTTGGAGGGGATTATTTTTAAGAACCTCCTTTATATGTAAAATGCAATAGATCTGAAATATGCCAATGCTTTATCACATACAATGCCAAAAGAATGCTCTCTCACCATAACTAGAAATTGCCTAGATTGGCTTACAGTTGAAAGAACATTATGAAAGTTTTACTTTACTTTATAATATTACTAAATATTTAGCAGTTGTGCCTTTGGGTAGCAGGAAGGCCTGCCTGACCTACTTTTATTTTAATCACTGAAGGGATATTTCATTATTTGGTCCTGGCAAAGTTTAGAAGTTTAGCTATAACAGTTCTGTTGTGAAAGCTGATTTTGTGAGTGTGGGTTGTTTTTTTTTTTTCCTGGAAGGATATTGGTGAGAGGAAAGCAAAAGAATCAAGACTTTTATGGAATTTATCTCCTCCTTTCAGGTGCTTTCAGTTCTGCCCTGAGGTACTGACATGCTACTGCAGAGCAGGGGCAGATGACACTGATGTTAGGCACAGCTCTTGATTTAAAAACAGGTCTGTAGCATTATCTGAAATGGGCTGTTACTAGATCCAGTTCTTCTCCTAGTCCTCTCTCCAGTGGCAGATGTCTTTATTTCTTCAGGCAGGTAAGAATGCAGCATTTTTTTTATAGAAGAAACGTCTGCTACAGGACAGTTTGGACAGCTGCAACTTTTCTCAAGGGTATGGAGTGTGTGAAGGCAGATATTCTGATGCTTATACTGAATAACTGAGTAGATAGGTATTCCTTTGTAGATCTGGAGTTTCAAAACTACATTTCACAGTTTCAGTAATTTTGATCCCCTACATAAACTAAGTAATTGTCCAAGCACCTACAACCCCCTAGGACTGGGGTAGCAGTGGGAGGAAGGCTCATCTTGGGCTGCCTGCAGTGGTTCCTGTTCCAGCTGTTGCTGCTTGGTTTGTGTTTGCTTCCTGCCACCACAGCAGGGCTGCCTCAGCTGCCTGCGCAGCACTTGCTGAGAGGCTGCAAACGTGTTTGTTTAAAAACAGAGACTATAAATAACCAAACACTGATGTCCTCCCAGTTTATAACTCTCCAGTTTGAAATCAACAGAACTTCACCCTCACCCTCTGAAATAAAGAAAGCTTTATTTCAGCTGTACCTTTCTGGCAAAGTCTTACTGTTTTGGATAAAACCCTTGCCTGGTAGGGAGGAAGGAAGAATTAGTTGGTGTTCCCCACATCAAGTTGGCAAGAGACAAGTTGAGCAGCCTCATTTCATCCTGAAATAAAACACTGAAGTCTGGGGATTATTTATTAATTGTTTTCCCATTAAAGATGGCAAACATCTGATTGTATGGAAGACTGAACTCCATTTACATTGAGAAAGATTGAAGTTGAGGCTTCCAGACAGTTTGTGCTTAGTGTGTGTAGTTACCCCCCAGGGCTGTTTGCAACATGGCAGGAGAACTGCTGCTTTGTCTATCAACACTTCTTATCTGTTCCTCCTTCTGCATTTTGGAGCAGTTACCAGACATTCTAGTGTGCTTGTGGTCTGAATATTTCTTCAGAGTTAAGCAAATGTGCTGGTATCAATCAGGGAAGCAAGCAGTTAAAGATTAAAAATGTGCATGTTGCTAAAAATTGAGCACAATTCTGGTTTTTAATTGCATGTGGGAGCAAAAAAGGGCCTTTTCCTTTAAAACTGGTGAAAATTTTCAGAAGATTGGATTGAGCCAAGAATGGGCAGAGTTTTAAAAATTACAAATGTAACTAAATGTCAAAGAAATGGATTTTAGTTAATGCTGGAAAAATGCTAAGGCAGGGCATGAAAAAGTGTTCCAGCTCTGTATAATACAACTTAGATGTTCACCAGGGCAAGGAAAAAAAATTGCCTTGATTCACATGAAAAGAGTCAAGATAGTTGAGCACTGAAACAAGTGAGAGTTAAGAAGCTTGTGGAGTTGTCTTTGTTACTGGTAGATGAATCCATATGTTAAATATTTGTAGCAGCCTGTCTGCAGCACTTCTTAAATTATAAGATTGGAGACTAGCCTGAGACACCACCTTAATTTCCTTTCTTTGCTGCTCTTGAAGCAGCTTGAGGAAAGAAACTGAGACAAGAAAGGATTGTGCAAGGACACTTGTCTGCAGAAGCTCACATCAGCTAAATCTTACATGGTGAGTGCAAAAGTTGCTTTGCCCACAGCTTTCAGTGCTCTCCTGTGAGCATCTCCAATGTTGGGGTGTCTGAGAGGGGACGAGGCCTCATGGGGCTGCAGAGGGTTGTGGAGGTCCTGTCTCATCCCTTGGGTGTGATGCAGAGCTCTCCATGCAGTGACTGCCTCAGTGCAGACACTGCTGTTGAAGCTGGGGCAGACCTGTGGATTCTGCCTTTTGGGGGCCTGTGTTAACAGGCCCTTGTGAACTGACTCATTGAAGAGTTGGTTTACATGTTAAAGCAGTAGCTTTATTTCCTTGAAGTTATTTAAATGTTTAAAATGTCTGCATGTGTCTCTTAGGACTGTGCAGGGACAGGAGCTTGTAGGTTTAGTGTCTATGTTTGAGAAAGTTTCTGGCAACATCCTCACTCTCATATCTTCTTGGAGCTTGTTGCCATCAGGAGTGGTTCAGCAGAAAGGACTGGACACAGATGCCTACAAAGCCCAATGGTACAGCTGCCACTGTCCTCCCAAATCCTTCCAGCTCCTGCTCATGTGGTCTCTCTCTGTGGCGTCTTTGCCAGTTTTGTAATCAGTAGCTTTTTCTGCTGTCTGTAAAGGTGAAAAAATAAACCAGTTTGGGAAACTTTGGTGCTTGCCGTATTTCAATATTGTAGATTACTGTGTTTGCTGTATTTTTTTAGTATACTTAGAAAAAGTCGTGCTTGCACATTGCAATTTCCTCTCCCTTAGGTAAGGAGGAAGGTCGGTAGTTTATGTAAGGTTCGGGGTGTATTACCTAGTTTAGGGAGATCTAGTTAGCTGCTTTGCTCACTTTTAAAAGGGGGAAAAGAGATCACTTGATCGGTCAGTAAGACCACATGACAAGCAGCTGAATGTAATTAGGTGGGGAGGGTGCTTGTGTGGGGCTGGCAGCTTCCCATGCCCTGCGAATGTTACAGCTGTTAGTCTGAACTACACTATTTTGGTTTTATTTCTTTCTCTGCTGATGCTTCCTGTAGATGAGAAATGGCTCTTTTTGCATGACTATGGTATTCGAGAGATCTGACCTGTTTCAGGAAACTTGTCAGTGAAGCACATTTGGAAAACTACAGATCCATTCTCAGCTGTTAAACATAGGTATGTAAACACTTTCTCTTTTCTGTTTATTTTCAGAAGATTTATTACATTGTTTTCCTTGAGCTGACTGTGCCAGCTGCTCTGTTCAGAGTTTTGAAATACTGTTGCTGCACTTTCACAAGCTGCTTAGAATATTCTGATTTTGGGAGTTCAGCATTGCTGCATCCTCCCGTTCTAGAGGGAAAAGTAAAGCTGGGGAGTATATTTCGTTTGTGTAACACAGGCTTTGGGGTTAAACTACAAAACTGCAGCTCTTTTGTATGTATTTAGTCATTGCTTTTCATAAATAAATCAGTCAGACTTAAATACAAACCAGGGTAAGTTTATTAACAAAATAAATAAAATGACTGCAGTGTGCAATGTCTGGATCCAGGAGCCATCATATGCCTGTTCTGGTCCCCAGTCATCAGCCTACATTGTCTTCTGTGGCAAACTTGTCAAAACTTGTTCTGCAGGGAAGGTACAATTAAACCCCTCATAGTAAGAGTGTGCTGTGCAAAAAACATTTAAAATACTGAAAAAATTAACTCAGTATTTTTAAATGTTGCAGTGCTTAAAATTTTTTCTCCTCCGTTTCTTCCTGTGTTCCTATTAGCATTTAAATATAAATTATACTGAATAAAACTGTCCTTTAGAATGGCAAGGTTTTTAACTGCATTGTGCACTAGCATGTTTGCTAAAGGGATGATAAAAGGCATGAACATGGTGTGTTGCACAGGCTGTTATTTTTAATTGCAAAAAAAAAAACATAGCAAGGAACCATGAGAGCTCATCTAGTTCACATTCCTTGTTCAATCATATAGTAATGACTTGAATCTTAAAATTAACTATCTTAAAAGCAATAGGAAGGTGGGCTGTTATTACTGTGGTTTGTATCTCCTTTGGAAGGAAGAAACTCTGAGTATATGTACCCATCTCACTAAGTCATGCCATGCCACCCCAAGCATGATTTTGTAATCAAGCATCCTTTCTAGCCATGTGTTTACCAGCATTTTCCTCATCATGAACCAAAACTCCAGTTTTTATAGACTGTAAATAACCAAGAAGGAGTTGTTCAGAGAACAGAAAACACTATTCTTCTCCACTTTTCTGGAGGTCACAAGGCTTTCCCAGGGTTTTATTTGATGTTTAGCAGAGAATGTCTTAAGATGACTTTTCTTCTCCAGATCATCAACAGCTGCCTTATGTTTATAACAGAGAAATTAATAAATGTAGTTTAAGAAATATATTTTCATACTGTTTCCTTATAGACATCCCCAGCATATGAAAAGTTTATATAAAATAACTGGGAAAAAGGATTTTGTAAACAGTGATGCTTGGCTTTCTGTTTTTGTTTTTCCTCTGCTGTCTGGATGGATTGGTTGTTGTAACTGCTTCACTGTAATTTACTGTTACATAATACTTTCATTTATTGCATTACATGTGCATTTTGAATGTGTTACAGAAACTATTTTTAGCATATTTTAGTACAGTGATTTCTAATAGCCTAAGTTATTTGAGGATTAAATTTTGATAATGTTGGAATTCTTTTTTACACTGCAAAACACTATGCTAACATTCAGCGCTGCTACCCTTTCCTTCACCACAGTCTTCCTGGATTTCAGTATACTTGCATGTTTCCAACATTTATAACACTGTCTTAAACAAAATAGCCTTAGTAATTAAGCCTGGTAAAGACAAGCTGGGAATCTAATTCAGCTGGGCTTCTCTAAGCATGTCACTAACAATGGCATTAAAGAGAAATCGTAGCTTTTTTTCCTTAAGAACAAAAGTTAAAAAAAGACAAACAAAAATTCTGAAACTATAGAAAACTTAGAATTACCTCAAAAAATCTTAAAACCAGGTAATGGAAAAAGATGTGGAAGTATCCTAGTAGAAGGAGAAAAATAAGCTCTAGACAATGGGAAGGAGAAAAACTAGCAACTTTTATTTGGTCTTCTAAAATGTTTTACTTCATAACTAAGAAACAGTGTAGTTCCTGCTTCTGAATTTGTTTAAACACTGTGACATAGGGATAAAATTTCTTTTGAAAAAATCTGTTTTGATACATTGTAATGCAACTGTTGGTATAAACAGAAAAGCTGGGATCTTGGTGAGGCAATTCTCTAGGAGTGAGTGGGTTGGTTAGCCCAGCTCCACTATAGGCACTGCAGCTGTATTGATTAGTGCTGAGATTTTCTTTTTTCTCAAACTTAATTTATTTTTACTGAAATCTCATTATTGGATTCTTAGTTTCTTGTATAGTAAATCGCATGCACTGATTTAAAATCAAACCAAATACTGCTAGCCAAAGCCAGTTATTTAGCAAAGATGAAACACCAGCACCTACTTTAATGAGACTTTTCATTTAGAAACTCTTGTGGGACACTACCATTACATACTCCCATTTTCTTGTGACTTGTGCTCAGAAGGGCATAGCTGAACAGATTCTTTCCTATTACTTACCCTTTACATTCCATTCTTCATTTCAGAGGTTTGATGCCTTTCTCAGTTATGGTGTAGAATTGTTCTTTGAAGTTAGTTTGGCAGTTTGTGTGAGATTTTTCAGTTCCTCACAAGCATACAACATTTCTATTTGGTGTCTCACCAAGCCAGCACAGTCTTGTATGCAATGTATGGTGTGATAACTGCATACACATTTCCCTGACACAGTTTTTGACAGGAAACTTGCACTGCTTGGATCAATTAGAGCATTCTGACTGCCAATTTCTTTTCATAGAAAAGCTTTTTATATTTTTTCTAGAACTTGGGTTATGGAAGTGCTTGTTCTGGAAGCTCACTGCTGCTAAGCCATTTATTATCTATAAACAGAACCATTCTGAATTTTAATTGAAGACTTCTAAGGGTTGAGGTAGGGAATTGCCTGTGACTGTAGGTCAGCTCAAGTGAAACTTGAGGATGTTTTGTGTGCATGAAATGTTATGAAAGAAATCTTTAGGAAGGCACCTACAGCATGAAAAGCTGGCAACAGCTACCAGGTTTCAGGTGAGGTTTTACTCTACAGCCATCTTGGGGCCCTCCCTCCATCTGGGAATAAGGAAAAGGAAAGGTATGGGCAAACTGTGGCATTAGACCTGTGCTGCTTTTTGCTTTCCTTGCCCATATATAACCTATATATAAGTTCCTTCCTATATAACACCAATTAGTGTAAGAAATTCTGGTTTGCTGTGCTGTTTATCTCAGGAGTCTTTGCTGAGTATCAGGATTTAACTATAATTCATGCTGTATTATGGGATTCTGATCTGAGCAGTGAGATAAATATTGCTGGCAATTCAGGTTGAAAAACAGCAGGCTTTTTGAATGGAAGCTTTGTATTGAGCAGATCAGGCTGCTAATCAGTGCTTCTTTTGAATTATGCCTTCCCTAAGGCTCTAGAAAGCTGTGCTAGGACAGGAATTGAAGCCAGCATTTTGCCAAAGCACTGTCTGAGTAGTCTGGCAGACAGCAGGGCCTCAGTAGAAGGCTTGGGCAATGGCAATTTGTGCTGCAGTTCCAGAGCTGTTCAAGGGAGGATAGGGTGGAAGTAGGGGCATGGGTTTCAATTCCTGAAAAAGCCCATTCAAACACTGTAGTTTTAGCTTTGCTTTAGTTTGAGTGATACTTTTGGGCCACAAGCATGCTCCAAAGTGACAGTCTTGCTGTGACACAACGATTTCTGTGAAGATCTGTGCTTTGCTGTTACACATTAGTGACTTTTCAAGAGAACAAATTGTGGCCTATTGAATACAGCCTATTTCAGTCAGAAGTGGTGTTTCGTTATGTAATGGGCATGTTAAGTTATGGCCAGAGTATTCTCAGCAAGTTATTTCTAACCTTTTCATAGCATTTATGAAACATGGAAGCATCACATACACTATCTCCAAACATGTTTACTGAACAAGTCCTGCTCAGTACTGGCTGAACAATCTCTTTCTCAGACTGTAGCTATTACAGACTCTGAAACAGAAGGCTTGGTTTCTTTTTGAGACCTCTTAGGAGCAGATTATTCACAGCTGCCACCCACCTGTTGAACTGTTTGAAGTGTCTTGCTGCCAGCTTGCACTGCTCTCACTGGCTCCCCATGGCAGCATGACCTCTGGTAGGTCCAGTGAACTCTGCACAGCATGCTTCTGTCAAGATTTTCTGATCTTTAAAAGACTGGGAGAAGTGAGTGCTAGCTGTGAACCTCAGTTTTATCAATCTAGATCTATCCTTCAGTCTCTGTCCATTGTGTACCCTTCCTTGCTTAGCATCTCTGACTGTCCTGTGATCCTGTGATGGTGGATTTGAGGAGGAGGAGAAGAATAACCTTTTCTAGTTGCTGGACAGTGTTTTAACTGACAGTTTTCCATGCTTTCCCACAGATAACTATAAACTTATTTTGTCCTTTTTGTTACATTTATTTAAGAAATTGATTAACTATTTTCACCAGTAACTTATTATTCCTAATGTTGTGCTGGATATCCATAGATAATAGTTTTCCATCTCACTAGAAATGGATATGGCTTAGTTGTTCAGTCAGTAACTTTGATAACCAGTAAATGTTCTGGGGAACAGGATGTTTTCACTGATTGGTGGAAGAATGACATTAGTCCTGCTCCAAAAGGCCACGATGCCTTGTGATTAGCTGCTTTCAGAAAAGTTCTGATGGACTTAAAATTTTTTGGATATTTCAATGGCACCTAAATAACGAGAAAGCATTTAACTTGCTAAGAAATAACTAGAAGAGCAAAATGTTAGAAATCCTCTATACTGTGACCCCGTTAGTTTAGATCTCACTATTACAGAAAAGCAATAATGCTAAAGAATGGCAGTGGCTGCTGAAAATAAGGTTGTTGTATCTTCCAACTAACAACCAGATTAGCAAGGAAAAGTGTTTACTTCCTGTGAAAACCAAAAACCCCATGTATTTTCCAGTCCAAAGGACAAAAGGTGGATTAAATTCTGCACGGCAGTTCTTTCCTGCACACCCTTTTATGTGCTTTCCCACATCATGCTAGATGAATGCTGTAGTTTTATAGTCCCATTTGTATCATATTTATGTGGCCTTCACTTTTATCTAACAATGATTAGGAAGTATCTTCAGGTGTCTGGTAGCTGACCTTCTCCATTGATTTCTAATTGTCCTAATCAGGGGAATTTATTTTGCCAGATTATTCCTCTCTAATACAGGATGTATCTGGTAGCCTTCATAAGTTTGGCAGTGTAACCTCTTGGAGAATTATTTTCTGTTTATCTGGCCCATGAAACAAGGTAGAAGGTAGCTGAGAACTTTCCTGTTCCAAAAGAGAAGTATATCTATATCAGGTTTTTTAAGAAGCTGCAAATATTTTCCTCTGGCCATTTACAGTGGGTGCTTTAATGGAATTAAACAAAGAACCTGGCCTGACTGACATTTATTGCAGTCTTCTGAATCACCCATATAGTCAGAGCACAACTTATACTTTCTTTAGCACATGTTTTCTTTGAGATGCCATTTCATTTATATTCTACCTACACAAATGAAACTGCTTCCTTTTTCAGCTTTTAGATTTTTAACTTTTTTTTTTAGTTATTATTATTCCTCTTCTGCATTTTCTTGTGTTTGCTTATCTGCTGGAGATCTTTATCTCCTGGAAAACCAAACCATTCCTTAAAGAAATATGCAATTCTTACTATAATGTGTGGTTCTTATTCTCTTCTCCTTTACCCTTTGGTGGCTGTTTCTGTGGGCAGAAATAGAAGTGTGCTCTCTTTTCTTGCCCTTCTGAATTTGAAAGTGCTGCTGAATCAGTGGGTGGTCAGAGTCATGGATATTTCCCACCTGTGAATATGACCAACTTTGTGGGTGAAACCCTTGTGGCTCCTGTTTGTCAGAAACAGTTGGAAAAGTGTGTGTCTGTGCAAGGCTGTCATTCATAATTCCTTGATCCTGTGAAGAGTAGGTACAGTGCAATGATGTATTCCAGGTGTTAAAGTTGGGCTGTGAGGAAGGAGGTGGGTCCCAAAGTGGTCAGAATTGTCACATTAGGGAGCATGCTGAGCATTGCTCTGAATTTGCTGTTTAGAACCTAGTGAAAAAGCACAGAAACACTTGGAAGCCAGTGTGGCTTAATGCATTTATTAGAGGAAGAGAGGAATGGTTAAGGATGGAGTAAGTACTGTGGAACTGCTTAAAAGAAATTAAAAATACTTGCTTTACTTTCCCTAGTTACTCTGCAGTTTATTCACTTTATATATAGGTTTGCTTAAGTGCTCTAACTTGAAAGCAGCTTCTGATGAGAGTGCAAAGAGGTAACTTGTGAGGCAAAAGCTCTTGTTTCCAGGAGGGGAACAGATCAACTGTTTTCATCACACTGCATTGCAAATCTTTCTTTATCTGCAATATTTCCTTACCATGGAGCATGAAAATGTTAGGAAGTGATGAGGGAACAGAGATGGTGCTGTGCTTTTTGCACAGAAGTTGAAGCTGCACAAAGGTCCTCCTGTATGGGGAGTGTTGAATAACCACCGGCAACATTACTGCTTTTATTCTTCATTCTTTTCCAGTTCCATGCTGCTTTTCATTCATGTAACTGAGATAACTTTTGAAATCCAGCCACCTGATTGTTGGTTTGGGGATGCTGAAATGCAAATGCAATTGCAAAACTAACTGTTATTTATTTTCCTGGCTTCTCCGTTCCTAGTGTCTCCTGGTTTTCTGGAAACATAGTCCATAATCTGCTGTTTCCTTGCCTGGCCTGTTGTGCAAGGTTCTCACCACAGACCTGCTGCTCCCCTTTTGTGCCCCCTTTCTGGGTGGGATTATCATTTTCTGTATCTCCTGTAGTAACTCATTCTCACAGTGCTTTGTGTGTGCCCATCAGTTCGTGCTCTCAAAATGCTGCAGTTGCAGCGATGCTGAAAAATGGTTGTAGAGCACCTTCAGCCAGGTAAAAGTGACATCAGCGTTCGGAGGCCAAAACTTCCCAGCTGTGTTTTTGTGCCTGGTTTTGCAGGTTCTTATGTATTTTGAGCACCCTTAAAATTACTTGGATCTTTCCAAGAAAGAGGCAGTCCTTAGACAATGATCCTGCAATTCCTCACAATTTGTCTGCAGTTGAAACTAAAAATATTGTAACAGTAAAATGTCAGGTAAAGCAATTGAAAGTAACCAAGGATTATTTTTTTTCATGTTGTTTATGTAACAGAAAAACCCCAGAAGTCACAGAAAGTGTCATTTTGACCAAAACTAAAGCAAGCCAGGTCATACATTTTCCTAAGAAAAACAATAGTGCGGCTCAGAACATCTTGGTGAAGTGCATGTTCATTAGTTCTCTTCCCCCAGCACAGCAGGTACTTGAGTTTATGAGCAATTGTTGTCATGATGTGCTTACGTTACATTCGTATGGATCTGGCAGGTTTTAACAAAGCACATCTAACAAGTGCTGACTAAGCAGGATCCTTATTTAAGTGTCTGTCCCTTGTTTGGACAGGGCTGGCTGGTGTCTGACCAGTTCTTCAAGCACTCGGGTGCTGCTGGAGCCTTAGAGCAGGGTGAGGCCATTCCGTGTGCTTCGCCCATGATGAGCAGGAATGTGGTTATTGCCTCGCTGCGGTGTGGTGGCAGTGCTGCTGTGACAGGATTACTGACTTACTCCTCTGCACTCTGGATCACTTTCTCAGTTTTTCTGCTGGAACAGATGGAGTGACACATAAAACACTCTCAGAGTTTAATTCTGTGTAACGCCTTGGTGAAAAAATTTTTTGTTTGAATCGATGTGCAGAATAATCAAATCTGTACAAATGCATTATTGCCCACCGAGACTTGTAGTGTCTTCTTTTTCTGTCTGGGGGGGGATTTTGGTTTAATTTTTCCCCAATGCCCATGTCAACTCTAATCAGAAGCATGGAGCCTCAACAGAAAGGAAACAGTTTACATTTAAGACTGCTCTATTCTCAAACCAGAGGTAAAGAATGTAAAGCTATAACTGAACAGGTGTGCTCCATATACTCCATCATTATTGCATTTTTGAATGAAAACCCCCGCTGGGAACAATGTAATTGTTTAAAGGTGTGTGGGTGATTTTGCAGCAACTTTAGATCTGTTCCAAGGTAGGTCTTGCACAAATCTCTTTTGAAATGCTGTTTGCCTCTAGGAATAAAAGGGACATGTGAGCTGTGTAATTGCTTGCCAGCCATACAGTGAGGCAGCACCCTCCTAGACACAGACAAGGGCACACCTCTTTATCTCTGAGCACCCATCAACGTGGATGCAAACAGCTGACACGTAATCCTCTTGGCTGTGTGCTGAAGAGGTGGTGCTGGAAAAGTACTCCTACTGGAAGTACTATCTCCAGAGTGCCCTAACTATTCCTTGTGCAGAGTTTGGGGTAAGTGGTATGCCTTACTTTAAACTGATGTGCTTGAGGATTGTCTGATTAGGGGCATGTTCAGAATTCATGAATTTTATACTGTGTGTATGTACACATGGTTTTATTTGCAGATCAGTGCTTTTGGGGGTTTTTGTTGTGGTTTTTTTTTTTTTGTTTGTTTGTTTTGGTTTTTTTTTTTCCCTTCCTTGTGTTTCCATGTATTCATCTCTTTTGCCTTCTTCCTTTTTCCTTCTTTCCATCAGCTCAGTAGCAGCACAAGACTTGCATGTTTTGTGTAAGGCCAGTTCAGGATGCATATTCCCTATTCCTCAGGAAGCATATTCCCTATTTCCATAGTGCATGGGGGAAATCCTGCATGCCAAGCCAATTGCCTTAATTTATACAGGAGTAAATCTGCCATAGTCTGGAATGTTTTATCACACAATAGTGCTGTGATATCTGTGTCCCAGAGGCAAAAAGATGAACCCATTAACACTGATGTCTGTAATGTGAAAGTACCTCAGAGTAGGAAATGCAGGGAACAAGAGGAGCACTTGATTTGGGGAGAATCCCTTCTTGATAAGGCCTGATCTGTGTGTGTGTATGTGTGTGGAGGCTCCAGAGCAGCAGCTGTACAGGCACAGCTCAAATGCTGGTTCTGGGGGTCCTGTCAGCCATGGAAAAGGCCAGTGGAGCTTTTCCAGCACTTGTTCATAGCTCTTGTCCCTCTGCATACCAGGCAAAGTGCAAAGCCAGAGCTGAATGTGATTTCAGGAGGGATTTCCAACAGGCAAAACTGTGGCAGGCTTGATGTGGAGCTTAAAACTGTGTCCATTTGTAATTTTTTTTTTTTTTTTAACCAAGGAGTTCTTACTCTTAAAAGCAAGATTTGGGAACAATTTTGTTTTGGTGACCTGGTGCATTCTAATTGTATCACTAGGTTTTTTCAGAATCTTCCTTTTCTACCTCCTACTCTTCTGATACATGAGGTATGGAAAAGTGAAAAGAAAGACTGGAACGTGTGAAGCAATAAAGCCTAATTTAAAAAAAAAGGAAAGTTGGAAGGAAAAAATGGGATGGGTTTTGGTAAGAGGGCCATGATTTTTAAAAGCTTCATAACAGTTTTTGCTGTGAATATACTTTACAGTGAATAAATTCTTATTTCTGTGATGTGAAACTGAATGTTTCTGGACACTAGGACTGCAGGTCTCGGAAGTGGAGGGTGGAGATCACTTTTTAAATATTTGTACAGGGAGGAGGACAAGGCTTGAAACTGCTATGAAAATAGCTCTTTACATGTCTCCGAGGATAGGTTAACTGTGCAGGGTTTCACAAGAACCACTCCCTGGAGATATTTGAATAATAGATTGACATTGTGGGGTGCAGTGAGAGGTGTGTGCATTTCAAAACCAGAGGAGAAAATTTCCTTCTCAAGCAAATATTTTAGAACCATTTTAGAAGACATTTTTAGAACCCTTCCTGTGAAGAGTTCCTCACCCTCTGTCAGTCCTTTGGAAATTGTATTTTGTAGCAACCACAGGGAGAATTGAGTGGGCCAAATGATGAAGTGTGTTTGTCCTGACAGACCCTTTACAAATCAGATATGACACTAGGAATACCTTTTTTTTGCCTAATCTTGACCTTTCTGTTTTGGCCAGAGCTTTCACACAGCCCTGTCCAGTGTCAGGTGCAGTTGTACTGTAACAGTTCCCTAGAGCTCCGTGGCACAGCTGCAGTGCCCTTCCTTCCTCTGTGTGGTCTTGCACAGGCTGCATGGTAAATTAAATCAGCACTCTCATTGGTACTTGTTATTAAAAGCATGTTCTGTACACCTACAGCCACCTAACAGAAAACCAACAGGACAAGGCAAATACCTCTGTGCAGGTGGCATAGCACAGTAAAAGGCATAAAGCAAGCTTGTCTTCATGAAATATACTGGCCCTAAGGTTTACATCTAAGTTTTTTAAAGCAACAATTAATTTAGGGATCTTGAGACTGAAAGAAAATGTGCTTGAGTAGAGGATGAGCTTATACAGCTCTTAGCCCTTTGAGAACATGAGGGCAAAGGAAACACCATGTGTGAGATGGAAGTCTAAATAAAATGCAGTCTTTAAAGAAATCCATCTCTGTTTTTTAAAATACTTTTCTTTCTGGTACATTTCAATGAAAAGACTTTGGTAGAGCTACAAGTTAGGTATTCTGGTTTTACTTTTTTTCCTTCACCAACAAGGAAGATTTAAAAAATGAAACAAGCCCCCCCCCCCCCGATTATTTTTGCTGATACATGTGAGTGTGTCTAACGGATCAGGGTTCTTAATTTCTTCTGAAATGTTCTTATGTCAGTGTTTGGGCTGCCTGTTCAACTTGGTTATTTGAATATGCTGCTCCTTCAGACCTATGTGGTGGATGCAGTCCTGCAGTTGTGGTGCATTTAAAAAGCTCACTGATAACTCTTGCTGCAGGGCTCTCCCTTTCAGCCTTCTACTCTATTGCAAAACTTTGGTTAAAACACAACAGTAGGATGTGAATTAGGCGGCTGTGGCGTTGTGGTGAGTGTGAACTCTGTCACCTAAACCCCCTTCCTGCAAGCTTTTACTGGCATTGATGGCATAATGTGAAATATACATTGGCTGGGAAAGAGAGACTTGAGTGCTTTTCAAAAAGGGAAAAAAGCGTCAGCTGCTTTCCACTGACTTTTCAGCTGGAGAATATCTGGGGTAAGTCTGACCAGTCTCTGCTTTTTAGTAAGCTGCTTGTGGCCACATCAACGAGACGCAGTTTTGACTTTGTAACCAGGAGAGGGACCATTATAAAGGTGTGAAGCTTTTAAGATAGTTACGGTTTTAGCTGAATGGTGGTGATTGACGCCCACATGCTGGAGACACAGTTTGTTCCAGACCTCAAGCTGTGAGTTGATATTCAAGAAATTAATTGGTGTTTTGCCATTGATGCAAACTACTGCAGTGTTTGACTTGAAATTAATAACTTTATCTAGTTTAAGCTGCAAGTAGTTCCAAAAATACTTGAGTTAAACAGCAGATATTACTCTTTGAAACTTTTATTTCATCATCTTTTTTTTTTTTTTTTTTGTATTTTTGGCATCTTTTTCTGTCTTTCATAAGAGGCAATTTTATGCCAGTTTTCTGTTGCTTTTAGAGTGGTTATTTTAGGCTTATCTTTTCATGTTCATGTCTTTGAACACAGCACAAGGCAGCTCTCTACTGTTTGTTTTGGGGGAGGGAGGCTCAGTAGCTACTCAACAGGAAAGTGCCAGTGCACTTACATCAGCTTTTCTAGTACACGTGAAATTTGCCAGTGATTTTTGTTACACATTTTAGTTGTTCCTGCACTTAGATCAGACTATAGAGAATATTATTTTAAAAAAGGCAGAAAAAAGAGAGAAATTTCTTACATGTGTAATAAGCCATGGAATAAAATGTGTGTGTTTATGTCAGTTCAGGATCAAGATTTAGTTTGAATGGCTAGCTAGTATCACAACACAAACTTTAAAAACTGAAGATTCTTCCTCAAAACAAAAACCTTAACAAGAAGGAAGTCTTATTTAAGACTAAAAAAATAACTATTTATAGAAAATTATTTAAATTTTGTTTAAATATAGTGGACAGTCCAGGAAAAAAAATCTTTTTTTTCATCTGTTACTAATGCCATAGTGAGTATGAGACCAGAATTGCACTGCTAGTACAATTAAGTAGCTTTTGCCAGCTGCCAGGAGGATTAAAAACAGTTTGGCAGTTTCTGTTCCAGAGACCTTGAATAGTTTGACCTTGATTTTTCAGTCTTGCCTGAAGAAGTCAGAATTGTGTTGCCTTCCCTTTCCAAGAAGAGGAATGTAATAAAACTAAAGATGCACTTTTTCAGTCACAGCTGCATTTGATATTGGTAATTTGTGTAATTGAGAGTTTAAAGTGAAGTTGGTGTGGAGGAGCACAGAACTGGCCCCACCACTTGCTGCTTTGTAGTTCAGGGAGTGTTTTGTGTTTTAAACATTTATCAGAAGTGCTGGCAGAGCTCTGGACTGACTGTTCCTTTTTGCTTTGCTTTTTAAGGTGCCGCCTGAATTCTCACTATGTCTGATGGGGACTACGATTACCTCATAAAATTCCTAGCACTTGGTGATTCTGGAGTAGGAAAGACCAGCCTTCTTTACCAATATACAGATGGCAAATTTAATTCCAAATTCATCACAACGGTGGGCATTGACTTTCGGGAAAAGAGAGTGGTGAGTTTGTATGAAATGTGCTGCTTGAAAATGGTGTCTGTCTTTGTGTAGGCCTGCAATCAGTGTTATTGTGTGCTTCATTTGTGACAGGAAAGGCCTCATCTGACCTGGCTGTTTTTGTCATTGCTGTGTACTGACTCATTTCCCCAGAAGTTAAAAAGCTGACTCTAAGAAACCACTTCTTTTTGCCCAGCAGGTGTTGATGAGTGTGTCCACTCTGTGACTAGTGCACACAGTACCTGGAGTAGCACTTTTACTGTTGAACTCTTTTCACAACTGAACTGTAGTAAAATGGTTTTGCTGGGTATGAACTGAAATGGCTACTGAACAAAGGTGCAATTTTTTTTAAACATGTAAATGAAATGGTACATGCAGCTGATCTGACTTCCTAAGCAGTCACTGCTAGCAGAGAAAAATTATGAAATATAAGGTTGCTTTTTTCAACCCCTGAATTGTTATTAAACTAAGCAAATGTGCTTCTGATGTGAAGCTGAGCACTAGAATACCATAACCAATTGGATGCTGGTCCTTACTGCTCTGAGAAATGTAGTTGGCACAAGCTTTTTATTGTTACATACAGCTATTAAATATCTTTCATTGTAGACTAGTGATTTCCTGTGTCCAGAAATCTGGATGGGGTAATGGGCATTGTGCAGACTGGTTTCTGGTTTTTGGTGCACAACATGCACCACAGTAGTTCAAGGACTAGATATCTTAGTTAAATGCCAAACTGGTCTCTTGAATAAGTCATTGTCTGTTTTGTGGGATCATAAACATGCTGGTTTACTTGATCAGCATATTTGATAACTCAGGATAAGGTTTAGGCTTCACAGCCTGAATCTTATAATACATAAACTTGCTGAATTTGTGGAATTCTAAAGATCTGTTTGTAGCTCTTGTAAGCTTAGATACAATGACATTTGAAGGTAACAAAGATGACTTAACTCAAGGCATTCTAAACAAGAAATGAATCTCTTTTTATGTGATCCTTCCAAGACTAATAAATGCCCTTATTTATTTTTTCATGCCGAGCAAACTCTTCAGCTTTTATTTTTATCATCCAATTTTTGCTTTATCAGCTGCGATCTGATAAGATCTACCCTCAGCAAATTTTCAGCAGCGTTTTGGCAGCTATGTAGAGATGTCATTATCTCTTGAGTATATCCTGTTTGCTAATGAGGTTCTGCTACTACTACAAATACATTGCCAGATGGTATTGTTGCTGTCTTATATTTTATTTTGAATATGATGTAAGATAGTAAAAAACGCAGCAAATCAAAATACGAAAATTAATTTTGTCTCATGGCTCTAAATATCTATCTGGAGTCCCTGTCTATTGGGCCCTAGTTTTGCAGTTTCCCTTTTACCCTTATTTTTAAATATTTAATTTGATGCAATATTAAAATGCATCTCATACTACTTTTGCTTTACAAAGCAGAGGATTGAGCTGTAGCTGGCATCTGTGCATCAGCAGTGCTAATTTTGCTGTATTTAATGACTTTAAATGTCAGTTCTTTTGTGTTCTGTAGGAGCTGGACTGGTAACAGTCTTGCAAATTTACCTTTTCCAGGTGTATAGACCCAATGGGCCAGATGGTGTTGGTGGCAGAGGACAGAGGATCCATCTTCAGCTCTGGGACACTGCAGGGCAGGAAAGGTATGGCCCAAGATGGCAATGGGAGCTTACTGTAACAGCAATGGAAAGCTTCCTATGAGTACCCATTAAATTCTCACTGTAATTTACAACTGTAGAACACAAAACCTGTAATTCTTAATTCTTACTTTTTAGTCTTTTTTTTTTTCATAACTAGCACATAAAGACACTTTTAAAGCTTGTCTTTTTAAAGTTCTCTTAAATTTCTGTAAATATGTTGATGTCTTGGGAAAGTCAGGCAAAAGCATCTCAAAGGATTCTTTCTATTGGCCTATCAAAAGACTAGCATTTTTGTGGTTGTTAATCTTACATTCAAGGACTGATGTGTATAGGGGATAAATTTTTGATCAAAGTTGGAATTTCATTATTGTTTTAATTTTTGAGTCTTGATCAAGGCATGCTTTATAGTAGAAGACTGTTTTAAGCTCTCACACTCAAGTCTCCTTGATGCCTTAGACCTTGATTAGGCCACAGTAATGTTAGCAATTTTTCTTACACAGTCTCTGCCTCAGCAAAACAACTATGAATATTTCCTTCTGGTTCATTCAGTCTTAAGTGACCTTAGTTCTTCTATGATTGTAAGCAATTATGTTTTCAAAGTAACTTGTCAGATGAGCAAATTAATTTCTCTTTGCTGGTCTAGGTTTCGTAGCTTGACTACAGCTTTCTTCAGAGATGCCATGGGGTTTCTTCTGCTCTTTGATCTGACAAATGAGCAAAGCTTTCTGAATGTCAGGAACTGGATAAGTATGGCTTATTTTTTTTTAACTTTCTTTCTTTGCATGGGTGAAATGGGGTGTGGGGTTATGTTTGTAAATATGGAGTCTCACTGAGAATTAGAGCTTAAAATACTGGTTTTTATGGCTTTCTCAGTAAAATAATGTAAATGTTGTATTATAATTGTAATGGCTGCTAGTGATGGCTTCTAGGGTTCACATGAAATTCAGCTTTGCCTACTGAACATGGATTTTAACCTATATAAAAGAAAGCTGAGACAATATCCTATCCCTGGCTCTGGTGCTGTTCAGTAATTTAAGTGTGTGGGAAGTCTATGCAAAAGTATTTTGGCTCACCTGAAGCTTTGTCAGCAAAATATAATGGAAGGCAAATCTTACTTGGCTGGTATATCCAGGCAAAGGAGTTCCCAAACTGCATCATCCCTCTGGAGAGGGAAGCAGATCCTTTCCTGGCAGCTCACTGAAGGTGTTTAGTGAGTGTAACTCCTTCAGCTGCAAATGCACAAGTTTCTGTGCTAACTCTGCCCAGCTTCTCTTTCCCTGGGTTTCTCCCTGGGTATGTGACAGTGGAAGCCCACCTGTTCTCTGGCTCCACAGGGCCAGTGGAGAAGTGCTGTGAGCCAGCAGAGCAAGCTTGGTTTGTGGTAGTGTTCCCAGGGAGTGTGTTGGACAGTGACTTGTGACCCCTCTTCATGTTGGTGCTGCCAGGTCAGCTACAAATGCACGCGTACTGTGAAAACCCAGACATTGTGTTATGTGGAAACAAGAGTGACCTGGAGGACCAAAGGATGGTGAAGGAAGAAGATGCTAAGGAACTTGCAGAAAAATATGGGTAAGTAACTTTTTTCCAATTATTGCTGTGTTTAGAGCAGGATGAGATATTTTCTGTATACTGAAAGGTTATTGTGAAAATAAGCATTTTAGAATGCTTAACTGCTTGGTATAATATCTTTTTTTCTATCTGAGATTAATATTTTCTTCATTGCTTAAAAATAAGTACTTAGTATTGCAGCAGTCTTGCACAGGAGATTACCCAATCTTCTTTGCTTGGCAGTAAACAGTGTAAATTTTCACAAACTTTCTGGAAAAGAGAGAGAATTTACAGAGACAGGTGAACAATGGGGTCACTTCTTTGCTCTTACCTGTGCTGAGGCATCTGCACTCTCACAGGCTCCCAGGGAGTCTGAAAACTGAGTCAGACCAGTAGGAAGGCAGGGTAGCCTTGCCCTTCCCCTTCCTGCCAGGCATGGGTCATGTGCCTCTGAAGGAAGTATGTGAAATCTTTTTTCCTATCAGATATTAACTTGTACTTTTACACTCCCTTAACTGTTTCATGGGGCTTATTTTTGGATTACCTTTGCATTTTACTGGGAATCAGAAACACATTTGTGAAGGAAATAATCTGATGGATTTGTTGTGTTTTAATTCACATAGTGGAACAATTTTCTAGCACATGAACTGGACTTCTCAAATAAAAGCTAAGTTAAATGATGTGCTCCAACCACTAATCCACCTTTGTCTGGAGTGACAGAATAGAACTGCTCCAAAGTGAAGCCCACAGGACAGGCAATGGGGGAACATTGGCTCCTCAGTGCAAGCTCCCTTGTTCTGTCTTCTGCTGTGTCATGTTTACTAGGCACAAATTAGTTTGCCTTGGCCTTAAAGAATCATTAGAGGGAAATCAGAGGCAATCTGTCTATGAGAGAGAAATGGTTTAGTGCAGTAATACCTTCTTACTTTTTCCTTCTGTGAAAATGCTTGCTTGAAGTCAGGTCCATGTCACACAGACAACAGCAAGTGCATGTGGTACTTCAACCAGTACCACAGTGAAGGTGCAAGACATTTTAAACAGCAGCAGATAGCTGTGACCATATCTTAAATCTCTTTGCATGTGACTTCTGACAATGATTTATGAAGTATTTATCTTTGTGGCTGAAAATGCAGCTTAATTTAGGAATAGTGAGCTAAAAGCCAAGGTTGTGGGTCACATGCAATCTGTAGTTATAAAGTTCTCTGCCCTGTAGAGGTGAGACAAGACGGCTGCTGGGAGTCACTTTCTTGTGAGAGGAGGCAAGATAAATCCTGCTGCAATGAACAGTCTTCTGGTAACTAAGGTGTGAGATAGTGAATGTCTCCTTCTGTGGAAGGGCCTCGAATGGATAGATGATGTATTTGAAACAGATTGCAAGAGACCTGCACAGACATAGCAAGAGACTTTTGGCCACTCATTGTGTCTTGCAAGTTAAGTAAGAAATACTTAAAATTCTGAAGTGATGGTATCAGCTTCCTGGGCAGTAACACAAATGCAGCCACTGTAGCACCACGCTGTGGGGAGCACTAAGTACAGAAGGCAATAGCCTACGGATGCACAGTGGAACATCCTGACCCACAACAGTGAAGAAACAAGCCATGTACTTAGAAACCAAGGTACCAGAAACTTTTCTTAACAAAGACATAGGTGTTGTGAGCACTGAGATTTCTTTTATGTAAGAAAGTTTAGAGTTGTGGTGTCAATAGAAGAAAGTCACCTTCTGTGGTGAGAGTCCCACCACACTGTGAGTCTTTAGTGCCTTGCCTGCAGAGGAATGGCTGTAGCACATTCCTTCTCCTGCAATTGCTTTATATGTCCTTGTGTGCACAAGTGTTCTCCTCACTGATTTCTATGCACATCAGCTCTGGAGTAACTGCATCTCTTGCAGGGAACAGAGTTTAAACAAACAGACCTCAGGAGCACAACTTAGGGAAATCATGCTGACAAATGCCTCTGTAAATTGTGGACTCCATTAACATTTGCCCTTCTGCCCTACCTCCAGGCAGCCATTTCATTAATTTCTTTTGCATTTCAGACCACTGAGCACTTAGTGTCGCTCTGCTACAGAGTAGCAGTGACATCCTAGTGCGAGTTCTAAGTACATGGCAGTAATATTGTATTTTTTTTCTTCTGTGAGTGACAACTGTATGATGTAAGGTTATATTTTTTGTCTCCTGCAGCATCCCATATTTTGAAACCAGTGCAGCAAATGGGAATAATGTAAGCAAAGCCATTGAAACTCTGCTTGACCTCATCATGAAGCGCATGGAACGATGTGTGGATAAATCCTGGATCCCTGAAGGGGTGGTGCGCTCCAATGGGCACAGCTCTACAGAACAACTGAATGAGGAGCAAGAAAAAGGCAGATGTGGCTGTTAGCCCAGTTACAATTAACCTTAATGTATATGATACAGTACAGTTGCAGCTTACCTGTTTAACTTCTGGTCAAATCGCTTTGTGTAGTTATTTAATGAGCTAAATTAATTCTTGATACGAATTTTTGTTTGCTTTCTCTCAAACAATGTTGATCTCCACTTGTAAGGTATGCAGTTTATTAGCTTTGGGACAGAGGTTTAATTTGGTTTAGCACTGGAAGTTCCTCTAATTCTCTGCTTGGGAGGAAAGGGTTTGAAAGGAATTTTCATTACCAAATTCAGAAACATGTCTCTGTGAGCAGCCAGAAAAGGTAGGCTTCTGAGCTGAAGAGTTTGCTGTTGCCCTTGGCAGTCTCCATTAACTACACAGAGTAGGCATTTAGATTAGATATTTTGATTAGATATTGTGACAGTTCTTGGTGTCTCCTAACAGCAAGATAATCAACTTGCTTCTTGGTTTTAAACAGAAACATTTAATCATTTCACCATTTAATAATAATCTTAAAGAGCACATCCTGTGTTTTCCACAAAAGCCTGAGAGTAGTTTTTCCTTGCTCTCCTAATCCATCAGTTTTTTGGTTTTCAGTGATGAAAACTGAAGGGAAGCACTTCAGTAAAGAATAAAAAGCTCCAGAGAAGCACAGGGGTGTGCACACAGAGCACTTGGGGCATGTCATGTAATTGAACATGTAAACTACAACTGTACTATATGAAATACATCCAATGCAGCCTATGAGACCTCCTGACATCTGAATTTCTAGAACATGCATGTATGTAAATTCATAAGTAAATGGCATAACTGTGCATCTACTATGTTTCTTTCATATTGCTACTCATGGTTTAACAGGAATGTAGAGCAGCCTAGATGTCAGGAAAATTTCATCAGAGTTGGTGCTTTGCACTGAATTTTACCAAACACAGATTGAGAATGTTTCTTCAAATTTGGATTGAGAAATGAATGATTATTGTCTTCTGGTGAGATGCAGCTAAGATACTAGTCCTGTAGATCAGTATTTCTATGAATTTATAATGCTAATTTTATTCTGCCAACCTTTGTGTCCTGAACATCTTGGTTATCATATAGTTATTTATGGCTTGTTCATTTCCCTTAGACTGTATTTTAAAAAGAATATAGTTACTTTTCTCTCCCCCCAACTATGGATCACATAAATGTAACTTTTGGTTTCAGTGGATCATGTTACTCTAACTATTTTTATTTATTCATGTGACCTAGGAAAATCAGTATTTCTTGGGCTTTTGCCCAGACTGATTTATAAGATGTGCCTACCAAACTGTTTTCTACCCTGGCAGAGGTTGTATAATTGTAAGGTATTGCCAATTAAAGTCATAACATGCCAAATTGAGTCTTGTTACAGACCTTCCAGAGCAGCTTGTTTACAGAACTCCAAAGCTATTGCTTCTTTAGAAATTATGTATTTATTTATTTAAATATTCTAACTACTTCAATTTCAGGCAAGTCTTGATACCAGTTATGAACATGAATTGCAGCGTAACAAAATTTTTGAAGGAAGGACCAAAAATGTTTCTAGAATAGGATCTAAGATAAAAAAAATATTTGATGTAGCTTCTGGTTATATTAATTAATACAAGAATAAGTGTTTAAACTTGGTTCTTAAAATATTTTTCACAGTACTGCATTGTTCTTTAACAAACACAATGTGTAAATATTAGATTTTTATCACAGCCTACACAGAATATTTTAAAAGTGCAATATAATTTGACTGCTCTGGGGCTAGGACAGAGGTAAAAGAAATTTATATGAGTATAGGGTTTTGGTTTTGGTTTTTTCTACTCCACTTCTAAAATGCTTGTAGACCGGAGTTACTGTAGTTTAATTCAGAGTGCCTTTTGAAGTTACCATCATGTTTCTGACCAGTAGAGTAAGAAACTCTAGTGTAAGACACAATACATTTCAATGTACTTCAGTGTCTGAATTTCTTTTAATGTAACTCTTTGGTTTTCAGAGGGTTGCAGTGGAACTTTGTCATGCATTAACTTGAAATGGGAGTTTTTGTGCTTATAGCTCCATCCAGTTCCTGAAAACTTTAAGGATTATTGCAACCAGCTATTGAGCTAAGTGACTACTGAAATAGTGTAAAAATATTTCCTTTTGAATACTTATGTTTAAATTGGATATTAAATATTAAATACTGAAACTGTCATATTTGTGTCATGCCTATTATTTGTAACTATTTGGAAAGAGGATCTATATAAAATTGCTTTGATGTCAGCCTTTGAAATGTGCCCTAAGATTTATCTGTTTGAATTATTGTGTGAGAAAACTTTTGTTCCCTTTTAAACTCTCATGAGAAACCACAGTAAATGTTTCTTGACAGTAAATTACACTGCTCTTACTAGACTAGTACTGGTTTTAAGAAACAAAGTAACAAGAATTCTTAGGTGATGTGAAACTGTTACTTCAAGAAAAGTTGTTTCCATTCAGTGTCAGATGGAGACATTCATCTGTAATTGAACAAAGTTTTGGAAAGTGTTTCCATTAAGATGGATTTTCCCATGATTTCTTAGAATTATATAAAATAGTTGAACATTCCTGGCATGTTGAACTGAATTGTAACATTTCCTGTTATCTCTGTTCAATGTCAGCACGTGTCCTGCGCTCTCCCTGTGTGTTGTGAGGATTCTTTGTTCAGATGTGTCCAAGGTCTGTGCTGTGGTTGAGGTACTTGGTGACCCTCTCTTGCACTGAGCAAACCAGTCAGACAGAAGCCTGGTGAAAGCTGGGTGATGCCAGGAGGAGCCCAAACCCAGAGAGGACAATGGAGGCATCAGTTCTGTGTTCATGAGACTTTCTGAATGCCGCTCATCTGAGCGTGTCACGTGCTTGGAGCAAAGGGAATCAAGCAATACATTTTGTCAACTTACTGATTCTACAAAGCTAAGGAGCCTGATTTTTCAAAGGAACTGCTTCCATCAAGAACAGTGTCTATTACCAGGTAGGTTATGATGTGCTGGAGGACATTGCTGCTATTCAGAGGTTCCTTGACAGGCAAGAGAATGAGCTGCACTAAACCTCATTCAATTTAAAAAGGCCCCATGTCACTGGGTATTCCCCATGGGCTGCAATAACCTTATGCAGTAGTGCTAGCTACTAGCACTATATGAAAAAACATTTTTCAGATAAGGGAATGAGCATCCTGGTCCAAAGCAGGCTGACCAAAACACACAAGTGTGCTGCTGTGGCAGAGGAGGCCAGCTGAATCCAGGCTGCACTGGTAAAATGAAGGCGGCAGGTTAGAAAAACCAGTCTTTCCTTATCTTCAGTAATTGTAAGATTGACTGGAGTTCTGTGCCCTCTTTTGGACACCTCAGTAGAAGAAAGACATTGACACAGGGAGTGAGTCCCAGCAGATGCCACCAAGATCAGAAGGCTGGAGCACAAGGGGTAAGAAGAGACAGAACAGAGTTTGGCTTAGCTTTAAGCTAAAGGAGACCTTTCTGCTGTCTTGATCTCTAATGCGTGGAGCCAGACCCATCTCAGAGGGCACAGGCACAGGAGAGAGGCAAGAGAGAAATGTTCTCTAGAAAATTAAGTTTAAATAGTAGGAAAAGATTGCCACCATATAAGTGGTTAGAAATTGGAGCAGGAAGATTATGGAGTCTGTCCTTGAAGACACCAAAAACTAAACTGGATGTGGCCTTGAGCCTGGTATTAATTTGTTCTGCTTTGAGCAGGGCTTTGCTCTAGATGACCCCCAGAAGTGTCTTCTACCCAACATGATCATATGTCTCTTATCCTACAAGTGCATTTGCTTGACAGTTGTTTATTCTTTCATATGACTGTATAACAGTTCTTTTACTTCTATTAGTAAACTTCTACAAGTATGTAAATACTTGCAGATCAGAGCTTTGCTATGAGTTTAAAGTAGTGAGTTAAGATGTTTGGTGAAACAGTTCTTGCTGTAGTTGTCTGTGTCAAAAACAAACGAGCCACTTGGTTTGCTCTAAAAGCTCCTCTTCCAGTAAGGCTGTTTTTCACCTGGATACCTAATTCCATTTGTGAATAACCATTAATGGAGTAGAAATACATATTTGTTTTCTATAATTAATCTGGATTCTGTCACCGGCAACCTTCAACCTATATTGCCTTTTAGTCAGGAACAAGCACTTCAAATCTACAGCATAATGGCTTGTAGAGGAGATTAGTGCTTTGATGTGAAAAAAAGAGCTGGGAGTGATAATTTAATGGTAAATGCTTGTACTATCACTGTGCACTCACATCCTGTCTGCTGGATCTATTGGTGACAGTCTGTAATTCAAAGTGTTTAAACGGTAGAAGCCACCAAACACTTCACCACACAGTGCTCTGCCATGAAAAGTGAAATAAATGCAGCCCATGGGGAAAAAAATGGCATAGGCAGGAAACTCAAACTGAAAAAGGAGAACAGCCCGGGACCTAAGCAAACTTGTTCCTTCCTGTAGCTGTAAACTTGTCTTCATAGCTTCCCTGATAAAACTGGATTGTGTGTGTGTCTTTAGCATCTCCTCTTCTCGCCTGGGTTGCCATCCTCTGTCCCAGCTCCTGCAGAGAGAGCCATTAACAGCCTGGCCACGCCTGTGCTCCAGCCCCGCTCCCCTGCAGCAGACGGGGCTGAGGGCTGCTTTTCTGAAGGACTGGAGACAGCCTCTGTGCTGACTAAGTGACTCCACTGTGCTAAAACAAGTTTTCTTTCTTCCTCTGATATTTCTTAGGCAGTCAGCTTGGTGCTGTATTTTCTTTTGTTGATCTAGAAAGCAAAAACTGCTTTAGAAGCACATGCAATTCAATACATGGATTTTTCACCAGATACTCAGGGAGTTAATTTCTTTTAAATGAAGAGGCAGGAATCGTGGTAAAGACTTATGTGGCGAGGAGGATTTCAGACTCAGAGCTGGGACAGCATCCTACAATTGAGGAATAGAGAAGACCTCCAACGCCAAACAATTTGGATAGTACAGGGCCTAGTATTGAGGTCCTTTCACAATAAATAGGTAACTCTAGGAGAGAGAACAGAAGGAGTAATAGGCACCTACCTATATATATGATGTGCATTGGTTTTAGACAGGACTTCAAATTTTTCTTAGATTTTGGATATTACATCTATAATCTGAAAACAGCACAGAAAGCATTGCCTGAATTTTACAGTAAATCAACTGTAGACTTAAAAATCTATATCCAACTCCCTTTCTTTTCCTTGGGTTACTCCTGTCTAGCCTTACGTCCGTATCGATTCGTTAATTTCTCGCCCTTGGAACACAATTTTTCCCGGGTAAACAGAAGCCGTGGGCCGGCAGGGGGCGCTGCGGCGGCGCTGCGGGAGCCGGGCCCGCCCCGCGCCGCCGCCTCCGGTCAGCTGGGCCGCGCTTCCGCCCGAGCCGCCGCCGCCATGCGCATCGAGAAATGCTACTTCTGCTCGGGGCCCATCTACCCGGGGCACGGCGTCATGTTCGTGCGCAACGACTGCAAGGTACCGACCGCCAGACCGGCACCGCCCTCCCCGCAGTGCCGGCGGGCCGCTCCCTGGGCCGCCCGGCCTGTGCCGGCGGGCCCCGGCGGGGCTCGGTGTCACCGGCCGCGCCTCACGCGGGGCACTCCCAGCCGGAGCCCCTGTCCCGGGCCGGGGCCGCTGCTGGCTGTCGGCACCGGCCCCTGCCGGGTACGCACGCACCGCCCGGGTGTGTGGGCGGGCGGGAGCCCGAGATGAGCGCAGCTGGTCAGAGCACGGTGCTGGGAACACCGAGCTTGTGTTCAGAGCTTGTGTTCGATCCCTGTACGGCCCATTTGCTTAAGAGCCGGAGTCAGTAATCCTCGTTTTCCGTGGGTCCGTTCTAACTCTGACTATTCTGTCAATCTGCGAAATTCCTGTCTTGCTGATATTCAAATATTAGGACCTGGAGCGATGTAGAAATTTGGCAGGTGCTGTGGCCGTCGGCAGGAGCGGTGGCTGAATGATTTATTTTCACTTTTTAGTAAGAAATAATAAACTTCGCAGAGCAACCCAGAATGCTCACCCTTTAATTTCAGGCTTTGGCTCCAGGTGGCAGCAGGCTGCCTCTGGGCCGTGCGGGTTGCAGAGTGCGCGGGCGGGAGGAGCCGCGGCTGCGGGATCCGCTGTGCCCCCCCGGCTGAGGCTGTCGGAGCGGCACGGCCGCGGCACGCCGGGCTCTGCCCGGGCTGACAGCTCTGTACACACGATATTGTGTATCGCCTCCCAGCCTCTGCGCGCTCCGTGCCGGTGCCGCAGGGCGTCGGAGCCCCGGCGTGCAGCGAAGCTCGCGCACATCGCTTCCTGCCCGGGCCCGGGCGGCAGGAGGGACCGCGGGCTGAGTCCCAGCGCCGGGAGCCGGGCTGGCAGCGCGCTGACACGGGCTGTGTGCGCACCGCGGCCACGAGGGGTGCGCTTAAAAACATCACTTGTGAACACAGCAGCTGTGAAATCACCGTGGCAGGTGTGCTTGAGGTCAGGTGAAAAAACGTGATAGAAGAGTGTAAAAATAAAAAAACCTTTTCGAAGATGATTGCCGTAATTAAAAGTTTTATATTTTCTATTAATTTTTTTTAGAATTTCTAATAAATTTTCGAATTTAGAATTTCTATTAAATTTTTTTAGAATTGACTGTTAGATGGGAAGGAGGATATGGCTATAGAAAACAGGGTTTTTAAAACCTCATGATAACATGTAATTCTCACCGTTTTTAAGTGAAGAGTCTCTAGTATTCCATAGAATGTGTAGAAAAATAGGGGAAAAAAAAGGCCAATTAAAAGGTTTTGTCATATGCTTTAACAGGTTTCAGTAATTTCAGTCCAGGACTTAACTAATGTGCTTAGGACTCCTGCAGGGTAATCTTTGGGGCTTAAGGCTGCATCCCAGGAAACAGACGTTTCTGTGTGCGTGTGTTGCATTCAGTATGAGAGGTGTGAGGATTTTTTTGTTGTTCTCAGGATGGTACTGTATCTAAGAAGTGCTGGCAGCTGTAGAAAATTGTTTATTCATACTACAGGTTTGGCTTTATGGTTATTTTTGCAGATGATAATTCTCAAAACTCAGGTGTATTTTATGTATAATCAGCTTAATTGTAAGTACTTGTGCTTAACCCTGGCAGCTGTGAAATTGACTTTATAATGAAAAAAAATAATATCAGTGCTTGAAATTGTTTTTGTTAATAGCTGTATTTTCTCTAAAAATACTGGCATTTTCATCATAATTAGTAATGAACAATATGGTTAGAGTAACCTCAGTGTTTGATATCACGCTTGCAGTGGGGCACAAATAACATGATTTGACTGAGATTTTTCTTCTTTATCACCCCCTTCGTTAAGATATTTAGATTCTGCAAATCAAAATGCCACAGAAACTTTAAAAAGAAGCGAAATCCCAGAAAGATGAGATGGACTAAAGCATTCCGTAAAGCAGCTGGCAAAGAACTGACAGTGGTAAGAAGCTGAGCTGGTTCCCACTTTACATTAGCAGACTGAAATGGCTCTTCCTGGGGCTGGGCTGGGCTGGGTGCCTTAAAGCATTGCCATTTAATGACATGAGCTGGGGAGAAGAGGGATTGTGGAAGAGACTGTGAGTGTTTCTTGACAGTGAGCTGTTCATTCAGCTTGATTAAAACCTGGATCTTCCACCTTTGGGATGGAAGCCAGTGTATCAGGTGTCTGTTCTGGGAACACGTGGTGGCCCCCAAGTCCAAGGCATTTTTTCCCCACTAATAAACTCTCTACACTCTGTATGTGTGCAATTGGTAGTTGTGTTTCTGCACAAATGATCTGAGTTACCAGGTACCCGAGAAGTCTCTATGTAGACCCTTAAAATAACCTGTGAAATCTCTTCAAAGATTCCAATGTGTAGGAAAAGTCTTTGCATAGATAGGAATGTTTGAAAAACAGCATGGGGCCTCAAATGCAATTTTGAAACAAAGTTGCTTCAGTGGTAAAAGTATTAAACATTCATGTTTGTGGGACAGTCCTTAAATAATTCAAGAATTATTGTGACTTAATTACCTTTTTTTAAACAGAATATTAAAAATTTAGTAAGCATTTTGATACAGTGATTTCCTGCCTTTTGTGGATCTTTCAAGGGAAAGAATGTGGTTTTATTTTTTAATGTGACTCTGAAAAGCCATAGTTAATTAGCATCTTCAGTAATTGTGTTTCTTTTTTTTTTTTTGAGTTGTTTCTGGCTTTGTTGAATTTACCTTTTTGAAAATAGCTGAATTTAAAATTACTCTATACATGTCTAAATAGATGACAATATGTTCCATATTTGAGATATATAATGTATTTTAAGAATAAAGCCAATGTGTAACTCAGCTTTACCACAACAAAATTCAACCTTTGGGCAGGGAGCAGTCCTCAGATAAAACTGATGTAAAGCTAAGTGTGCTTAGCAAAAGAAAAAGGTCAGAAAAGTGTTTTTTCATCTTCAGCTCATGGGAATGAGGGGACATGGCTGGGGGGATGGCAGCTGTCCCAAGTGCCAGAGGTATTGACTGAAATATTTCACAATTTTAAATTAGACTGTTTCCGTAGTCTTAAAATGAAATGGTGTTGGGGGTAGTTTTTAAAAACCATTTCAAAATTACAAGCTGTTGGGTAGAGCTTATTTGTCCTGCAATAAATGCTTTCAAATCTACAGGTTTTCAATTTCACCTTCCACCTGTCTAATCTGCTCTGTATTTCCTATTCCACATTGGTTTTCTCTGTTCCTTTTGTCTTGCTAAATAGAAAATAGCTCAGGGTGATGTTGTGGTAAATAGCTCTCTTCAGACAAATTACCGTGGCTCCTGACACTTTGAGGTCAAACACTCGACTGGATTTCCTTCTCATATTTCTCTCTAATGATTGTTCAAGTGTAGGAACTGAGCTTCTGAAAGGGGGAAAAAGAATCCCATAAAATATTCAGTTCTGTGGGTAACTGCTACAGTAAGAATGTATTGATCTAAAAAAGCTTCTGCATAAGTCTATATTTGCTTTTTCTTGATACAGGATAATTCATTTGAATTTGAAAAACGTAGGAACGAACCAGTGAAGTACCAGAGAGAGTTGTGGAACAAGACTGGTGAGTCATTATAGGGAAAAAAAAATTTTTTGCTTATCATGAATGTGTTTTCAAAAGACTTCTTAGAGTATTGACAGCTTCTAGTGATTGTGTTTGAAATAACTGAAATCATGACCAAATTCTTAGTGTGTGGAGGAGGTTTGAGTTGTAAACAGGTGTGGAGTTTCACTTGACGGTTTTTTTTCAGAAACTGGTTTGAAAATGAGGACCAGAAGTCCTTTATTTTGTCTTCAAAACCCCTTAGTGGTTTTCCAGGTTTTTAAGAGGCTCCCAATGTAAGCCTTTTACATGATGCAGTTGCTGTGTGTGTGCTTATGCCACTTCAGTTTGCTTCATAGAATCAATTGTCAGAATAGGAGGACTGCTTATATTCATGTGAACGAATGCCACAAAGGAGAAGGTGGTAACTTGCATCTTTTTTCAAGTAGGGTCTTTTGCAGTGATGGTTAACTATAGACATTATGTGTAGGCACAAAAGTGGAAGCATCAATAAGTTGTAAAATACAAGTTACCAGAGTTGTTACACAGAACATTCCCTTATCCTGCTCTTGGGAGATGGAATAGTTTCTTCTACATAGTCTGGTATTTAGGTATTATGGAAGTACTGTAAAGAGCTGCTTTACAAAAATAGCATGGATTTTCTGCTGCAGGGATTTAAGCACATTTGAAACAACTTCTGCTTTATTTCAGTGGATGCAATGAAGAGAGTGGAGGAAATAAAGCAAAAACGCCAAGCCAGATTTATTATGAACAGGTGAGAATTATCTGTATGATGGGAACCCCTTGCCTGTGTGTGTTAGACAACTTTTCCAGAAATGGGATAATCCACTTTTAATGAGTAATTTGCTTTGTATATACACAGTCATCCAAGTGATGGGATAAAATACACTGGGTGGGCTCTACCTTGTGTTATTGGCTGTCCAGGGAAATGCAGCTTTTGGATGCTCAAGGATAACAGCTGTGATGTAGTACTTGTTTGTACACAGTCTTAAATTTTAACAAAATTCTGATAGGAGTTGGTACAGTGCTGCATTTTTTGTGGCTTTGTATCCAGTATTTTTTTGATTTAGTTTTCAAATACTTTTTAACCATTATTTCCTCATAATCATAGTTATTTACAGCCTGTACATACCTTTAGCGAGAGATATCATGCATTAAAATGAAAGCCTACATCTCCTCTTTGAAGGTGATTAAATCTAATTTTCCCCTTTCCCAGACTAAAGAAGAGCAAAGAGTTGCAGAAAGCAGAAGACATCAAAGAAGTCAAACAGAATATCCACCTTCTTCGTGCTCCTCATGCAGGTAAGGACTTGATTTACTGGTTTGCCTACGCAGTTTTAGGATGTGTGACTCATTCCACAGGTCAATAATCCTGTACATTTGTCTTAAAATTAATTTGTCTGCTGAATATGGAGAATAATTCTTGCCAGTAAATGTAAGTGGTGTCTTAGTTCTGAATCAAATATCCTTTTTTGTTTATCTAGTCCTGCATTCATCCTTTCTCTTCCTTATTTTGAGTGTTTTAAATTGCACTCAATACCTGGTGCTGCATGAACTGCATGTTTATTATCCAATGCATTTATCTAAGTCTTCCCTTTCAACTGGTTAGTTGAATTCAACAGACTCTACCACTGAATGATGTAAAATACAGCAGTTCAACTTTGCTGCTTGAATTTGTCAGTCACTTTTGTAGAACTTACATGGAAATACTGTTCCTTCAGTGAAGTCACATTTAAAATAAATTATTTACTTTTAAAAACACACTTAATAAAGTAGAGTAATGAAGATAAGTTAAAAACATTTCCATTAGCTCTTGTTTTATAAAAATTACCAGTGATTTTGTTTCTTCATTATATTAATTGGAAGTCTGATGCACAGCACTGTGTGGTCCATGTGTTGGTCAAACCAGCTGCCTTCTTTGTATTCTGCAATTCTGACTGAGCAGAGAGCAGAATAAAATTTAAGTCTTGGATTTTTCTTTTTCCTTGTTTTTCTTTTTGGTCATCTTATTGAGAGTTAGCATTCTTGCTGTCCAGCACAGCATTCAGGAGGGCTTTAATGTTATTTTGAAAACTAGGGGGAAAGGCCATTGATCTTTAATAAGTAATGAATTTCTGTAGTCCTTTGCAAGGTTCTGCCAGGTATTGGCAGCTGTATCAGTTTGTCATAGCAGATGAAAACACTGTTTGATTGCATTTTAGATTTTGCATTAAAACAGCATCAGCTTTTCTGCTAAAATAAGTTTAAGAGGTGATGGAGGTTAGCAGTAAATACCTTTGAACTTGATGGATTTGCTCATAAACAACTCTTCAAGCAATATATTTAGGCTGTTTCACCTGGAATAGACATGTATATTGTTCAAAGAAAAAGAGTTATTTGGGTTTAGAGAAACATGTTGAATTTGATTTGTTCTTTTTGAAGGTACACCAAAACAGCTGGAGGACAAAATGGTGCAGAAGCTACAAGAGGATGTGCCTATGGAAGAAGACTCTTAAAGAGCTTTTATTTGCTATTTATATCTCTTCAGCAGTTAACAGTTCCTTACTGCCTCACCTGACATCATTCAGAAATGTGCTTACAGTTGAAAAAAAGTACATTTTAATGAATAGTGGTCATTTACAATTTGAATTTTTTTTTAAATGAAAAATAGTAGGATAGATACTACTTTGGGCAGTACTTAAAATTCTACAATTTGAGAAAACCTTGTCAGCAGGATGGAGAATGAGGCTTTATTGTTTGAGATACCATGTGGTCCTTGGAAAGGTACACTTTTTCTGGGTATCTTTTCCAAGTTCATGCAAATAATTAAATAATAAAATATGCTGAGCTTTTTAAACTTTGTCTGTTGTTCTTCCATAGTGGTAAAAGCAGATAAAAATCTATTTTAATGATTACAGTATGGGGGAGGATGTATTAATTTTCAACAGTCCAGTGTGGTCCAGACTTATTTTCATTCTTGTCTTGGGGAAAATTTTTCAATTTGAAGAATACAGTGTTTGTTTTATCTCCTTTTTAAATCAGTCACTCCAGGATTCCATTGCAGTTGACACCTGGCAAAGCTAAGCTGATGCAGGACATAGGTTTGGAAAATAGTAATGGTGATATCACCTAGCCCGGAGTTTGCCCTGCTATCATCCTCACCCACCAAAATTCAAATCTAATGTCTAATCAGGCAAATGGAAATGCTCAATAAATCACACTTGAGACTGTTTTTACCTGACTTTTTACCTGCTTGCAGCACCTCGTGAGAAGGTGCCCTTGTCATTTTTTTTTTTAATTTAATTGCTGTGGTGTCCTGTTCTCTTGTCTGTCAACTGGAGCACAAGGTGAGGGGGGAAGTGCTGCAGCTGAACGACATGGGGCTGGTGGTCATTCTGCACATCTCTGCAGAACCCACTGCATGCAGAGACCTTCATGGGGAGCTGCTGAGCTGCAGAGGAGTGATGGTTTTCTTTTAGGAGGCTCACTGTCCAACCACATTTCTAATAGAAATTGCTATTCTTCAAGACATTTTGGTGAAGATCTATTTTCTTTGCTTGCTTAAGATAAAATTTTCTTTAGATTTTGCATTTTGTTTACAAGACTTACAGAAAAAATGTCCAACTGAGCAGTATCCTGGTGGTCATGGATAAACACTGCCAAACAGGAGGAAGGAAATGCATTCCTCTCCACGTGAACAGCCCTGGATCGGACAGTGGCTTGCCAGAGAAGTTTGGGGATAGGCAAATAGGAAGCCCTCATCTGCCTCCTGTGTGTGGGACTGAGGTGTGCCCAGTCCCTGGGAAGGCAGGAGCTGCCCCTGTTCCCCCAGAGCAAGCTGGAGAGAGAGGGCATTTTATGAGCAGCACATTGTTATTCAGGAGAAATCCTGGTTTTGTGTCATACATCCAAATCACCAGTCCTGTCTGCACCGAGATCCAGTAGGAGCAGAGCACAGGGTGCCTATGAGAACAGAATTACAAGACAAATGGTGATGATGGTGTGTGAATATTTAATCAGAAGAATTATTTATGAATAACTGGTAGTGCTAAATTCCATTATACTGTCGGTCTTCTTGGCATTTACCAGGTCTAACAAACGATTGCTGTTTTGTGTTTGTACCTTATGCAGTCAGGAGCCTTTCTTCAAAACAAGCTGATAGGCTCGATCAGAACAAATGTGATAGTCAAAACCAATTTTTAACAAATGCTTTTAAGTTTCAGTTGCTGTCATCTTTTCTTACAAAACAAAACCAGATGTATAGTTGTTTTCTTTCTTTTTTCAGACTACAGAAGTTGGAAATGTGTATTTTAGTAGTGATTTACTAAGTGTCTTTTCCTCTTATTTCCTGTTTTCCATATTTAGTCCATCTCTCAGTGATTTTGAGTTAACACTAGTTTTTGACGCTGACACTGACATGACACTGACATGAGGAGGTCAGCCTCATGCTAACACGTTTTGGCTGCTCCCTCAGTTCCTTGTGCCCAGAGCCCTGAGCAGGGGTTCCAGCCCTGCCCTGAGTCCTCAGAGTGCCCTTTATGTCCCTCAGCAGGTGGCCCTGCGGTTTCGGTGTGTGACCGTCCCTGTCCCTGTCCCAGCCCGGCTGCTCGGGCAGGTGTGTGGGGAGCGCTCAGGGCTGCGGAGCCGCGGCCCGCTCCGAGCGTGGGTTCTGGGCGGTGCCGAGCTCTTGAGGGAGGAGTGCGGTGCCAATGCCTGCGCTTTGAGATGTGACTCGGCCGTGGCCCCGCACAGGCGGAGGAGCCGCCATGGGGCAGCCCGGGCCGTCCCCCTGTCCCGCACAGGCGGAGGTGCCGCCATGGGGCAGCCCGGGCCCCCTGTCCCGCACAGACGGAGGAGCCGCCATGGGGCAGCCCGGGCCCCCTGTCCCGCACAGACGGAGGAGCCGCCATGGGGCAGCCCGGGCCCCCTGTCCCGCACAGACGGAGGAGCCGCCATGGGCAGCCCGGGCCCCGGGTCCCACACAGGCGGAGGAGCTGCCATGGGGCAGGCCGGGCCGGCCCCGGCAGGCGGGCAGGGTGCGGCTGAGCCGAAAGCCCTCATGGATGCCCCTGAACAGGCCCCTGCCTCACGGGGGCTCGGGCACTCTCTGCAGGCCTGGCCTTCTCCACATCTTCATGCAGAGTTAGGCCTGGAGATACTTTTGGATTTTTGCTTTTGGTCAGGGGTTGGGTTTGCAATCCGTCCTTCTCACTTTGGTTGTCTGTGGAGGTTTTCTGCTCAAAGTTTGATCCCGAGGGAGTGACCGGGAGAATGGCGGGTGATGGTGGGGCTTTGGTTTTGCTTGTCTGTTTGGCTTTTGAGAAAAATTTGCAAATTCATTCTTTTAGTCTTTACTTTCAGTCTTTCCTTTACAAGTGCTAATACAGTGTGGAAAAAGTGTAAAACACAGCTTTCTATTTAATAAAATTGTGCTGAGCTGATGCAGACTTTCTTCATAGGAAATTGAGCTTTCCCATAGTCCAGAGATTTTTTAGTCAGAGATTTTCCCGAGATATTCTTGCTTCAGAGTAACAGCACAGTGGAGCCTAGTACCTGTCTGTGTATGTCACAAAGAACCTTAAATCAGTTCCTTATGTTGACGTGGCCATAGGTGTCCATGGCTGGAAAAGCAATAGACAGCTGCTAATAGGTCCAAAGGCTTATATCCCAGGAGATATTTCAACCTTCAGGCTGTTCAATTCCTCAATTACTGTTCTGGCCTCAAAAATTCAATCTCCTTTACCAGCCTAACTTATTTATGGGTTGCACTGAATTGTGACCAGAGAGAGCAGAAAGCTGAAATAAATCAAGCACTGATAAAATTGTTTAAGCCTTCTTGATGGCTGTCTATTTTTAGATCTCAATTTAAAGAGACCATATGGAGAGAAATTTATTTTGTTTTATTCATGTTGAACAAGCAGCATTACTTGAGATTGGTTAGGAACAGGGAGGAATGAGGATTTGTGGAGGTAGCTGTGTTGGAAGACATTCTTTGCTGGTTTTGGGTTTGTATGTTGTTCTCCTCCCTCTTCTTCCTATCCTTAGATTTTTCATGTTATATTTTGTTTGGTGAAGTCACTCTTGCTACTTAAACAGCTGTTTTTTCACCTTTAAAAAGCATTTGGATAACATTTTGTCTTACACATATGTATGGCAGTAAAGGTATATTCTGAGTAAGGGGGGATGTCAGCTCTAGCCCTACAAACAGTGAGATTTATTAGTGACATTATTTCAGTGCGGGAAACAGACTCATGAATGGAAATGTATGTGTTATTTATAAGGCAACAATGCTGGGCATCCACAAATGATCACTGGGAATCAAGGCAGACATCTCTGCATAACTGAAAAAAATCTTGTTTGCAGATATTTGAGCTGTTTTCTGTAGGCTCTCTCTGCACTAAACTTGCAAATTAAGAGAATTACTTTGGTAATCAACTTGACTGAAGTGATTCCTGAGTGGAGAATTTGAAAGATTTCTTATTACTTGATAAAATGAGAAGCTGCCAGAGATTCTCCCTTGTGTTGAGGTGAGGTTGGTTACAGTGTCTCTGTTTACACAAGCTCCTGCAGAAGGAAGTGTTTTCATTCAGCTCACTGCAGAAATTGACGCTGCAGAAATTGACGCTGCAGAAATTGACGCTGCAGAAATTGACTCTGCAGAGCTGCTTGGGATGAGCAGTGAAATAACCAAATGGTTTTCTCTCATTACCTGCTATTCCCACCGCTGAGCGAATTGAGATTGCATTTCAAATCCCTGCGTTTCCCAGCTTTTTGTACTCCCTGACACAAAACTTGGGGACAGAGTGGTGGTACAGGCCATACAGGTTTAGCTTGAAACATGAAGGTGGGACTGAACCCAGCAGTCTTCAGGCCTGGATGTACAGACAGCTTTTTCTTCTAACAAGCCAAACAAACTGTTGATGGGTTTGGAAGTCAGGAAGAGCCAGCCAGGCTGCTCCCCCGGGCTGCTCCTGCCTCCTCTGTTTAGTTAGTTGTGCTGGGCACAGATGGAAAGTTATTCAAGGTTAATTTGATTAGCTGTACCCAGCTTCTGGGGATTTCTGAGGAAAATATATATATGTTTTTTGAAATAGAAGATACAGATATCATAATGTGATCTTAATTTGTGGGTGATATTTAGAAAGAAACAGTATTTAACCTTGAGCTAGGACTACATTTAGAATGTTCTATGCACAAAGCATACTTTAATCCAGATTTCTTTAGGGCATGGCCTTGCTGCTGCTTGGGATGCCTCATACAATTTATCCCCAGGATATCTGGGGAATACTGTGATGTTGCATTTAAAGAACTTTTCCTTTTTCTCCATGGATAGCATTGATTTGGGAGAAGATTGTGTGCCAGACTTTGTCACTGATGCTGTCAGAAGCTGTGATACCAAGGTGACAGGAAGCATTCTTCACTATTCACAGCTGTCGTGGATTCAATTGTTTTGAAGAGGAAGGAGATGGCTTTCTGAAAATTGCTTTCACTGGCTCTTGAAGAATTTCTACAGCAGATATGCAGAATTCAAGTTCTGCTTCAAAAGATCCAGCTGTGAACACAGGAGGCATTCTTAGGTCAAACTAAAGGTGGTTAGCAGGATAAAGAGCTGTAGTTCTCCAGCAACAAATTTATCTGCTTCTTGTGTTGGTAGAAAAAGGAATTAACAATATTACAAGCTTTTCTAGTGGTTGTTATAGTCTGCACACAGTTCAGTTTATTTTCTTATTTTATCATATATAATGATCTACTTGAACCTGGTCACATGAGGAGCAGGCACTCTCCCATTCCAAAGAAATGCCAACTTCTGTTAAACAACTTCTGCCAGACCGTGTCGATTTTTTGGCAGTCATTTAAATCTGTTTCATTACCTGAGTTTCGTCTGCTTGTCCAAAGCTTTAATAGTTTTTGACTTTTCAGGACAATCCCGTTAACTCCAGTTCTGGTAATATTTAAAGCCTTTAGACTGAAAACAGAGAAACTTTTATGCTGGTTTGTATCCACTGAAACTTGTAGTACCTGTGATGGCCAGTATAGCAGAGTGTTCAGAGAAGAATCACAAAACATCATCTGGGTGCCCTTTTCCATGGTTTATTTTCCTAAACTCAGTCATTAGTTTAGGGATTTCTTTGGAAATTTCTGGTGAACCAGTCTTTTATGACTGTATCAAGCCTAAATTTGAACCCCTCTGTACTTTCTCAGTGATCCTGTGATGAATACTTCACACTTCTGATTATTGTGAGAAAGAACTTCTTTGTGATTTGCATTTTACACTGTTGGTTTTCTGTTGTTCTGGTATTGTGGGAAGCTGAATTACTAATTCTCTTTGCAGTGTTGTGAACCTCTAGTTAGCTGTTTTCTAAACCAAAGGGTCCTGATCTCTTACCCTGTTCTATAGAAAGGCCTCTGAGCATCTCTGTTGCTCCTTATGTCTGTTCTTTTCTGGTTTGTGGGATGAAACGATGACAAATTCCTGCAATATTCAGTATATAGATGGGTGTACCCTTTATGTCTGCACTGTTTCTCCTTTGTTCTTTGTTTTTTTTGTAACTGTGCTTTTCAATATCCCCAGCTTTTTCCTGCATGCTTTGTAGAAAGAAAATAACCTTCACTGTTCACATTTATTTAGATTTAGAATTTGCCAGTTCATTCTCTGTGTTTTCTCTTTCAAAATCTTTAGTGAACAGACAAGTCCATGACTACCTGAATGCATCATGATTAGGACTGTGCTTTTAAGAGAAGTGAGATAGACAGCATTATAAAAAAGATAAACACAAAAAATACAACAAATAAACCTGCAGGAATTAAATTCTGTCAAAACAGATCTCAACAGATGGGCATCAGCTGCTCTTAGTAAGCAGAGAAAATCACCTTGAATGTTCTTCATTCTTGAGAACTGTGACTTGGAAGTGAGTGGTGCCATTGTCTTAAATGTTTAAACATAGTTGATTGTAGATGCAGGGAAGTGTGTGCTGGTATGGAGTTTTATGAATCATTTACCTTTGTAGGAGTACATTCTGACATCCTAAATGCAATGTGCCATTTCCCTTCCCACACATTACATGCAATAGCTAAGTGGTGAGTAGACAGCTACAAGTCAGCAGATCTGAGTTTTATTCCTGGTTCTGTTTCCCTTGGTAATTCTACTCAAGTTGTTCAGCTTTTCTGAGTCCTCTCTAAAATGGTCTACCTGAATCATGAGGAGTATGTTCTGTCTCTTCCAACTTTTCCATGCATGGTAAGGCACTGAAGTGAGACTTACTGCAGTAATAATTGTTATCTTAGATTTCTATGGGACATTTTTAATGTAATTTTAATCTTACTTTTCCAGCTCTGAAACAGAGTTCCTTTCAAATGGAGTTCCTTTCATTCATCCTTTCTATCACTTATTTTGGATAGGTTTCTGTCACTGACTAAGGCCTGTAGGGCCAGGTTCAGTCATGAGACAGTTTTCTGGTAGCTCTGGAAGTCAGAGGGAATTGTTCCTGAGTGTGCCCAGCAGAAATCAGTATGATACCAGTCTGACTTGGTGCCATTCAGTAGTGACTGACTCAGTCGGTCTGACCCCAAACACCTGACTGGGAATAAAGCAGCTCCATGCAAATAAGAAGTTGTCTGTTGTTTTACCAGGAGATTGCCAAGGGTGTTGGACGCCTTACTTATTTCTCCTTCTTTTGCTGAAGTTAAATAGCTGGTAATTCTTTAGTTCTTAAATCTAGTAACACTTTGTAGCTGTGATTTTTCTCTGAAGCCATGTTTGAGAAACTCTCTCTGCTTATGTAATTTGGATATCCTAACAGAGCTGTTTAAGTCTAGCAAGCAACCAAATTTAGGACTGGAAACTTTATATTTTTTATCACTAGGGACAGAGGACAAAAGAGCTGAAATGTTCCCAAGCTATTCACTGAGGATATAGCACAGGTACTTTGTGATTACAAGCTTGCAGATTTTATGATTTGTAGGATGAAACATAATCTGTTATTTTAAAATGTAAATTAAAACTTTTTTCCTTAGCCCTCAAGCTTATGAAGAATGTATCTCAGCCAAATATAAATGCCTGAAAGAAGTGATGTCTCATTTGGTCTGCAGACAAGCAAAACAGGTAAGAAGACTTTCACTACTCTAAACCCATTTTTAATTCTGAAACTTGAGTTAATCAAAATCAGAACTGTCAGCTCTTCACCTTGTTGATCACAGCACCATTTGATTTCATCTTACTGTTGGAAAATCACTCTTACTACCTGACAACCTTAGAGGTTTTGATATTAATTTGTTGCTGATCAAAACCATTTTTTGCATATTAAAATTTCAGAGAAAGAAAAATTCAGTATTCAAATTAAAAAAAATATGGATTGCAATACTATCTCATGTACTTTCATTAAAAATTCTTAAAATTCCTCATTTTCTCACTTGTTTTAATGAAAGAAGGCCCTGTTAATTGGTGTCAGAACACAGTGGAAAATTATGAGGGAGATTAAAATCCTTGGCTCAAATCAGATTTGTATGACCTGTGTTTTAGGAACTTTATTTGCTTGAGCCATTGCAGCCTGAAAGAAACAAGTATCTTTCTTGAAAACTTGATGATGAGATCCCACATAATCAGTAACCTAGGGCATACTCCTACGGATGGAGGAAGTGCAGTCAGAAAAGCTTTCCTTGGATGATAAAAACTTGAAATGAGTCTCAACACCGAGTCATTAGCATTCAAAGCCCTATCCAGTCACAGAAATGTCTTTTTGCTCTTTCCCCCCTCAGAGCTATATTTATTAGGAGGTAAGAATGTGACACAGAAGCCAGAACCTGAAGGTGTTAAGTGTGCTGTGATTCAGCTGCCTGGCAAAAGATCTTACTTTGGCAGTCCCCAGACTGGTCTTGTGAATTATTCCTCAGGGAGGGAGATTTCTTTCCAGAACTGTCCTCCTTTGGTGTGACCATCTGCCTCTATATAGTCATTTGGGCAAAAATAGATATTACAAACAGAAAATTGCTCTGCTGCCAGATTAGCTGCAGAATACACATTGATGCTTTACTCACTCAGGGGGATTTAGTGCCTGGGCTCTTTGCTAGGGATAAAACACTGTATCATATTTTCCCTTCCTGTCGGTGTTGGATTAAAAACGAAATCCTGCTCATTTTACTTTCAGAAGTAGTCCCAAAGGATTTTGTTAGGATTAATTGCATATGAAAAGCAAGTAGGATTTGGCATTCTGTGTACATTCAAAATGAAACAGAGGTAAACATTATCAAAAGTTTTAACTTACTGATGTTATTTCAGCTTGTTTTATGATCTGAATATTTTCTGCTGAATACTTCAAGATGCTCATGGAACTTCAGAAAAGTCACATCTCTGAAAGGGAGAGGGAAGGAATCTGTGTGTGTAGGACCTCAACTCAATGAAGACTTGAAATAGCTACTCAGGTCCTTCTCCCTTCCTAAAGGGAGATTGTTGCATGTACGTAGGTTGTTGAACTTGGGACTTAACAAGGAGCTCTACTCTTTTTTTTAACACACGGGCATTTTTTTTCTGTATCTTTTCCTGTGTAATATTCTAAGGCTTCTGCTGGGCAGAGGATGCAAAACACCTTTGTGATACATTGGGAATAATGCCCTGAAAAATCCTTTTGTTTTATAGATTTGGAGTTTGCAGAAAAAATTTTAGTTCCGTAGGTAGCGTGGGTGGATGTAGGGATGAAAAACTCCAGAAAGTAAAAGTCAATACCTGATAAACTTGGAAAGTTACAGCATCAGCTGTTCCAGATTGTTTTTTGGGATGAGGAAGTGGAAGAGATTCTATCAAAACAGACCTAAACAATTTTTTAACCCTCTAATCTTTTGTAATCTGTTCTGTCTGGGTCTTCTGTGAGATTATTTCACCTGCCTCAGTCTTTGACCTTTTTGATGTTACCCTAATTTGTAGTTAAGGGTTGATTTTTTTTAATGTTGTGTGGAATCTGTTTCAATTACTTGGTCTCATGCAATTAAACTGAGTACAGTACTCTAGAAGAATCTTTTGGGGAAGATTGTCTTTCCTAGGGAGGGAATGGAGGGAGTTTGGATGTCCAGGTGCCTTGGGAGCACACATGGGCTGGGAGATAATTTAAAAGACAATGTAGTTTTCCCAAATCCTACAGAGTGCATGGCCCTGAAGTACCTTAGGGATACCATCAGTTTTCAGAAAATAATTTCAAGATCCAGAAGATCAGCTGTGATCTTGGATGGAACTAGTGGGCCTGTGTGAAGGAGTTGGGAGGAAATGCTGTTCGATACCTTTAGCTGCAGGGTTTCTGTGTAATGTTCTGGTTCCTTGTTGCTGTTATTTTTCTGTTTTAAAATTAAGGCCAAATATTTCATAGGGGTAACATCCAGTCTGTCTTGAATGAGTTGTGCCTTGGTCTAGAAAGAAGCAAACTGCATCTGAGGCCATCCCTCATTCAAAGGAGACTTTGTCTACAACAGCTTTTATGCAAGTTGTGTAACAGCTTGAGCAACAGCTTTCAATAAATAAGAAATTTCCCTTGTATGTTCTGCTGCCCTGCAGCTCTTTGCTCCATCCATCAGCACTGTCCTCCATAGTTTTCCCAGCAGAAAAACTGCTCTCTCTTTGCATGGTGGAGTCTGATCCTTGCCTAGTCCATAGGTGCTGTTGTGATAAACACTATTGGGAAAGAGTAATATGGGATCAATGCTTCAGCTGCATTTTGAAAGCTCCCTGCTAAGTAAGTTTAAGTGAACTTCAAGTCCACGGTTCTTGGCCAGAATCTTTTGTTCCAAAGAAACATACTCACTTCCTGAATAAACTAAAATGACATAATGTGGCTTTCCCTTGGGACAAGGGTACAGTGCTCTACTTGTCTGTGTCTCTATATTTGCCATCTTTTTCAGTTACCTCATGTGTAGCCCAGAGGTTTTATGGGAGCATTGGTAATAAATCCTAGATGATAATTTACTGCTGTTGCATCATCTGGGTTGATTCGGTGTCACTCTCAGATGGTGACAGACAGCAGAGCAAGCGCCAGAGCTGGATGAGATATAATCACTGTGATATTCTTTGTCTCTAATTCCAGGCAGAGAGGAGACCTTATAAATGGTTTAAATGCTGAAATACATAATGTGTTTTTAGTGTTTTCTATGGGAATCCCTCACATTGTGTTCAGGTACTTGTCCATTATGTGGTATATTGGTTGATTATCAACAAATTCAAGAACCAAAGGCATAATTTCATGTAGGTTGATATGAAGGAGGCACAGTGTTTGTGATATGCTGATATTTTAAACACTTTTGGGTTAACAAACTCATAAAAGGGGAAGAAATCTTGATATAGTTTCTCAAATTAATTTTTGAGCTTTTTTTTTGAGTTATCCTAATTTGATCTCAGAAGTTCCCTAGTCTTTTGTTTCAGCCTGTCTTCTCGGGATATTGACAGTGATAGATGATTCAATTACTTAATCCTTTCATGCATGCTTTCACTTTCAGCAAAGCAGCAAGGTGCAAAATCAGAGCGTGTTTAAGACAGTTTTAGTCCTCATTTTTAGCTATGGTACATTACCTCTACAAGAAACAGCTGATTGTATGTGAAGCATAACTACTTGAATGAAATGTAGCTACTACATCTTTTAATTCTCAGTGCTTGGTGTGTTGTATGCAGAGCTATTTACTGATTAATATTGCTTTGCAATTAGCAGGGAAATCGGAAACGTGAAGAAGTCCTACAGGAACTGCAACATTCCAGAGAAGTAAGCCTGTTATTTCATCCTTCAACAAAGTACACCCACTCTCCACTGTATGAGGGTACATTTAATTAATTTTTTCAGCTATGCCTTATTGATTCCACAGTTGAAATGTTTTCTATTGAGTTTGTTACCAAATCTGCACTGTTCTGATCTTGTGGCATCACATTTAGATTTTGAACTGCGTCATTGTCTTGCCATCTGTTAAAGCCCTGTGTCTGCTAAGCACTATCCTGAGAGAAGGCCAGTTGCTGGCCAAGTCAGAGAGGGTGACAGATTTTTAATTTTGCAGACAGGATGGGAGGGGTGGGGGACTGAACAGTGAGTGGTGATTGCTCAGACAGTGGTTGTGTCTCTCAAGCAGCCTGCTAACAGCACTGAAGTTCTACCAGGAGTGGCTCAGGTTGTGCACAGGGATTGGCTCTTTTGGGATTAGCTGAGGCAAGTGGGCTCCTTGGGGGGAAGCTGTGATTGATGGATGCCTGCTGGGTCAGAAGTCAGAAGCTATAGCTTCTTTGTGTGATACCTAAGAAAGCCCATATGAATAACTCCTTCCTGTCTTTTCCATTGATTGTATTCACAATAGGCTACTTAGGAACCGATGATGAAGAGATTAGGAGTACACAAACCCTGCCTCTTAGATGCACACAATCTTCAGACCATTTTACACCAGCAGGTTGCTGGGTACTCCCTTGGGCAGTCTCCACGTGTGGATTTCCATTTCATCAAAGGAGACAGGAGGGAAGAGCCCCAGCAGCTCAAAGCAGGTCTGTTGTTTGGTCGAGTCAAAAAATCTTGCAAGCTTTAACTGGAACTTGTTCTGCTTTATTCTTTCCATGCCTTGATGAGAGCACTTGGAAGAAAAAAGGGATTAGAAACTTCTATAACAGCCCTAAAGAGCAGTGGCTTGCAGGGATTGTGACTGTGTAATTAAAAGCCAGTCTGGGGATGGACTATGAGGGTTTATTGTTCCCCTAGAACTACTGTGGGCAGACAGGGCATAGAGCAGATTTATAGGATAAATAGGAATAGGATATAAGGAAGAGGAGATGCCATCTCTAGGCAACAAGGCTGCCTGCAAGCTGTCACACTGAGTCTGGGTCCTCTGAGAATGCTGCTAGCACTGCAGGGCCCGAGGGCTGGGACAAGAGCAGAGGCTGTAAACTGCAGGAATGTGATACATCCCCACCACCATGTGTGGAGGGCTGGGGAAGAGGAATTGTTCTGATTCTGCCTTTTGAAGCATGACTGTGTCTCATTTGGGGCACATTACAGGAAGAGATTAGATTTATGGGCTGAAGCCTTTCACAAGTCCTATGCTCTCCTGGCTAATGTTTTGATTTTCAGTACTGGCTCCCCTTACTGGAGTGCTTTTGATCAGGGGGTTCTTTTGCTAAAGAACTTGTACTTTTTACCTGACACAATGGAAAGAAATTACAAGAAAGCCTGAGTTTTTGTTTTCTTTTCATCTCAGTTCTGCCATTCTGCCACCTCGGGTACTGAATGAAGCTGTAAATGAGCTTCTTCACTGCCTGGGCTGTGGGATGGCTGCAGGTGCTCTCTGCCTATCTGGTGGGTGCTGCCTGCCCTGGGAGGAGGGAGAAGCCTGGTTTCTCACACACTGAGACAGCTGCTGGAGGTGTGGGGATAGGAGGGCCCCAAAGCTCTGCATTTCTGCATTGTGGTACTTGCTGTGCACCCAATGCAAAATGTTCAACCCCAGAGGTTTTTGCCAAGAATGCTGTTGACTCGCTGATTAATGCATTAACTGGTTAAAATGAGGGAAATAGAAGCTAAGTTGACTTGATTTCTCCTCTGTTGTGTGCCTCCTTAGACTGCACTAATCCATGTTATGACTTCTGAGATTTTCTCATCTGTTGATGTAAATATAGTCAATGAAATAAAATCCGTATGGAAATTTAATTTGCTGAGTCATCAGATCTCTCTTCGTGCTTGATTATAGCCTTGTTGTCAGAGCCAGGCTTGATGTGCTTTAAATTCCTGGCTTGTTACTGACTTGTTTAGCATGGAGCTGAGGGCATTTTCACAATGTTACAGAGATAGGAATTTACTTTCTAATTCTCAAAGAAAGAACTGTTCCTGGCTGATGCAAGGGTAGCTTACTGGAGAAATTTCAATAAAATTAGGGGGATTGATTGTTTTGCAGCTTGTTTTGTTTTGTTTGTTTTTGATACAGGAAAGATATATTTTCAGCATGGGATCAGTTGGAAAGACATTGCAAATGCAAGCTTCTGAGTCAGCAAAGAGCTGTCCAGGTAAGGAACTGGAATGAATGGTACAAATTTTTTTGACAAAAACAAATGAATCTATAAATGTACCTGTTCAGGCTAATAAATGTTTTCATGAGCGTTTGTGCCATGTCCTGGTTTGACTAGCAAAAACCTTTGCTGTTGAAGAAAAAATAGAGGAGAATTTGAACAATTTAGGTGAAATAAGGCAGGAAAGGAGAATTTAATGGTGCCTTGAAATGGTAATTCCAATTAATTGTGACTTGTAGCCACAATAAATGGTGTAGTTTTAGAAATGGGGAGGCACATTTTAGGGGATAATATGCCAGGTATCATTGACAGTTTTGTCTGTACTATCATCTCTGTTGCTAATGTGAATAAGTTTTAAATGAGCTGTCTTCAGGAGATATCACTCTCTTGTACAGTGGCCTGTGCAAGATGATATCAGGTTTAGACATTTGTGTCTTCATAACTAATTATAACCTTCTCTGTGTGGGCTCTGGTGGACAATAAATCCAATTACCTCTTCAGATCCCCAGGCCACTACTGGAGGGCTGTGCACAAAGCAGAGAATGGTGATGGTTATTATTTGCTAGGACCTGTAACAAACATTGCTATTTTTACATAGTACTGTTACAGTCCCCTCTATATAAATGATCAGCATATGGGAAGGGTTTCTTTGCCAGAAATATCTGATTTAAAAACTGAAGAAAAATATTCAATCCCGCCTCTAGATTTATCCAGTATTAATATTGCTGGCTCATCAAACTCATCCAGACTATGAATATAGGAAATAAAATGTTTTTCCCCTGGAAGATCAGAGCCTCTGTGCATCAAGTGTGTGTAGCTGCTGGGCTGGTTTCACCTCCCAGGACATCCTAGGGTGGGGTTGTTTCTCTTGCCATGGTGCCTGGTAGGCTGGCTCAGTACAGAGCCTCCTTCAGAAGGTAAAATGCTGAAGTGCAAGGTTTACTAAAGAACAGGCAAACAAAGCAAGTGTGGAAAGAGGGCATTGATGGATGGTGCTGGTGGATGGAGAGAAGTGATGCATTTCTTCTGGCTGACACAGCAGGGACAACTGGGATGGAAGTCATCAAAACTGGGGACTTTTTTGTGTTTGTTTGGGACTGTCTGTATCCCCATGATAGTGACAGAAAGAAGATATAAAATTTGTATCATTAAGGGATTTTTCCAGGAGAAAAAAATTTACAGTTTTTATGTAATTGTAATGATATTTAGTTGAGGGGATTAACAACCTTTAAAAAAAGTTGTGAACACATTTCTAGTGCTAGTCCAGGATTAATTTTTTTTAAACAACAACTTCCTAATTTGTTGAGCAGCCAAAAGCCATTTTGGAGATAAACCAAGGAGGTAAACCTCCTGCAATAGGTAAGTCAGAGGTTACAAAACATCAGCATTCTAGTGACTGCAAAAATATCATTACTATTGAATTATTTCACAGGGTCATAAAAGAGGTATTTTAAAGAAAGATTCTGAACCTATATGCTCTCTCACTGCTTACAATTTGAATTTTAAATTTAAAGTATTTTAATAAACAGTTGTAGGGATAATGACTATTCTTGTCCTCATTAGGGTCCTTATTTGGAAAAGTGAGAGTGGATAATAAGTATGAGTAGGTATCTAGACAGCAGGGTCAAAAATAAGAGCACAACTGTTGTCTGGTAATGACTGGGAGCTATGTTACAGAAAGAGAAATTAAACAGAGAAACAATGTCTTCTAATTACACAGCTAAAAAAAGCCCTGGCTGCTTGTTTACAGTACACAGCTGAAAGTATATTGCAGTGAGGGCAGGAGGAGAGATAACCAGTCCTCTGATAAATGGGAACTGGGAATGGGTAATTAAGAAGTACCACTCATATTGATATTTAGTTTCTAATGTTGCCTGGTTTCACATGTTCTGTAAAATTTTCCATTGACCCCGGGAATTCTGCTCGTGTAAGGAGTGATCTTGCCTGCCAAGGAGGCTAGGAGGTAGAAAAAAAAGCGTTTTCTCCTGAGTCTTCAAAGAGAATATTGATGTAACCTGATGGTAAATATGGAAAATGTGAGTTAGTAATCTTTGGAAGCTTGATCCTGCTGGCCAAAACTGTCCAGTGTTATCCTCTCATGACTATACTGGTGTGTGATTTGCCTGCCTTCAGGTAAGGCTTAGCAAAGCTCCTTTAGTTTTAATATTGCTGCAGCTGCAAGTCAGGTCTAAATTCTTGACACCATTTCTCTGAGTTCTGAGAGGGGAAAATGAACACTTTTAGCTGTTAGCATTATATTTCTAAGGGTTAGGGAGTAGGCTGTATCATTAATATTGGGAAAAGGTGCTGACTTGTGTCAAGTTGTCAATTACAAACATATCAGCCAAAATCAGCAGCAGGGAAAACCTTGATAAAACTAATAGAGAGTGGTTTATCAAAGAAAGGTGAAATTTCATTGGAAACACATTTTGGTTGACTGGTGATTTTGATTAAAAAGATAGTGTGATTGCTAGTGGACCTTGTCTAGGACAGAGCAATCATACTTATTTATCTTGCCTTAGAAAAAGATGCTGATAATCTTGTTGAAGGGAACAGTAACATTAAAAGTGTGAGCAGAGGAATACAAAAGGAGAGGAATGAGGATTTCCACGGAGAGGAGGTTGAAAGTGGTGGAAGCTGCAGTTCTGTGGGAGTTTTCAGATATTGTCTTATTCTCTTGTGTAGCTAAAATACAGTTTTAAAGTGAATATGATTGCAGAGCAATCATAACTTAATGTTGTGATATATTCAGGAAGGTGTTTGCATCTTTTGTGCAGTGATGCAGCTGTGCTGAGGCAAATACTTCATCACATGATTTTGTTTTGAATGCCCCTTGGTTAAAGTTAGGATACTTTACAGTAGAATTTCTTTTCTGATTTGCAAATCTTGTTAGAGCAAGTGGATAAATGTCAGCAGTAGGAAAGAATGAAAAGATTGGCCTTTATGCTCAGAGGCAGCCTCTTGTCTGCACTCAACTTGCTTGTGACAGAAAAAGTCAGACAGGTAAAACAGTGAAGCACTTACATCTCACTTCACAAATCAATTCCTGGATATCCCCAGAGGATTTGCACTCTAGTCCTACACAGACACCCTGAGAGGAGGGAAAAAATGCACTAGACTTAATTCCACTGTCTGCAGTCTATACTTATACACTCATACCATGGCATGAGTCTCATGTAGACTACTGTAAGCTGCATGTTCCCTATATTTCTCTATTTTTCAGGTTCTCAGCAGTTATTAGAACAAGTGGCTTGTGAGTTAGTGTCTGTCTGTCACCAGCCCTCTGATGGATCACATGCCTGGTGTTATGTTAGTACAACATGTTTGGTGATGTCACTTGCAAGAGTTAATGGATGTAAACTGGACCTGAAACAAAGGGAACCATAGGAATTTCCACCAGAAAAATATATGTCCCACTGTCTCTGCTATCTGCTAATTGGTTCATAATATACGCTATTAGCAGATGGTAATTTGGACCAAAAAAAGCTTGTTTTTCAAGTGAGTGAAAATAGCTGTCTCTGTTTTGAAAATGACTTCTGGTGTTTCCCATGTTCCCATGTTATCCACCCCACTGGCAAGCATTCTGTTATTGCACCTTGTTATTACATTTTAGTCCAACTTGTGTGTCTGGTATCTCAGCTTAAACCAGCAAATTCTTCTCAGCCAGCAATGCAATAAGAGAGCCAAGGGTCTTGATCTGGAAAATCTTGTTTCCAAATGTGTGCACTACTTTTGCAGGGCATGCAGCTCTCATTCCTCTTTAGAATGTTCCCTACTATGATTGAACACTCAGCACTTCTGGTTTTTTCAGTCTTCTGTCTTCTCTTTCCTCCCTTTTCTCGGCATAGTCTTCCTCCCTAATAAAGTTAAAAATCGCTCTCTTCTGTGATCTTGGCAATTGGATTTTTCTTTTCCTAGAATTTTTCCTTCTTTTATTTGAAAGCTTGGTGTGCTTGTTTCTGGCTGCCATGATTAGAGTGGGAATGTCTCAAGCAATCTTGGATGGATTGTTGCAAATCTTGGGGTTTGCAGATGATGAAATGAGGTGCAGAGGCAAGTGACAAGGCTGCAGAGGATTCATTGGCAGAACTGGGAACTGAGTTGTGTTTTGGTCATGAGGCCATTTTGCTCACTTCATCAAGGATTAAATTCTCAATTTTCATAGTAACCCTTTAAAATTGTCTTGGATAATTTTTGGCTTTGAAGTGAGTTCAGAAGTATATGTCCACTTTTTTACCAAAGTCTTGGTTTTGAGGGCAAGTTTCTGTTCTAGACTTGTTTCGCAACATGGCTTTTGTTGATTGCTGTCCCAAAAGACCAGGAGAGGGACACTGGGATAGGGTGAGTGGCAGGCAACATGGGAATGGTCCCCATCCTTGCTTTCTGTGTTGGTCTTTTTCCTGCTCTTCTATTCCTTTGCTCCCCCTCATTTTCCCCCATTGTTATTTGTCTGTAATGAGTCCCACTTCTCCTGTTTCCTTTCTGCATTCTCCTATTCATCATGTTCTTTCCTGCATCAGTGGAGTGCTGTCTTCTTCCTAGATCCAGGATAGTTTATTGACCTGTCCCTGGAGTGTAGCTGACTCTATTTTTGATTCCAGTTAAGGTCAAGAACTACATGTGGGATGTAGCTGGTCTCAGCTGGTTCCTTTTGGCTCTCATGATTTAGCTCCTGTGTTTTATGGGACACAGTGGGACTGAGAAGATGGTTTTCTCCTGGACTGAAAGGTACAGAAAGCAAATGTCACACCAGGTGGGTGTTGCCAGAGGGACACAAAGGTACTCACCACTGTTTCAAGACCTTGATGAGTTTTGGCATTATTGTCCATGGGGACAGCTGCTGAATCTGGCATGCCGACTCTATAATGCATCATATTTATTTCTGAAAGGGCAAATGGCAGACAGTGCTGCATAGAGTATCAGAACATAACTGAAATAACCATATTAGACTTTCAGGGTCTATCAGAATTGGATTGCAGTGTTGGTACAAGTACTGTTACACTAGAATGAGGCATTTTCTGTTTTCCAAATAATAGGAAAAATAAATGTATACAGAGTTGTTTCAGAAGGGGCAGGCAGCTTACTCTCTCTTATTTGTGGGTGCTTAACCTCAGCTGCAGGTAAATGGGGGTCACACTGTGAGGGATATCTGGTTTGACACTGCATGGCTCCAGCTTGGCTCTGGCAGGATTTACTGGCTGTGGTTCTGGCAGGCTAAGGGAACCAGTCAGATGTGAGTGATTCAGCTTTGTGCCTGGTGTCAGCCCTGCTGGGTGCAGACTGGCTCTGTGCCCAGCTGCTGCTGCTGGAGGGTTTGTGTGGGTGGGATGCTCTGACAGCACTGAGTGCCAGCAGGGCCTTGTTAGTGCTGAGGGAAGCCCTGGGGCTGTACCCTGCTGGGGGTGCAGAGCCCTGGGGTTCCTGGTGTGGACACTTGCCCGTGTGCTGCCCAGTGCCTGCAGGTTGGCATCGCTCTGCTGCAGCTCCTCTCACCCCTCCTGAGGGCAAGTGGCTCCAGGGGCCATTGCTGCAGGCCCTGGGTAACCCTCAGCATTGCAGATATGTACAGCCTCTTTGGGCTGGAACAGTGCAGAAGGAATTGCAGGGCTTGTCAGGGAAGAGAGAATACATATTCTTGGGAAGGTTTCTTTGGCTCAGGAAAATAAAGCCTGGGAATGGATGTGTTACCTTAGAAATATGCCTAAAGAACCAACTCCAGGGAAAGTTGTGCAAGATAGATGATGGCACAAGCAATAGGCATGAATTGGCAATGAATAAATTTGGATTGGAAGTCAAGTTCCTAACTGTCAGAAGAATTAAACTTTTGCAGAAGCAAGAGAGGAGTTCAAGAGCAATTCTTTTAAGAAATTATCTGAAATGGGCCTGGTAGCAAGTGGCTTGAGTCTGGATCAGGAGGCATCTTAGTCCCACGTGCTTCATTTGCAAACTATTCAGCATAATTTTTGTGAGCTCAGACTGGAGGAGTGCAATACTAGAGAGAGAAGGAATCAAGAAGTAATCATAAACCAATTTTTGTTGTTAGTGCAATGGTTTTTGATGATGTAGTGAACACAGAGGTTTTCTCATGACTGAATAAAAGAGTCAAGCAGGTGAGGTTACTGCAGATTAGTACCTAATTCTTCACTTGTGTCACTCCTGGGTTTAATCATTTGATGGAGTCTCTGTCTTGCAGATTTTCTTTTTCTCACTTGTATTCTTGTCAAATCAGGAGTTTATTGTCTTCCACAAATTTATAGCTGATGTTTACTGAATGCTCAGTGGATACCAGAGATCAAGCTACCTACTTTAGGTGGCATTCAGAAACTCAAGTTTCCTGTAATTTCTGGTAGTTTTAAATAACTTGTGAAAATGATTGCATATGAAACCACTAAAGTGACAGGAAAAACACAGGAACTACAGCCTTTTTCAACACAATACTGAATAAAATATGTAAAAGGCCTATCAGATTCTGACTTGTCACCACAAGAGTCAACATTATGATGCAAGACTTTAAGATCTCCTATTTTGTGAAATGGAAATGTTGAGGTTATTGTTGTATGGAAGTAATTAACAATGAATATATGTCTTTCCCTTCTTGCTGGGTACTACACTAGAATTCTGCAGAGAAAATTATTTGCCTGAATAAAATACCTTGCTCTCTTTTTCTCTCTCTCTCTCTTTTTTTTTTTTTTTAAATTTTGGAAGAGGAATGTGCAATTTTTAATAGGCCTTTTCCACGGCATACCGGCTGAGGTCTGGTTTTGTTGCTTTTTTCTCTTTGGTGTTGCAGCAGAGTTTTGTCCATGATACTCTACAGAGTGATTTATTTAATTTCTAAATTCTGTTCTTATTAAAACGGGATTCTATGTTAATTGATACACATGACACCAAAAACTGAGAGTTTCTGAAATAACTGTTTGCAAGCAGAATATAAATTAGGTTCAACTGCCTTGGGAAGAAAAGTGAGTGGCTCTTCTACCTGCTATTGATCTTAGAAACAGAATTGCCTTTACTTACAGCTTGGGTTTCATTTGCAATTAAAGCTGTAGAAAGAAATCTGTTTTTTCAGATCAAATGAAGGTTTTTATGTGAGAAAAATATTATGAGTTTCTGAAGAAAAGATATTTAAATAAGCTTCTCATGAGTCACTCTATGGACCTTATGTCCTCAGGTAGGATAAGATTTGAATATAAACTATTCCTGATCCTCTAAAGCATCTCTAAATCTATAGTTAGTGTGAAATTGCTGCATTTACTAAAATAATTGGGGTAAATTATTGCTCAAAGTGTGCCTTCGTAGACCTACCTATGTGTAAACTTGCTATATTTCATTTGGTTGAATCTTCTTTGTTCAGTAGTCTCATTTTCAGTTTAGTATCAGCTTATTCCTGACTGACTTCTAAAATCAAACTGCATGTGAGCTAAACTCAACTCCTTGTAGCTTTCCATAGAGAAATAATTAGCTTGATTTAAAATAATTGCACTTTGTTTAGAATAATGGGACTCATTTTGTGGACAAGGCATTGGCCTCAATAATGAGGCTGAGAGATGACTTCTGCTAAAGAGTACATGCAAAATACCACTCTGTGCCAGGGCAAAACAGATTCTCATCAATAACTACAAAAAAGGTTCTTCTCAAGAGGGCACTTGGATTTGCTTTCCAATCAGTGGATGCCATCAGCATCCAACTGAAAAGTCAGGTTTTAAAATCTGGTGTTTAAAGGACCCAAAGGAAAGCATAAACATAGACTGAGGGGGATTCCACTGGTTTGGCTGGATACTGCAGCAGTTGCTTTGAGCTGGGATTTGTGGGATTCCTGTATTTCAAGTACTGAGGCACAGAAGTGTTATGAATAATTGTGGCATATGAGAGCCCAGAATGGCAGGATAGGATTCTGGCAGAGTTATGTATTTTCTGTCTCTTTAGAGCCATAGACACAAGCAAGCTGTCTGTTATTTCATCTCAGTTTTCTGAGCTACTGTGATTTGCTTTTGTTATTTGCATGTCAGCTGCTGTCTGACTGCCTGTTGCATTCTGATATGGAGAAGAAACTGTGATTCAGCTTACCAAAAGTGTAATTTCAGAGACCAGCTGCTTATGGCTGTCCCTATCCACATCCAGATTCCACAAGCTCATGTGAGGTAGCAGATCTGCATATCAGCAAAATTCAAAATTTCCAGACTTCAGTGTGGCTTTTCGTTCACTTGGGAGATTGTAGAATTGAGTTCCAGCTCTGCCTTAGAGTAGTGTAGATTTTAGGGTCATTATTCCTGTAAATATTGAGCTTAACTAATATTCCATGATATCCATATTCACTAGTGAATAAGAGGCAATGAACATCCTTTGCTGCTATATGGCTTCATGCTCATTAGTTTGCTCTTTTTTACCAGCTGCGGTGTAGTTTGTGCATCCCTGTGGTATTCCTGGGAGAGGCTGCTCAGCAAAGCTCACTGTGCTCAAGCATATTGCAGGAAGCTTCTCACTCTCCTTACCTACGTTTCTAACAAACTGCAGATGGGTGTCTATAATGTCCTTTCCTCTGATGCCATAATTTCCTTTTCCCTTCTTGGTTTCATCTCCTTGTAACTACTCATTCCAGGCATGCCCCTCACTCTAGTCAGTCAATCTGGCCATATTTGCTCCTTTCAGCACTGTATTGATTTCACTTATTAGCTGATTTACTACAAGAATCCTCTCCTCCCCTCTCTTTTTAGTGTAAAACATGCTGGTATTTATGTACATGGGATTGTCATAATATGAGAATTGCTTAGGCAAGAAGCCTAAGCAATGTCTGTTTTCTAACACATGGCTAATTCCTGATGAACTTATCTACTTGGAACCCAACTAACTGCAATTTTTTGGCTGCTGCCTGATCACCCATTTTGGAATTCCTCCTGTGACAAGGGACTTGGCTGGGAATATTTGTTGGCTGCAATGGAGAAATCGACTTTGAGCGGTTCACTTGGTAAATTACAGGCTGTGCTCCTAATTATAAACACACACTTGTGGGAACATAATCATACAATTCCCTGAGGTGTATCTGGATTGCTGCATCCAGATTTTGAATGCTAGAGGGTAAGATACTGGGTTTTCTTTAACGTTAAATTATGAAGTGAAAGCCAGGGGCCTGAGGTCACACGGATCAATTCATGCTGTGCTAGCAAAATAATGAAAGCCTGCTTTGAAGAAACACAGGAAAATCTGCCTTCCCTATAAATACCAACCTGACCATCAGAGCAGGTGTTTAATTCTTGAATCCTTACTCCTTGTCACAGGGCAAGAGCCCCTGGAGGATGTCAGCCCTGCAGTAAACTGTAATCACAGAAGACAGCCACTACCCTGCAATAACCTGGCGAAGGCTCTGAGGCCAGGAAGCAGCAATGGCAGCACAGAGGGAAGGCTGAGGTGTGCCAAAGTTCCATGTCTGTAATGGGTGACCTCCTGCTTAACCAACAGCTGAAATCAGAGAGCACCATTTTACACTGGGGAGTTTGAGTGAAATATCTCTCACTTTTCTACCACAGGGCAGTGCGCAAGCTGCCCCTCAGCAGCAGCACTGCAGGCATGGCACTGTAAACTGTGTTTATTTTACTCTTTATAAATCCTCTTAGAGCTGCAGTCAAGGAGCCACTCTGTGCTGCAGCCCATTCTCAAGGGGACACACCACAAGACCAGTGTATTCTCTCACATGAGCTAACAATTTGCTTCTCATTCTTCACTTCCTGAAATAATTTTATCCAGTGGGATAATGATGCTGATTCTATTTTTTTGCCCCCTAACAAATATTTTTTGTTTTTTCCCAACAAATCTTTTTTTCCCCTCCTAGCTTTGCTCAGCAGAGTGCTATTCCCTCTCTGATTTAATTTTTAGTCCTTCAGCTGACGCTGACTGTGTGAGGACAGGTATCACAACAGCGTAACACATCTTACAACCCAGTTTTGCATGGTTGTCTGTCTCTTAAAAGACTGCCAACAGTCAGATTGCAGCTTCCCAACTATGGGTTAGTAAAAACCTTCTGGTGTATCCTGGAATCTTGGGTCGTTGACTTCCATGCTCAGAGCAGTTTGCAGCACCCAGCTGGTGATGAGACCTGCTGGGATAACAACATGTATCCAGTCTCTTGCCTTTAAGATTTGTGGCTTGTTCTTCCCATCACATTAGCAAAGACATTGTGGAGAAAAAATGGATTGCTAGAAACCTGGGGTTGCTGGAAGCATTAAACATTTTGTGTAAAGGCAGCAAAATCAGGTATTTTCTCTTGGGAGGAAATACTGTTGCATAGTAGGAAAAAAATCTAGGTGGCTAAAATATTAATGGAATTTTGCTCCCATTGATGTTGAAAGTGTTGAAAGGCTGCATATTCATAAGGACAGTATTTCCTTTAATCTTGTCTGCAAAGTCAGAGTCTGATGGTTTTCCTGGGTGGTTCTAAACAGATTCACCAGGTTTGCTTTTGGAGAAGTGCCACTTTGGTTATTAACTCCATTTTGCTCTGTGACTGGCCAGAGTGTCTTTGTTTTGTTTGTGGTTACATCTGATGAACTAGCAGATGTTTGTTGTGCTCTTCCTGGGCTGTGAAATTCTACTGAAATGGCTTGTGTATCTATCCAGAACTTTCCTTTTCAGTACCTTAGAAAGAGTTACCATAAAGCAACCTGGCCATCATGTTTGTTTATTAGACATGCGTGCACACGTGTATAAAATCCATGGATCTGTTTGCCGTGCTTCTGATACAGGGCAGAACTATCTCAATAAAAAATGCTTTTCGCAGTCTTGAAACTGACTTTTATTACTATGACATTTCCCCTTGCTCAGTGATATATTTAAAAGGGGTTTTCATGCCTCTGAATCATTTTGTATACAAAGAAAGGAAAATGACAACATTATTTTTTTTCTTTGTGTCCTCAGGAAAAAAATTGCTTTTTTCTGTCTGGATTTTACACATACAAAAAGAAACTAACTCCTGTAACTCATCAATCTGTTTGCTGGCAAATTTTACTGTGATGTATTAATGCAGAACAGCTCAATTATGTACAAGTTCTGAAGTTTAGTAAGTGTTACCATGCCCTGAATAGAATTTGATGTACTTTGGAAAACCCCTTAAAAATCCTAAGGTAGTTTATAATGAATACTTAATTTTTAAAAATGAAGCTAATTTGAAACAATTTATATCTTTGTCTTCTCTATAACAAGAAAACGTAGGCCAAGGAACGAGTTTTGTCATGCTTCACATGTTACCAGCTCTGAGTTTATGGCTGTGTTTAAGTGTTATGCCCAAAGCAGTTATGGTTTAAAGTGTTTAGCTTGTATGTTTCCAGGTGCTACGGAAGCAAAAGCTTGGTATTGGGTATGATGGGATTTAATCCCCTTTCTGATTTTTGAAGTGCTAATCGAGTTTGCAATGGTACTTGCTCATGCTAGAGTTAATGATTAAACCAAGTGAAACTCCTGTAAAAACTATTAGCAGACTCTTCTGGAGAACACCTGCTTAGGTAGTAGTTACATGTTTTCTATGCTTTTGTGGAATTCCATCACCTAAGCAGTGAATCATTTCCCAGAATCACAGAATGGTTTTGGGTTCGGAGGGACTACAAATATCATCCTGTTCCAGCTCTCCGTCATGGGCAGGGACACCTTTCACCAGATCAGGTTGCTCAGAGCCCCATCCAGCCTGGCCTTGCACACCTCCAGGGGTGGGGCAGCCACAGCTTCCCTGGGTGACGTGTGCCAGTGCCCAGCCAACTTCTCAACAAAGAATTTCTTACTAAAATCTAAACCTGCCTTCTTTCAGTTTAAAGTCGTTATCCCTCATCCTATCACTACACTCCGATCAAGAGCCCATCTCCAGCTCCAGCTCTCTCAGACCCCCTTTAGGCACTGGAAGGGGCTCTAAAATCTCCCTGGAGCTTCTCTTCTCCAGGCTGAGCAACCCCAGCTCTGTCAGCTGGTCTTCATAGGAGACTTTATAAACTGCACATCTATTGTAATTCCAAGGTCTTTAGATAAATTAACAGCATTATCATTGCTTTTAAAAAAAGACTTTTTCTATTTAGTTTATGTCTTCCTTTCATCTCACAGCACTTACAGTGTAATTACAAAGATTAGCAGAGAGAATTTCACGATAGTCCAAGGCATCTGCTTCCCGTGATTGTAATATGAGAGGAGAACCCGCAGAGGGCACTGTATTGTCTCAGATAAGACACATCCTCCAGAATCAAGGAGGATGTAGGATTTTTTAGGTTTCTGCATTTTCGTAAAATTGCAGTCAGAAAATATATTTTTTTCATGTATATAGTGATAAGCAGCGTTACAGATTGGACATATGATTGACAATCTCTGTTTCTTATTTCTTTGAGATGAAATGGTATAATCCAGAACTATCATGCCATGTTTTCAATGCAATCCTTGTCCTCACCTTCCTTCCTTCACTCATGCTTGTCTGAACATTTCAGCTGTGCAAGCACTTGGAAATCGATGTCGTAACTTAATAGGGTAAATTCTAAACCTGCCATATGTCAGAACAGGCAATTTGAAAAGCACTGATACAAAGTGTGCAAAATTTACTGCCGTCCATCTAAAGCAGGGCTCAAATTTCAGGTCTGATCCTTATCAGGAGAAGAGTACAATGCAGCTCTTCTGCAGAAAGGGATTCACAAATGGAAATTTCTGTTTGTTGTCTTCCAGAGATTAAAATTTGCTCAACTCTGTTTTGTTTGTATTTGAAAAATAGAAAGCATTTTTCATGGTTATAGAAAAGTGATGAAAAAGTTGTGTTCCACTACGTGCTGGCTGTGGATTTAAATTAAGCTTTAGGGATTTTAAAATGCAGCCCACAAGTTACTGTGTATTTCCTCAAGCCTTCTTGACATCTTTGTTTAGACTAAGGGTTTCCCTGTCCTAGCTGGTGCCCCAGAATTGCTAGTCTGCCTTATTTTTTTCTGCAGGTGATTATAGTAGAATTTGCTTTCTAGTTCAGTTTTCACTGAAGTGCAGATTTGTGTCTGAAATACAGTTATGTCTTTAAGTTATTATTGGATGCTCAATCTAGTTGTGGTCCCTTCTCATGCAACATTTACAAAACAGGCCTCAAGATCTGTCCTTGTTACTAAGTGATGCTTTACAGAGAGCAGTGAGCAATGATAAAGACTTCTACAGGTTGTGAAATGCTCAGCTAACAAATACAGAGAATGATGTACCTTGATTTTTATCTTGGGTCTTCTAGTTCTTTTGTATTTTGAACAATCTCTCTTCTAGTTCTTTAATTGGGAGGATATTGTGTGATAATGACAGATGTTTCAGAAGCTCTGTGTCTGGTCACCTCGTACTTCCACTGCAGTGTTGCAGTTTATTCTTCCTGTAAAATTGTGCAGAGGTAGTACCCAAGGGAAACAAAGAATAGCAGAACTAGGAAAGCTAAGAAGTATTGATCAGATTTTGCTTTAGAAAAGGTTAGGAATGATCTTCACCCTTTAGACTTGTGACCAGTCTTTCATCCTTTGCTTCTTAGCCCCAAGCTAACAACCCCTCCTGCTTTGCACATGATCAGACCTTCCTGCAACTCAGCATTTAAAAAACGCTATTGTCCTTTATGCATCTCTGTCAAGGGGACTCAAGTCAGGTGGACAGACTCCTGTTCTCTCCCCTTCTCTTCCAGGAGAATTATTCAGCTGTCAAGGAAAATTATTTGGCAGAGGACAGTTCCTGTTCAAGTCTTCTAAGGTTCATTGGGCTGGCATGTCCTGATGGAAGGGGATTTTGCTTTCTGGCTGGACCTGCAAGCTGACACCTGAAAATTGTATTAGAAAACATGTTAATCATTGTATGGCAGAGAGATGGCAGCCACCTGTATCGGAATGCTTTTACTGAACAAAAAAGGGACTCAGCACCAAGTCCTTAGTTTGGTTCTCTGATTCCATGCCCATTGGGACCTGTATTGGGACTTTCTGGTTTCCTTAGTACTATGTGGACAGACCTCTCAGAACAGGGGCTAATTGTCACAAAAAACAAATTTTCAAAAATGAAAAATCAATTTTTGCCTGTGAGTCAAAATGTTAACTGTCTCTTTATTTTGGTTTGTAGCATTAAGTTGGAGGAGGGTGAGCTGTAAAGTCATGGAAAAGGCTAAAAGCCATGACAGTACCAAAAGACCTTTTGACACTTTGGAAGTAATGGGTATGACAGCAAAGCAAATGCAAAATTCCTGTCTTTGTTCCTGCTGTGGAACCTGTCTCCTTGATTCCTGCCTTGTCTCTGGGTTCCTGCTAGTCATCATGAAAGGGAGAGGTGTCAGCAGCTCTGCAGAATGGTGGCTGAGACTTGCAGAGCTTTGTATTTCCTCTACAAAAGAGCACATTTAATTCACATCCTGTAGAAGGCAAAGCAATACTAAAGCACTTGGAGAAGGTAGATTTGTTCCCATCACTCAGATGACCGAGAGCTTTCAATACCCCTTTCTTGAAAACCCCTGCTGACTGAAAGAAATTATTCTATGAGAACTGAGTGGCAGTGATATGTATTTGATTTTGCCTTGTGCAAAGTGTGGAGAGCACATCAACCCTCATTTTGGGGTGAGTGGGAAAAAATATGTATCAGACAGTAGATGTGGTTTTCTATGCTGGCTGACAAAGGCAGCACAGGCATTAAAGATTAAATTAACTGGACACTGTACTGATCATGGACCTCTCAAGAAAAGATTTAAGCATGCTCCTATTTTTGAACATTCTTCTTCTTGAACTGGGAATTCTGGATACAAACTGTGAGTAAAGTGGAGATACATATGCAGTTTTAAGAGCATCAGACTCACTTGGAAAGAAAGTACTGGCATTTTTTTCTAAAACTTCTCTTACAAAGTTTCCAATTAAACTTTCCTACACCAAATAAATAGGGATATAGATAGCCTATACCAGTGGCCCAGATCTAGCAGCACTTGAGAACTCCTATCTCTGTGTGCCCACCCCTTCCTTGACGGGGTTATCCAAGGTACCAGGCAGTCAACTTGTATGGTATGAACAGCCTCTGTTTTTATCTGACTGTGGAAACCGAAAAGGACAGAGTCATTTACCACAGGTCTTTCCAAAAATAATCACATAGAAAAATAATTTTATGATTGCACTGAGCTAGAGGTGACTACTGGGGATATTTCTCCTCAGAGACACCTTTGGCTCGCAGGCAGTTGCTACTAGGCACTCGGAATAGGCCCATGCAAAGCAGGAACTTAGTTTACCTCAAGTGGAAAAAGTCCAGGCGATGGTGAAGAGAAAGAGAGCGGGCTCTGCCAGAGGGTTAAATCCAGAGTTTATTCCAAGGTATTACAGCTCCGAATCTCAGTAACATCTCCGACAGACCCCGATTGCGTCGCTTCAACGCCTTTTAAGCTCACAGGAAGGTGGGAGGGAGGACAGGTGAGCCACCAACCAGGTGGGAGGGGGAGGGTCTCAGGGTACAATGACACCTGGACAGGCCAATGACTCCAGGTCTGAAAAGCATCTTTTGAACTTCTGCCAATCACACGATGCCCTTGCTGGAATGTGGAACTTGACAGGCAGACAGTAATTAGGAATAGGGCAGGGGGCAGGCAAGGAGGAAGTAGTCACAGCTGAGGGACAGGATTTAGCTTTACACCGCAACATAATTTAGCTTGGTAATGAGAAGCTGTCTCTGGAATGCTCCACAGTGGCTTATTAATAAAGTCTACAATACTTACTACAATATAGATTGGATTACAGCAAGGAAGAGCATTCTGCCAAAATGTAGCTGTCCAGAAAGATTGTATGAGCAGGATATAATCTCTTTCATCAGAACTAGGGCATGTCACTGTCATGAACACCTCTCAATTATAATAAAATATGCCGCAGAATCTCTAATGACCACAAATAATCTGGATTGCTGATCTTGTCAGAGATACTGGACTCAGAAAAGTCAGAATACTCTGAGCTCTTCCTGTGCTGTCTCTGTTTGGCATCTGAGATGGAAATGAGGAAGCACTATTATTTCTGCTTCTTCATTTTTTTTTAAGCCCCTTAAAAACACATCTGAAACTTTTTGTGTTGTGTCCTGTAGACAGTTGTAAACCTGTGTAAATGGGTTTGTCTACTGAACTGTCTGACATATTTGTAACTGTAGTACTGCGAATAGTGCTCCCGTTAAGTAGGAATGGGGCTACTGTGCATCCACTGTTATGTATATATTTAAATAAAAACCAGTTTTTGTCTGTTTGGGTGTATTTATTTCTGTATCTGACTACATGGCAATTTAGAGCAGATTAGAGGAAGGTGACCGTGTTTGTCTCTTCTGATTCATGTGGGAGACTGTCTCAGCAAACAGTGATTATTATTTCACTGAAAAGGCTTTTAATATAGTAAATTCCACTTAGTGACAATCTAATGTGACTATTTGAAATGGCAGACTGTACAGAAACCTGCTGGGAATATTGATAGTGTGGCACCAAATGAGAAGTGTATGCAGTAGTCTGTCAGCTACTTTTCTGCTAACTGACACAAAGAAATGCAAAGCAACCCAAATTCTTTAAGACAGATTTCTGTGTTCTGTTGGGATCCTCAGATTGCCCTTAACCAGCTGAGTCTAACTAGGGAGCATATTTTCTTCTAGTATAGTAAAAATATTGAGCTTGTTACAATGTTGTTTTAAATGCTGTTTTATCTCCCTGGGGTTTGGCTCATTTATTCTTGTCTGAGGCTGTAATTACAAATTAGAAATCGTTATTTTTATATGCATGACTCTGACTCCCTCTTTTGCTTTTTCTATCATTCCAAATACTTTGATAATCCTACCTGGGCAGTATAGAAACAAACTGTATTTTCATATAGTTCAGTTTAGGCCAATTCAACAAAAATATTGCAATCTATTTTATTGAAGAGTTTCAAGTTTGTATGATGACAGTTTCAAGTTGGTATGCTGACAGCTTAATTTTCAGGCCCTCTGTGGATTCTATGATCTGTAAATGTGCTTTATAAAAATCTATGTGTAGGATGATGTTGGCATGGGTGGTGCTGATATGACCATCAAGATAAAACTAAGAGGAACTGTAACTGAGAAAAATAGAACCTATTTCATTGTCCATAGGTTTTAGTCACTCTTTTAATACAAGCATTTTGTCAAGGACATTTGTTCTAGTCACGTGTCTCAAAATCAAGACAATTGAATAGATTTATTTATAAATGCAATAATTGATATTTCAATTACTCCTTTTCATTTTTTTGAGTCACTGTGCCTCAGTTTGAAGATTTCAAATCATCTCAAATAATAAAACTATTTAAAGCCATGTACATGGTGAGTACATTGTTTCTAGGAACTAAACTGAAACAAAGTCTGATCAATGATGCATTAAATATCTTGGCATATATATATATATATATATATATATATATATATATATACACAAGCCTCTCTAGGAGTGGCACTTACACATTAACAATGTGTTATAAATGAGGATTAAAGGAAGAAAATATTCTAGCTTTAAGTGCTTTTGTCATTTGCATATGTCAACAAAGAATATCAGAAAATGATAATTTAAGCAGTTTGGTTTTAATGGCCTTTTTTCTCTCAATTTTATTCCATTCTCCGACCTACACCTTTAGTTACCTCTTTAAATAATTCCTTCATTCCACCATTACTGTAATGGATTGAAGTACTGAGTCATGGCTGAAGAGAACCCAGACTGGTGCTGGAATTTATTTGGTCTGTGAAAAATGAGGATTTGGGCAGTGATGCAGTAATTATAGCATCTCCTCGAGTTCTCGAATGGCTGCAGACAGACGTGTTTTATACTGCCTGGGAGGCAGGCGGGCACTTCATCAGGGGCTGCTGCTGGGGCACTGCAATGAGGGCTGACTAATGCTTCATATTTCTTAGGTGCTTTTCTCCAACTTGGCACTGTATGCATAAAAGTGAGAACAGTCTGCTTGGATCAATATCCTCAGTGATGAAGAATTTTGCACTCATTTTATGTTGGTAACGGTGTAATGTTATAATAGAAGCAGCTATTAACCTTGTATTTACTGTGCTCTTCTCTGTTAATGGCTATGGCACTCTAGCAGAGTCACTAAAGAGGAAAGACAGAGTCACTCAAACCAATTTATAAAATTTTTCCTTTGGTCTTTCTATAGTTTTGATGTGTGTGAAGCACTTGTTCCCATTTTGTTAAATGCTGTAGTCTTAAACCTCAAGCTCTTTCTGTTATCTCTTCCTCTTCATCCTTCTCCCCTTTATAAAAGAGAGGAAGCTTTATGTTACAAAGCCTGCAAGTTTTATGTATTCCCTCAAAAAATAGACATTTTTTTTGTGAGGTATCCTTTATTCTGTAGCTGTTGTGAGCATCAATGAACTTAAAATTTCTACTCTGTAAAAGGTGTAGCATTGCAGGCACACAGTTGTGGTGATTGGGAGTGGGGCTGTGGCCCAGCCTCATCCCCAATGGGCTATAGCTGTGAGCAGCAGGTGAGCAGTATCGACAGCAGTGAGCCATGGAGTGCCCAGGGGCACTGACCAACCACCAAAGGGAGCAGAGGGCACACAGGTGCAGTGCATCAGCATGAGGGGTAGAAAAGGTTGGGCTAAAGAGCAAGAAAGAGCAGATATTTGCAGCTTTCTGAAGTGATGTGGTGGTCCTCTCTATGGGTAGGGGCCTGAAGGCTTCTGATGAGGTGAGGTGTTGTGTTCCTGTGTATGGGTGAATGCTGAAAGCCTGCTGAAATTGTAGGGGGATGCTCTGTGTATTGTGGACATCTCAACTGTGATGTATGCTGTGACACAGGATCACAGAAAAATACCCTTAGTTTGTACTCCAGGGAGCTTCTAATGCTCAGTATCAATACAAATTGCACCAATTAGTTTGAATTTTTGCCAAATTACTGTAGTTACAAATAATGTAACTTTCAGCAATCTCATGGGACTTCAAAACCTGAACAGAAAAAGAAAATTAGGAATTTAAAATTATTTCTCTGTTGAAGAAGATAAAAGTAAATGTAATCAAAGAAGATGATATATCCTTCAGTTTTGGATTAATTGAATGACAGGCAAGAGAGAGCTCTCCCCTCCCCAAACACTTAAAATTTAAATTGTGAAACAATGCTCTGGAGCATTTTTCAGGCTTATGGCTGTCACCAGTAGCGGTAAAATATAGCTGGTGACAGTTATAAATAGTGCAGGCTGTATTAATGCTCTGTACTGTGCTATGATTTGTGCTATAAGGAAGGTGAAACTCAGATTTGACAGGGGGGTAATTTTGAATGAAATGTTCAAGAAAGCCATAATTTAAAACATACTCTATACCTGACATTATTATTGTGTAAACATAAAGATTCAGCGCTGACAATTGTAAGTTGATCTAAAACCTCATTTAGGGAAGAGTTAGTGCTTGTGACAGATCCCTGGTCAATATTTCAGTGTTGTTTCTGTGTGCTCAGAGCAGCTTCTGTAATTGCCATCACACAGCCCTGGTTTTTTACCCCCAAACAACAGTCATAGAAGAAAGGTGGGTGCGCACAGTAGGTAACAATTAGCAGAGTGGCTCTGGGCCAACATAACTTAAATCCAATATTTCTGTGACCTACTGCAGCACTGAGTTCTCCTTCAGTAATTTTCCTTGCTTTCTGACTTTCATCAATACCAGTTTACAGCACCAAGGCCAATTCCTTCACATGTACCCTGTTGGTCTGACTGCCATCTTCTATATAATTTTTCTGGCTGCACACTATTCTCACCAGTTTTTAACTGCCACACTACAAGCTATATTTTGGGCAAGAAGAAAGGACTTTGTGAGGAACAAATAAAAATCACCATATTTATAAAATTGACCGTCTTTGCTTACCTCTACTAGCAGATGCACACTCAAATGATAAAAAAGATAACTTCTTGATTTATTTTTAGGTGTGATGGTGCTCCAGGGCAGACAGAGCTTTGCAGTGGACATGCCTGGACAGTCTTCTGAGTGAGGTGGCCAGAATGCCCAAAAGGCTATAAGCCATACCCTTCTAAAATGTTTTATTAGAATTAAATTCAAAGACTTAATGCTTACAACAAAAAATCTAAAATCCCAGTGCAGGTGGAGCCTAAATTAGAGCTTATATGGAGTTCTTTAGTCTTTGCAGATGAGTCTACAGACTAAAGCTTTGTATTGTCTAACTCAGTAAATTTTGGCACCAGCAAACTGCGCGGTTCCCAGTAGTTCCTGGAAAGTTTTGCCCTGGGCAGCTTCTTTCTTCCCTGTTTCTTTCTGTATTTCTGCTTAGACCTTTGCCTCCTTCTCCCACCCCTGACATGACTGTGCTTCTCCAGAGGGCTCCAACAGCTGTCTACTCAGGTGATGTCTGCTAGGTCTCAGTACATTCAGTTGCTACTTCTGATATTTTTATGGAATTTACAGCATTTGTGTCTTCGTTGATCAGGAAACTCAACTTACAGGAGCGTTGGAAAAAACAGTAAGCCTTGCAAAGTGGTTTCACATCAGATGAAAACTAAGGGAAAATTTATGGCATAAGACTTCAAGTTGCTGCGTTCAGAGAATGTTTAACTTGTATTTGCAATTAAGCCAGGAATTATTTTCATGAAGCTGCTATAGTGTAATTGATGGCTCTTTCATGAGGGCTAAGATGACAGCATAGGTGCTCCATAAATCACTAAAATTAATGTTTGTATTGCAGTATTATAACAGTACTGTTCTTGATTAAATCACGTGGGCTTTGCTCTTATGCCTAGAGAGCCAAGAGAGATCTTGGTTGGATCTTGGACAGGCTGTCAGCACCTCATTCACAGAACACAACCTTGCTGCCCTCAAGGGGTTTGCAGATCTTACACGGGAAGAAGTCCTAGCAGCATAAATCAATATCCCAAAGCTGTGGAAACCTGTAGCAAGGCAAATAAATAGTTGCACTGTTGTCATTTTCTGCAGTCACTGAAGTGCTATAAACATTAGCAGCTTCAGAAATGAGTGACATAAGTGGCTCAGTTAATGTAGTTATCTAATTAGGTTGGGTATGAAAGCATGCTTTAATCTCTCTAGTTATCTACCTACTGGAAAATGAACAGTTAATAAAATGGAGGTTTTTTAAATGCTGGTATAAGACCCTCCTTTACTGCAAAAATTTTTATTGGGAAAGCAACTACTCATAGCTGTGTGGGTGGGGAACAAACTTAGTATTCAAAGGGCAAGTTATGCAGACTGGGATAATTTCATACTTTCATAAAAGTATGGATGTTCATGCTGGAATAACTGATGTTGGAGTGGGTTTTGTTTGATTTTCCCCATAGTTTTTAGGACTTGGTCTTTGTTATATGTGGCAGTTGGATTAAATGGAAGATAATTTCTCAGAAAAAAATTAATGTTAGCCCTGCTCTAAACAAGAAATTGACCTAGACCTATAGAGCTTCCTTCCCAAAAACATTTCTCTAGAATAAAAAAGCATGGATTCACAAAGGTTTTTGCTGCTGTAATTTAACAGGAATTCATTATTATTAAGGCTTCTATTTTGTAGGGAGTTATTAATATCTTTTGCAGTTTTGATGTTTTTGCAAGATATATAGGGTGCCAAAATATTGGCTCTCAAGAAGGTATCTGATCAGTGCAGAAAGGCATCCACTGAGTCTGGAGAACATGAAAGCAAATATCTGTGCCTGTGAGGTACTGAGGAGCAATGAAAACAGGGAAGTAGAAACGTGTTGTCAATCCAGCACCTTATCTAATACTAAATTCATGTAGAAATCTTTTCTGTTACCCATTTAAAATACTCTTCTTCAATCACCCAACTCTGGGCTTTAATATCATAAAAAGGATTACTGAAGGCACCTGGATGCTCAGCATGCCATTCATTGGCTCTTCTGAAAGTGTGTTTCTGTCAAAATAGTAACAGCAACAGTAATAATGAGAGATGTCTGCCCTCTGTGCAGGGATGACGCCCTGGGAATCTCCGCTCAGGGTGGCACATCCTGACTCCAGTTTTATTGCAGGAAACCAGGAAATGCTATCAAGAGCTGGGACAGATGGGAGGGCAAGGAGGCAGGCACGTGGGCTGGGAGCCAAGAAGGTTTGGTCATTAGAGTTGACTAAACTGACCTGCCCTTGAAAAAGTTTGCTGGGTTGGCATTTTCTGATGGAAATTTTTTGTCTGTGTCTGTTGAGGAACTGCACAGCTTTTGAACAATGAGCACCTTCCCTGCCAGGCTGGATTTGTCACCTCACTTTCTCTTTTTCCTGGGTTGGGCTTCAGGGCAAGGACAGGTTCCAGGTGGGGCAGCGCCATGGGGTCTGACAAGAACTTCTCAGCAAAGGGCACCTGGTATCCTCCACTGGGGCCCTGGGAATCCACTCCAGAAGACTGAGGTAGTTGCAGCATTTCCTGACTATAAAATCTGCAACTGTGCCCACTCAGTTCTTAGCTAGGCTAGACTAAAGACAGACTAGTTGAGATCATATTTTCCATTTTCACTCTGAAAATGCCTGAATTATGTGAGCAGATTGTAAGGAATAAAAAAGAAAAAAAAATTGCTGCAATCAATCAGAAGCCTGTAGATTTCTGCAGTTTGCACACTGAAAGGTCCCTAAAAACACACATCTTGTCTCTTGTTTTGCAGATACTTGAGAGGAATGGTATCTATTGTTTCTCTTTGTGGCACTGACCCATTAATGAAGCCACCTCTTGCCCCCCAAGGGGTGGGGGTGACTTATATCCTGTTTCTCAGAAAATTGTCTCTTTGTGTGTTTGTATATTTATTTTTGACAGACCTAGTTATAGCAGCTGTCTTGCTTCCATTGCTTTGCTTTTTAAGCATGGAATTTTGATTACACCCTTGTCTTCTCTGAAGTATGAAAAGCCATTTACAGTACTGTTGACATGTCAGTTATAATGTCTTCCCTTCTGCTCTTCAGAGACGCTACCAAAGGGGATTGTATTTGAGGGAGATCAAGATTTTCTGATGATCACTTTTAATATAGGCAGATGAACAGAATTTTAAAATCATCTTTTATGTTTTGACCTCAGGGGATAAAAGAACTATATATACCATGATGGCTGAATGTAATCAATCTTCATATACTTTCTTGTTGATTTTGTCTCTCCCTCCTTAATTTAAGAAGATTGTTGTGTATTTATGTGAGGAAACTTATTGAAAATATACTGGTTTCTGCAAATTTTCCAGTGGCTGTTATTTTCTGTGTCATGGTGTACTTCACCTTAGACCATTATGCAAGTTCTTCTAATTGAAATGTGGGTTATTAACCAGACAAAAGTATTTTTCTCTTTTTTTTTTCCCCAATATATGGCAATGCTTACTAATTAATAGCACCAAACTGGCAGCTAGGAAATAAGATTTGAAAACTTCAACAAAGCAGGAGAAGGCTGGGATGTCTTAGGGGAGTGTTCTCTGCACATTTCTCAACTATTTGCTCAGTGAAGAGCTCAAAGGGCTGTAGAACCTTTGCCATGCCAAGGGGGTTGCTCATCCACATGGGCCAGCAGGCACAGTGAGCACCAGTGGCACTGCTCTGCCTGTGCCCAGGTCACCTGTGCCACTCCTGGGGCAGGTCCCTTCTGGGAATATGCAAATGGCTCCTTTGGTCATGTGAGACAGCTCTGAGATTTATACTTTTTAAAAGCCTTTTCCCTAGTACAGATTTTCTGCTCTGGTCCACCAGAGGTTTGATTTATAACTTAGTCATGTCTTAATCACGGAACAGGAAATCTGCAGTGTTTGCTTTAACCTATGGTGTGACTGCTACAGACCCTGTACTAACAGAAAAGGGAATCTTCTAGATTAAATAGTTTAATGGAAAACCTTGTAGACTACTTGGGGTTAGTACAAATACTGTTACAGTAGAGTGAGGCATTTTCAGCCTTTCAAATAATAGGAAAAGTCAAATGAACAGGGATTGTCAGTAGACAATTCTCTGCTTGTTTTTCTGCAGAAGATTGATTTTCTTCTGATGGATCAAAGAAAAAAAAATCCAATATCTTCATAGTAACAGCTAATAGAAAACAAGGAAGGAAAAGAAAATAAAATTGCCAAACTTTGTTCCCTTGGGACCAAGGATCATTGAGTCATACAAAGAGGCATTGAAACAGCAGAATGTGGAAGTTCTCTAGAAGAAAAATAAAGCCACAGAGATTTATTTTTCCCCTCTGACAAGGTCAACACAGACATTCTCAGAATTACACATCCTGCTTCTGTGTAATTTCTCCATGAGAACTGTTTGGTCAGGTTCAGTGAAACAAAACAGCATTAAGAGCAGTGCTATAAAAATATTTTTGCTTATGGAAACATGTATTTTTCATGAGTAAATATAATGTAAAATGGCATAATAGAATGATGCTTATTGCAATTGAGGCTGGGTGCTGTACTGCTTTCCATGCAGCAATGCCTTTTATACCAATTGTATTAATTGTGAACACGTGGCCTGTACAGAAATGGGTGTTGCATTCCTTCTTTTTCAGTGTGACATTTTCACGAGGCCATGCAGCTCTAGTCCATCCCTGGGCTACTGCTGTGAGAGCTCCAGAGAGTCAGTCATGTTTCTGCTGGATCTGAGCAGGGAGAGAGGGTTTTGGCTGGGTGGAGGTGGAAGGCAACCTGCCAGCTCCCTTGTGGCCACATGCTGAGGGTGAGCAGGCTGTGCTCCAGCAGGGCAGGCAGGCAGGCAGGTCATTTAATTCTAGTCTCTCCATTGCAGCAGGTCTACACCTTTGTGCCTTAAAAGGTTACCTTGGTCTAGTTTTCCATATGTTTTATTTTAATGAAATCTGTCTTTGTAAAGTGGAAACTTTTGGTGCCTTTTGGAGAGGTGAAGCAGTTCTGCCCTGAGATACTGACCAAGTCAGGTCTTGTAATATGTGGCAGTCTGAGGAGAAGAATATGAATCCCAATATGTCCAGCAATTTAGAAACTCACTCTTGAAAAAGCAAGGAAATGGAAGAGAAGCTGCCTTTGGTGAAATGTCCAAGCAGCCAAAATATTTAATATCATTCTAATTTTGTTTTTCTGGCATATGCTGGTGGGAGGATCTAGGACAATGTATTGTTTCAGATCAGAAATGCAAGAGATCTCAGATGGAAAAAAGTCACTGAAACAAACCTTTAGCATATGTAATTTTCTATTTTGAAGGTTAAATACGTCTAACTACTGTAACTGAGAAAGTCAGTGAGCACAGACTGTCAGATTACAGAAATCCTCCTGTAATCCTCCTGTCCTGGGTAAAACAAGCAGGCCCAACATCCTGTTTCCCCTCCTACAAAGTAGATTCCTCACTTCCTTCTTGGGCTTCATAAATATGCAAGGATGTGAATTGAAACAGAAACAGTCTCTGCAGAAAATATACTACTTTTTTTTTGAGCTATGGCTATGATCCTCAGGGCTTTGTCTATGTCACAGGATTTGGGTTTGTGCTGAGATTACTTGGCTCCTTTGTTTTCATGTTCTCATTCCATTTAATTGGAAATTAAAATGTCTTTCAAAATAGTTATTTCCACAGCTCTGTGTTTTTAAATTGGAACTGATAAGCCAAGTAGCTGTTGGGGATAAGGCTGACATCAGATTCATATTCATGAATCTGATGTCATATTTCACATATTTCAATTTTACCTCTATGCACTCATGTTCTAAAATTGCAGCATTTCCTCCTGGATAATGCACTTTATTTTCTATATTCTTCTGATTAATACCAAAGATATATTTATCTCCTTCATATCAGAATTGTTTTGACTAATTATATTGCACATGCAAATATATTTAACCTCTTAGTATGGCATGAAAAGAATGTCAATTACTTTTCTAACTAGCTACTTTATTTTGCTGTAGTGTAGCTTTGCTTTAGCTTTGCAGTTGAATAAATGTTATAAAAGTGGGAAGATGTTGATGACATTGAACATTTTAGCTTCAGGGTTTGACACTCTAAATCTGGTTAAAATCTAAACTCTTTAATGTTTCTTTATCTGTACTGACAAAAAAAAATAGTAGTGTGGGCTGAAATTCAAAATGCTCCCTGAAATGCAGCAGCACAGTGATTTGCTTGCTTATGAACCCTGCCTGTTTTAGTAAAATAATTTTTGTCTTTCCTCTAGCATTTTTCAGTGTAGTGATTGAGAACCTTTTGGAATAACTGTGTAACCCAGCAGGAGGTTATTCAGATCCTATTTTACTACTAGATTTTTAAGTCCTAGGTTTACAGTTGCAGACAGGCTTAGGGAAGACTGGTAGCTGCTTTGTACTTTTCCTTCCAGCAAGACCTGCAGTGTCAAGCACCACACGCCTCTCTCCTAATCACAGGTTTGTGCTGCTGCAGAGCTGTTCTTATCGTGTTTTCCTCCCAAGCCTCAATTCTAATAATGAAAGTGCCAAGTGCCAGGTTTCTCTATTGTAAACAAATGATTTCTGATTTGACAAGCAGAGATGAAAGTCAAATATTTTTTAGGCAGCGAGGGAGTTCAGTACCCTGTTTGTTTGACATTACCGAGGCATTTTGCTTATGGCATTTCTGCATGTTAACTGGTCTAATGTGAAAAGGTTTGGTGAAAATCTACAGAAACATTTGTTTCTTTAGAATCAGGCCTCAGGCTAGTCATGGGAGTGCTTGGCCCATATGGGAAGTGGAAATAGTGCTCAACCCTAGAGAAGTGCTCTGAGCTTTTTGGGCAGAAGTGTAGTGGTTAATACAAGTATCAGTGTTCCTCCCTTTGGGACAGTAGAAAAGGAATACTCTTGTGCAAAAAGTACCAAGACTTGATCAGCAGGTGTCTCTGACTGCTAAGTGACAGCCTGGTGGTGTTTTGTGGTATCAATCCTTTTTGATTATCCAGCAGGTGGATTGATTTTCCTAGGTAAAAACAGGCAGTTTGAAACAAACAGAATTCAAAATGGAGAAATCCACATTCATATTTCTGCAAACTATAGCTGTTACTTGTAATAGTTACAGTGTAATGAAGGGGGATATGCAGTGCATTTTTACACAGAATACAGCTTGGTAATACAAGTACTTCAAATGCGTTTTTTCATATTACTCTGGGTTTTTTAAATGGGAGTTGTTGGCATCCCATCAGCCTCTGGTGTTTTTCGTGGCTACAAATATGGAGAAAATTGTAATAAAACAAGTCCTTAAAAAAATTGAAAGTGCTAGCAGAACTTAATTACTGGCAGAGGGCAGCAAGAAGAAAACTGACTTTCAGATGAATAGCTCCCCTAAAGGTTTTAATTTTTAATTATAGATTAAAGAAAGCCTTTGCTGAGTTGCCTAAGATCAATATGAAATACAGACCATTCATCCACACTACAGTGCACTAGTGGCATAGTTATAAATATTCGAAAAGAAAATGAAAGTAATATAAGCAGCCCTATTTTCTGAGAACAATAGTGTCAACCTCTGACACTTCTATATGCTGTGGTGTACTGCAGACTATTCAGAATCTTTGGCTGTGTTCCAAAGGTCTAGAAATGTGCAACAGAAGAAAGATGTAATTAATGAGTGTGGATATTCATCATGACGGAATTTTCCCCAAAGGGTCCCTCTGGAGTATTTTTGCCTGGCAGGTGAGGAGCTGCATCGTTACATAATGATGTTTCCAGAGTGCAGTGCCTGCCACGGCCTGGGGACACCAGCTCACTTCAGTGACACCGAGTTTTTGTCTGAACTGTGACATTTTACCTCTTTGCTTAATTTTTGCTCGAATTTAGTTGCTAAATTACTGACCTTTATCTGCTCTGAGACTGCTAATCTGAATTTATTAAATTAATAATTAATGTACTGAATTATGATGTTTATCATAAGTAACAGTTTTGCTATTCTGTAGAAAAGAATGAAATCAGAGTCAGTTTTAATTTCGTAAACCTTTGATTCTTTTGTGTTTTGAATAATGCTGAGATGGGTACAATTATTTTAGCTTCGTACTTAGATAAGAGTATTATGTTGGGCTTTTTTTAGATACCCTTCCTTTTGACACATGAGGTGGGGCTATCTGGATTATCTCCATTGACAATTTTCTGAAATAAACTGTTGTAACCAAGGGAGACACCCAGTGAGCTGCAGCACGGCTGATGCGAGCTCTGCCTGCAGTCTTTGTGAGGATTTTCTCTTAACTCCTGGCACTGCAAGCTCACTCACTATGCTGTTGGCAGGTTCACAGAGGTGCTGACATGATAGCTTTTGTTTTATGAAAGCCAAGAGGATGTAAAGCTGTACTAATGGCACTGAGGAACACGTAGTGCTGGTGCCGTTTGCTGCAAACACCACAGATAATAAAGGGGCCTTCACTGAGCCTGGTTGTGGGGGTGTCTAATTCACTACATAATTGATTAGCAGCAATTACCTTTATAAATCAACTTAACAAGACTATACCAGTGTTCTTTCAGTTACTCATTGTTCTGTCAGTACTGCTGGCTAAGCCATGGAAATACTGTCTTTTTTTCTGGTCTATATGTTGGAATACAATATCAGAGATAGAAACAAAATCATGACTGAGGCAGTCTGTACCTTTATAAGGGAGTTTCAGAGGGAAACTCATCACCTGTGTAAAACTACAGAAGAAAATATCTTCTAGCAACAAGGTCCTTGAGTGAGACTGTCTTAGAATATGAAAAATTCTTTAGTGCTGGTGTGGGGGCATGGGGTGGATGGTACTGTCTTCACCTTGTGGAGCTGACAGGGAGAATGGGATGCACAATCCCATGAGCAGCATGCTCAGAGCAGCTAAGGTGATCTCAGGTAATCCTTTCTGGAGATGCCCTCTCCCACACATCTCTTCCAAAAGATGGAAGCTCCTGGAAAGTCCATGGAAGATAAGAGCTCGATGCCTTTCCATATGGCAGCCTTTAGAGAAATGTTGAGTGTAATGTTCCTTGTGTTTTACTTTGTAGCAACTTTAGCTGTCAAAAATGGGAAAAGTTCTTTGCACTTGCTACCAGCTCAAGGAGCTGTGGAGAGAGGTGACTTGTTTTGCAGAAATTGTTTAAGTCAGCTGTTTTGACAGGTTTCTTGGTGTTGTTTTTTAGCTGTTAATATTCTCAAGAGAATGCCAGAATCACTTATCTTTCAGCAGTGGGAATAAAAAGCTTTTCACAATAACTTTGGCTTAGCAGGCACTCATTGTTTATGAGCTCTTTCCCTCTTGCCTGCAGTTAGCAGAAGGAGGTGTCTGGGCTGTTATGATTCTGCCTGCAGTGTTCTTCACTTGGTATTGCTGTCTAAAAGCACCAAAGGCAGAGGGCTATGGGACATAATTATACCAGGAAGAAATTTGCAAGAAATCCCAATATTATTTCAGCACTGTGTGTCATAGAAAAACATTGCTTGAGGTTATGGTTGCAGACGAAGACTCAAGTTAAAAGGTGAAAACTAAGATGCAAACTGTGGATGCAGCTGGCAAGGAGCATCTGGTCATCAGCCAAAGCATCAGACTGCAATAGATACAAAATGACATTTCAAGGGGAACAAGTTAGTATGGCTCTAGCATTAGATAACTCCAAAGTGTGCATTCAAGAAGGAGCATTTAAAGAATTATATAATAATTTTTCTTTATAAATCTTATTGGCTATATACATCCAAGGAAATAGTGAGTCAAGGAGAACACTATAATGTGTGGCTGAAGGGAGGCTCTTGAGTGGTGTTCTGCAGCCATTCTGTCTGTGGGCCTGGGTGTGTTTACCTGGCTCCTGGAAGGGCTGCATGGACCCTGCCATAAACATGCTGTCTGCACTGAATTCACTTCTTTTGCTCAAATGGCCTTGCCAAGCTCTCTGGTATTAGCATAACTGTGACACAGAGCCATTTGTAGCTAAGCAGTGATACAGCTTCTAAATCCAGTGCCCCCTGTGAATGGCCTTTCTCCTTGCTGTGACTTCTATTTTGTATGCATACCATTGGACAATATACATTATCCCAAATATTTTAGAAATTAATGTACTGTATCAATATTTTAAAGAGCTCTGAAGTTTTTGAATGTCATTGTGAGAGGAGGCATGGGAGGCAGGAGTCAGAAGAGGTTTGGGCTGTCTGCCCATTTTGGTCACAGATGTGCTGTGTGACCTTGGCCAGCCGTGTAGAATTGCCTCAAGCTCAGACCCTGTCTTGTGCTGGGAGTAGTTCTGTTGACTGCAGAGAAGACAGAAGAATGCTGTGAGAAAGTATTCAAAGCAGTTGAGTGTAATCTTTAATGTTTTTACTTTTATCTGTATATCATTTCTTTCCTTCACAGAGGTGCTAGAGATTAGCTGACCATTTCACATTCATGAATGAAAGGGCTCTTGCAGGGTTATTGCTATGTGGAGAAAGTGAATTTGAGATCTAAGCAGAAGTGTTTCAGTAGAGTGGTTTGCAGCAAATCTAAGCAAGTCCAATTTCACTGTCTGCAAATTAAAACCTTACAGTGAAATTCAGCAGCATGTGGGGATTATCCAGGCCTTGTCTGTGGTAGAGTCAAAGGGGAAAGAAGAATTTCATCATGTTTCCTGGGTATTCTCCCTTTTGCAGAATTCTGTGTGACAAGTGTGACAGGTGTTATTTTCATAAAATATGGTATTAAAACCCCAAAAGCCCCACAAGTCTGACAAATAGAATTATATCCAAGCTTGCATGTTTTTTTGTTGTAGGGTGGGAGAGTTCAGTATTTTGATTCCAAAACTCTCTGTACCACTCGCAAGGCCTGTCACTGTACATGGATTTTTAAAACAACTGTGTGAAGGAAACTGGAAGGATGGGCAGAGGAAACACAAATCTCAAAAGAACAACAGGAACTCATAAAGCTTGAAGGAAAAAACAAAACCAAAAAATTGCTCTGTAACAATGGTACTTGCAGTTCACATCCTATAAGTAGGGCTTCTCTCTATGCCTTCCCACTCTAGGAATTAAACTTCAGACTTCAAAGTCTTTGCTTTCTTCATGGTTTCTTTGACCAGCAATTTAGGGTCCTGCTTCCCTGGACTGAACCATTAGTAAATTTAACCCATTTCTTTGATGGAAACCATTTGAGTGTGACTGAGAGCACCTTCTGGTTTTGCTGGTGCTTCATGGGCCACAGTTTAGAGAGAAATGAAAGCATGTTATGCATCAAGAGACATTGTGGCCTTTCCAGTAGTGAGATGGGTACAGAACAGTAAAGTTAATTTTGATTTAGAAGTCAGGGTGTACAAGTCTGAACCACAAAAAGCAGATAAATTCTCAAATAAAAATGTGGTAGGGATTTTATACAAGGAACAGGAAGATATTTCAAAGTCATAGGGGAATTTAAGCTGTTAGGCAGTAATTGCAAAAATTGGAGTTGAGCCAGCATGCAAGGACTGGTGTCCCTGACTTTTACAAATGGCCTTATGAAATCTTAATGATGAGAAAATGTCAAAGACTCAGGCTTTACTCCTTAGGCAGAACGTCATCTCTTGATGTATTCCAGGAGATCTTGTTGGTTATTTGCTCCTTCAATAAAAGGAACATTTCTATGAATCACTAGCATAAACCCTTTTAACATCTCTGGTTTTGTGGAAGATTCCTATTCAGATTATTTCACTACTGTAGGATTTGAGATCAGAAATTGTAAAAAAAAATTGACCAATAAACATATGTGAATTTAAAAGCCTTGCAAAATTGACGAAATATGGAAGTTGCCTTCTTTATAAAGTATTCTTAAATTGATTTTGTAGAAAGTTTAAATCCATTCTGGTATTTTCTAGAGTGAATGTGGATCAGTAAACTGTCATCCTGCTATATTTGTTGATCAGATGAGGTGGGAAGTCAAATCTGAATTTCCTGAAGAATCTTCTACCAATAGACTTGATGTGCTGTCTTACTGAAAAAAGGCCATTATCCATTAGTCTGTATTGTTCTATGGGAAAACTTGCTCTCTGAAGAGTAGTAGAAGCAATTTTAAACACATTCCAAATTGTGCAGGTTTTTACTTAGATTGGAGGTTTGAAGACAAAATAAAACTGCAGAATATCTCAAACATTTGTTGTGACTTTTTTCCAGATTAGACTGCCAGCTGCAGAGCTTTAAAGAAAAGTATTATCGATCTTATTTGCTGTAACCTCTTTTTTTCCCCCTAAGCAGCATGGCAAACATGGCAATTTCATCAGTGTTCATCCTGCAGAGCACTTATAAATTTAAATAAATGTATTATGATGTGAGTTAGCCACATCATAACCTCTAAATGTAATAGAGGTTATGATGTGGCTAACTCACTTGATGTCACTTGAACTTCTCAGTACGTATTGACAAAAATCAAAACAATTTTATAGGCAAATTCTGATTTATCATCTCCTAGATTACAGCCATGATATTAATGGAAAAAGGGTTATATTTGATTGATTGTAACCTACAGCAGAGCCTTGCCTGATGTGTATGTAACTTTCAACGTTTTTTCACTTATGGACCACTATAGGTTGAGTTTAGTTTCTTGTATTGCAAGTTTAAACCTACTGAAAATGGGCTTTCTGCTCCTATTGCAGATCTTTTATAAGTATTGCAGAGCCCCTGCCAGGGGTCCACAGATCACCAGACTAAACCCTCAGGTTCACACACAAACCTCTGTTGGATGAGTGCCCTCCTTGGTTGGACCGAAATGTTTTGCAGCTCTTTGTGTGAGTGTTCCTGCATTAATGGAGTCCTAAAAGAACAAGGGAATAGGTAAGTAAATCCTCACTCAACTCTTTCAGGCTAAACCTGTAAGCATTCTCATTCTCACCTCAATTCTACCCAGGATCACCTACAGCACTTATTTCTGACTGCTGCTTCCAGAGACTGTTCCAATCAAGTTAAAACTGATGACTCCTTTATGCCTCAAATGTTGAATAAGCTTCCCACTAAAACAGATGACTCTGTGTAGTGGAGCTTTATAGTGGGGATGTGTTTTGATGCTTAAGTTTGCAGGAGTTCTGCTCTATTACTCTGTGTATAAACAGTTGCAAATAATGTTACTCCTTTGGTTTTGAGCTCTTATTCAAGAATATTTCATTGTTACATTTTATTGTGCTGAAGTCAGAAAAAATTAGTAAGTGCTTGCAGCTGAAAACACTGGTTTATTTCAAGGTTTTATATGTGTTATATATTTCTAAAGCAGTGAACTTGTAATTGCAAGATATGGCTTTCAGGTCTTTTTCTCACACAAGATCTTGCAAGAATTGGAGGGATAGCGATTTTCACCCATTTCTCTGTGCACTTCAGGCCGAAGGCACTTGTATGTTAAAATCTGAAGTGTTTTTTCTTATAAAACAAAGGAAGGAACATTATAAAAAAATTGGCATACATGAAGAGTCTCTATTTATAGAAATTAAAATACTGCAGGTGAGTCTATTACTTCTTACTGAACATTAATAAACAGGGTCAAAAAGGCTAGAAAGACAGCAGAAGGGGGGAAAAGAGCGAAGTGTGAGGTTGTGTACAATAAATATATTTAAGCTATAGTTTGGTAGCTGCGTGGGAGAACTTGTTCTTAACAAAAGGAAGATGTATAATTTAACTGGAAAAGCTCAATGAAATTTTTCCTATATGAAAAACAGAAGAGTGTAAAGGAGAGAAGAGAGTGTATCCAAAAACTACTGACAAAATTGTCATTTGGCTCCCCTGAGAGGGAACTTTGGCAAAAATATGAGACAAAAAGGTCAGAGAAACAATATTTGGAAATGACAATTTATAGCCACTACTGCATACCTCCTAGGTGTTTTAGCATATGAAAATGCAAACTAAACCAGGAGACGTTAATGCAAGTCAGAAAGGTCGAGGAAGTAGTAATTGCTAAATGGAGTTAATTGGATCTTTGTGGAATTGTTGGAGTGGAAAAAACATTTTGTAAGTGGAAAAAATAGCTGTAGGAAACAGAAAGTATTCAGATAAATGTGTTACTATACTTCTAATAATATTTTTTTGTGTCTGGCATGAAAATGTTTTAGATATGTAGGAGGAAAGTGTTGCAGGTCCATACCCTCTTTGCAGAGCAGATTTACTAAAAATTTATGTTCCCAGTGGAGGTTGTTAATGAAAATAGAGATGAAAATCTCTGAAGAAATCTCAGGCTGTGGGCTAAGGGAAGGAAACCTACAATGATTATTATTGAAAGATCTTCAATGAAAGCATTGCTAGAAGTTACACATTGAAAGAGCAAAGCAAATCCAACTTCCAGTTGTTCCTGTAAGTTAAGAAAGCCAGTTGACAGCTGTCAGGAGCGCTTGGGTGAAGATGCTCAGAGCTGCAGAGATCCAGTGAGCCCCTGTGCAGGAGAGGCTGCAGCCCTTGGCTGCTGTTCAGCCACTTGGCAGAGCAATTACCTTGTCCAGGGGCTGAGCCACTGGGGTTCTGAACTTGGAGAGGTTGTCTAGGCGTGGTTGCATCAGGTCATCTTTCTTTCTAGTTGTGGTGACTCCACACTGTTTGGACCATTGCTCAGACTCACTGAACTTTAAAACAGCGCTGCTTTGCTGAGCTGACTAATGAGCTGGTGTGTCTGGGGGAGGTACCACACTGCTCGCTGTTCACCGCAGCACAAAGCCTCCTGAAGCTCTCCCTCCCTGCCCGCCCCCGGGGCAGTGCTGACTGTGGCACTTCTAACTGCAGAATTGAACTCCTCACACAGAACTTTCTTGTGAGAGCTCTGAGTGCCATCCAACTTTCATTGTTAGGTACTCTTTGAAAAGAATGGCAATGTGCCCATCATTGCAAGCTTCTGATATCCTAACCACCTGCAAGCAGTTTGGGTCAAAGACCTAGTGTTTGATTCTTCCCCTTTCCATTGATCTCCTAGAGTTTAAGACTGTTAAAAAGAGCTGAAGTGGAAAATATCACTAAAACTTAGAAGTAGCAGTTGAAGGCATTTAACCTTTTCATGACCATTAGGAATTGCAGGGGAGCCACTTCTGCCCAGCAGCCAATGGTTTGGGATAGTCATAATTGCAGCAGATTTGATGAATTTGTGTCTTTTTCATGATTTTTTTCAGATGTACATTTTTTTCTCTCTATTTCATGGGAAACTAATAGATTAGTTTATATTTTTATAATCACTGAACAAATAATTTGCTAATAGTGTTTCAGTTGTACTTTACAGTTTTTCAGTCATAATCTTATACTTTATTGTGTTAATTTAAGTAGTGGAAGAATTTTCAGTCTGTGTACCACTGTCTGGGGAGGTGCATGAAATCTTTTATAGACTTAGCAAATTTAAAAAATCAAATGTCATTCCTTGAATTTTATTTTATTCCATTGGTTGTCATGGTGTCATGCATTTTGTAAGTGAAAGAGCCAACTTGTGTGTTATCACATATATCCCAAGTATAACTAACTTTATTGAATTCTCTTTTTAATAATGTTTGATTTATTAAAAAAGACAAGGGTGAAGTGATAAAAGCCTTGGAGCAAATTAATATTATTTTAACTAATTGGCTTCAATGGACTTAGATTAGCAGGTAAAATAATACAGGGCACTATTTGTCATCCATGCCATTGCCATTAACTTCCAGTTCTGGAGACAGTAAGCAAACTAGAGGTCAGACATATAACTGAAAGTATTCATCTGGTTTATCTGGAGTTTCCAGATTACGCTTAATTCTCTTTCCAGCTTCATAGTTCAGGAACCTTGTGACAATTACTAGTGAACCAGAATTTTCTGCTACATGAAATGCTATGAACTCGTTGACTCACCAAAACCAATTCAGGATAATTTCTGGGGTCTTTTTGCTGTGATTGGTGAATATGGATATGGATTTTTAGACACATCTTGGTGTTCAACTGCCTGGAATCATGAATAACAATCGTGAGAACCATCGTTCATGAGAGGGAAATTGATGGTTCTGTATGCATATGCTTTTGGATATTTTTGTTTTATAATAAAATTCAGCAAGTCTAAGTAGTGTGACATAATAAGGTAGGAATGTGACAAGGGCAGGGCTGTGAAATGTGCTGCTTTATACAGAGTGTCCTGTTAAGGATGCAGTACTATGGAAATAGATTTATTTGGGTTTACATGTTAGAGTTTTATTGTCATGTTGTCCACAAGAAGCAGTTCTGCCTGATGCTCTGATTTTGAAAACATTTTGCTTACTGTACTTTGCAAGTTTTCCCTTGAACTGACTTCTCTTCCTCTGGAAATAATAGGAAAAACTTGTTCACATTGAGGAAATGGTTTTAAAAACTATAGTACTAAAATAAAATATAAATCAAACTGCAGCTGATGAACCAGTGAATGTCTAGGATGTGTAGATGCTGGACTGTTTGGGGGAAAACTGACATCCATGTGGGAGCCTTTAAGAGTAGGAGAGAACTCTGAAGTACAGAAAGGGAACCAAGAGGAATAAGAAGCTGGAGGACACACAGAATGCTGCAATGTTTCCTATATATATTTTTTAAATTTATATGGGTTGAGACACACAAATCTGAGTGTCTTCTGGTGAATTTAATTATGAGAATTGCCTCATAACTAAGTGACAGAAATGTCCCAAGGGAAAGGCCAGATATTGAACCGTGTAATCTTTCCAAAAGTATCTTGCACAGGCTCACAAGAGCTAATGAGGGCACAGGAAAGTGCGATTGCAAGCAGCTGAGAAATTTGTCCTCTCCATTCATAATAATTTTGATAATTTTGAATGTATAATTTGCACTACAAAAATGTTGAAACACGGCTTATGAACTATACAGAAGACATCTTCTGAATAACGAAGCTGTTTCTTTTGCAGAACTATTGGTATCATTTGGTATCATTGCTTATACACATAAAGGAAAGTGGTTTTGGTGTCACATTAGCCATGTTCAACATAGATACAGTTAATGGTTTTATTTTCTGCTCCAGGAAAATTTCTGTCCTTAATGCTCCTCAAAGTTTCTTTTTCTGGCTGATGACCTCTGTCCTTGTAAGTGGTAGTTTTTTTTTGTGTAGAGCAGCATCGGATTCTTTCCAGAGGTTCTGCTACTTCTCTGTTGCAGTTCATTGTTATATTTACCACTTCACTAGTGAAGAGGAAAAGAATTAGGTCATAATCTTCCTTCTGTAAGTCCCTTTTAATCTTCCTGATGTATTTGAACATTGTGATATTTAGTGCTTCCAATATGTTACTTGCTATCAGTTTTGGTCTCTCAGGTGGCCATCTCACTTTTTATTATAGTTATTCTAGAGTATCTGCATTCTTGATAAATTGCTCAACTTAATTATTTGATAGAAATAATTTTGATCAATATCATTCTGTCCCAAAACTCTTGATGCACTGAATTACACTTTCTCCCTCTGAAAGGCATTGAAGCAAAGACAGGGCCAGCCATAATTTGTTCTTCTTTAGTGACAATATTTTGGAAGTAAAACAATGGAGATCTATTGAAATATCAATAGATAAAACAAATGGAAAACTTTCCAATAAATGAAAAGTCTTTTCACTCTCATTCATTGGAGCATGATACCTGATGTAGTTAAAAGGAGAAATTGATGTTCCTACCAGCTGGACATAAAGCTATGCGTATTCTCCTGTTCTAGCCTCTCAACATGAAAAACTAAATGGTAAGAAAAAGGCTCTTCCCTGTAGAGGTTAAATAAAGAAAGAAATTATTTGTCATTGAAGATGTTCTGATCTTAGTAAGGCTTCAATGCTTAAAGTATACGAAGGTTAAGACAAGGATCTAGCTTTTCTCTTTTCAAAAATATCAGGTTAAAGGCAAGGCAATTTGTGGAATGGTTGTTGTCAGTATTTTTATTTCAGAATGGACCTCCACAAGGTAAGAGATTGAAAGACAGAGAAAGAGAACAAATGTAATAGCTGCATTGAACAAAGGTTTAATATTCATGGTGGTATATGCACTGTGCTGAGATATGTTTCTTTTTTGCAAAAGAAAAAGAAGGAATCAAAACCTTTTTTTAAATGCTATTTTCCCAATTGTGAGATCAAAGTTTCTCTATTGCTGTGTTCCTGATAGCATTACAGTACAAAGGTATGTTGTCTCATTTAGTAAAGTAGCCTCATTAATGTAATTCTCTTTAGGTTAGAGTTCTGTCAATTACCAATATTGAAAACATAATTTTTATGTTCTTAGTGTGTGCAAGAAATCAGATATGCATTAGTTTATGAATCCCATAACTCCACTAAGAGCAAAGATAGCAATAAAGGGTCATCATGTATTTGAAGTAAGGTACTATTTTTAACAACTTACAGCACAATTTGAACACCATTTTTTCATCTTTCAAGAAAATTCCCTAGGAAGAAGTCACCTCTGTGCTGTTCCTGCCTTTTTTTCAATTGCTGGATGTTTTTGCACTGTTAAAATCATATGAATCATATGCAGATAAGGTCTTCTGGCTGGGCCTGGGACCCAGAGGAACAAACATCTTCCCTCAGGGGTGCTCCATGCTCAAGGGCAAAAACATCAGTTGTGGCCCTTTTGTGAGAACACAACATGTGGGTGTTGATGGTCCCCCCAGCCCAGGGTTTGTTCTTCAGCAGTGATAGCAGGAGATGTGGTTTAGGGAGACATCAATGAACTTGTTAATATGGAGAGAGAGTGAGCCAAACCCAACAAGGCTGAGAGAATAATGGGTATTATGAAATGTAATTCTTGTCAAAACTGATTTAGGAAAAGCAGACAATAATTGAGATAAATGACTATGCTCAACTGCAGCTCTTCCTCCCTTCCTTCCAACCCCCCAGCACTACAGGGACATATGAATGTGCTTTTGGTTTTTTTAGGGTTGGCTCTTTGTCATGGTTACCATTACTTGACTTTCTGATATCGTGTTGTAAAGCTCTAGTCAAATTCATTGATGTCATGCCTGGAATGCAAGGCATGACTTCCAGGGCTTCTCCAACATGCACTAACTGATCCAAAATAGTCACGTGCACTGCAGTAAATGCAAATTTCAGGGGTTTGGAGTTCCTGTGGTTATAATGAGAAACAAATTTCATCAGGCAGCAACCAGAGACTCCCTATAACAAGTGGGAATGCTGGGAAAATCTATGTTGAAGAACAGAATTTTCTCTTGCATAAGTTTTAAGTGGTTTTGTTTTTTACAAAGAATTTCTTTCCAGGTCAAATTATTAATTTTATATTGGCTTAGAAATGCCTGAGCAAGCCCAGGAGATTGTAACTGCTGGCATGTGAGGAGTCATCCCCAGGCTGGTTCCAGGGGCAGTTGTTCTGCTGTGTGCAGACAGGTGGGACTGAGCTTCCCTTCATTCTCATTTCCTAGAGCAGGATGCCCTTGGCAGAGATAAAGTCAGTTTTGCGGTGTCATGGTTTAACTCCAGACAGCAACTAAACCCCAAGCAACAGTTTTCTTCCCCTGGAGGTGGCTCTGAGATGAGTCTGTTACCATGTACCTGGTCAGAATTTCTGAGCACTGAGAGAAGCCCAAGGACCTAAGAAATCCAAGCGTCTGGTAGAAACACAGATAAATTTCAGAAGAGAAACTTTTTAGAATCTTATTTGATGCAAAGTTTGTAGAGATTTATCTACCAAAAATGACATAATCTGGAGAAAATTCAATTGACTTCTCAACAATGCCAGATTTGGGCTCTGACTCAGCAATGGTGATGTGAGTAACTTCCATAGTGCCAGTTACTAAAGTGCATTGTAAGAACTGGTGCTTTGGAAATGGAAGTCCATTATTTTAATGCAGGAATAAATGTACCATAGTCTTCTTAAATGACCCAGGAAAGCAGGTGGTAATTTTGATATCTAATACTGTCAGGATAGAGGGGGAGACAATCTGTTACTATTTCTGAGCATTGTGAAGAAACTGAGTCAGTGCAGGAAGGAGATGTGTGTTTGTAGCAGGGGAATGGCCTTTGCAGCTGGGCTCCTTCAAATGCAGGCACTTCCCTTTCCCTTTAGCTTTGCTGTGGGGCTGTGGTTTTTCCAGCTTGGGGAGTGACCCAAGGCGAGCCTGGTGGCTGTGCTGTGTCTTGTTTGTCCCAGAGATGTGTCCTTTGCTGGCCATGCACTCTGCTCTGTAACTCCTGCTGTACAGCCCAGCTTGGGTCCTTCCTCTGGCACTGGGGCTGGGAGCACCTGCCCAGCAGTGCCAGGTGCTTGTGAGCTTTGTGCTGGGCACCACCAAATTGCAGCTTCTCCCCAGCATGTCACCCAGAGACAGTTTGTCCTTTAGGTGTCGAGATCATACCTGGGTTAAATCCACCCTTATTGCTACACCAGTTTGCCAGCAAACTTTATTTACAATTTGTAATTACCTTACAGCCTCATTACAGCAGACACCTGGTACTTGCTGTTACATTTAAGGTTGCAAAACAGTTTCCATAGCAACAGCTGTCTCTGCACACCATAATTTTGTACAGTGCTTCCCTATTGGCTAAAAAAACCTCCACAATTGCTTTCTGTCCAAGGTTTAATTTCCCCATCAATCAATTCTAAATTAATTTGAGTTGAAATAATGTATTTCTCATTAGAAAAAAACCCCAACCCAACCCATTTTCTTCTGGGAAAAACTATTGTAAAAATAGACAGGCTGAGGACTATTAGTATTGCTTATACTGAGAAGAAAAGTTTCGCTTTAATTTAGTTTTAATGAAAGTTAGATAATAACATGGATGTATGAGACACTGATGTTTTGACCATGTATTTTACTGTCTGTGCTTTTACTTGACTTGTTTGATAGCTTTAAATGCTTACACATTTAAAAAAGCAACAGCTATCTATCTGAAAGATTAACTTTGTTTTTGATACATGTTGTACTTTGAATAATAGATGTCCAAATAGTAGAAATGACCCGGTGTGTTCAGGCTTGATGCCTTTCACTCTGTGTATGTGTTTTGTTAGAATCAGTCAAAGCTAAAGCCATGCTGGAAGATTGGGAGCCTCTAGCTTTGAATTTATCCACTCTGACATGTATTAGACCCAGGATTTGCTGCTTTAAATGTTTTTAACTTAAATTTAGCCAACTGATTTTCTTCAGATTTAACTGGCTCCTGAGGAAATCTACAAAGCAAATCTAATTTGAAGAAAAATACCACGTTAGTTCTAACATTACTTGCATTTGATAAAATGCATTGTAAACTGATATAATCTTACTAGTGCTGTTTCAGATCTCGTTCTATCTATGTTCAACCATTGTTTCTTAATTCTATCATTTGTGGATTTCTTTGGTTTCTCAAGCTTTATGTAAGCTGTTTTAGGTTCTGCACAGTCTACTTTCAGTTTGGTAGATTTCAATCAATATAAATCTCATTTAAAGAATTTCAAAGACTTAAATCACAGGCAAAGACCCTAATCTGGGGGGGTAACAAAGTGTATTAGAAATCAAGATATATTTTTGTTCCTTTAACAGTAAAATACTATAAATATAAATCTGAAAACACACAGTCAGCACTCAGAGTTATTGACAATTTCTTCTGCATCACCTTTGTGCCCACAGCAGCTGCAGCAGAATTCCAGACCTTGCATTCCACTTTCTGGTTGCCAGCATGACCCCAAATGCCTTCTTATCCAACAGAAGGAGTCCTTTTTCTTTAAAAAATGATGTGCATGTTAATTGCTTATTTGTATCGTGAGAGATCAAAGAAAACAACAGTATTATCTTAAAATTAAATTTATTTTTAATATATATTTTACAATAATTTTCAGTAATCCAAAGATATGAGTTTTATTGATGTCATGCAATAACTTCCTATTCAGGCTAAATATATTTGTATCAGGTTTTGTGCTACTATGCTTTTTGTGTGAAGGAGTAATTTGATGAAAATTATTTAATTATAAGTATAAAGTTAGAAGCATTAAATAGTGCAAAAAGTCTGAACACTAAAGCTGGTAGCATTAATATAATGTGACCCTATGCCTTTCATTTAGCAATAACATGATTATTATTGCAATTTCAATGCATTCAGAGTAAGAAGCTGCAGAACTTGGGCTGCAGGTCTGAGTTGGATTCAATGTTTTTGAAAGCTGTTAAAATAATGATAGAGATTTCTGGAAGAAAATATATTTTCCAACATACTGGTGGTCTGGGAATAAATTCTGTTTGTAAGAGCACCAAAATACATATTTACTTTTAAAAAGACAAGGAGTGCAAATTGTATTTGAATAAATGTTCAGTTTGTCATTGTCATATTCTATTGGGATTAATGAATGGTATTCTTTGGACAGTTACATTACACAGGAAATAGCTACGTTTCCCACTGACAATAAAGAATATATTTTCTGAAGTGTCAGAGATACTTAGTTCTATTGAAATTTCTTTTCACAATTTTGAACCATACTCCTTTAAATTGGTTGTTCAGGGCCAGATTAGCACAAAGGCACATTTACATTCACGTTTTCACCCTTCTCTGCATCCTCATCCATCAAATTCAGACTCTGAGTTTTTATTGTATTTTTATTGAAATGTTAATATGTAACGTGAGAGTGCAAAAAGCTCGAATATGTGAAAGGAAATAAATCACTGCCACCTAAAATATTCTGAGGAATCGAAAAGAGGACATGGATCTTTTGCTGCTTCTGTGCAGATGCTGACTTTTAGAAGCTGATGATATTACTTAGCATCTGCTGAATGTGTCTGTACCTTGAGCCTGGTGGGTTATTATTTTCCCATTATAGCTGTGTTCCTGGGTTGTTCTAGAATAGTAACATAGTTTTTGCAGACTGACACCACAAATTGTGGCAGTATTAAACTATCTTTACTCCTGGTGTTTGAATAACAGAAGGAGGCCAATAAAACAGATGAAAGTTGAGGCTTATGGAGACAGTTCCAGCTAGAAAGGCAGAATGATGTGTTGCATATTCAACAGCAGGCAAAGTGTTCCCATGAAAATGAATATTCAGGGGTGTCTTTATTAATGAAACAGGACATCAAGTTAAATTGAAAAACAACACATTTTTTCTGAAAAACAAGTAATTTCCTGGGTGTGTAGGCAGCTTCTGCTATTGCCTTTCTTTCCATTACTATGTTTTGTGCAGTGTATTTCCAAACTCTCTTTGTATGTTGATTTCTCTTGGAATGAGTGTCTCCTAATGTTTGTGGCTTGACATTAGTGCTTGATGTCTGAGGTTGCTTCAGAAAGTTTAAAAATTAATAAATACTCTATTTTCAATCCTCCAAGCAAGATTCTAGTTTTAAGCCAGGTAGCTTGGAGGAGTCCAGGTGGACTGCACTGACACATCTGTGTTTATCAAACTGCTGTGCAACTTCTTGAAAAGAGAGCAGATTTTTAACAGGACTGACTTGCTAGGAAAACATCCAGTATTATTTTTGACTGCTGACTGGCATTGATGGTATTTGAATCTCTATTGCCCAGTACAAGTTATCTGTTCCAGGATTTGCAGAAGGATGACCAGTTTCCAATTCCCCAGCCACAACTTTTACTGCTTACAACACTGTAGTAACACTGAGAACATTTTGTACTTGGAGTTTCCTTAGATTTTTAGGCTTGTAAAGAAATTCATAGTAGTTCAGACAGCTTCTCAGCTAATTTTCTGTGCCTGTTGACTTGAAGCTATTAAATTTTTCCAGATGCTGCCATGCATCTTCTTTCATTAGAAGCCATGCAATTCTGTTCTCTTTTAAATGTAGCATAAAAATTCAGAAGCAGGTATTAATTTTATGAATTGATATTTGTATTACCTATGTAAGGCACCTGGCATATACCTTGCTTTCAGAATTTGTTTTTATGAGCATGTTGTTGATGTCTGTGACCCCATTGCCTATTTGATTGATTCCTTCAGTGTCTATTATCAGCCACGGGCATTATAAATATTGTAATATGGATATTAACCTTTTGCTTTGTACCTTTTTTAATGCTAGTACATTTTATTGATGATGATTAATAATTAATAACTGCCATTCTGTTTTGTTTCTTTTGTTTTCAAATCCACTGCATTGCTGGCTTCCAGTAAGATTTTTTCCCAGTGTTTTCAACTTGAAATGTAGTATTCTTGGCAGAGATGTTTTTACTATTATACATTAGGAAGGGAAAGAAGGAAAAGGTTTTTTGGGGAGATGGCTACTTTAAAATTCTTGTGGGTTTTTTTTTAATAGTTTTATTTTTAATTTCAGAAGAAAGAAGTTACAAAGTACATTGGATTAAAGAAATATTGTATTAAATCAAAATAATACAAAAAATAACACAAACCCAAAAAGAAGCAACTTCTCTATTAAAATAAATATCTGGAAAAATAGGCTGATTATACAAGAGAGGTTTTATTCAGGGGAAAAAGAGTAAAGTCAAGATTTTTCTCTATTTTTAGTTTTAAGTTTCAACTTCCTAACTAAGCACAGAAGTAATGCAAATGAGGGAAAGGTGAAGCAATTGTATAATTTGAAAGTTATGCATTATGTCTCATCTTCGCATCAGGAGGGAATTCAAGGAACTATTTGATATAGAGTCTCTTTCAAGTTTATTAAATGGGATTTTTGAGTTTTGGAACTTGCACTGGAAAGAGTTCTAGCTGATGTTACAACTATTTGCTCTTTTTAAGGCATTGTGCTTCAGCTTGCAGGCATTTAAGACAAAGTCACCTGGATGGGAGCTGACCAGAATTGATTTATTACATGTATAGTTGTCTTGTGTTTTAAGATCTGTGGAGAGCAAGACTTGCTAATTATATATCTTAGATTGAAAAGAAATATTTAATAATACTTTAATCAGAAATACCAGATGAAGTTTTACATAAAGCAGATTTAGTTAGAATGACATTCTGTGCTATCAGCAATCTTTCATTGTGCATATGTGCCCCATATGGCAAGGCCAGGCATTATCAGTGTGAGGAGCACAAGCAGTCTATTATTCACACTGGAAGCTCAGTTTGTTCCCAACTTTAAACCACTCTTCTGGAAACCAGCTTGGTCTTCCTGAGCTGACAGTTGTAGAGGGACTGGTATATGTAAAAGCAACTAATGGACCCATTTCCTATACATTGATTTAATTATTCCTTTTGGTTTTATGTCTCTAAAATGTATCTGGCCATACTTGAACTTCCTTACAGTTTAGCTGTGCACCAGGAATAAACGGTACTTGGCTTCCGCATGGCAAGGCACTCCCTGCAAACCTCCTATGTTTGTAGCTTTCTCTGCTTTCTCAGCAGGTGTTTGTCCTCATCTTCTGCCCCATACTTCCCTTCTCTTGCCTCTCTCTAGAACTGAAATTGTGTTCTCTGGATTTTAACACAGAGAATTCTCCTTTCTACTGTTCTGAGAGGAAACATGTCGAAATCCTCATAATAAGTTTCTTCTTTTTTTTTTTCTTTTAATCTTTTCTAGGAAATTTTTCTCATCCAAGTGATTTCCCCCTACTTTTTATAATTTCTTTCCTGTTCCTGTGCATTAATTTTGATGCAATTTCTCATATTCTTCTTTTTTAAAGAATTGACATGTTGTAGGAACCCTCCACATGGTCACTGCAATGAAAAGTAACATGGATAATGCTCTTAGTTTCTCTACCCCGGAGTTCATCCATCTGGTTTTGGTCTAAAAGGCCACAGGACCCACATCTAAATAGCATAAAAAGCCTCAGGATCAATTAATAAAAGCAAATGAAATATTTAGTTGTAAAATACATGGTGGCACAATCTTCCAGTAATTAATTATACCCCAGGAGAGGCTGTGAATAGTCCTGTAAAAATAAAAATATAACTTTGTTAATGAAACACTCCCTGTCTTCCCTCTTGAAGTATGTAATGCTAGATGCTTGGTTCTTTTGCCTGGCTGTTTTTTCCCCCTTGATTTTGGAAACAAATCACATGCAAACCAGCAGTTACTAAGTTGCCTAAAGTTTACAGAGGGTCAGAAACACTGCTCCCTCTACTATTGTAAATAGCAGTTTCTGTGTTTCAGTGCTGAAAGTTTCCATTTCAAAATACTTTTAGAAATACGCAAAGGAAAACAATTCCATTTTCTAGAATTTTTCTAAATGTAATATTTCTGTATAACTTCATGCAGTTCAGAAATAGAATGACATATTTGCAATACACTCAGGACAAGAAAAAAATTAAAGATATTATGGGATGGCTGAAATAAGGAGAGTTTGGTCTCTTTGTTTGGAGTAGATATTATTTCTGAGAAATAAGAGCATGAGGAATGCCATCTGGCCTATGGAAATCAGCCATTGAAATGATTACAGTATCAAAGAAAACAACCTACTAACCTTTAGCAATGTAATGAATGTCAGTGATATCCCTTCAAAAGGGTTTTTCAGCAAGAAAATTCTCCATTGAGAGGAACAAAACTCTCCTGTTCCATTACTGGCTCCTGGTCTTAATCTGATATAAAAATCCTAGCAATGCAAAGCTGGTGCTGAGTTACCATCCCAGCCTCTCCTGTGATGGAATTTTGTGTTGACAGGTGCAAATGTAAAACCTCCCACAGACTTTCAGTGATCTACTCCTTAGATAGCTGGGGTTTCTCTTGGCACTTAAAGAACCCTGTATTCTTCTCTGGAGATATCAAAATATTGACTCTGACAGCACTACATATACCACAAACTGAATTTGTGTCACATCACCTGAGAGAGGTGATAACCATACTGAGCATTTCCAGCTGTGGAAAAGCTTTTCTGCTCTGCTGAGAGCAAGGAATGCCCAGATGGTTTGGAAATTGTTAGAAAATAATTATAACTTTAGAGTGCAAGGCTTTTAACTTAGCCTGGTGGATGTGTGTCTGCCTCTCTCAGAAATGGTGACAAACTTTAACCAAAGAGAACAAACAGATTCTGCTTGTCCTACCTGGGTGATGCATCTGTGCCAGGAAAGGGTGTTACTGAAATCTTCTCTATTATTTACTCTCTGGACAGCCATTTCAGCTTTATATACAGAAAATATGGGAAGTAAAACTATTCTCACTCATTAATTTAACACTGGACTCTGGAAAGTAAGTGAAGTTTTCAAGTGCAACCTTCATTTTTAGGTTGCCCATGCTTTACAGCTATCTCATATAAGCCATTTGCTGGTTTCAAGAGAATTGAACTCCTGCTTTTTCTACCAATTACTACTGAGAGTAAGCTCTAGATTTGTCTCAAAAAAGAACCCCTCTGGAAACCAAGTAATGAAATTTGAGACATTTTTGAAATATGACTTTTAATTTCCTGCACTTCAATGTCCCCATCTGTACAATGGCCATCGCAGCTGGATGTTGAGGAGGCTTGTCAGCTTAGTAATAAACTGGAAGGAAATCATTATTACTGTTCTCAGATTGCACTATGAAAACTCAGAGAGTAAAAGTCCATGGTAATTCCATTTCCCCCATGGAGCTCTTTTCTTGCTGCCCTGTCAAGGGACAGACAATTTCTGTCTCCCTTCAACAGGCTTGCCTCTAAATCTCACAGGTATTGGGTGCTGTGCAGAAACTCCATCTCCATGGCAGTTAAGTGCCACTGGTGACTGTAATATTTGTCAGCTCAACCTTAAGGGATCTGTGCTAAAGGATCCAGTGGAAATGATGGATATCTGCTCACACTGCACATCTCCATCCTTTCAGGCCCATCCATCAGCATGTGTGCAGGAAGCAAGGAATGTGTGTTAGCAGAGTGGCCTCTATCAATTCCACAGAACTGCAGCTCTCTGTGGGGAGCTTTTCCAGGCCCATATTTGTCCCCTACAAAATGGTTGCAATGTTGGTCACGTAGACTCCTCTGTGTGTCCAAAAATGTCCCACTGTGAACTTGCTGGGCTGGCTGTCAAATACATTGAACTCTTCCAATTGGAATACTGGCATTGAATAGTAAATTCCCGGGTCTTTGCTTACCTTTGCAGTGTCTAATTAACTCTGTGTGAGATTGGTCCTTCAGGCTTCAGTTTTTTAGGAGCTACAAACCAATACCTTCATTCTCTGTCAAATGCAGGGAGTTCTCATTTTTAAAATTATCTTTTGTGTGTTGAAATTTAAATAAATTGAACCTCAAATAGCCTTTGGATTTTACATAATTTTCTCCCTGAGCTTTGATGAAGCAGTGAGCCTGCAAAAAAAAAGGTAAAATTGTTTAGCTGACCAGCCTGTGCAGGCCTGGTTTTGAATAAAACTTTCTTCAGCAGCTGAAGGTTTATGGAGATTTTGATGATACAAATGAAAGGCACCTTGTCCATGCACCAGAGCAGCTCACAGTGCTTTGTTGGGAGCTGCAGACGGAGCAGATTGTGTAATGCTGGACAGCTTCCAAGGCATTTCCTTCAGTGCACCTGTGCTCCAGGTACAGTGACCCATTCTTTGCCAATTTGACATAGAGTTAATTTATATGGAACTCCATTTACAGAAGATTAGGTTTTCACACTCTTGATTGATCAGTCTCAGGTCTCTCAAAAGTATTGCATTCTTGGTAATGTATCTGCTCAAACTCACAATAATATAAGGTTTTGTCATTAATAGTTTCTGATTGACAGGTCTGAATTTCTTGTGGCTGAAATAGCCTGAGTTTCAGATTTCTGAACTTTACAAGCTATACTAGGAAACTGCATGGAGAAAAATTTCAAGTTCTAAGATAGGATTAGAGACAGAGGAGGTAAAACAAACCTAAAAACAATTGATTTTCTTCTAAGTAAAGTTCTGACTAATTTATTTATTTCTCTTCTAATTGAAGGCAGAGTATAATACTTTGATAAATAAGATAAAAAAATAGCTGTAGAAACAGTTCTTCTTATTACCTGTTTGACTCATTATGTTATTGCCTGGAAAATCAGCAATAATGGGGCATCGTGACAGAAATCTATTCTGAGGAGATGTCCCTGTTACCAAGTAAGGTGGTGAAAGGATGACATCAGTTGCAACACAAGTACTTATTGAGAGAATATTACAAATGACAGAATCCATGAAGCAGGACCTTCTGCTTAGGCTGCCAGTCAGGCTTGTTTAATGGTAGTAAAAATGGGAGAACAAAGGCCTGAATTTAAAGGAGGCTTCAGCAAAGCAAGTGCAGTAGTCAATTACTTCAGGTGAAATGGTGGTAAGAACCAAAAGAGTGAATACTTGCAGGCTGTTTTGATACTTTAGAGTTGTATTTTTTCTTTTTTTTCTATTTTGATACTTTAGAGTTATATTTCTTTTTATTTTATCTTTCTCATCCAAAACCTTAGTCACAAAAGACATTTTCAAGGTTTTTTCTTCATTCCTGGTTGGAATGAATCTCTAAATATTTATGCAAAAGATATATTTATATGTCAGAGGACAGGTAGACTGAAGCCTGTTTACAGAAGATTAATTTTTATAGCAAGATAAATCTTGTCTCTGTTTTGCAGACAAAATTAACTGAAGTTGTTTGCCTAGAATATCCAGGTCTAGAAAAATCTCAAAGATTTTCCTTTTAATTAGTGTGCTGACTGTGGTTTATCTGTTATTGTATGAATAATTTATATAGATCTGGAGTCCCACTCTATATTAAATTGTCATTTGGGCAAAAAGTAGTAATTTTTCAAAATGACAAATCAATCAGATGGTTAAAATCTGGTTTTTATTTTCCTGGCTTAAATCACACTGGATGCTCTTTAAGTCCATGTTACGGCACTTGACTCCACTGTCTTGGTGCAGAGTTTGCACTTTATCTGTGCAGCCTCATTGCCTTGAGATTTTGCCTGAAAATTATAACTGAAAGGTGCTGGAAACCCAACCTGGGCACTGATTGTATGTGACAAGCAGGGTAGAGATGGGCTTCCACTCTAGATCTGTGAGCCAGTAAGAATAAAAACAAACAACTCTTAACTTCAGCAATACTGTGGAAATCACTGAGCATCTAAAAGCAGTTTTACTGAATTTATAGTTTTGGATTTAAAGTTTTTCTTTCAACTTTGTTTTCCCCATAAAAGTTCTGCTGTTGGGACACAAAAAAATTTCACATTTCCAAATTGGATAGTTTACACAAGAAAGTCCTTCAAAGCAGGGCAGTGTCTTGCACACCTACAAAACATTGTGCATGCAGAGGCTTCCCTGCTCATGTCAACTCCTGGGTTAGTCCAGCCTTGGAGCTGCAATGCACTTAAAAATGAGATCATTCAAAATTGCATCACCTGTCTCACTGCACTGGCACTCACTGCTATTGGGAAACTGCATGTTTTGCATCTTGTACAGCATAAAAATCCTAGTGCAGGGAGGGCAGGTCAGGCCCCTGGCTGACCCACACACCTTTTCCACTCTGAAGGTGCAGAGAGGCACTGGGACCTTAAATGAAATGCTCCAACTTGGTGCAGTCCATCCCAGGATGGAAATGCAGCTCCCTGTGCTGGTTTATGGGACACTGCTCCCACAAGTGCATCCTTTTGAAGTAACTGCTCTTGATTACTAAAACCACTAAATAACTATCAAATGGCATCATTCACTGCATGAAGGATGCTTAAGGGAGTGGATCCTCATTCATACAACTTTGATTTTTAGATTATTATATGTGAAGCTCATGAATCTTTACCAAACTGCTTCCTTCATTGAAACTGAAAATTGATTTCTTTTTTTCACCGTGAGGCTTGTGCTGAACAGATCAATGTTTAAGCATGTCTGGAAACAAGGGTCATAGATCACCTACTTTAGTACAAGCACTTGGGATTTCAGTAGCAGGTTTTTAAAGCCTGTAGGACTTATGTTATATAAGGGGTATATCTAGTTATTATGCTGTATTTTCCTCTACTAATATCTATGTGTGCAACTAGGAGAGGTTTCACTTGTTCTGTTATTTTGTTTTGGCTCAAGACATTTGCTGCTTTTTTTTTAAATGAAAAACAATGGAAAAATAGATGAGATTTTTATTTTTTTTTTTTTTAGTTTTTACAAAGTGTTATGTATGTCCCTTATGAAATTTAGCCTTTACCTTATGCTGGTTTAAAGAGTTACTTAATTTGTATTCAATTCCCTCCTAAACACCTTGCTTGGAGTAAAAGCTTCACTATATTAGATGTGATGGAAATGTGAAGGAAGAGGACAATCTGGTTTTACCATCTGCTACTTGGTCTTGTGAATATGACTTACATGACTCAGTTTATGCAGCATATACAGTTCCTGTTATATTAAAAGCAGTGTTTCTTATTAATTAACTACACACATGGAAGGCCTTGCCTAAAGTCTTAGAGCTACAAGTACTGCTGGAATAGTTCTTGGAAAGAGGCTGTTCTCTATGTAAGGTTGTTTTGTGTGAGTTTGTGTCTGTAAGGAAGAGCTGCAGGTTAAAATGAATTGTGGGAAGGAGCAAAAGAAAATGACAATCGCATCTCTATGAATATGGACAAGCTTCATGTACAGCTGGTCAATTTGTTTCTCTTCTGTAAAGAACAGATTTTGTAAGACATATCTCCCACTGAATTCCCTGCTCCAGAGTGGCTGGCTTCCCTTGGGTGGTGTTTGGGCTCTCCAGTCAGCTCTGCCATTGACTCAGTGAGCAAATTTCATTAGCTGGCACTTGTGTTTCAAGATGTTAATAATGCATAGCTTTGCTTTTTCTGGTGGGTAAATTGAGATAATGGTAACTTAATTTGATGTCAGTGAGCAGATTTATAGGATTTTGCATAATTGCAAAAGATGCAAGTTGCCCATGCTCTGGAATTGGAGAAAAAAGTTTTTCTTGTTTTGAGAGTCATCTTCTGTATTCACAAATTAGAGATTGTACTTAACTTTGTTTTGTGCCAGACTTGTAACTCCTCAACTGATGTAATTTTCTAGGACTGTCTTATTTAATTTTTTTGGTTGTTATTTTATTTTACCCACACTCTTAATGAAACAAAGTTTTACTTTCTAATAGAGCTTAAGTTACATAGAAAATCTTTAAACAATATGGATAGCAAAATTTAATTATGCAAATAATTCAATGCTCCTTGAGACCTCAAGAGAGTCAGACTCAATTAATGAGTAACAATTGAAACCTCATAGTTCTTATTGTGTTTGGTTTTTACTTGGAAAAATAGTTTTTGAATGAAAATGTCAATTATTTAATATTTAGTTTTAATTTCCATACAGACACAACGTGCCCAGCTAGGAACTTGCAGGCTGTGAATAAGCAAAATGAACTATGAACTTTACTAGTCTAAAAACTCAATAGCTTACATATTCATGAGGCTTCATTATTCTTATCACTGATGGATAACATTGCCCATTTAATTCACTTCCTACCTTTCTCTGTGGGTCTCCAAGTCAAATCCCTTGTGATTTGCTCTGTAGGATATAGAGAGTGTTTTTCAGGATTATTGAGGAACAGAGTAACTAGGCCTTTATTTATTTGGCCCATTACAATGTCTTTCATGTGGCTTATTCATAAAAATTATTTACCAGGTCCATTAAAACATTTGTCTTCTGAGGATTAAGCTTAATATTTGGGAAATATGTTTTCTGAGCAGTTTACTGAGTGTACAGTTTATAATGTATAACCTATAATTTCAGGGAACTAGACTGATTATAGAGAATTACCTTAAATCCCATGGAATAGAGTATAAGTGTTTTTCTGAAGTCAGAATTAAGCATCATTGCTATCTAATGTAAACCCTGTATGCTCCCAATGCTGATTACAGGCACCACAGTTCCAGTGGGTTATAGGATTCAGGTTTGAAAGTGGGGAGAGATAATTTGTAGCTGAACAGAGAGTAAAACAGCCTGTCAGCAACCTTGTGTCATGTGTGTCATGATGGCAGTGAGAGGAGAGGGAGTTTAGGAATGTTAGGATGCAGGAAAGACTGCCTGATCCATAAGGCTAGGGAGCAATTCCACACCCAACAGGGCAAGGGTAAGTTCCTTCTTATTTTTTGGGAGAGAAGGGTCCTGATGGGGGTACCAGCCCATTACTTTTCTGATCACGTTTTCTAATTATTGACCCTGAACTTACCAGCTCCTCTGGATTGCCTGTATGCAATTGCACAGTAAGAGAGACTCAATTCCACTCACTCAGAGGGTGGCTGACTTAGCCAAAGGTCTGCACCACTTTGCCCAGCCTGGAAACAATCTGCAGAATTGTGTAATGCAGAATTTCCACGTTGAAAAGGTACTCATGTATGAACTTCAGATACCCCTGGAGGTACCTGAGTATTTCGGGTTTTGCTTCTCTGTTGTCTTTTGGATGTAGATTCACACTGTTTCCTTTAAAGCCTCTTTATTTTATATGTATTTGTCTAAACAAGATATTAATCAGTTGAAAAGTCTCTCTGACTCTCCTATTACAAAATGGCTCCACTGACTGTATGAATAGATTTAGTATAAAAATTTTGAAGAGATTTAACTTGTATTTCAAATTGATATTTGAGAATACCTATATGTTTATTTAGATCAACAGACAAAGCAGAAAAATCAGCAAGTGTAATTTGGTCTTCATGATACCAACCCCCCACCCCTTCTCCCAGAATGTTGTTTCCACAGTCCATCAAGATGAGAAATGAAATTGAAACTTAACTGGAAATGACAAAGATGCTCTTGGACATGAAATCTGATGAAAATCTGTCAGTGTGGCAGAGGGAGATTGTATTTCAGGGAAGTTCACCTGTCTGAGCTAGGACTCTGAATCTGCAGATAGTGACAAAATGCTGGGTCTATTATTTGCATATTTATATTAGAGCTGAAGCTTGCCAAATTTATACGTCCTCCCAAATTATCCTGTGACAGAAAACCTGAAATGGAAAACAGTATGATTTTGTGATTTGAGTGTCATATATAATATGGCTACTTCCAGAAATATCTGGTTTGGATATCCTGCAAAGGGTGGATTTTTGCTTAAAATAGCAGTAAGTAATTTCCATCAACTGTTGTTGTTATATAGAACTTTCACCTGACATCTGTGTTTTTTTACATAAAAATATATTCTCGTAGTGAATGGGAGATTACTTGTAGAGTTATATTCAGGATGATGGCAATACTGGTATTAAAATCACAGGTTAAGTAATAATGTGGCAACTAAAATTCAGGATACAACAAAACTGGAGGGGTTGGATAGGTGTGGGTGTGGGTTCCTGCCCTGTGTCTTACCAGCGATTGAGATACTTTTGTTCAATCAGGATTTCACTCTTTCACTTTGTTAATAGGTTTCACCTGTGTCTCCCCTGCAGGTGCAAACACAAGGAGGCACAGGTGAAAACAATCTGTTTTAAGTGATGTTAAACCCCAATGAGTGTGAAAGGCTGTAGATGTGTCAGTGTGGCTTTGGCAGCGTTTGGGACAGGAGCTGGTTTTGCTCTGCACACAGAGGAGAAGGTCCTCGTGCTCTGCACTGCTTGGGCTGAATGGGGTAAGAACACCATGTCTGCACTTCTGCTGCCATGTCTAAGCCCGGCTAGAACTTCTTTTGTGTTCACTTTGCAAATGTTTGCATGCTCAAATTTGGTAGCAAAATACCAAATTTCATCAGAAAAAAATCACTGTAATATTTGATGACACAGGAGATGTGGAATTGAGTAATTTAATTTTTAAACATATTAATGTTGTCAATAGATAAACATTTGTGTGAATGAAGCCCCTTGATGATTGTGTTTTTTTCTGCCCAGTAAGAACAGATCATGTTCAAAATAGTCACATTTAATTCCTTGAAAAATGTCTTTTAATATTTTGAGTTGCAATGTAATTTGCTGTCTGCCTACAGAGAGTGTTTTAATTAATTGAAATATTTTATTAATTACTTATCCCACTCTAAATTAAATGTGCTTTTATAATATGAGTGATTTATAGTAAATATAGTGGAAGCTGTGATGGTGTTTAACTCAGCTGTAGAACCTAATGTGATGAGATGTGTAAGGTTACATCTTCAAATTTGACTCATTATTATTTTCATAGTTGGTAATTATGCTGATCAAAATGGATGAATTTTATTATAGATTTAGCATTTCTTTCATGATTGAGCTAAAAATTTAATAATGGCCTTTAAGCATGATATTATTGACTTTCAGTTTGTTTGAAAAAAGAAAACCTATTTGAAAAGAAAAATTAAGGTGTATGTCCTGAGGTTCTTTTTCATATTAAGGAATTTTTGTGATATCCATAAATATATTAAGCCTGTTAATTTATTTATGGATATCACAAGAGTAGCTTTCTCCTCTGAGTAGTAGGTCTAGATTAGACACACTAGCTTGTATTTACTACACAGATGCACTTGAAATTGTTCTTGGTTCAAACTTCACCTGGGTAGCTCCACATGATGTCACGTTCCAGTGACTTTATTTTCTTTCTTGTTTTATATCCTTTGCTTTCAGAGACTTGTCCTTTCAGAAAAAGAATCAAATATTCTGTTGGGGTCAGCTTCTGCACTCAGGTTCAGTTGAGCAATATAGCTCAGGGCAGGTGAGTGACTTCAACCAAAGACTAAATTTAATGTGATTTTCTGAGGATGGTTGCATGACAAGGTAACAATAGAATTACTGACACCTGTATGGTTTAAAATAATTTTTCTTGCGTCATTATTCTATTTATTCAATGTTAGCATATCCTAGCTGTCAGACATTTAAAGCACCATCTTTCCAACCAGATTTTATCTATACAAAAGATTGGGTAGCAATGGTAATTATGTCCAATAAACCAGATATGAATCAATTTGGACATCAAATTTTAGTGGTGGATATACCATATGGCATCATGGCTACAACTCTTTGCATGTGTGAGCTGATAGATGAAACAGTTGTTCAAAAATCTACCAATTCTACCTGATGTTCTTTGTATTTTATTTCAAAATATTTAAGTATATTTCTTTTATGCAAGGACTCCAATATGCTTAAAGTGCTTTTAAAAAATCTCCTTTTAAATAATTCAAATTATTTTACTGTGTCAGTGTCTGAAAAATATAACAATAAGTACCTTTCTCCTGGATATCACACATTTGAGAATATGCCAGCTGTAGTCTAACCATTTTACAATCTGTTCTGTAATAAATAGGACATTGAGATTTCATAAAATCTAACTTACTGAATGTTTCTTCTTTTGGAAAGCATTTTAGGCTTTTTTAGGAATTACTTAAAATATTTAGTAGTTGCTCAGATATACTTCTGTAATGTTAAGAATGTGATGTTAAAATACATATATTTTCTGTAGCTGCAGAAACTTTATGCTTTCATTCAAGTTCTGTAAATGAAAGGGAATGATATTTATAGCTCTGTAATGAATGTCATGGGAGACTGCAAGACTAGTTTATATCCACTTCATATATCAGAAAATGCACTGGAGTTTTATGACACCAAGTAAAATTGAAGGACGTTGAAGCTCTTTTTAATCTCATGGTTATGAAAAGTTTAGATCTTTCTTTATCCATCACATGCCCAGTAGATAGATTCCTAATTTTGATACACATCCCAGTAGGACAGGGACACAGGTATCAAGTTTCATTAAGGAAATTGTGTGTAAAATTTTGCAAATGTGTATAACTGCTATGCTGAAGGCCTAAATTGAGAAATAATATTTAAACTTTAAAAAGCACTGGGCACATGTGTTAAATCCTCTGTAATCCTGCCTGGGGAGGGTACATACAGAGCTCAGTATTTCATAAAGCAAGAACAGTGTTTTCTCAGCTGATCCACCTAAATACTTCACATATAGAAAATTGAAGAGGAATTCAGTGTAATTCTGGTCTTCAGCATTAAACGAAGAACACATCCATCATTTTGAAAGTACAGATGCAAGCTGGAAAATTCTCATCTCTTCTCCCTCTGGTACAAGAATGTTCCCAATCAGATGTTTTTAATGCATTGCAGTGGGAGGTGTTCAATGTATCAGTATTCAACTAGGAAGGATGGTGATGTGATCTCATTGTCCAAGAGGCTTTATTATACAAAAGAACACTCAAAAAATTCTCATCATTTTTTCACCTGAATATTGTCTTATCTAAACCCTACCTCTGTATCTCAGTTTAATTTCCTCAGATATTTCAACTTTCAGTCCTCTACCCTCCTGCATACGTGTCTCATACATGTTGATGATGTGTATCCTTTTGGTGAGAGTCTGTAGAGCATTTATTGCTTTATTCCAGCTTTCTATGGCTATCAGTGTTAGTCTATTAAGATGTTGAAAGCATTATATTGAAACATGCATTGCAAACAAAACGTAGAATAAAATGGATGTGTGTTTTGTGAATGTGCAGTGAATGAATGTGTGCAAATTGCTGTCATTATTTCTGATGTATGTATGAAGGTTGGGAGTTCAAAATGCTTTTATAATGCAGATGTAAAACTTTTGTCAGTGGATGTCAATCTGGTGGATAAAACCTCAAAAAACCAGTAATGGATTATTTGCAGCAGATATTCTGTTTGCTTTCATATTGAAGTATGTGTGCAAAGAAGGTAAAGTGAATGGAATGCACAGAGAGACTTGCTGTTAATTTTGTTTAGAGTATAAACATGGTGCTGCCCAGACATAGAGGGGATGTATTTTGTGGGAGTATCCTGTTTATCTTACACTAAAGATCTGTTCCTCTTCTACTTACAATTAATTGTTAGAAATGTCTTCTTGCTAATGGTTGATCGTTGGTAATTTTTAAAATGCTGGACCAAAAAGACATCTTCTGGAGCTGTGTGTGCTTCAGATTAATCTTTATATTGCTCTCTGTCTCTTGGGTCAATGTTCAGGCCTTTGAAACTTGACCTGTGGAAGATACGCTTCAGTAGTTTCTAAGAAAATAATCTTTTGAGAAATTCCTTTTCCATTTTAACTGAAATCTGCTAGCTGGAAATGCTCACAGACCAGAGAAATAAAAAAAATCCAGTGTTAAAAAATCCAGAAGGCCAAGTAAAGATCTTGGTAAACTGATCCTAATTAATAAAAATCATTTGAAGGCTCCCTTTGGAAAGGGATAATTAAGTTCAGCCTCTTCTTCACTGAGAAGAAAAAAGGCAAATAATTGTTTAATTACTGTAAACTTTTACGTTCAAACACTCTTCCCCCCCTAGAAGTATATATGTCACCCCACAGAAATGCAAGAGCTGGATCCTCAAATGATGTGATGTGGTGCATACCAAAACAAACATAGTCATAGACAGCAGTTTAGATAAAACTCTCTTTAATTTAAAATACAAATGTAGTAAAGACGTGGGCAACAGAGGAAGCTGTTATTGATTCCCGTGCCTGATGCACCACTGATTTCTGAGAAAAAGCTGATTAGAGCCATCCTGTGCTCAGGGAGATGTCCCAGTGTTTGCCCGGGGCAGGCTCAGGATGGTTCAGCTGTGTCAGCCTTTTGCTGCACCCAGCCACAGCTGATGGATGATGCCTGCCTGGGACAGGCTCTGCAGAAACCAGCAGAGCTGCAGCTGCTTGCACTCAGAGCTCTTTGTCTTTGGGTTTTCCTATTGCTTGGGAAGGAATTGGCAACAGAAGGTGGTAGAACATTTTCTTCTGAATTAAAATCCGCAGAAGATGAGGGAAGTTCAGCCATTTCCATTGCTGGGTTTCAGTACTGGGCCAGTTCTGTTTGTGCACAATGGGTCACAGCTTATAAGGGGTTCCCTTAACAACGTTGCCCCACAGTGTGTTGAATTCAGTCCTCATGACATGAAGTGCCCCAGCCTGTCCTGGACCCTGCTTTACCTCCCAGTGAGCCTGTGCTGAGGTTGAGCTCCCTGGCTCCTGGTGGCCCCAGGACTCAGCCTTGGTCATGCCTGGCCCTCTGCCCAGGGAGCAGTGTGGGGGGAGCCCTGCCAGCTCCTCCTGGGGTCTGCAGTGCTTCACTGGTCCTGCAAGCAAATTGTCATTTCTGTCACATCACCCCAGGAGCTTCTGTTTCAGGAATAGTGCACTTCAGTGTTTTTAGAGCAAAGTTTTCTGGTTTCATGAATTGGAAGTTGAGAAAGACTGATGCTAAATCAGAATTGAATTATGTTTTTATGAAAAATCTATCCAACCTCTGAAGTCAGTTTTACTGGCCACAGGGAAGACTCAGCTCCTGGTATCTTGTAAAACACTTGGAATGCAGTTATACCCTATTTGTAGTTTGAAGTACAGTAAAAAGGAAAACTGATTTTTTTGGTCATTGCATGTATTCCTTACTAGGTAGGTTTTAATTGATTGAGAGGTGAGCTACTTTAGAGATTTTTTTTCTATCTTTATTTAGTATTCCTTAGATGATCTATAAATACAAGCAAAGACTGGTGTCTGTTCTCATAATGCATTAGGTTATTGTACCTAATTTTTAGTCTAAAACTCAAAGATGTAGCAGGAAGAGAACAATGTAACAACAGTATGGAAGGAACTGCAAAGTACTTAAAAATTCACTGCCAGAGAATACCTGGTTATGGTTGTGTGATTTTTAAAAAATTGTAATATTTTTGTTCAGAGATAGAGTGGGAGTCCTGAAACTTATTATATAAGCTTCTAAGTTTGACACATTTCAGTGGCTTTAATAGTTAAGATTGAGCTGCTTTTAGTAATTACAGATATGGCTGTTCGGTATGGTTTATCAGCCCAAACTGTTCATCAGGCTTAGTCTTGGGAATAAAATATGTCAAAATTACTCAAGACAGCTCAGTAGCAGAGTGGAAGGTCCAGCAGTTGCCATTAAAATGTTATGGATGTGGTTGCAAATGACAAGGGGACAACCTTGCACAAAGAAATCCAGACAGTACAGGAAAAGCTTTCCCAAAAGACTGTAATTATTTTGACAGAAGATATTACGTGCCAGATTTAAATGGCCAACTCTCAAATTGTTATAACCAGTGTCGGAAGAGATTTTACAGTTCTTGGACAGTGGCACTTCTCATGGTAGGGGTGACAAGTGATGTGAGCCTCTGAGTCAGAATGCAGGATTGCACATGAGAGACTTTCTGGTTATTTGCTTTTTACGCTTGCAGCTTGATCCAAAAGCTTTTCAGTATCTTGCTGGAAATATTTAATGTTTTGCTAAGCTGTAGCAGAAATCACGAATTCCAGTGAGCCAGATTCTGCAGCTTTGCAAATTTATTCCAGTGTATGTAATAATTTATTTTACTTTTAAGATAGTGCAAAAGCCATTTTAGTTTTGTCTTTGCTTTTATTTTTTTCCCCTTTACTCTCTCTCCTTCTTTTAGAAAGGAGTTGAAGGAATGTCAAAAGAAAATGGATTTTTTTTTTCGTGGTCTGTTTCCTTATGAGATAAGTTTTCCCATGAGATGTCATCAGGTGAACTACTTCAGGGTTTTTTTTTCTCTATCCTTTACTGGTATTTAGATGTTCTAGTGTTTACTAATATTTAAATGATCCTTTTAGAAAGGAGGAGATTGAGAGAGATTTTCTCTAAAAAAATTGTATTGAAATGCCTTTTCTTTAAAAAATCTCTACTAGGACTTTAAAATTATTGCTTATTCTTTTATGGAACTCTTCTAGAAACTAAGGTGATGCACCTTCTCTTTGAAAAGCACAATTTTTTACTCTCTCTACCAACTAAGAATTCCCACGTGGGAATGTGTGCTTGAATTATGCAATATTCTGAAGGCAAAGCAGTTTATTCTGAATATGTGAAAATAAATAAGAACTCACTAACTAGTTTCTTCCATTTCATCTTTTCATTTTTCTGTTTCTCTCTTATGGGGCAGCATTTGATGTTTTCATTTTTTCTGCTTGCTATGACATCAAGTCTCTCTAAGATAAGTGGGTGGAGCTGAGCCTGCCTGGAGAGGAGGTTATGAAGGCTGTAGTGGCAACAAGTGAGAAAGCCCAAAATGGGACCAGCCCCCCTGGCCTTAGAGGCATCTGAAGGACTTATATTGAGGCTGGGTAGACTTCTCTGCAGCTCAGAATATTAATAAGATTAGGAAAATCAATTCTAGAATTAAAGATGTGCCAACATGGACAGTAGGCTGGGAAGAATTGTTTATACTTCATTTTTATTGTGTTCTGTTATAGTTTTCCTTTTTGCCTTTTCTGTTTAAAATGACCACTCTTTTAGTTTAATTGCAATGAAACTTGTCTTTTTGGAGTTTAAAGTCCTACTAGTGTTCTTTTGGAGCTTGCTACAGGTTTAAACTTCTGCAGATGCCCTGCAAAGCCCTGAGTACCTCAGAGTTACTGTTTTTAGTGACTGTGGAAATCGTTGTGCTTTTCTCAAGTTCTGCATATTCTTTTCTTCTGCATGGCTTTTCTAGACTGCATGAATAGCAGTGGCATTGTAACTGACTCTGCAGTGTTTTATTGCTCATCTAGGGAAGCTCCAAGCTCTGCATCCCTGCTCCAGACAACTCTTGGTAGTTTTTTTTTTCCTGACGTTGGAAAAATAAACCTTTGTGATCAATTGTCAAAGGTCACCTTCAGTGTGACTTTTTTAAAAGGTCCAGAAGTATGATTGGTTGACACAATATTTGGATTCAATTGTTTTGCTTTCAGTTAATTTTGTGAACACTACAGCAATGTGATAGAATTTTCCTGTATCTCTGAATATTCCAGAAATATAGGCTCATCCTGTGAGATTGTGCTCATTCTGCCTGTGAAATGTTGAGCCAAATGTTTTCCAAGAACAGTATTCTCTGCAAAAACATTTACTCACTGTAAACAGAACAGGCTCTGCAGCTGTTCACCATGAGCCCATTCCAGAAAACAGCAATTTTTGCTCTGAGGGCAGAATTTCTTTGCATTGTGGGGAAATATCCCTGGGTCAGTCCAGTAGAATTTTAAGCAGAAGCTCTGCTCAAGAGAGTTAATTCAGACAGTCCAGCTAACCTGGCTCCACTGTCTGCTGAACTTGTCTCTGATCCTACGTGGTTTCCTCCATGGCTGTCTTCAAGCCTGATTCACTTCTGCTGGAACTTTGCTATACTTGGAGAAAAGAGGGATGACCAGGTAGGTTTGTATTCTATTTGACTCTAGGGTTTGTGTTTCTGTTCCTCAGGGAAAAGGAAAAAGTTCTGTGTTGCTTTTGAACATACAAACCAAATACTTATTCATAATGAGTTTTCACCCAAAGTAAAATCTTCACTCTTTATTTGTTGTTTGTGTTTCTTGTCTCACTGGGGATGTTTCTGTGGGAGGATTTGAGGCGTGTTTTCTCAGCTGATGGGAATGGCTGCAAAATATGTTTTACGGCTCTCCTGAGGGCATTTTCACTGCAGAGTGAAGGTTTGAATCTGAATGAAGATTTATTGTTTTGAGGTTCTGAACAGGCATGTCCAGAGGACTCTGCTTTACGTGGATCATTGATTCTACTGTCCTCTACTTTCCTCATTGGCAGCAGAGAAAACTCCCATTTTCAGCAAGGTACAGCAGATTCAACAGCTGTAACATTTTCTTCCTTCGAGTTTTCTCCAGGAAAACTCAATATTTGGGTGTTTATTAAGTACACTCTAAGCACACCCTTCCACATGGAGAACTCCTTCCTTTCCTGTACCACCCTAAGTATTTTGCTACATATTTGTGTTGTAATTCCTTTAATGAAAGTATTGTCTTTTAATTAGTATAAATAGTAGTACTTATTTATTAGATCAATGTGCAGAGCTAGGTATATGAGGAGAGAGAAAATTATTTAAAAATATTAAATATTAGCTTCATATTTTTTCTGTCTAGAATTCCTAACTTTAAGCCAAGAGTATTCAATTGGAAAATAAAATTTTCCATTTATATGACTAAGCAGCAAATCACAAGCACAGAGTGATCTCTTCTCAAATGGCTCATAAACTGCAATTAGTTACCAGGAAATAATTCATGGTACTATTAAATAATGAGAAATACATAAATTCCAAGTTTTATATTTAGTTTTAAAGTAGTGGAAGTTAAGGAGATGAAGTTTTCTAGAGAAGTATTCATAGTGCACTGCTAGCCTAATTCAGGGCTCCAAAGGAGCCTCTGAAGAGAATGACGAGTCACTAGAGGCTGTTGATATGTAATGTCAATTTTTGCTGCAATTTAAAAAGCTCTGGATTTTTGAGCCATGATTTCCACTCCCCTGCAATGTTTCAAGTCATGAAAAATAGTGTTTTTAGGAAAAGCAATCTCCCACCTACAGAGCAGGACCGATTTTGAGTAATAGTTAAATCTCTGTAAGCTGCATATCAGCATTAATCTTGAGCAGTATTGCTAAGGCTGCTGTCAGACTGCTTTTTGTTAATTGACATGCTACTTGTATTACAGAGATTTTTTTTTTAACTAGAAAAGTGGTTATTGCTGGCAGAAATCTCTGGATTATTTGGGATTCTGTTCTCATTAGTTCTGGGCGTGACAAGAGCAATAGATGCATCTTTATGCCAAATCAGCAGAATTTTAATGGTTTCCCTGGGCTGGAGACCTAATGCAGTGTTTTAAAATTATCTTTAAGTTACTTTGATTTTTTTCCCACAAACATTATGGGAAGCTTCTACTAGATTATCAGTACAATTTATTTTCTGTGGCAAGTAAAAAGAACATCTTACATTTCACATCATGATCAGTGGCATTAAGGCTTGTACTGACTTCACTAGATCCATCTCATTTCTGTTAATCTCTGGCTGGTGTATTTGAAGCTGCATAAAGAGAAGCCATAGAGTTGTTCTGAATCTAAAATAATGCATAAATAATTAGTCTCCTAGAATTCCCTGTCTGGAAGAAGTAAAGTATAAACTCCATTATTTATTACAGCATTTTCTGGTTGTAGTCTGCAAGTAGTAACTATTGAAAAAGATTACAGAGGAAAATAGATGTTTCAAATAACAATAATTGATAAAATGATTGTATAGAACAGTACTTGAAACATTTCCAAAGATGCAAAGATTTTGTTGTGAAGCATAAATTCTTATTTTTACTATTCATCAATTTTTAGAGAGGAATGGTTTTATCCTAGAGTATTGATGGAATATTTTCATTCGTTCTCTGAGGAAAGATTGATTTTATAGAAATTTGGCTGAGTATATTATGTTCTGGTAGTCTGGATATACTTTTTCTGAGGTCTTTGCCCTAGAGGAGAGAGCACTGTGTGTGTGGTTAATCAAGGAAGACACTCAAAATAACGTTTTCTGTGTGGCTTTAATAACCACTTGTATGAATTCACTCATACTACTATAATATTTTTTGAATAGTAGTGTTAAGTCTATTACAAATCACATAATAAAATTATACCTGTTATGTATTAGATTAAAATATTTATATTTTATATTTCATTGCAATGATTATTTACAATTATATATTAATTATTAATAATAAGTGCAAAAATTGGCATGATGGTAAGATTATACCATAGCTACCAGTACAAAGAAGTCCTGAAATGGGCTGGGCAATTGGTTTCAGAAGCTGTGAAATGTTATTGTAGCAGATTTTTACATTAAAATGAACTGGGAGAGAAGAGAAATGTAGCATCCAAATTCATAGCAAGGACAGGTGCAGGAGTCTTCAGCTGAAGATGAGTAAATTCGCTGACTCCTAAAACAATAAATCAAAGTATCAACTAAAGTTGAATCTTGTTTTTGTGTAAAAGTGTCCTTTTACAGGAGGATTCCACCTTTTCACAGGAAAGGTGAAGATGAATTGGAAATTAATTGTAACATTCCAGGGTGAGACAGAAAGTGGAATATAGACAGGCCACATTTTTAAGGTGTGTGTGTGTGTATAAGATGGGGAAGGAAAGAGGAGGACCCAATGTCTAAGGGATCTGAAAAGAAAATAGCAGGTGGTACAAATAAGCATGTTCTCAGTTCCTGCTGATGCTTGTTATGTCAATTGGATGTCCCTGTGACTTTCTAACTGCATCCCAGCAGATTCTCATCATGTTAGCACAGCTGAATGACTATATTAAGTGCAAGGTGAGAGAAGGAATTGAGCTAAAAGGGGTGAAAACAAGAATGTCCCTTGCAGCTTATGGAGAATCTATCTACAGAGAGCTATTTGCAATTCTTTTATCCCTTTTTAATGAGCTTTTATGAAAATTCTTGATAAGAAAAATGAGGGAAATTCTTGTTTAGACGTGTTTTGCTTTTGGCTGATATTTTCCACTTGGCCAGCCAGCTTTTCTGCTGAGATCTCTCTGAGAGTTGCTCAAGTTGTTGGCACTTGTGGCTCTGTAAGGTGTAAGGCTGGCTTTAGATTTTCTGTTTTCTTCTGGCAAATAAATATATGCTGGCAGAAGTGCTGCACGTTGGCCTTCTCTTCTGAGAGGCAGTGATGGTGACAGATTGCCATTAATCACACACACTTGTAAACATTTCATCGAAAAGGAACTGGAAGCATAGAGCAATTGTCCCTACTAATTTACCCCTTAAAATTATTTTTCATTGTAGGCAAGTTAGCTTGAAAATACTTCCATTCTTCATTTGAGTAGAAGTGATGCATTTCTACTTTAGGACTCCCATTGTGACCAAACTCCTTTGCAGTCAGTCTATATCTTTGCTTTTTCATTTGTTTCTTAGTGTTTTGTGTAAAATCTGAATATTCCCTGGATGCTGCACAAAGAGTGAAATCTGCTTTGTACAGTGGTTTGTGCCCTGCACTTGCACTTATTAAAGTGAGTTTGAGTTGTCATATTCCAAACTTGTTGTCTTTCTATTTCATGGAATGAGGGTGGAATTTTCCTGTGACAGAGTGGCTGTGGTGAACTGGGCTCTTTGGAGGTGTTTTCATGCTGAGGAACCAGATGGGTGGGCACCAGAGTAGAATATATCTCTTTGTCTAAAATAACATGGGTAGAAGATTATTTCTTGTTAGTTGAATTAGTGACGTCAGTGAGATTTTTCTATAAAGTGTAACTGTCCTTTGCATGATTTCACGTCCTTATAACCAATTATTCTGAATTTAAGAGCAATCTAATTGTTCTTGGCTTAGAATGTCAGAGATTTAATGTTGAAATGAATATTTTTGCAGATAGTGAGACTTCCTGGAATCCAGTTTTTGCAAAAACTCAAGATCAGTAATTTATGTTAGCAGATTACCTGGGTATTTCCTGCAAATTGACTTTTATTGAATACCACATGAGGATTACAAGGTAAACAATTTTCCCAACTCCTTTCTTCAAAACAGAGGCCAGTTCCTGTTTCCCCTGCCCCAACCCCCTTTTCAATACCCAAAGCTGGTGTGGACTATTTATAACTTTGCTTAGTATTATTCAATGAATACCAGTTCGGAAAACGTGTGGGGTGAGAAGGGTTCCTTTTATTTCTCTTTGAATTTATATGGAATAATTCTTTTTTTCTTTCAGACCCAAATTTTTCTGTGTTTACTTTGTATCTAACTCTTAGCAAGATTTTTAGCATTATATATGATTATATAATTAAATAAGGGTATTTTCCCAAAAAGGATGATTTTCAGGACAGACGAAAAAAAAGCAAAATAAAACTAAAATGAAAATGTCTTCAATGAAACAATCTTTGAGATAGAGGGTGAGATCTTGGAAATGCTCCAAGAGAGAACCTGATCAGGAGTGAATGCATGGTAGATAGTGAACTCTTCCCATGAGGCAGCCTAGGAAATGGGGAATTTCAGAGCAGTGCAGTGCATCTGTAACAATAGTGTTTGTTTTTTAAGGGTGCTACTACAAGAATGGTTGCTTTTTTCCCCTGAGAAGTCATTGTAATTGCTTAATGAGCCTGATAGAGGTTTTCCACACATGCTGTGTTTCTAAAGTGCACCCATGAGAATTAAGAGCTGTTCATCTGTTGCCAATGATCCTCAGGGTCACCTTCAGGCAGTGCATGTGTAAGGCAGGATAGAAACCCTACAATTCAGAAAGAAAAACAAAGCCCCTTATAATAATCTACTTTAAATTGTTCAGATGTTATAGGAACACTTCTAGAATGTTCCCATAACGTTCTAAATGTTAATAAACTATGACTAAAATGACTCCATAAAGGTCACATAGTAGGATTCTAATAAAAATTATTTCTTAGAAGAATTTTCTCTAATCCTTCAGCGTGAAAAAGAATTTGTTCATCCAGGATCTGGAATACTTCCTGTTCTTTGCCAGCCCCACTCACACTGGAAGACATTTGTGCAGAGTGAATGGGAACCCATGTGTTACTGCAGAATACTGTGCAAAACCTTTGGTGGTGGTTTCAGACCACCTTAATTTTATTGGTGATCAGTTGCTATGATGTTAACTTTATTTGACATGCTGTGCACTGTTGCCTTAGCTGTGCTGTGGAAGTATTCCATGCAGAGGGCTTACAGTAAATTTTAAATATATTTTTTTCTTGTTATTTCTGGATTTTTTAAAGCTAGAAATAGTATGAAAATTTGTGTTTCTTGGCATGTCAAAAACTTTGTGTCAGACCAAACACAAAATATAAAATAGAAAGAGATATTTGAATGGACATTTGTATCCTTTAATTCCTAAGGCAATCTGCTCAGGGTGAAAGCATCAGAAACAAGAAGGTCATTTTAAATGAAGACATTCTGTTTCTGCAAGCACTAGGAGTATTTTTTTATAGCTCTTGAAAGTCAAGAGCCCCTGTGAAGTGGTTTACTTTGGGAATTCAATTGAAATCCAACCTCCAGGGAAAACCTAAGGCTCATAAGGTGACAAGAAGTAAGTGAAACCAACTCCTGATCATCCACATGCAGAACAGAATGCATTTTTCTTACTTTTAACAAGGTGGCATATTACAATTCTTCCCTATGGGTGGTGAGAAGAGCTGAAAATTAACTTAGACTTGGGTGCAGGTCTGTAAATTCTGGTGACGCCAGTTGCATTTTGAATGTAGTCTATAAATTTTCTTACTCCATTTCCTGTTGCTCCCTGAACACTGCTGGGCCTTTGATTGTTAAGGGGTTATTTGCTGGTGGAAAAAAAATTAAATGACAGGAAATTACTTACAGTGATTCAGGCACTATCCACTGGCCTTTTATTTTAGAGTTTCTAGGTGCTAAAAAAGGTTTTGTTTTTAAAAGCTATGCTTTCTAATTCTAGAATATTAGATATAGAATATAATCTTGCAAGTTACATCACAAAATGAGTTTTGATAGTATATATGTATATTCTTTGTATTTCTATTTTATCTTTCCTTTTTCTTTCAGTGATTTCTGCTTGTCTTCACATACTGAGCTTGTAAAATTTCAGTGTGTTATCTTTCTTTGCTTTTGTTTCTAGACTTGAAAAAAGGCTACTTGCCCAGTTACTACTTGCCCAGATGTTGCTAATTAGAAATTCTGATTTTCATGTGACAAGGGAGAAACTATAAATCAGAGCAGGAAGACAGACTTGCTGTAGGAGAAGGTATTGCCAGGTCCATCACCAAACCTGGTCTGGTTTGGGGTGTCCCCTAAAACCAGGGATGTGTTCAGTAGATTTGGGATAGAATTGGGATGTGCCCTGAAAGGGGGTAAACCCTTTTGGGGAGGAGCTGCCTGTGGGGAGATGGTGAGCAGCTGGGGGAGAGGCAGCTGCCCACTCTGTACCTCATGGGCTCTGCTGAGCCAGGGAGGATTTCCCCACTCCTGTTTCCCATGAGGGAGTGGGGAGTTCTAGGAGATGAAGGAATTGGGATTTTGGTAGGAGTCATCCTCTACTGGGGTAATCTGGTGAGAGTGAACTCTTTGTCCTCAGAGAGAGGGAAGGTGACACAAAACAAAATGAATGCCATACCCACGAAGAGCTTTGTGTTTCTGTGCAAATCAATAGTTTACTGATGGAATTATTTAGAGAGCTACATTTTCCAACTTGTGTCCTAGTTTGTGACATAAAATACCATAAGCCCTTGTGAAGTGGGGGATAGCAGGAACAGAAGTTTCCTCAGACTCATCACAGTAACCTTTTTAGTCTAAGTTTTAATCTAAAAATAAATCTGGCAAATATAGTAATAAATCTTAATTTGATTATAATGTTTAAATGTTGTACTTAATCTGGGACAAGTATTTACAAAATATTACTCTGTTATTAAATTTGTTTTGCTACCTGTTCATTGAATCAACAATTATGTTGAAATTTCTTGCAAACATTGGAAAATGTGGCATTATAACCTAAAAAGGATCATGTAGTTTTGTAAGCTGAAACAGCTAACTGTAGAAATTTAACTGCCAGGCTAATTTCAGAGAGTGTGCTATTTTATTAATTTCAGTGGAAAGCTAAAGCTGCCACTTCAGTCTATGTTTATTAGTAAACAATAAATATTAATAAAATAAATTGAGTATATCAGCACTTTTCAGCTCTCCCTGAAAGATGTATAATGTAGATTCTGTCCTCTCAACCTGTCTCATCTGAATTCTTGCTGTGAGGGTCTTAATTGGATTTCTTTATTACAGTTTGTGCTGGGCTCATGTCAGCTTTGTGCTGCATCCTGGCTCTAGTTTCCATCAGCCAAGGGAAGAAGTGAAAGGATGCTGAATGAATGAAGCTTTGAAGGTTATTTGTTGGTACAAAATCAGCCTTCTGTGCTTGTGATTCAAATTATCATCCCATAGCTTCTAACTGATCTTTAATTTTAAAAAAGTTATTTTTTTTCCCTGGAAATCTGCCGTGGCTTCTGGGATTGAAAACTGTAAATTATCTTCTATTCCTGCTGCTTCTAAGATGGTCCCTCTTATTGACATCACTCTGGCTTGTAACTGGAATAGCAATTCTAATTCCTCCATGAGGTTCTGGTTGCATTGGCTGTGCTGTTTGGTTAGTAGCAATCTGTCAGGATGAGAGAGTAATACAGAAAACCAACCAAATCCCAGTACAACAATGATGGGAAATTTAGCTGCACTGATTTGGTTGCTTTTTTGATTTTGTACGTGGCAACTCTAAAAAATGCTTTGCCATTGAGCTCTGCCTGTGTGAGCAGTCCTGCCTGGGCTGGGTCTGTGCAGCGAGGCAGGCACCCTGGGGGCTCTGCAGAGTGCATCTGCATGATCCTAGTCAGTAGTGGGGCTGTCAGGAGTCTGACAAGATGCAGATGTGTTATCTTGCAGGCATTAACACCACATGAATGACAGGTTGCAGTGTGATGTCATTCTTTAAGGAGATTGTGCTTCTCAGATTAGCGAGCGCTCGGGGCCTCAGCAAGCCCCCCATGCTGAAAGATGAAGAATGTGCTGGATGAATTCTTGTTTTCATTCATTACTTTCACAAAATAATTCCTTCTGCAAGGCCAGGATACTCAACAGCTGAATCCACACTTAAACTGTGAATGTGTTTGGGTTCTGGAATAGTTAAAGCCCAGTGCAGACTTCATCTGGTACATAAAGTTCTAACTAGTCAGATCAATGCATTTTCACTTTTGAGATGTATAATGTGCTGCTTAAATTGATGTTGTATTTTCACTTGTCAGAAATCTTTTGCTTCAACTATCTTGATTTTGTTATGACAAATCAATCTTAGGAGTAGAAATGATGAACTTGTCTGGTAGGTCTCAAATAAATAAGCATTAAGTATAAATATTGTGTATTCCTAAATAAAAGAAGATAGGTGTTTATATTTCAGTCACGTTGCTTTACATTCTTTATATTATACTGCTGTAGTTTTATTTCAGTTATACATTATGCCAGTTAAATGTGTTTCTTATTTTTGTATGTAAGTTTAGTCTGTCAACAAAATCATAGGAGAATGAATGATGGCTTTAAACATATCTGTGCTTGGTTTTGTTTCTGTCATCTTTTAGCTTCCTTTCCGCAAACTTTGGACTGCTTATGGTAGTGCTCTCTAGAGGCAGAATTACTTTTTAACATCCAGTTTTAGAAGTGAGCTATGTTTTTATTGCTCTGAGCTGCCAGAGAAGCACAATTCCCCTAGAGGCTGTTCCAAACAACTGTAAGAAAAGAGACAGAAATATTTCAGGAAACAGATAATCCCTGACAAATATATACAGCTGTCTAATAGAGCAACCTCCTCAGACCCATCCATGTCACAGGATTTTTTTGGTCTCTCTAATCTTCTTACTTTAACAGAATCCAGTTTTGTATTCCATTAGTATGCATGTGTATGTTCTAATAGTCTATAAAAATGCTGCATGACCTACTTACTGAGAACCTGGTTTTACATCCCATTAGTGGGCATGTATTTTCACAGTAACAGACTTTTAAAAACACTGTGTGACCCATTTATTCTGCTTCATCGGTAACTCCTGATGCAGTGTGTTTGTACATCTCCTTCCCCATTGTTTAGGAAAATGACAAAACCTTCCAGTGCTGATTGAGAGCTCTGTGCTGTTTGAGCTGCTTCAACACTAATATGCTGCTTGAAAGCATTTGTAATATAAGAAAATGGGATGTAGATGAAGCAACCTGTACTTAGAGAAGGATTAATATTGCAATGTATCCTGACCTATTTTTAAAGGAGTGCTCATATTACTGATTTATGATTCCCTGTTGAGCTCACTCATGCTTTGCTTGATTTTTTTCTCTGAGATTTACGCAGGATGTTGAGCAAAAGGGAATTCCTATAAAGGAAGAAAGCATCCATTGTTTTTTTAATCCTAAGTGTAAGTCCTAAATATTATGAAGGACCACTTTCTTTTTGTTTGTAACCTGCCATCTGCCTGTCATTTGATATGCTTTATTTTCCATGATACCCTTGACTTTTATAGATTTCTATCAAAATTGTTTCTTAATCATGGCTGAAGAGCTTTTGAGTCTAATACAAAACCATTTAGTATCTTTGCTCGTTTTTGTCAGCCTGCTCTGTACTTTCTATTTTCTATTCTATTCTTTTGAGGGCAGGGAGACCCAAAGTTGATGGTGTTTAAGATGTTTTGCCATGAAATGCATAATGGTCTTTGTTTCTTTCTTAACACTGCCTAAGACTAAATTTACTTTTTTTTGACTGCCATTGCATAGTAATCTGATGGCTTCATGAAATTAGCTATTATAGCCCCAGGTCTGAAATCCATCTGAGTTTATCACATATATAAGTGACCAATTTCCTATTTGTATGATGGAATGTCATTTGACTGTAGCCTGATCTGCCATGGTGAGTGCTTTGTTGGATCTCTTCTCTTGCTCCATGCGTTTTCAAGTAGGTAGAGTCTGGTGGTACAGTGCCATCCTTGGAGTGTCCCCGGTGTGCGATGGATTTAGATGATCTCTGCAGAGGTCCATCTGCTTTCAGACATGCCCTGGAGTGTTTTACATCCTGAATCAGAAGCATATGGTGGTGGTTTTGTAATATTCCTCTCTTTGTGTGCCCATACTGGTGAGGAGATTATGCATTGGATGAGGTAGGGGACTTGACTGCTTTAGGTTAACCCTTGGAGTTCTCATCTGTCTGTGGGATATGGGTATCCTAGCAGGAGCTGAGCTCCTTACATCCATTGTGTGTCTGGTCCTGAACTGATTTACTCATTGTCCTTTTCTACATGCACTCAACAGTAGCTGGTTTGCAGCCACAGCACTACTCAGATGACTCCCAGAATTCAAAGAGAAATGGAGATATTCTAGTGCCAGGAAGAAATGTGTATAGCACAGGAGAGGAAGACAGAATGATCTAGGTCAAAGGATTTATAAGAACATGTGAACACTAGTGCGAGAGGGGATTGTAGCCTTCTGGGAGTATTGAAGTGTCTTTGGTGTGAAGTTAATCCACGGAACTAATTGTATTTAATTTGGGGGTTTCACATTGTAGTTCTCAGGCTGAAGTAATTGCATGGAGGAATTGCATAAAAGCCTATGAACAGGTTACTTTATTGTACCTCATCCACATGTAAATACTTTCCCTCCTATTATAGTAAAAGGGCTTATTTACTTTAAACATTACCTAGGTTCATTAATTACAGTATTGGAATTTTTAGTGTAATGGGAAAAGTTGTTCTATCAGCAGAATGGCATTAGAAGATGAATATTGTAGCTAACTCCTGATGCATACATAGTTAATACATTTGATCTGCTGTTAATCACCTCACACTAGGAGGGAATGGTACCATAATAAATAGTTTTTCTGCCAACAATATGTGGCCCACAAAGCTAATATTTAGAAGACATTTTGTCTTGACTTTTCAATTTAGGAACTCAAAGTGTGTAGAACTCAGTAATTGGTTTAATTTGGAAGTTTTACATTAAAGTCTTGAAAAAGTATATTTACTGAGCATCAATAAAAAGGATGGGAAAATGCTTAGGAACTGCTGCTTTCTGAACTCTTTTAGTCTGGCAAGCACTCTCTTGTTACCTATAAATCATTCAAAGTACTGAACATGATATGACATAAATAAAGGGATGTGTGACCTGGAAGGATGCAAGATCAGTTTTCAGTTTCACAAGGCACATGAGGTGAGGTAATTGATCCATTTGACATGTAGCAACATGAAAAAATACATTTGGTTCCCTTAAACAATTACATGGATGTGATGTTATTAGTTTTAGCTTCCAAGTGCTTGCAAATGCTTCTGCTCTGAGTTTAGTCTTGGGAGACAGCTGCTCTTTTATACAAGGAGAATAAATTAAAAATGGGAGTAAGCTCTTTACTTGTCACATAGAAACATGACAGCTCAGGGACTGCTATTTGATTATTCCACAGAAATACAAACAAGTGTATAAGGTGAAATGTCAATTGAGATGGTTTTACTTTTAACCTTTATTACCTGTATTTAAGCTCCATCACTTCAGCTGGAGAACTTAAAGTACCTCTATTCTTGAATGGTCTATTGCTTTCATTTGCTAATTGCTAATAAATTTTAATATTATGTTTATTACATTTATCTTTTATTTCCAGAACTGGTTCCTTCTCTGATGTGAAGCTTTACAAGAAGATATAATTTTACATAATATTAGCTGCTGAGTAATTATAGTTCATGATGTCTAGGACTAAACAGTCAATCTGTTGCAGAAAATGTGATTACAGAATGTTTTAAAGCTGTGGAGGCTCTATAAAGCATCTAGACATCAACACTACTTATTGGCAAAATGACCTGTTTAGTTTAAGAATTAATGAGAGTAGGTTTCAGCAGAGAGGTTGATCAAGGTCTCAGTATTTCACTTGGTTCATTAATATTTTTGAATTTTTATTTGCTACTTTTAATGATCCAAATTGTGCATTACTTAAGCCTGTCTATTGTTACCAAAAATTAGTTACTGCTTTCATAATATAAATCAAGGAATAACATCCTATTTTATTTTAAAAGAAATCTTGACTTTTAAAGATTTCTAAGAGAAATATTTTTATAAAGGACAAATGAAAATCTCAATTCTTGCCATTTCTATTGGTGATCAAAGCAATGAGTACCTGTCTGTCTCCTGGGATTATGTCTTTTGAATAAGATATAACAAAAATTAATTTGCATTGCACAGACATAATTTGCAATTGTAGGAAAAGCCTGCTACACTGGTTGATCAAAAGAGATTATTGTAGTGAGAGTGCCTGGCAGAGGAGACAATTCTGGAACAAATGATACTGAAAGGAGGTTTGTAAATGAGTCAACTTTATTTAAGGCTAGAGTTAAAGGACAAAACAAAGGCATGCTTATCCATATTTCTTGTTCATAATGCTTTCTTTGTTGTAAGTTGTTCAATATCTAATAAGAAATAACAAGTCTTTCCATGTTCTGCACCTCCCCCTCACAGTGGTATGTTTTTCAGTTTGCTCTATTGATCTTTCCAAGAAGATGGATCTACTGTACTACTATCAGGGAATGGGGAGTTATTAATCTCGTTTAGCAAACCCCCTTGATATTGTAGCAGTTGTCAGAGTGGTGGGGTCACTGAAGTTATTTGTTTAAAGTTTATTTTATTTCTAATCTTGATTGAAGGTGATTCTATATAACACTGCAGCATAAATAAATTAAAATTGCATGATATCAGGTTGCAATTTCAACTCATGAAAAGCTGGACGATTTTGGACAACTTTAAGCACCTGAATACGTGAACCAAAAATTAACTGCCACTTCTCAATTGCACTAAAATATGCAGAGTGGCTTTTATTTGTATTTCATTCCAAAAAGCAAAGCAAATGAGATTTAAAAAACATATGAAATAACTGAAATATTCCACTTTATTTATTATAGCAGATCTTGAGCACCTCTGGCTAGCCAAGAAGTTTTAAGAAGAGGAAAGGCAATCTGAAATTTTATTAATTATGCAAGTTCTACAGGAAGCAGATCTTAAGAATGTAAAGAATGGGAACCCTAAATTTTTTGGAATAAGAATTCAAAGGGTATGCCTGTGGTAGAGTTTTAATTTGGATGGGTTATACTTTTGAAATGAATCTCTTGATCATTCCAAACTGCAATTCTTTGCTGTACCTCATGAAATGGAACATGAAACTTTCATAATTTTTTATGGTGTTCTATGGGACTAAACTACTGTTGTGGCTTAACCCCAGCCAGCAGCTAAGCCCCAGAGAGCTGATCACTCACTCCCCCACCAGTGGGATTGGGAGAGAGAACTCTAGAGTGAAGGTTAGAAAATTCATGGGTTCAGATAAAGGAATGGGAATGGAACAGTTTAGTAGGGAGTGGCAAAGCTGTGCACGCAAGCAAAGCAAAACAGGGAGTTAATTCCCTGCTTTTCAGTGGTGGGCAGGTGCTCAGCCTTCCCAAGGAGGGCAGGGCTCTGCCACCTGCAGTGGTGACTTGGGAAGACAAGTGGCATTGCTCCAAATGTCCACCCCATCCGTCGTCCTCCGTCTGTCCTTTCTTCTTCTGTCCTTCTTCCCCCCACTTTATATACTGGGGGATGATGTCACCTGGTCTGGAACCATCCTAGTGCTCAGTGGGGGTCACCTGTCCTGGCTGTGTCTCCTCACAGCCTCCTGTGCCCCCTCACCAGCATGGCCCTGTGAAAAGCAGAAAGGACCTTGGCTCTGAGTAAGCCCTGCTGAGCAATAATAAAAACTTCTCTGTGTTATCAGCCCCACACCAGCTACTGTGAAGAAAGTTAACTATTTTCCAGTCAAAACCAGCACAACTGCTAGGAAGTTCTGTGTTTTGGGGATGTTGGGACCTTAGTAGGTTTGGGTTTGCTCTGCAAATCAGCTGCTCTCAGTCCTCGCTGCTTGGTCATGTAGGCATAGCCAAAGTTGGGGCTGAAGCTTCCTCAAATCTGATATCAAACTGAGATAATGGTACACCATGAACACTTTGCCATCCAGAAATGCTCTTCCACAGAGGAACTTGTATTAATGCAGAACATTTTTAAGATAACATACTTCACAGGAGTAGGAGTAGATACCTATTGTCAGTTGTGAGATTTTATGAGGAAAGAGAAGGGTGTTTGACAATTGTGAGAAGGAACAATCTTTGGGCTCCTTTGTGCTTTTCATGTAGCACATATCTATCATACGTGGCTCTCAGCAGCTCCATTGGAAGCCACCTGAGATGCTACAATTTCTTTCTTGCATTATAGTCTACAGAGTTTTGCTTAATATATGAGATCCCTCCTGTCATCCAATGTGGTTCAGAGTTAGTAGGATTCACTTTTCTCTGGTAGTAGAGCTTGGTGTAAACATCTGTAAATATTTAAAACCTGACATTCATCCCTGATGGACAAAGGACAATGCAGCCAAGGACAGGAGGTAAGGATTAGACTAAATACTAAATAATGCAGCTGGCCCAGACACTGCAGCAAATAACGATTCCCTTCTAGAGGAAGGTGAAGCATAAAAGCTGATGCTATTGAAGCAGGTACTGTTCTGTGATAAAGGTACAAGCAGGTGGTAGGTTCTTTTAGAGAAAAAATTAAGAGCACCACAGAATTTGTACTATTGATTTGTATCATATATTTATGTCATTAACCTAAGTAGCATGAATTTAAATATATCTGTATAAATTACAACTCTTTAATTAAGCTTAGTGACTCTTAGTTCAAAGTTACAGAAGTTTTGTATTTTTAGTTAGGAAGCCAAATAGATATTTTTTTCCTTAAAACAAAGACACTACATAATCTAAAGATTGCTGAGGTGCCTAGAATGAATACTAATGACAAGTTTTGGATTAATGCTTCACTGTATTCAGACTATTAAGTGTTTATATTTGTATGAATGCTCTACTTTCTCTTATGAAGAAATAAATTAATAATTAATTTTTTTCTGAAAAGAATAATTACTGTAAACATCATTTGAGCCACGTTCACTTTTGTTATTTTTTTCTGCATTATGTTTTGTGAGAGAACTTCATACACTTTCCCAGTAATGTCTTGGGCATGGTTAGGAAAATGACATAGAAAAAAATATTACATTAGAATATAAAATTGGTGCAAATGTTTAGTTTTGTTGTATAGCTGAGAAACAATAATTTACCATTTTGATTCATCTCATGTGGGATCACATGATCTCTTCATTTGAAGAAATAATTCTTTGTTTGTGTAACTTCTTAGAATGTCTAACTTTTTGGCCAGTACTGTTAAATTCCTGCCTTTGAGAGAAATCAGATTAGAGAATTTCTGGGAATCTGCCCCTAATTCATCTGGTATTGGTTTAGATTAAGCCACTGTTTCTAGAACTTATTAAAACTCTTATCCTGGAAATGGGGAATTCTCAGTAGTTTCAGATCTTGAAACTGCTTTGATGTGAAGTGGTTCAAGTGTAGATTTTAGCATGGTTTTGCAAACAGGAGCTGTCACTTCTACCACCAACAGTGATAGCCTTTTGGTATCTTTTTTCACTGTTTACTGAAAATACAGAGAGGTGTAAAATATCTTTATTATATCATCTACAACCTCTTCCATCTGTGAGTGCACTGCCACAGTCTCGTTCTCCATCTGTCCCTGTTTCTATCATATGGTTGGTTTAGTAAAACCTATGGTTGTTTTCTTTGGAAGAGTCTCAAACAGAAACTGAGTGAACACAACTGAGTGAAATGTTTAACCATATTGCTGTTATTTTAATGTTCCAAATTTTAGACTAGATTTTACTTGTTTAATTGAGTTTGGATTTTTTTCCAGGGCTCTTAAAATATTTTTTTAAAATAATCTTCAAAAAGACAATGGATCATGCTTTACATGCTTGAATGCTTTGAATCTTAGCCAGCTGGGAATACCAGTTAAGAAGTTTAACAATAATGGCTATCACGTGTTCTACTGCAAAGTATGACAAATAACAGTTTAAGATATAGTAATTGTTTTACTTTAACCTGGTATTTCTGTAGATATGGGATTTTTATTGGGAACTCCAATATAGATGTGTCTAGAAAAACTTCAAACCTCGGGGTCACTTGTTCAGGAGGAATTCTGCTCATTATTCTAATCCATCTCCTCAGCTGGCCTTGTTGTTTTTGTATTTCCACTGAAATAGAGGATCACTGGTAACTGGAGACTCATATAACACTCAAGTGTTAATAAGTTATAAATTAATAAAAGTTTATGGAAGGGAACATGACAATGAATGAATTTAGAAATTCAGATGCTGAGTTTTCTTGACTCTGTGTAGCATTACTGTTTTTAGTGCACAGTTCTAATTGTCTGTGGAATGTCTGGGAAGATAATTTCCCCTGCCTCTCATGTTTTTAAAGCTGTATATGTTGTGGGCTGCTACACCTTCCAGTGCTGTCCTCTTTCTCTGCTAGTTCCATAATACTGCACGATGTTAAACCTTGTTTAACACATGTTGAAAGTCAAAAAACGTTAACATATTCACTGATCACATTTCAGGGATCAATTTAGTCCACAGATCATTTTAGGGTACTAAACAGAACTGCTTTTAATTCTGAAATCCAATTCATAAACTTGTAGATAGAAATACCTTGGATTTTTCCACCTGGACTTGAACTAGAGTTGACTAGAATTGGCATATAATGAAGAAATAGTTTTGTGCTTTTTAAAGTTTTTAGTAGAGACCATTATAATGAGCTATTTTCTATAATCAGGTTAGCAAAATCCAGTAGCTTTGTTCCTGTACTGTATTTCTGCCTCTGTGGTCACTTCTTTCCCCTGTGCCCTGTCCTTGTTAACATAGCTCAGTGGATCACTGTCATCTTCAGTGGATGCCTGCCAAGGTTTCAGCTCAGCTACTGGCTGGTAATCTTGGCTATAAATATTTTCCCCCCCTCTTCAGACAAGCTCATAATAAATGAGGGAAGTTATAACTTCACACAAATCAGAAACTTTAGCATGGATTTTGTGTGTTAGATCTCTAGAAACATAAAATCCCACTTTGAAAAAAACCACACCTGAAGAGCTGCTCCTTGCAAACCCTGTAAAAGTGCCCTCATTCTGCAAGCTGTTGGTGAGTAACTGCTGGTGCTTCTGTGCTCTGGGTGAATGCTTAGAGAGGTTGCCTGTCCATGTGTGGGTTGTGTTTGCAGCAAGTCTAGCACAACAAAGCCTCTGACTTGAGCTGTAGGGGCTGTCTCTGTCAGTGCTGAGGAGCAGGGGTGTGTAGGTGTCAACAGATGGGAGTTGCAGGCAGTCCTGAAGGAGGATTTTTCCTAGCCCACGAGCATATGTTCCGTGCTGGGAGGGCGTGCTGAGCTGCACTGAGCCTTGGTTATGCAAGGCTCACTGGAGTGACAAGGCTTTTGGAGAGGGACTGTGAGAGCAGCAGGAGAGTTCACTCTCTGCCCAGGGTTCTGATTAAATTCAGTTCTTGAGGCAGAGCTGCTCTTTGAGCACTGCCCACTGCTGTTGGCCTTGTTATGGGAGGAGGAGATCATCCAGAGGCAATTTGGTAATTTCTTTGTAAAATCCAGAACTGAGACCCTGCGTAAATAGAACAAGTTACACTGAAATTGTACCTGGACTTGACGTCACTGGTTTCTCTTCCTTTAGGAAACTGACCTGCATGGCCCCAGCCATCTGCCATCATTCAGAAGGGCAGTGTCAGAATAAATGCTGCTGTGGGAAGAAAGGGAAACCAGGGAAAAAACATTTTACAATAATCTCGTGTATGATATTTCATTCTAATGATCTGTCTGGCAAATTTGACAGGCTCTATTTCTATTAAGGAAGAAAACAAAGGAAAATGAACAACTGAATATATGTGTGCTCTAGCAAGCAAATTTCATTTCCTCATTGGCCATAGATATACTATGGCTTGACAACACAGAGAAATACAGCCCTTAAGAGGTAGAGGTATCAGTGAAGGATGAAAACCTGTTCTGATATTTAAAGGGCATGGAAATCTTGCTCTGTGTTTACCTGTACTTGTGCAGCCTAATGATCCTTTCATTAATCCCTGAGCCAGGGACTGGATCAAAAAATTACCGTGGGAAGGAAGAAAGGTATTGCAGGAGAATGGCAGGATAAGTGGATGAAGTGTGTGTGTGTAACCACCCCCCCATCTTTTCTTTTTTCTTCATTTATTTTGAGCAATACTAGTTTATGAATTTTCCCTGTACTTGTCTGCTTATCCAACCTTATGTCACATCCTTGTTTGTGCTAATACAGCAAACTAATTGAGGTTAAAAATAACCTCTATCTGGAGCACATACTTACAGGCACAAAGCCACTGAGAAAAGAGTGAGAGTATCCAAATTTGTCTAGCTCCTCAGGCTAAATTCCAAAGTTTGCAGAAGAATAAAGCTCAGGAAGGAAAGCTTGGGGAGGTTGTAACAGGTCTCTGGAGAGATGAAATAAATGTTCACAGGTGCTGTGAGGGAAGAGTTTTGAGCAGGAACATCCTGTAATTCAATTTTGTGTGAATTGAGAGAAAAATATTAATTCATTAATACTAATACACTGTGGGTTTTTTTTTCTTTTTTAAACATAGCACTGTTCCTTTCACCTAAGCAATCTTCTTGGTGATGATTAGACAGAGCCCCAGAACAGGCAGCCATCAGTAGCAAATATTTTACAATCTGATAAAGAAGTATTTACTGAAGCTGATAGAGGCAATTGCATCTTAGTGATACTTTGGATTGGTTTTTTTATTAATTATAGTCTTGGAAGTGCTATTGTTTGTCTGAATATAAATTATCTTGTTATACAGTCTAGGTGTATGAAGAAATGAAATAATTTTGTGGTAGTTTTCCCAAGTTACATGTATAGCAATAATTAACTCTGCCTCTGCTGTGCTGCTGCAATGAATATTGCTCTGGTTTTCCTTGAGTTTTCAATATCCAGCTTTATGTTGGCTGTATCTAGAGCAGATGTTGTAACATTAAAATAAATAGATTCCATAATCATTAATATGTTAGGTTCTGTTTATCAGAAATATTTAGTTTTATTTTTCCCTCTGCACCCCTAGACAGACTTTGGAGGGGAGTTGGGGTCAAGAGGTTTCAGGATACTGAGATTGCTTCTTCTCTTCCTGTAGATGTTTATGGTGAATTTTGCATTTTTCCCCCCCCACGTCTTTCCAGGAAATATGTGAAGTTTGTCTGCACATTTCATCTTGTGAAATCCCCATTAGTCAGATGAACTGCTCTGTGTTCAAGGGGAGTGAGGGGAAGTTCAAATAAAAGGTATATTTGGGGGAAAAAAGGGAAACTTCTTCTGCTTCTGACATATGTATTCTTCCAGGGTACATACTGTACTTAAATAGTTATATACCACCCTTTTTATATTTCAGCTCTTGTTTATTTATATGGACCTGTTGGGATGCTCCAAAACATGTTTATTTTTATAATATCCAATCAGCATGCTGGAGAAGTAAACCATGCAACTTGGGAATTGCTTATCAGCTGTATAATGAAGATGAATGGCATGCTAAATCTTATCTGATTATGCAAAAGTAGCTTTTTATGATAGCAATGCCTTTGCTTTGCTGTTTGTAGAAAGCTGGGAATCATGCATCTGATTAATCACGTAAAATTAAATTGAAAGAAAGGAGAAGAGGAAAAAGAGTGTTGCTGTGTATTCTGGGTCTTTCCAAGCAGGTGGCATTGCTTCATGCTTAAATTCTTTGTGGACAAACTTCAAGAATATCAAATGATAGCGAAATTCATATCTTGTAGTGAGCCTAATTAAGAATTGGTTCTATTAATGTGACTTCTAGAACAGCTAATATAATCTCTAATGCAAATATTTGCCAGGATTGGTTACATCATAAATTGAATTATATAAAGCACAACCAGTCCTAAACCCCTAGTCTTCGACTTTCCTGTGGGATCTAATTGTAAAGCAAATTTGTTGATGGTATCTTCAATAATAGATTCCTGCATCCAACTGAATCCAGCTTTTATTTCCCTTGACTCAGAGGTTCAGGCCTTGGAACTGTGTCTACCATCTACCACAATTCAGTTGTGGATCTTCTTCTTCCTTTTTTTTTTTTTTTTTCCCTCCCCTGTGTGTCTTCTCTCTTATATAGAGTTGGAAAATGCACAATAAAACTTCTTGCATAAGTTTTGCTCGTCCTTGAGATCTGAAACATTGTAATGAGACATCTCAAAAGGCACAGGATGGCTCATCCTGCTGTGTTCCTGAGCCGTTGTTTCATCAAGGAGAATCATAAACCTTGGAAGATTTGCAGGTGTCTTTTTTTGGGAGATTTTCAGATTGATGCAGTTCAGAAATCCTCCTGCAAAGAATGTTACCACAGCAAACTGGGTCTGTGGAGGATAAGAATTGTTTATGGTCACAGCAGTGACAAATTGTCTGTGCAGTAAATTACTGGAGCTGTTTCTTAGGGCTTAAAAGAGAGAAAAGTATCAGAAAGTAAGGGGGAACTGAGTCAGATAATGTCTTCTGTTCATCCCCAGACCTTCTGTGAAAATTAGGGTGATTACACAGCAATGAATGATAATGAAATCAAATTACGTTTTTGTTCAGCATCATAAAAACCCAAACCTAAGCACTGTTTGTGAGTGCTTTTTCATTGGTGTGCCAGAATATAGCTTGTTTTTGCAGGGATTTTTTTGTTGCAACACAGCAGTATTTTCTGCATATTACTTTTGTCACCAGCACTAGAGCTAATCTCTTCAATGGTGTCCAACTCCATCATCTCTGCATTATTACCTTGTTTATAACTGCACAGTGTTTCTACTTTGCTGCAGAGGAGGGAGCCCTAATTTTCCTGAAATAGTGCCTGCTTGAGGATAGGAAGCTAAGGCAGTGACTGCACATTCAGTTTCTTGTGGTTGATTGAATCTAGAAGCTCTGTGCCACGTTTCAGGGCTGTTCTGAAGTGGTATGGACCTGGTTATGAAAAGATAAGACTAGATTGTATAAACTCAAAATGGATCTGAGTGACTCCTTGAAAATAGGATGCCTACACTTTCTCTCCTCAGTCATACAGTCCCTTCTTATCCCAGCTAGGAACTCCACAATAGCATTCAGAGTGAAGCATTTGCAATGTGAAATCCCAGTCTCAGAATGTGTTTTAACCTCAGGGCTGAAATTCATTCTGTTTTCTCATGGAAATCTTCAGCCACACATAGGGAGACAATCAAGGACAGGCAGCTGAAAAATGTCTTGGAATTGGTTCAGTCAGACAAAAATCCCTGCTTTGAAATCTATAGGAGATCCTTTAACTTTCAGGTACTTTAATGCTTTGAACTCAGGTTTTTATTGTCTTTCAAACAATATTATTGTAGGCAGAATGTGACCTTGGCCCCTGGCAGTAATGGGGGTGCCCCAGTTTACCTGCTGAGAGCCAGGACTGTGAATGTGCTGGTCTTGGCTCAGCCTGAGGAGCTGTTCCCTGGTGAAGGCATTTGCCTCACAGGCTCATGGGGAGTGGAACTGTCAGTGGCACATTCAAAAAGGAGGCAACACCTCTTGAGTCTGTGGGAAGGTAAAGTTCCATTTGCACATGCAGGGTAAGAGTACTTGTACAAAATGCAGTAAACAGGACATGCCTCTGACAGGTTTGCTGACAGGTGGCTGCTGAAGTCCAGGTTGGAAAGTCACCTTTGTCCTTTGCCATCAGTGTGAAGAGGATTTAATTCCCTGTTGCTTTGGACCAATACAGTTATCCATACCAGCACAGAAGAGTACAAAAGAGGTGTAGAAATTTAAGTGATTCTCTTACACCTTTTTTATGCTGCTCTTAGGGTTCAGAATAAGCAAGAATCAGGTCTTGATAAGTGTTGGATGTCTAGAAATAGTCTGACAGTGGGTCCAGCAACCAGGAAGGAAGTTTGTGATGGTAGGGTTGTAGTTTTGTTATAGGGAGTCTGAATGAAAGGGTTGGTTACTTACATGACCCCAAGCTCTGTGCCAGATGCTGATCCTCCTTTTTGGATCTTTTTTTTTTCTATAAATAACTGTTGTTCTCTCTAAAGCTTCCACTGTGGAGGATTTGACCTTGCAGAACTTCTCCTCGATGCTTTCAGCACTTTCAGAAAGGCATCCTTCATCCTGTGGTTTTAACTGAACACCACTCATTGTACCCTCAGTCAGTAAACAGAAGAAAGGAAAGGTGACAGTCTTTTCTTTCCAGTAGCACCTTTCTGTCTTCCACTTGATGAAGAATCAGTGTCTTTGGTTAAAAAAAAAAAGCCTGAAATGTTTCCTAAATTTTTTGTTTCTTTATTTTGAAAACGCTTATCTTGGCAGAGGTTTTCCATGGTGTGAAGAGTTTAAAGGCAGACAAATGAAATACAAGTGAAAAAAGGCTTCTTGAAAAAAGATTCAATTAAGCATCACTAGCAATAGGTCAGGCCTTATAGATAAAAAAATTATCTGTATGATGTTTTCCCTTACCAGATGGAAATAGTGATATCCACTCAACCTTCACTAAGAAATTGCTGTGAACATTGAGTATCTGAGCACAGGAGCTTCTCTGTGCTCCTCAGAGATTTGCCATGCAGTTTCAGAGCAACCTCTCAGTGGTGTTAAAAAAAGAAAAGTTCCTCATGTGGTGTTTTTTCAGCTTGGTTGTAGCCTGTAAACTTCACCTTCCTTTTCACATTTGCCTGTTACAGGTGCAGAAATTCCAAGATGAGTGTCTTGATTCTGCTATGTTTGTGTTTTGTATGAATGTTTTTCAGTGAAATCTGTTCTGGGAAGCAGGAATTCAGAGCATGTCTGCAAAATAACACTTCATATATGCCTGCTTCATGGTTGGAAGTGCAGAATCTAAGCATTGATCTCAGGCTCATTGGAGGGAAATCGTGTCAGCAGTAGAGAGATGGTTGTTGAATGTGTTTCCTGGTGTAGGCAGGGGCTTGGGTAGCACTGCTGAACTCTTGATTCCAGCTGTTAGCAGGATGGCATCTGCAATTACTTTGGAGACTGACAGTCTGTATTGCCTCATTTATAGTTTTTAAGAGTATGTAAAGTGCTGTAGCACAGCTGAGCCAGAATTTAAAACCCTTGTGAAAACATGGGAATGCTGTGTTGTTGTGATTAAAGGAAACTGATGCATGACTTAATGGCAGCTGAGCTGAGAAGAAGAAATGATAAACTGTTTTCTTTCCAAAGCTAAAATCCAATGAAAGGAGGGCCTCATGGCTGGGGGCTATAGTGGTTGATGTGTGGATTAGGTATTCTCTAAACAATTAGGAAGAAAGTGTTTGTGCTGGTGCATAATTAGAGAGGGTCAGGGAAATTGTAGCATGGCTTTCTATAGTAATATTAATTAAATGTAATATTTACTCAAGAAAAAAATCACTCTGTATGTAGAGCCTGTTGTTTCCTATCTAATTTGAAGAAGAGTTGCCCATTTGAAAATTATAGGTTGATAATTGGCTCTTCTCCCTTTTGTGTTTGTATTGTTAGAATCTAGTAGCAAACTTAGAAAGTGTCTATATATGAACAAGTGACTGATGTTAAAATATATTAAAATAATCAGAATTATTAAATGTCAAGCCAATGAGAGTGCTTAGATTTTTTTCCTTTTAACTTTTTTCAGTGTTTTTGATAACTTAGTGTTTTTTTCTCTTTGCTTCCTAGAACATTGTATGAGTATCTCTTTGCTTTTCAGAATGTATTTTTCTGTGTTTTGGTGATGGGGATTTTGATTTTTCAAATCCAAAGGGTGTTCAGGAATGTATCCAGTACCTCCCTTTTAATTGCTCTGGGGTAATCTGTGGCAGTGCTGCAGGCTCAGCTCTTGGGGCTCCCCTGTGTTGGCCAAACTGCACGAGCAGCTGGGAGTGCAGGAGAGGCTTCATCCAGGAGTGGAGGCTGGCACTTGTCACCTTCATCACAATCAAATGAGGTTTGCCAGATTTGTGATTTGTGTGTCTGGTAGGAGTCATCTCAGTGTGCTTCTGACTTCATATTTACTGAGTTTTTGAAGGAGAGATAAAATATAATACAAACATTCAAAACAGAACTTTTTTTTCTTTTGTCAGAAATACTCCTTTAAAGGCAGATGCAGAATTCCTTCAGGGTTATCCTTGAGCATATTTTGGAACAGTAGAACTGTATCCCTGAGTGCTTACTCCGAGTTATTATTTAGAGAAGAAATTGAGGGGTAGTCAATATTTTAAAGCTAGCTTTATACTGAATAATTAAATACAGTTGGAAACAATCCTATGTTTACAGTAATCTTTAATGAACGTGTTTTTTATATAACTTTGCTGACAGGCTTCAAACTGGACTTTCTTCCTTGGTCTTTTTTCTTTCTCAAGTCTTTGGGTTCACTACTACTTGAAATTTGTTTATTTCTTCTCCGCATTTTTAATCTAAAATATCTGTACCCAGACACCACATGATCCATGCAGCCTTCTCCAAATGGACTTAACTCACTTTGTGTAAAGCCAAGTTATGTTTCAGATATATTTAGTGAAAAAAGCCAAACTACTTAAATAGTACTTATGTCAGTTTTTCAAGTGTAGAAATTGACTACTTCAGTAGTTAAAGCTAGAGTTCTAATGCACCTCATTTTTGAAAAGGTTTTTTTTGTGCTGTGTAACTCTTGCCAGCTGACAGAATAACCTTGCCAGAGTGCAGCCTTTGCTTCTTATTCATACATATTTATTCTGCTATCCCAGGATCATCCAATGGGAATTCATTACTTCAGCAATGATTGAAGAAATCTTATTTTTAATCTAAGTAATTTTCTGTGAAGTTTAATTCATAACATAAGAGCACCTCCTGGGTAATAACTAAAAATTATATATTTTTAATGAAAAGAATTGCCTTGAGTCTTTGGTGTCCAGCAGACTTGCCTCCTGCTCTCCAAAACTCATAGATCATCTTTACCATATCATGTTTAATATTTCATTGCAATTTAATTACTGGAAAAATTCAAAATTAACAATAAAAATTGTCTCAGTAGGACTTAGGGGCTTTTAGAGTTGCAGGGGAGACTGGTTTCCAGTTGGTTCTCTTACATTAAGAAACACAAAATTGCTTTGGGAAGAGTTCAGGCTAATAAGACTTGCAGGCTCTCTTACTCCAGTTTGAGCACTGACAGAGATTTATCAAATCCTTATTATTGTGTGTGTGGGCTCGTGAAAATGCTCAGTGATATTTCCAGATGGCCCTGAGTTCTCTGGGTTTTATGTTCCCAAATAGTTTTTAGCAGCATCCTAGTTCTACTTTGCATTGATGAGAAGTGAAGAGAAGCCCTCTCAGTTTCTGGGCTGGTCAGTGGGAGAGACCCAACAGAGCTGATGGTGGCAGCCAGGACCTGCAGGGCTGATGGGCTGCTGTGACACCAGTCACTGCCTTGGTGTCCTCCCCTTGGTGTCCTCCCCTTCTGGGCCTTTTCTAATTTGGGAATCCCTTTTCAACAAAAAGATCTACTTCTGATTGCATTTCTACAAATCATAGCTGACCTATGCAAAGAATAGTTGTACCACATATGCTATTTGTTGTTCTATATGTTAAATGCTAAAATAAAAAAAAAAAAATCCCCCAAAAAAAGCCCCAAATCAAAAGCCACACTAAGCCACAAACATAAGCATGTAATTTTTTCTTCCTTGCTTTTTTTTTTCTGGAGGAAAATATTATACACAGCTCTTTGCAACTTAATTTAAAATTCAGTATAATCACAGATCAGACAGCATGTTAAATCTGAATTAAAATCTTGGCAGATTTTAATTTTAAATTTGGATGCCAATTTGCACTTCTAGCTTAATGAATTTCAATAGTTCTGTGAATTTTGGAGAGTGTTCAGCCTTTTGGGGTAGTTGAATTTTTTCTTTTTGATACCTGGTGATGGCAAATATAGAAGTATTAGAATTTGGTGAAATAAATACTGGAAAATGATCTGCAACCTCATAGATATTTTTGGATTATTCTGTAATTTATTTGTTAACTCTTTTGTATCTACGGAACAACTCTTTGTTCGTGAGATTTTGTTTTTGCAGAGTGCTCTTTCAGATAGATGCCTCTAAAACAGCCAGAGAATCATTGCAGAGCTGTGTAACTTTAGAATTTCGAACGTGTACATCAAAAGCTTAAAAAGCATTGTGGCATCTGCACAGGTTGACTTTTTAAAAATAATTAAAATTTATTAAATACAAGTTATTTTGTAATGTCTCAGTGAGGCTGTGCACTGGTTTTCTCCTCTGTGTTCACTTTGCTCTCTGCACAAAAGCAGATGCTGTTCTCTAAATGCTGCAGTTGCCTGTGTTTGTTTCCATTAGCAATGTCTGACATGCTGGATTTTAAACCTGGTCTGTGTTTCAATAAGCTGATTCTAGGCATTGCATTTAGCCAGACAGGACTCTCTTAGCTGGCACTAGCCTCAATAGCTCACTTGGAGTGTTTGACAAAGATTTAACCCCTTCTCACAGATTATTTAGCCAGCTAGTCTAAATAACAACATTTGCCAAAATTGCAAGCTGTTTATGAGTATTTTTCTATGTATTTATTATTTCTATTCTTTTAAAGAGATTGAATTCATGCAATGAATTTTGTGTATGTTTTATTTCCTTCTGACAGAGAAGGATTTATACTCAGAGTTACTCTTCATTGTTTCCATCTAATTAATAAGTGTGGTAAGTTATTGCTAAGTGCAAACAGCATTCTTTGGTTCTATTTTCTTCTGCTGTGAAATTTCTCCCTGAATTAGAAATGAAATTTTCTACAGTGAAGGGAAGATGTGCTGTGATTATATGGACTGTTGAACATCACAGAGCATATTTGGTAGGAGTTAAGTTCACTGCTGCCACTGACTCCAGCTCACTTCAGTAGTTACTGCAATGCTTTGTCTCTACTGAGCAGGGGAGAACGAAGGGCTTGACCTAATTTCAGAGTGGACACTGCTGAGGAAGCTCAGTCTGGCACAGGAGTTCCTCTGCAAATTACACAGGAAAAGCAGATAGTGTTTTAAGGGCATATTGATTTTTTTTTTTTTGTCTCCTGGGTACAAATTCACATGTTGATACATTGATGCATCATTAGATCCAAATTGCTGTTGTTTCTCAAGCTCCTCAAGAGAATATTCCACCTCATTGATGTTATTGTGTCTTGGATATTTATTATTCAGGGAAATAATATCTGCAGGCTCTGTAGCTGGAACTTGTTTATGGTGGCTTCTGGGCTGGGAATATGTTTATCTTCTTGTAACAGAGGGTAGTGACATGCAGAGCACATTTATTCAGGCTCCTCCACTCAGTACAAAAAGAGAGGGGAGACCCTCTCAGGGATCAGATTCTGTCTTGTACCTCTACTGAAATAAAAATCAACAGAAGTAACTCTTGAGCTAGACTAGAACATGACAAAAATACAGACAGATCTACCTTTCTGTGTCATATTGGTATCACAGAGCCTTTTCTGGTTCTGCCAGGAGTAAGGGAATGCAGTCTGAATCCACACTGCCTGTCAGCCCTTTTCCACATCCATTCCTCTGAGTATATTCCCATACAGTCCAGCCATTCTGGGTATCCAATTTGCTTGTAAAGTGCTTTTTCTGTCTGACTGCTGTGTAATGCCTAGAACCACTGGGTGGTTTCTATGGGCAAAGCCCTGCCATGTGTTGTAAGTTTAAGTCCATCTAGCAGGCATCAGACAGGGAAGAGAAGGGGAATGGATTCACTCTGCTGTAGTTTTCCATTAGTGTTCTACTGTAAAATGCATATTTTCACAATTCCTTTTCAGTTTTTGTTTCTGCTAGTCAGTAATTGACATTTGTTTTGTCACTGTCATGACCTCAGGCCTGGAGGCTTAACTCACATTGCAGTCAGTGCTGTCACTGCCAAGAAAATTCCTCTTGCTTAAATGGGTAAACATGATTGAACAAAATGTGTGGGCCCCCTTAGACCTGAATGGAATGCAAGTTAGAGCTGCCTCAGTAATTGTTAGCAGCTCTTGTGTATCTTGGGCAAGTGAAGATGGAGATCTCTGATTTTTGCCTCAGTCTGGTCTGTGACACCTCCACTTGTGCCTACCCTAGTGTAGGTTTGTTTTTTCCTTGGTGTATTTGGTCAAACAGCAGTGTGTGCCCAGTTGACAGAGCAGAGCTGGGACCAGCTCAGGAAGTTGTTCTGTGGCCTCAGCTGCTCTCTGGTTTGTCCTCTTTGCCTGGAACTCCTACTACTGCTTAAAAAACCCTAGAGAAAAGGGTGTTAACTTCTGTGAGACCCCGAGGCAATGCAGGTTGGAGCCTGGGACTGCAGGGTGTAGAAAAACAGAAAAATATTAAAGAGCAGACTTCACTTCTTGGATTAACTTTTCTGATTATCTTGTATTTATTTAGCTGAAAATTCATCTATGATGTTTTAGTGGCTTTCACTAGTAGTGTACAGTATGCCCACTTGTTATTTCATATTCTGCAGTGAATCATTCATTGTGCTAAATTGATAGTGAAGGCTTTCAGCTGTAATTGGTGGAGCCTTTGAAATATAAAACTGAATTCTTACAATGAAATGGTCATAGGCTGAGTCACTTAGGAAGTTTGTTTAGGTAAGCTGTCAGCTACAGATTCTGTTTGAAAAGATACTTTTGTTCACTTGGTTGCCTATTGGGTTTTGCTTCAATTTAGCTTTTATAGATTCATCATTTAGAAAAGCATTTATACTCTGTAATGTGTGTGTTTGCATTCATTCAGCATAGAACACCCAGGAGAAACAGATATTTTCCAGACACAAACTGTAATTTTTCTTTCTCTCAGCCAATACTTACAGTGACACGTTTTTAGAATATCCCAGCTCTGCTTATTAGTCTCAGTCTAGTGTTTGTATCAGGTCTTGATTATAATTTCTTTAAAAAATTTAGAATTTTTCTCCTGAAGATTTATTTCTATGAATTTTTCATAGTACAAGTCAATCACACAAATCTGGTGCCAAAATGCAAAATACTATGAGAATACCATCAAAATAAGAATGTGTAAACAGCTGAGTGCTTTCCAACGCTTGCCCAGCTGTATTTTACAAATAACATTGAATCCATTTATGTTGATTTTATGTCTGCTAGCTGAATTTAATTTAATACAATAACTTAGTATTCTTCCCATATTTGTTCAGGTCTTTAGATTTCAAGGGATTTGTGAGAAATGTGTATTTAATTCAGACTAATGCAGTAATGGTAAATTATGATTCTGTTTCCAGTATTTGTCCACAAATTTGATTTTTACTGTCACTAGCATGAGAATATAAATGAAAACTAGTAAAACAAATAGAAGAAAAACAATGAAAATTATTGGTCTATTATTATTATTATTCTTTTCTGTAAGCTTCTCAAGTAAATCACTAGAGTCATGTCTACCTAAGCCAAATGGTGGCACTTGCACATGCCAGGAATTCTTTATGAAAAGCCTCTTGATTCTTTCAGGATACCGACAAAATGATTTGAAAAAATGTTTCATATTTTCTTGCTGGGGCTGTTTGAGCCTCCTGGTCATAGCCCAACACCCATGAACTGATTATTTTGATGCAAATTTAAGTCTCCTGAAGACACAAAAGTTATGAAGAACTATGCACATCCAGTTCCATCTCACAGATGTTTCCTTTGGTATTTTAGCAGTTTCCTGGGTTCAGTGTCCACATGCAAAGGCCAGTACCAGCACTGTGTTCTTAATTCAGATGTCATCTCAATTGGCATTAGGAGAAAAACTATTTTAGGTAAGGTGTTTGGGATTCAGAACGGCTGCTAGTTTTAGTTTCTTATATTATTTTAATTCATACATTGTAACTTGCTTATTTTGTCAGATATTAGCTTAAAATTGCTTTGAGGAAAATTTAATTCAGTTTCTATATTTGGCTCTTACATTTTCATCCTAGCAAACAAAATAACTTTATTGAACAGTTTTATGTAAAACTGTCAGTTGACTCGAAGAGCTGTCAATGACAGACTTCGCTGAATGTATTTTTCAGGTTTCCATGTAGTAACTGTTCCTTGGAGAATGGAAAATTTGTTCTCAAATTAATCTTGCTGTTCTCTGCTGTCTTTTTTTCTCCTTTATTTCCCTAAGAGCATATATGTACATTTGCTATCTTAACTAACCAATGCAAATGGAATTCCGTGTAGGATTTTGGTTGCATCAGTTGTTGCTGAGAAGTGAAGCTGCAGGAACAGCTGTCAGTTTGCTTAGGCTAGCTCGGCTGAATTAAAAAATATTCTCACAAGTTGATTTTTTTTAAAATGGGATATTTACCTTCTGAAAAGAGATTATAACAGCTTTTAAAACAGCACTGAAAACTCTTCCATGTCAATCATTTTGAATTAATGAAATGTGTGAGGTCCAACTGCTTGTGCTACACTCTTGCATTTCATTGTATTTTGATTCATAACAAGGTTTAAAGCAGCCTGTGCTGTAGAGTTTTTGCTTTTTCCTCTTATCTTCCACATGACTTTTGATCTATAAATATTTCTCTGTCAGAAGCAGTGGAACACTGCTTCTACTGTGAAAAGCTGTGGATTATAAGGGGTGGTTTTATCAGCTTGCCTGATTGCTTCTGCTGTGTGCAGCTGAGGGAGACCACTACAAGCAGTAACTGACTGCCCTGATTTCATTGTTATTCCTTTTTCCCCAGTTTTGGGGATAAACAGTTAAGTGGGTGCTGATTGCATTATACACTAAAATGTGTGCCATTTTACAGTAGAATAAACAACCACAGAAAAATATGATGAAAGTGCTCCAGGTAAAAAAAACAGAAGCTGTTTACTCCAGCCTTTCTGGTTTAATGCACAGGGCCACAAATGACATATTCTGGAATTCATTTTGCATTTTGTCTCCAACAGTGTTCTCTACCAGGAACAACCTCATCTCTTGATTATTTTCCTTTTGTGTTTGAAACTGAGCCTGCTGATGTTTTCTTACATCAAATTTTGTTAACTGTAAACAGAGCCTGTGCCTACTGTTGACACTTTGGGCTATACCTGGCAGAAACACAATTTGGCATCTATGATCTTAGGGAAGTGTTCTTAACTCTCTAAAGACTGTGCATAACCTCTCTAAATGTCTAAATATACTAATGACAAATCTAATTTTTAGTATTCAAGGAAGAAGTTTGAGGATCTTTAAACACCTTAAAATCTCATCTAAATATCCAACCAATATCTCTGGTTTTACCTGGAAAAATTTATCTTTCCAGTCTTACCTGGAAAGAATCTGGTTTATGTATGTGGAGTCATGTGTTACATTTTTAAAAGGCTGACATCAGCAAACCAACTATGTGTCCTCCCTTCCCTTACTTTTTCCCTAAGCAAAGCTGAAAACTCCAACCTGTGTAATGAGAAACATTTGTGAGCAAAACCAGTGACAAATGTGTAGCATTACACAACATTTTTCTTATATGTGTGTGTATATATATGCCTACCTAATTCATTATATATTTTAAGACACTGATATATCAAATTTTACACTTAGAAAACAGCCAGATTCCAGACAGTGCAAATCATACTTTAATATATTATAAAGCTATATAGTAAGCCCACTCCATGGGCTTCACATGCACATAAAACCAAGAGTTACATAAATAATATCAAATGACAAAACTGGAAAGCAGTTTCTGCATACTTTATTTTACAATTCCTCACTAAATGTATTTACAGGACACAGAGTTTGCTTTAGTGCAATACATAGTAATGTTGCATAAGTACAAACTGTTGAACTTTTCTAAAAAAAAAAAAGTAAAGAAATAAAGCACTTAACTGATGTTACAGCTAAGTATGTAAAGCAACGTTAATAACTCTGAGTGAAAATGCTAACAGCATCTTTTCTTCTCATAAACAATTTCTAGAAACAAACCACAAACCGGCATCACATATTCCAAACTACTACCCCTTGTACAGTACCATATCATTTAAAAAAATTACTTTTTAAAAGCACATATACTGTACTGTACAGCAACCTGTTTCTACAGATACTGACTTACTCTTTTAATACAAATATGATATTACCGTGGCAGTTTTGAAGAACAAAGTTATCGCAAGATATCAAACATCAGTTACAAACTCTGATAAGCACAGCTTCTTGAGAACCTGCTTTAACAGCATTTCTTCACAGTGATATTTATGAAAGGTTGGAAAAAGAGATTAGCATAAAATATTTCCATCCTTTTCAGTTTTTATGCAAAAATCATTACTTTATATTGGTAATTATAAAATTACAAACACTTTCTATAAGTAACTGCATCTGTAGTAATGATAGAAAAAGTCATCAGTAAGACACCTAAAATGAGGCTTGCATAACATGAGAGTTTGAAGAAAACTAGGTACACCTCATTTTTAAAGGAAGAGTAAGGGATGTAACTTAATTTAGAGTAAGCAACACATTTTAACCGTGATAACCTATAATCAATTAAAAAAGCTACTTACTTATTAATAAATGCTAAAAAAGAATCAAATTGTAATGAGGTGAAATCAACTTTTAAAAAGATACGATGGAACATTTACTCTTAATCTTAGTTTTGGCACTTCATTGGAACAATTACTTTACCAAAGACCAAAATATGTATAAAAGATATACAGCTCCTTGACATACCTTGCAAATATAGTACATAAGTACTGGCAAACACTGAAAACAGAGTTAAACATTCCCACAGATTTGCACATGCATGCACTAGTCAGACAACAGCGTTGTGTTTATGTTCTTGGCGGTGACAATCTTGCGTTACTTGGGTATCTTAGGCCGTTTCTTCAGCAGATCTTGTTTCTGTTTTAAGTCTTACAAATTCTTTAGCAACTTCATCATTGTTCCTCTGAGAGAGTATTCTAAGGATTGTCAGCCCAGTCTCATCCACGGAGATGCTCCTGAGCAGGGGGTACCAGGCGGCGGTGCCGGCCCTGTCGGCGATGGCCTGCAGCTGGATGACGGTCATGCCGATGACGCGGTCCTCCCGCGCAAAGCAGTAATCCTTCACTGACAGGTGCACCTCGTAGGCTCCTGGCTTATCTTCGTTACCCAGCAGGCTGGCAGGATTAACAATATGAATTTAGAACAAGGAGTTCAGCTTAATTTCCCCCAAGGAAGTAATTTGCACTAGAAATCTTAGGCAAATTAAAGTGAGTGGTAGTTTAAGTTTTGTGGTTCCATTTTGTTACAACAGGTTTAGTTTTAAACTTTCTACACAGGTAACCCTTCAGATAGATTGGTGATGGAGCCTCTGTTTTCAACAGCCTGAACAGAAACAGAATTCCCTCAATAGCTGGAACAGGCAGTTACCTTTCCCTGGAAAGGACAAAAAATGTTCAGCTGGTTCCCCAGCTGTCAGCACCATTACTTTAAATCAGCTTCAAAATATTCAGAAAATCCCTGGTAGCAGGCATCAAAAGGAGCTTTGTGGTGAGACAATGAGCTCATTTTAGTCAGGGTTGGAGGGTAAGGGGAGGAAAATAAATTGGTCTCAGGAAAGGGCAGAGAAGTATTTAATTTAAAACTCCAGTTTAGGTGGAAGCTTCTTACTGATTTAAGGATTAAATTAACACATGCACAACCCAATACACATCTTGATATCTCTACAGGCATTATCTAGAAATAATAACTAATGCTTTTGTCCAAACAGATACCTAGGCCAATAGGTTCCTAGGGATAGAAATAATTATTCCTCTGTAGGGAAATTAATTGTACATTTTAACCAGGTTTTGTAGGACTGAAAGCTTGGTGTTTGCCATTCATTTTCATATACAACAAAGATACAAATTAATAAATAGTTTTGAAATGGTGTCTATATGTATCTATGTTAGGATGGCTTTTTTTGTTATTAATGGTTTAAAGTCAAAAGTATTTTAGGGAAATTTTAAAAAAATATGCAACTCCTAGAGATAAAAGACTTACAATTGGAAAGTTTCATTGTACTTTGGGGACCAGGTGTTGCTCTTTGTCTTGGTTCCATGTTTTCTTTTCTTGTCACTTAATTTAGGACCCAGTATGCAAACTTCCACGAATGGCCGGAACATAGCTGTTGTTTGCCAGTTTAGGTTATTAATTGCTACAACTATAAAGAGATAAAAAAAGATGAAGTTAAATACAATTCCATTGGAATTGTTCCAATTAATTACCCTGTACGAATTGTTATAACCAGTGTAAGGTGACCTGAGAGCTTTCCTATGGGATATCAATACCTGGTAAGCCTAGGAGATGCTTTGCCCCTTCCCTGCCAAGTGAAGATGTCTGACTACTTTTAGGTTCAAAAGTATCAAATATAAATGTGTATTTTATAAATCCTTTACATTTACAGCTTCTTTTTACCTGCTACCTTCATTGCAATTAAAAAAAAAATCAGCTTATACTAATCTGAATGATCCTGTGTTTCTGAAATTCAGGTTGTGCAGAACAAAGGCATTTTGTTAAAAATGCAGCTTCTGAAGACTCAGCATAGTCATTCACCACTCAGCTTTGCTGTAGATTTTAAAAGTTGAATTATGTACAAGCAATTGAGAAGTATAATTTGGCACATTTTGATTTATAACTCTGTAACTTAGTATAATAAATTTAAATTATCTACACAGAGAAGCACGGACAGTACTTGCCTGCATAATCTGAGCTTCTGCTGATGTTGAGCAAGGAAAAAGTGCACTCCCAATCACCTGAAGTGTACTCAGAGTTTCTCAAGTACTATAATACCCATCATTTTTAATTTTAGTACTGGTATGTTTGACTTAGGATGTTGTACTTGGATGTTTGGTCTTTGTTGTTGCTTGCTTTTTAAAGCTGGCTGTTTGAAACTTACCTTTTACAGTGACTTTATGCTCACCAGTTCCAGGATGGGTAGAGAGATCCACCTGTACAGATATCTCACCCACTGAATTATTAGCAGTTTGACCTGAAACAAGAATTACTGGTTAGCACACCTGGCTTCTCAATGCATCCAGAGAAACAGACAGCCAAAGGTGAGTGGTATTTTCCTTTAGAAATTAGTCCTTTTCCTTCATCAATTATTTTCCCACAAAAAAAGCTGGGCAATTGCAAATATCTGTGGAAAGTGCCTCAGTGAAATAAAAAAATCCCATTCACCTGGAACTTTCCATTCTGGTTGTCATTAGGTGTGTTTGCATCTTGAAATGCCAAAGTTGGTAGGTTTGTCAAGCTTTTCATGTACCTTCCAAAAATCTTACTGCTAAATGTATGTTTGGAAAGTTACTTCTATATCACTATTGATGAATCCTTTGCTGAAGGTTTTGTCTCAACAAATTACTGAAGTTCTGCACTGGCACAGACAGAGAGGCTTAAAAATTAAAGAAGGGATGGCAGGAGAATGAGGAACTTATTTTTTAAAGTTTTTGCTTTTGAGAACCAGGGGAGGTGCAAGTCAGTTTGTACTGAATGAATCTTTAAAAGGACTTTAAATATTGTCTTGAAAGGTACCACAATTTATCAGATTGTAACAGTAAAACATAAATAAAACTGAGTATGTTTACTTGTTCTTTGATTGGATGACTATGAATGTTGAATTCTGTGAACTGCACTTGCTCCCCAGTGTAATCTCCTGTGAACCACATAATAAATTTCTACCCCTTTAAACTGGCTCCTATCTGTGGGTAGCAGAGAAAAGATTTTATATTCCTCTTATTTATACAAAAATTCCTTACCCATTGGTTCCTCATCCCTCTATATGAGAGGAGAAGCAAACATTCCTTTAGGATTTTTCCAGCAGTTCATATAGGAATTAGGGAAGGGGTACAGAGAAGAGGGAAGGGTGTCATGTAATAATAATGGGGAAAGTGATTTTCCTCCTTAAATTAGATTATAACTTGAGTAGTTTTTTTCTGTTATCATGTATAGTCTTTTTCTTTCCTGGATTTCTTCACCAGTGACAAATATGGGAATAGTCTTCTATGTACAGTGCTGCTTGATATAGTTATAAAGAAATCTGTGCAAAACATCTATGCAGTTTTATTCTAAAAGCAGTTGACATTGAAGTGACCCTACATTCAGTATTGCTGAGAAAACCTCCTTTGCAGAACATCTCAGTGAGCACAGATAACTTCTGGTGGAGTCTAGAACATAAACTTGGTTTCTTTTAGTAATCACTCCATCCATCTTTCTCTTTCTGACCTGCTGAACAAACTAGAGATACAATTCCAGGATATTTAGTATCTGCTTATAGCATCTCTTGCTGACATTCAAGAACTAGGGTACCTCATTTTGAAGTCTCTGATCTGTCTAGTTCTGCTGTTTTGTTTTCTTTTTTGGCCACCACTTCCTGTGCAGTCACAGCAGCAATTAGTGATTCTGACTGCACTATGGAAAGGTCCATTTATCCTACTACATTTAATAAGCCAATTTAGCTGACAATAAATCTCTTCATGCACTGCAGAGGATGATTGCACTTTTCTTCCTTTAGTACTGTAATATAACCCATTTGAAGGCTAACAAACTTATAAATGATTCTGCCTCATGTTTGAAAACCTTATGGATGTTTAATTATGACTGCTTGCTCTCTAATATCTGCTTTACATTTTATTTGTTGGTATATTTATATCATTCAAAATACAGCATCCTCTTACTGGTGGGTCTTAAAGGGATCACATGCACTGTAAAGAATAAAAATATCTCCTCTGGCCAAAGATGCTTGCTCCTCAGGGACTAGAAAGGCCTAGAAGTGAGGCTTTTATCCCTCCTTATTTAGCACCTGGAATGGCATCCATGTGAGAGCTGTTAAAACACTAATGATTTTGACAGAAGACAGACATTTTGGACCAAGGTCCAAGTCATGTATTTCTTAGTCATGACAGTCATAATCATGACATGTGCCCAGAGAAATTCCATTGCCTTCTGTTCCTTAGTGGATATCTTTGGAAAATGTGAACTTGTGCACTCTGAGAAAATTGCAAAATATGCAAACGGAAAAATGACTCGTGTGTGCTTTGGAAAAACAAAACATCAGCTGTGGCTGTATTTTCTAGGATAATATTCCGGCTAAATACAAGACTCCTACTGAATCAGTCTGTGACTGGGCACAAAAACATGTTTCTGTGGAAGGATTCCTTTGTCTTGCTTCATCTTTTAGCAGCAAAAAGTTCTCAAATGAGGAGAACTTTGGAAATGAACTTCTAGGTTTGCATGAAAAAGGAGCCCAACAGAAATAAATGGGATTTACAGAAAATGAGTTAGCATAACATTTAAGAATGTGGTGACTTGCAGTATTTTTGCCCCAAAGGAGCTAAAGACAATAAGCAAGACTCTGAAGCTTTCTATGACTGTATCAAAATTTGTGGAGGTTTACATATGTTTCTCTATTTTTTTTTTAACTCTGCCTTTAAGGGTTCAGGGTTTCAAGATCTTTACTTCTCTGTGGATTAGAAATCCACTTCAGAAGTAAAACAACTACCTGCAAACTAAGACTCATGTATGACATGATTTTATTACCCAAGATTTAGAAAGCTGGCTGAGCACTGGGAGCCAGGTCAGCTGACCTGGCACTGATGCCTGTGGAAGCCAAACCTCTCCCATTGATCTCATGAGCTTTTTTAGTGTAAAGCTGCTCATTTAAATGCTGGACCTGTGCTTTGACCTTATTTTCTAAATGGGACGTAAGAATGAAAAAGTTGAACAAATAACTCAAGCTTTCATAGTTTCCAATGCTCTAGGAATTACACAATTTATGAAATCAGCACTTTAATCCAGACAAGCATCTGTCATCTTTTGATTGATGATGCCAATAAATTACATATATTTGTCTGGTGTTGAGCTGCTAATTTATTAGGACAGAAAATATCAGGGTGACTCACAGAGTTATTTTTCACAGGATCCTAAGACTGATTTGGAGAAAACCCTGAGTGCATTTTCTAATATTTTCATTTAATCCACAAAGAGTGAGTTAAAGCTAAATTGTTAGGAGATGGATGTAGCAAGCTGGATGATCTTTTCTGCATGTGTGTTAGAGAAAAGCAAGACAGCAGAGAAAACTGATTTTATCATGATAACCACACTAACTTCAACATGTGCTTTGCTGTTAGGAGCTGCTATACAAAAGGTTGGTAATGAATTGTTTGGGGGGATTCTGAGAACCAAGTTCAGTACTTGAAGGATGACTTCAGCAACCATGCTGCCATAAAAAGATTGAAAAGATTTAGGTTTGTACTTGATTAGCAAATGTAAATAATAAGGCTGGCAGGAGATTGGGCTGCTTCTGTAAGCCTCTCCACAATTGTGCAAAGCCACACTGTCAAAGTACACTCCCTCCCACTGGAATTGTAGTGTCAGGCAGGGATCTGAGGCACTCAGAACATAACACAAAAGCAGGCTCTTGTGGTGTGAGCAGCAAGTCCTGGGGTGAGTGTTGGCATGGAATCCCCAGCCAAGGCTTTCCCTTCATCTCTCCTGGGAAAGCTCCACACAGCCAGGGCTGCAATTGCACAGCTCACTGGGACCCCCAGAGCTGCAGCTGCTGCTCTCTCCATGTGGCAAAGAAACTGGGCATGAGCCAGCTTCTAGCTGGGAGGGGTGGGCCCAACTGGCCTCATCTATCCCTCTGTGGGTGCTTGTATATTTTTAATATTTATTTATATATATATATATATATATATATGCATGTATTCTGTCCAGTGTTTTTCCCAGACAACACCCAGGCCTCTCAAGGGGTTTCTATATGTATTGAATGCTCTGTTTCTAGTGGGAAATTATTTTTAAAAATTGATATCATATAACTGATGGTTACCTCTAGTTTGTGTTTATTTTCTTGAAGACCTAGGGAAAACTGATACACAAATTTTTCTAATTTAGGTGCTTTACTGTTTCATTTCAGGAACAACCAGAAATTTTCTAAGTGAATATTTTGTAAAGACAGAAGCTTCTGCTCTACCGGTGGTCTGATTTTAACTATGTGTACTTTAAAAATATTTATTTTTCTGCCACTATTCTGAGTGCATTTCCTTTGCTATCAGCATATGCTGGAATACTTTTATTACTTGTAATTCAGCAAGTTTTTTCTTTGTTTGTTTTCTTTCCTGTTTGTTGCTTGCAATAGTGTGCTGGTTTCTGCAGCTTGTCATGCAGTTGTGGTGTTTGGTGGTTTGTTTTTTTTTTTTTTTTTTTTTCATGAAATAAGGTTGTGTAACACATGGTTCTGACCTCAATTTGAAACTACAGTGGATGAAGCAGGGATTATTTCTTGAGTTAAATTCTGACTGAAGTATGGGTTGTGAGAGAACTGGAAATGCTCTGTAGGGCTTAAATTTCCTGTTAGAATACAGGTAGAGCTTTCAAAATATGACAGTTAATAATACAATGGTTTTGACAATCAAAAGAAGAAAAGGTCTTTTGTTTTTCACCTATAAGAGCTGCGAAACAATTTAAGCGATTTTTATTTTCTGTAGTATGATGTCATCTATCTGCTTGCTTAAACTATAGTTAATATCAGATTATTGTTTTAATGTCATTCTATTTATTTCTGAAATATTGAAGTTCTGCTTTGCTTTGTACAATTACAGGTTGCTATGGAACACAGAACTGAATTTTGTCTTGGCAATTGAAAATAGTTTGTCTCCACTGTTGATTGTGTGACTTCCAACCCTGTGTTGGTGACTTCACAAGAAAAAGATGAAGTTACTGTTAGAGATTAGCATATTTACCTAATGAGAATGAGTATATTTTCTTGTTTTCAGGTACATCTTCCCTTTTAAGCTTTTAATTCTCTGGCATAAGAATGAAGAAATCTCAATCAGACCAGCTGAAGCAAAGCCTTTTTTCTGCAGCCTTGTAAAAACATAGGAAGGGTTTGCAGTATGAGCTCTGTGTTGTGAGATGAGTATGGATTTTTCTGCTTAAGTGATATAAACTACTTTAAGTCAAGATAAAAAATATACTACAGAATCCTGCAATTATGTATTTATTATTCTCTAACAACATTTGTGAACTGAAGCTGTTGTAAATTTGTAAGAAAATATATTTCCTTATGTCCAATAAATAACCATTTTAGATGCAAAAGTGGTGTTTGCTTTGGAGAAATTAGTGGCAATAAATGAGAGCTAATTCAGGAACCTCTATTTGAGACTGTAATTTTATATGGTTTACTAAAATTAAAATAATATTTGTTCAAATGTTATTAGTGTTAATGCTAAACAAGTGTAAATAGTCACAGCACTGGTTATAGTGTATGAAATTACTGAAGAGTCAAAGCATTTGCTAAACTAAACCATAGCAATTTAATTTTGATATACTTTAAGTAGTTTAAAAGGGGAAGGTACACCTAAAAAGGTGACTGCTTCTCTCTTCTTTTTTCAGGAGTGACTTAAGAGAAGCTTCACCAGTACTGGTCTCAGCACAGACTAAGGGTAGGTGAAGTGTACCCTGGAGTGGGAAAGTTCATGCAATAGGCCAGCTGAAGTACAGTGAGAGTTTATCCTTTGGCTTTTGGAGTTTTGTCTTGATTGGGAAAATGTGGTTGAATTTAGCTCAAGTTCAAATTATCTTGTCCTGTTTGACCTGATATTTGTCCAGTTTGTCTAGAGCTCTTGTCAATGTACAAAATGTGGTCTTTTGCAGAAGCTTTGGAGTTTTCCTTGAAATTCTGGGCTGGCTGCTGCCTGCCTTCAGCTGTGAACCAGCCATGGGGTCCCAGCCCTACAGCACTGAACACCCAAGTTCCTGCAGCTGAGCTGGGTTTTACAGGTCAGGCTTGGCCCTGTGCTGCTTTTTTACAATTGATTCATGCTTGGCTCAAGCACACAAAGAATGGTTTAGTTACAAAAGATTTTGGAAGCAATCCATATAATAATCTGAATGTATGCAAGAATATTATCCTGTAGCTAAATTTAGAGGAAAAACCCCATCCTTTTACAGCATGAGCTAATGTTTACTATTATTATTATTAGTGCACAAATAAAGTGATAATTAAGTCCAGAGTAAATAAAATCAATCTGAGATTTGGACCTCAGGTGATCTGCTAGCTAATGGTGCACTGATGGCACACAATTCTCATCTGGCTGTGTTTTATGAGCTCTTTGCAAAGGTATCAGTGACCACCTAGTGTGTTAAATACTGGTCACTCAGGCTCTGGAATGTAGTTCTCTTCACTAAACTGCCTTCAGGTTTTGCAAAATCCTTTAGGTCTGAATCCATGTCCTTTATAGAGACTCCAGCAGTGACCTGCTCCATGGAATGGTTCTTGGCAGAGCCAGCACTTGTGTATGATTGAAGAAGAAAACTGATCCAGGTGAATGTGCTTACAACAGGCACTGCAGAATCAGCTGAATCCTTTCTGAGTAGTATTAAATGTGAAGTTCAGAGAGGTGGAACTAAATTTCATTACTAGTTTATAAATCATTCGATGTGTTATTATAAAATGTTTTCCCATCAAACAATACTGATAATTTATTTGCAAAAGAAAATGCTGCTCTGCATGTTTTACACGTTGGTGGGTTGGGAATAAAACAGGACAAGTGCTTAGCAATTTTCTGGAAATGTTTATACAAAGGGGTGTAGTCAGAGATTATATCCCTCTTTCTATCCTATTGATACCAATGTTAAAATCTGTAATGATCAGAGTTTCCACAGGATTTAATCTCCAAACAAACACACTGGAAGTGCATGGCAGATTTGGGATAACAGTTGAAGAGAAACCTCTCCCTCCTCCTGTGCCAGGCAGAAAGGCAGGTATTTAATAAGCTGTGTCACTGATAAAGCTAATCTGGTGTCTGTATGTCTGTATCTCTACTTATTAGACAACATTTTTCTTTTATCCTTAATTTTCATAGTGTGGTTACAGATTTGTGTTCACAAGACCTTCAGCCATGACAAATCATTATATGGAGAAAAATAAAATAATAAAAATACCCAGTTACTGAAAAAGTTACTGCCAGAATATGCTCCTCATTGTAATTTACTTATTCCAACACTCGTCTCTTTTGAAAAGTCTTGAGAGTCTATAGTGGTGCTTTGAAAAGAAAAAACATCAGAGTAAGATTACAGAAGTTCATTTCATTATTCCTGTTGTGTGATAATTTGCTTTTAGAGCATATGATTATACCAATGCAGTCTCATGATGCATTTGAAAAAGGCAGTAGGAACTGGAACTCTGCTTTTAAATATTTAGTGTGGTGAAACCACCACAGGACAAGCTATGAATTCCTGAGTCACCATTTTCAAAGTTAGGAATGGTTTTATTATTAATACCTTATGAAAATTTCTATGTTGCCAAGATCTGTAGGAATGTGTGGGCACAAAGGCTGGGAAACAAAACTCTGGCTCAAGCAAACATCCTTTAGAAATAGTGCAGATCACAGTATTGGATAATTTGGTTATTCCTACTGAGTGTGATCCTGCATGAACACAGGGAGTATCAAGGAGCATAACACACTTTTACAGAGCCATTATCACAGAATCAGAGAATTATTGAAGCTGCAAGAGACCTCCATGAACATGACGTCCAACCTTAGGCTTTCTGTTTGTGTGTAAACTCCCCCTTCTCATGCCAATCAGACAAATTTTTGCTCTTCAGTTTCTTAGAATAACTGCAGCTTAGTCCTGGTGAGTGAGAAACTATTTTGACCTGTGGGTAAAAGTAAGCCTGGCTGTTGTCTGATTCTTGTAGTTATTGCAGGAAAACCAAGCATCCAATTCTATCTACAGTCATAGTTATTATACAACATATACTTTCTTTACATTTACAAAATTCTTTTTTCCATTGCTTTGAGCTTAAAATTATATCCAAATGTCTATTGATAATGGATTGGCAGTGTGAAAAAGATAGGCCAAATATCCAATTGTATTCCAGGGAAGATTTCTGATTTGCAGACAGGGTCATTTTAACTAAAAGCTAATAGTACAGTTACAGCTGTGAGGCTGGAAATCATAGTAGATGAGGATTTAGTTACTTTAAATGAGGCATTAAAGGATAATGAAAAGTTTTGAGTCACTTTTCCTTAAATTTTATTCCCAGTGGCTACATTTCTAACAATACTGGTGTGCAAATATTGGCATGGTAATGTGTGTACAGAAA